>NC_135481.1:159703055-160326667 GCF_052094955.1 Ictidomys tridecemlineatus | reverse complement strand
CTATCCTAAAGTTCAAATGTTTATTTTAAAACTTTTTGATGGTCTCTCCCTCACTCCTTGAAACATAACCTTCTAACGCTCTGGGGAACATGGCCAAGCTCTTGCTGTGTGGATTTTCCAAGTCTCTAGTCTTACAAGTGGTGCCAGAGCTTTGATTCTGATCTGTGGATTTGAAGCAGGGGAAGGGGCACTCATTCTTTATTGTGCCTTGAGCCTCTGAATGCCTCAGTCACTACAGCATATTGATTTTCTCAACTTCTTCAAATGAGAAACTGCCTTTTGAATAGTAATAAGGTAGCTCTTTACACACCCACTGAATACAATCTCCGTCTGCATCTGTGTGCAGAATAGCAATGTTTTGAGTGTTTCTCATTATTGCAGGGAGCGTCATCATATTTCATTTCAACGTTACCTGCTAAACTTCACAATGGCCTCAGATTGTGCATATGTTACCCAACAGCTGTGTTTTTGAAAAGCTGGGGTGGGGGTTAAATTAATTTATGCAGATTAAATGCTTGTGGCCACATATCTGTTTGGATAATGTGGAGAAGAGCTCATGCAAGGTAGAGAGAGATCAATCCAAGGGAGTCCCTTCCATGGCCCAATATCTGAGATTCTGTGAGTCTAGGGCTCTCTTCATTGTATATTTTACTGATGGATAACTTTAGAGTTTGTTTTTGTTTTTGTTTTGTACCAGGGATTGAACCCAGAGGCACTTAACCACTGATCCACATCCCCAGCCTGTTTTTATGTTTTATTTTGAGAAATTTTCCTAAATTGCTTAGGGCCTCACTGAGTTGCTGAGGCTGGCTTTGAACTTGAAATCCTCCTACCTCAGCCTCCTAAACTGCTGAGATTAAACATGGGTGCCACCATGCCTTTCGAGTTTTTTTTTTTTTTTACTTTCACCCCTAAGTGATATCCTAAAACCTGAGCTTCAGACTTATTCCCATGACAGTTTCCAGAAGACTGTAGTTAGCAATGTGTCATTCACGCATGCAAGATAGCTGACAGAAAAAGAAATAGCTTGCTTGCTATGGAGTTGGTAGTGACTAGGAACATAACTGTGGAGATGGGAAAGATAATGAAAAGATGGCTAGGACACCTTTGGGCCTAAGTCACACTGAGGTGCAATCAGAGTGGAATTTTTATTATTATTATTATTATTTTTAAGAGAAGTAGAAAAGTTTACTAAACATGAGGCATTTACCCTAAGGGAACAAGAATTCTTCACATCCATCTTTTTCAAGAACATCTTTCCCCTACCTCCAATTTTCCAATATTTCCAGCATACTTCTGTGTTTGGTTTCAGAACCTTATGAATAAACCCACCTCTGATCCCAAGCCCACCCCGAATCTTGTAGGAGTGTGGGACAGAATTACAAAGGGAAATCCACAAACCATATCAAATAACATGTTACAGCATCCTTCCTTGATAAATATAACTTCATAGTGAAAGTATGATACCAGGTTCCAGAGAGTGGAATTTTCAAGCAAAATGAATCTAAGAAGTATAGAGTTGAATTGAGAAATCAGAATGGGACTCACTTAAGAGGATGTTAAGTCCTCAGTTTGGCATTTAAGCACTTGCAATCATGACTTATACCTTTCTTTGAGGTCAGTAGATTCCCAGGCTATACCAAAAGCTAAATGATCCAGAATCTTTGAGGTAGGAGCTAGGCATCAGGAATTTGGAATACTCTAGGTAATGTCTGGACTAGGGCTCTCTGCGTGATACCACACTGCCTCTCCATGCACACCTGAAGAAATGCTATAGCTCTATGTATAACTCAACCAGCTGCTCAGAAGAAATCAGACTAACGGGAGCCTGTGAGCTTGGTGATGGTCTGTGCACTGCCTCTTAAATTTCTCTGCCTTGCAGAGGCATTGTGTAATTCGAATACCCAATAGAATAAAGGCTACTTGCTATAAATCCCAGGGCACTGGGAAAAAGCCTGGGAGGAATGCTTTTTTACCACCACAATTTTCAGTCTGTTGTAAAGTACTTTAATTGCTATTCAGTGTAGGATTTTCCTGTATATTTTTGTAGCATAGTGAAGATTAACAAGGAGCAAGGGGCTGAATCCCAGCACCTTCGATCTGGTGGGGATAGGGCAGAGCAGAAGCCTTGATCTTTCAGAGATAGATTTACAGAAATGTGAACTGAAGACACAGCAGGAGGTCTTCAAAATAACTCTCAAAGAAGCTTCTTTGATGAGCCAGGGCAAGTCAGCAGCTTCTGCACTGTGCATTCCTGCTCATAAATCACCAGGATTTGCAGGCACTGCAAGATATCTCCCACTATGCAATTTAAAAAGTGTTCTTGCTGCAGTAGCATTAAAGATCTACTACCAGTTGTTTTGCTCAGGTACCTTGAATCTTAAGAGACAATTTGATTTTTGTTGTTAATAATTGGGTACTCACAAGTTTAAAAAAAATCTTGCATGGTCTGAAAAGAATCTTGGGAAAGTCATTTTCCATGAAGAATATACCCAGGAAAGCACTGAAGACGGAAACACATACTTTAACCTTCAAAATCAAGATTTGGACCCTTGCTATTCAAAGTGCAGTTGATCCATGGGCATCACCTGAAAACATGGTTAAAATGCAGAATTTGGGACCAGTGTAGTGGTGTACACCTGTAATTCCAGCAACTTGGAGACTGAGGCAGAGAATTGCAAGTTCGAGTCCAGCCTCAGAAATGTATTGCGGTCCTAAGCAACTCAGTGAGACCCTCTGTCAAAATAAAATAAAATAAATAGGGCTGGGGATGTATCAGTTATAAAGTGTCCTGGGTTCAATCCTCAGCAAAAAGAAAAAAAATTCACCCCAGACTCAATGAATCTTTTGCATTTTAACAAGTTCCTCAGTGATTCAACTGTGCAGCTGAAGATGAAGCTGTCTGGAATCTAGGAAAAGAATGTGAGAAGCTGTTCTTGTGAAAGACACCACACCATCTTCCTTTCTTTAGATTAGAGGTGATTTTTCTCTCATTCCTCAGATCTAGATGGGTACCATGTCCTGCTGTTTTTTCATTCAAATCAAATCTCTCATTTGTCTCATGATGTTGTTCTGAATTTCCTGACATCGGACATCCGGGTGGTTACTGCAGCAGCCTCTATCTCCCCTTCAGGTTACTTCTGGAATAAATCCATTCCTTACCTCTGCTCCATAATGACTCCCTTTCCCCCCTCATCTCAATTGTGCGTTTCTCTATCTGACTCCAAGGCTGTTCGGCACCTGGCTCGGATGACCTGTCCAAGCCAATTTCCCACCGTTTTGCCTGTGTGTCTCTCTGGCTTTTCACCAAGCCACAGGAAGCTGGCTCAGCCCTCTGCCTCTGGGCTCCTGGAAAATCATTTCCTTTCCATCTTCCCTCTACCTCTCCAAACCTTCTTTATATTTCAAGGCTACGTTCCTTTGCTCTGATACAGAAAATCAAATGCCTCTAGCACTTAGGATTTTAATCACTTGATAATTAATTGCATGTCTTCTCAAACTGGTCACCAATTTTCATGGACCTAGGACTGAACCGAGTATGGAACTCTCAAACAGGAATGAACGTAGGCTGAAGATGAACCCAGCTCCTCTGCTCAGAACAGGCCTGGTCTTCTCCTGACTCCCCAAAGGCAACAAGATTGGTGCTGTCCCATGACCACATATAAGATGATCTTTGATATCCAGGACTCAGGTCAGGCAGGGTGGTTTACCTCTTTCTTCAGACTAGGGGCCCTTGGGTTCAGTTCTGTAGCCTCTCTGGGGTCAGCATTGTCAATACACCCAGCAGGCAGATCCTGGTGCCACCTAGGTGCTAGAAGGAGGTGGTGGTGAAGATGGGTGAGAGGGGGCAGACCAGGAAGTATTAATACCAGGAAGCTACCCTGTGTTGCTAGTGTTCTATGAACCAGACACTGATTCTACATGTTTTATGTATGATTTCTTATTTTTTAAGGTTGCTACTGAAAAATAAAACAGATTCAGAAAATCTAACAAAGCTAATCATGAATTATTATAAGGCAAATGCTCTTGTAAATGTTAGCCAGAAACAGGACCTCATTAGTCATCCTGAACCCTCTTGATCAGGACCTCCTACTTCCTTTCCCTTTTCCCAAATAAAACCTTATTTTGACTTTTTTATTTTGGAAATGGCTCTGCCATGCTTCCCAGGCTAACCCCAAACTCATGGGTTCAAGTTATCCTCCTACCTCAGCCCCCCAGATCATTGGGACTATAGGAATGTACCATGGTGTCTGGCTTATTTTGACTTTTGTGTGTCCTGGGGATGGAATCCAGGGCCTTATGCATGCTAGGTAAGCACTGAGCTATATCTCCTGTCCTTTTAATTTTATTTTAAGTTTCCCTGGCTGGCTTCAAAGTTTTGATTCTGTTACTTCAGCTTCCCAAGTAGCTGGAATTATAGGTGTATACCACCATACCTAGCTAATTTTCATTTTTATTTTATTTATTTTTTTGCTGTGGTAAAACTCATATAACAGAATTTACCATCTTAACCATTACTATTGTAAAGTTTAAGACATTAAATACATTCACATTGTGTGCCACCACCACTACTATCCATCTCCAAAACTTTTTCATCATTCAAAAATGAAGTTCCAGCTGGGGATGTGGCTCAAGTGGTAGCACGCTCACCTGGCATGTGTGAGGCACTGGGTTTGATTCTCAGTATCGCATAAAATAAAATAAAGTTACTGTACCCACCTAAAACTAAAAAATAAATATTTTTTAAAAAATGAAGTTCCATACCCATTAGATGATAGCTTCCCATGTCTTCTCCTACCATCAGCTCTGGTAACCATCATTTTGTTCCCTATCAATAAATTTGACTAGCATTGATACCTCATATAAGTGAAATTATTCAGTATTTATTATTTGAGCATGTCTTTGAAGTTCATCCATGTTGTAACATGTGTCAGAATTTCCTTTATCAGGCTGCATAATATACCATTGTATGTATATTTCACATCTGGCTTAGATATATTGACATATATTTGGGTTGCTTTTAGTTTGGGACTATTGTGAATAATGCTGACAGTCAGCTATGAGTACTGGGACATGGTGGCATCATGACAGTAGACTGTAGACTTCTCAAAGTTTATCGTTTACTGTTCACTAACTTTGTTCTGTAGGTCCAGTGGGTTCAGTTAACTGTTCTCAGATCACAGGACAGATGTATGTGTGAGTTCTTTGTTTTCTTTTATTTCCACTTTCACTTCCATTCATCTTTCCTTAATTGCTAGCATAATCTCTGAAAGTAGCTAAAACAGAGATAAATTCAGTTATCAAAGTCAAGGCAATGATATTCATCCCGACTTAAAAAAATGGCCTCTTTCAGTGTTGGTTAGTTGTTATCTGAAATCATTCTTTCCTTGAGCCAACTGGAGCATGCACTCCAAACCAGACACCATTCTAGAAACTCGGGAATTTTCAGGAAGAGAGGTAGACATGACCCTTGCTCCCACAGACATGTGCCATAGTAGAGCTCTATGATGGAATTATAAACAGATGTACAAGCAGGATAAATTCAGAAAGAAATTTAGAAGAGAAGTTAGAAGAGGGAAAAAATAAAACAGGAGGTTGTGACTGGGCTAAGATAGAGGTAACTTTAGAGGACATGATCAGAAAAAACAAACAAACAAACAAACAAAAAAACTCCCCCAGATGATGAAAAAAAGGAACCATCATGGTTGAGCCAAAGAAAGAAGAGTTGAAGCAGAATATTGGCAAGTGCAAAGATCCTGTGGTAAGGAAAGGGACCTGCTCAAGGAACAAAGTGGTTGTCCTGACTGAAACAGGCTGAATAGATGCTGGAAATTGATGTTGATAAGGGTGACATGAAAGTGGTGAGGAATGGGCAGTTAATTATTCCAACTCAAAATTTTTTTATGACCATGAGTTTTCAAAAACAATGCTTTTATTTGGCAATGAGTTGTTTTTTTTTTTTTTTTCAAAAAACCACGTCATTTATGGGCAGAATGAAATGGGAAGTAACATTTCAAGTAGATTTCCCCTCTACTTTCTCTAGGAAAATTAATGCTGTTCAGTAATGTTGTTATGGTAAAATTTAAAAAAAAATTAAAAAGCCCAGGTCAGTATGCTTTGCCTTGGACTGAGAAGGAGCTGCTATCTATGCTGAATATGCAGGCAGTTGAGCACCCTGTCGATTGAGTGACCTTCCCATCTAAATGTGTGTTCTCTTTTGAGGGCTTGCTCCATGTCTAATTTAATGTCATTTAGCATTTTACTCCTTGATTCAAAAAACAGCATATTTGACAGGATTCATACCCCATAAAAATATTTGTGATTAAAGCCACTTCACTTGGACACAACCTCACTTTTGTGGTACTCCTGCCATAAATACTTAATGACTCTCATCCTGAGAAAACACCAGACAAACTCATTTCAAAGGACAACCAGCCTGCGCTTTTCAAAATGTCAAAGTCACGAAGAACAAAGAAAGACTGAGGAACGGTTCCTAGACTAAAGGGGAATAAAGAGAAATGTCAACCATAGGCAATCTTTGATCTGGTGCTATCATTTAGATCTAAATATCATCCAAAAGCCCATGTACTAAGGGCTTGGTCCCAGGGTGGAACTGTTGGGAGGGTGTGGAACCTCTTAAGAGGTGGAGCTTAGTAGGAGGTCTTTAGTTCATTGTTGTCATGCTCTTAAGAGGGATTGGGGAACACCAGTCCCCTTCACATTGATTTCCTGCTTTCTGTCCATGATGAGGTGACATCACATTTCACTCCACCATGTGTTCTCACCAGGATGTGCTGTCTCATTATAGGCCCAAAGCAACAAGGTTTATTGATCATGGACTGAAAGTTCCAAAGCTAAATAAACCTTTTCTCTTTATACATTGATTAGATCACATATTTGTTATAATAGAAAGTTGATTATTACAGCGATTTGGGAGGTTGAGGCAGAAGGATCGCAAGTGTGAGTCCAGCATGGGCAATTTAGCAAGACCCTATATCAAAATAAAAAATAAGAAGGGCTGTGGATGTAGCTCTGTGGTAGAGTGCCCCTGGGTTCAATTTTCAGAGATGAAGAGAGACAAAGAGAATAGGGAGGAGGGCTGAATTTATTCATTTTTATTAGGAACTCACCCCCACAATAGCCCACTCCTAAATTAACAACGCTAGTCCAGAGCCCACACAACCAAATCACCTCTTGAAGGTCCCACCTCTTCTTACCACCAAAATGAAAGTTAAGTTTCACCATGAGTCTTAGAGGGGACATTCAAATCATACCATTTGCCAAAAATACCTCTTGTTTTCCAACCTGATTGTGTGTTCTTAAATTCAGTCACACGTTGCTTAACAACAGGATATGTTCTAGGAAATGGCTTCTTTAGGCAATTTCATGATTGTGCAAACATCATAGAATATATTTACACAAACCTGGATAGCATAACCTATTACACACCTAGACGATGTGGTCTAGGCATGATGAACAAACGACATGAGAACAAATCAAGCACAAGAGAAGATGAAGCCATCAAGTGATTGGGTAAACACAGAGACAGTAAACTTGTTTGTAAGTAAAAGGAGTATACACTAAAATGGTGATAAAAAGTATACTACAGTAAGTACATAAATAACATAGCTGCTTGTTATCATTATCAAGTATTATGTAGCATAATCACATGTGCTATGCTTTCATATGAGTAGCAGTGTAGTAGTTTGTTTACACCAACATCAAAACAAACATGTGACTAAGGAGTTGCACTTTGATATTACAACAACTACAATGTTAGGTAATAGGAATTTTCAGCTTCATTATAATCTCATGGGACCATCATCACGTACACAGTCTGCCATTGACCAAAATGCTGTTCCGTGGTGCATTTCTAAGTGTATTCCTCTTACAATTTCTAAGATTTTGCAATGGAGTGGGAGAAGTCACTGACTAGCCTCAGGGGCCTATGTCTTTCTGAATAGACTTGAAAACTGTTTTAAGTTTGTCCTCCAAAGTACAGGAAATAGCGTTGCATTTATTTATTACAAAGAGTTATCTTTATATTCTATCAGGGTTATATTTCAGTCCTTGAAAGCGTATTGCATTATAGAGACGCTTTTGTTAAAAGAGAAAGCTTTGAAGGATGCCAAGGGTTATCTTGGCAAAAATCCATAGTAAACAACAGAGCTGGAGTCTAAGAGATCACAATATACAGCCTCCTGGATAGATGACCCTGACCTTGGAAGAGGAGGCCCAATTCTGCATCTGGCAACTCTGTGTGTGTGTGTGTGTGTGTGTGTGTGTGTGTGTGTGTTTATGTGTGCATGCGCCTTCAATAGGAAAATTTTACTTGCAGTTTCATGTTAGTAAGTGGACAGTGATCGGCTAGAACTTTAAATAAATAAATTAGGAAATAGTGTAATAAGAACTTGTATCCATCCCATGAGGAAGCGTCTTTTAGTGGGGAAAAAAAACAACAGATAAACTATAATTCTGCCTTTTCTTCCAGAAAATAGCAAATTCAGTATTAAGTTTCTGTTCTGTGGTATAAAGTTTACATTTCAAAAAGCCACTGATCATTTACTATACAGCAATGTGCTCTCCCTGCGAACTTGCTTTGTCTATGCTGAGCATTCATTCTCAGATTCACCAGTTTAACTGTGTTTTGCTTTATAATGGATCACCCCAACTATCAAGGAGTCAGGGAGGGAAAGAATCTGTGGTCCTTTTGCAATCTACCAAGCCATATTTTAATCAGTTCTATCAATCAGTTTATTCATACACATTAAAAAAGATTCCATGAACACGTGACATTCTACTAACCACCAGTCTGCCTCAAAAAGGTCAAAATTAATGTAGCAAGGAGAACAACATGGAAAGGAAAGAAGATAAAGCCCATAGCCATTTATTTCACCTCTTAACAGTAAATCTGGTCATCTGGTCAAAGAATTAGTGATCGAGTAGAAGGTTTGAGAGAAGATGAAAGTTCTTTAGGAATTAAATATCTAAAGTCCAAATCTGGGAATACTTAGAGCTCATTTTCTCAGAAAAGAAATTCTTGTTCTTTGCTAGGTTCAAAGAATATTTTGGTAAATTCTTCCAGATAAAGCTCTTTGCTTTTATCTGTCTTATGTCCATTTTTTTTCTACTAATAATAAAGCAATAAGAAGGAACTCAGAGATCATCCAATGCTTTCATTTTGAAATTTAAAACATCTAACATCCAAGCTAAATTTTTCACCCCAAATCACATTGCTACGAAATAGCATACAATGTCTAGAACTCAGTTTTCCCAGAAGTTCTTAGAATGTCACACTTCAGTGATTGATAAACATTACTTGAATGAATTAAATGAAGTCGAACTGCTTTTCTACACTGATTAGCAGAGAAATATGTTTACTTGAAGATGATAACAGTGTATTTCTGGGGAAAGTGGAAAACAGAGGAGGCTGTACTTACAGCCAAAGGTACTTTCTGTACCTTTAGCAAGAAATTGGTTTGATTTGGTTTGGTGGCAGGAGGGGAAAAGCAAGGGACTTGGTTCTGGTGCTGAAAGTTTTTGTTCTCCGAGAGGCAAATCAGAGGTTCTATTCTGTTTAAAGATGGCAGTAAATAAATAGATCTTTGTCCACCACCTGGAATCACTGATCTGTAAGGATTAAGGCCCCGAAACTGCACTGTCTAAGGTTGAGCCTAGAACTGGCCCCATCTCTCCCAGCAGAAGGGAAACAAATCCACCCATGCAGTCCTTTCATCTAGATATGCATGCTCCATCCCATCTCCCAGTAACACAGTGAGAGGAGGAGAGAGGCAGGAAGGAAAACAGCTTTATCATGTTCACCTTAGAAAACCAGCATTTGGATAATCAGCAGGTAATCATTTTTTTTTTTTCATTCATTGACTTTCCATTCAAGGTCTGTCATTATTTTGTCCTGTATTTTGGCTGGGATTTTTTTCTGAAGACAAAAGATGAAAAGCATCAAATCCATATTACACTGTGGGATTTCTTCCATTTGGCATAAATAAGCAATGAGGACAATAACAAAGCATTTAAATAATAAAGAAAAAAGTCCTTGTCATTTTCCTTAATTCACAGTAGTACTACTAAATTCAATGCAAGATATTTTATTGATTAACTCAGTGAAGTAGGCACTAGAAATTAGTCTTGCAGGGGGAAAGAATCTGATTTAGGGAAAATTATATTCAAGAGATTCATGTTCATTTTAAACCTCAAAGGGTGACTGATAATGAAAAATTGAGGCCTTAAGCTTCTGATTAAAATTGATTTAGGAGTGGCCTTAGCCAAAGCCAAGGAAATGCAGAAATCCTCATTATCTCTCTCATGTGGTTGTTCCCCAATTAATTAATTAACCCTAATTGTTCCACATAATCCTCCTGTGGTGGAGGAAACTGGTGGAGTTACTTTCATCTTAATGAGAAGGAACTTGAGGCAATGGGATGTGAAATGATTTCTTAGGACAGAGGGAGTCCATGCTGGAACTCAGGACAGGTTGCAGAAGGCTGGGAAGCATCCTGTCCTGCACACAGAAAGGCTTCTCACAGATCAGCAGGTGGCTGCTATTTCATTTTTATTGTTTTTAATTGACATGCCATAATTGTACCTATTTGTGGAGTTGATTGTGACATCTCAATACAGGTACACATCATCTAACAAGCAGATCAGGGTAATTGGCACATCCATCATCACAAACACTTAAAAAATTCTGTATGCTGATAACCTTCAGAATCATTTTGTGTTAGTCAGCTTTTTGTCACTGTGAGCAAAACACCTGACTAGAACAACTTAGAGGAGGAAAAGTTTGTTTTGGGTTCGTGGATTCAGAGGTCTCATTCATGGCCTACCGACTCAATTGCTGTGGGTCTGAGATAAGGCAGAGCATCATGGCAGAAGGGCGTGGAGGAGCAAAGCTGCTCAGCTCATGGCCTCTGGAAAGCAGAGGGAGTAAGCAAAGAATCTCTAAAGGCATGTTCCCAGTGATCTACTTCCTCCAGCCACAATCTACCTGTTTACAGTTATCACCCAGGACAGTAGTACTTTCAAATTATTAATCTATCAAATGAACTAATCCACCGATTAGGTTACAACTTTCAGAATCTAATCATTTCACCTCTGCATTGTCTCACACATGTGCTCTTGGGAAACACCTCATGTAACCCAAAGCACCTATCTACTTGATATTTCAAAATATAGTTAATTATTGTCAACCAGAGTTATTCAACAGGTTTACAGTTTACAGCTATTCTCCTTCCAACTGCACCCTTGTACCCATTAATAATCTTCTCTCCATCCACCCATCCCCAACTCTTCCCAGATCCTGGTAACCACTACTCTATTCTCTACTGCTAGGACGTCAACGTTTTAGCTTCCACACACAAACAGGAACATGTGGTATTTGTCTTTCTGTGCCCCAAGTCAGTCTTTTCAACTTAAGGCAGGAGGAAGTTAGACTGCACCAAATTATCTGCTGGTTTTTGAGACAAACAGCCATGATGCCATGTTAGAACCATATTTCCAAATATTGAATATTTGCAAAGGGTTTCAAAGGAAGAGAAAAACATGGAGACACACACATGCACAGACTGATCTTTATCTTCCTATGAATGACTGTATCGAGCTGTTTATTTCCTTGCCTTCTAAAGGAATCTAAAAAATTAAAGTTCAAAACATATTTTCAAACCATTATGCAGGCAAGGTATTGAGGTTGCTCAGCCACATTCACAAATACTCTCAACATTTTTAAATGGTTCTTCCAAGCTGTCTTGAGGGATTAAACTAAATGAATGTTTTAGTAAATATAATACACTACTGGGTCCTAAAGCTCTTTATTTTGAGATTAAGGGGACGGAGAGAAAATATACTCAGAATAAATTCGGAAAACTGGAAGGAATAGGTGATCTTAATAAGTTGGCTGATAGAGCGTAAAATCCCATCCAAAGAGCAGGAGCAACAGGGCTCTGCACTGTTATCCTCATTCAAATTCATGGAGGAATAAATCAACAGCGTTTGAAGTGCCTGAGAGCAAGTGTGAACGTGACAAGCCCTGAAGGAATCATCGAAGGCATGAAGTCAGCTCTGTGTGGCAGGATTGTTGAAATCCAGTTTACTTAGTTTTGATCCATTCAGAGGAGAGGAATGCGCACGCGCACACACACACACACACACTTTAAGCAGATTTTTTTTTTTTTTTTAGAATTTTTGTCAGATACTCGGGCACTTGGCTGCCACTGCTTCTGTTGGTCCACACGAGCCATCACGGTACTGTAGCTGGTGAACTGTTGGGTTGCAAACAACATGGGCAGATTGCTTCGGTGGTGTTGTCCTCCACTGTACCCCGTGAGTTCTCAGGGTTTAGACCTTGAAATCTTCCCCCTTTTTGTAAGTATGATGTTGCTGGGCAAAAGAAAGCTTTCAGCTCCAGTTTAGAGGTATAAAGTTAAAACCCGGCGACACTGGTAAGGAATACAACTGTCCTCCCAGCTGAGTTGTGCACACTCCTCCCCTGGAAATTCATGTTGAAGCCCTAATGCCCCACGCCTCAGAATGTGTCTGATAAAGTTTTAAAGAGGTAATTAAGTTACAGTGAGGAACTTGGGGTGGGCTCAAATCCAATCTGACAGGTGTCCTTACAAGAAGAGGTGATTAGACACACAGAGGGAGCTCAAGGGCACCGCATCTGAAGGAAAGGCTCTGTGAGAACACTACAAAAAGGTGGCCACCTGCAAGCTAAGGAGAGAGGCCTCAGAAGAAAACAGACCCGCTGACACCTAGCCTCCCAAACTATGAGAACTATAAGAAACTAAACTGTTGAGAAAATAATTTCTGTTGTTCAAACCATCCATTCTGTGATATTTTGTTATAGCAGCACCAGCAAGTGACCCTGCCTGCTGTTTAGCATACATTTAGAATTGAATAGACTTCTTATATCTAAGTAATAGGAGTTCAAAAATATTTGGGGAATGAATAAATGGCTATTCCTTTCCTTCATAGTTTCCTTATTTTCTAAATGAGGCATAGTCATCCTACCATCACAGGGTTGGAGTTGGAAGAGACTATAAAGAATTTAGAATGTTAGCAGGCAAATGGTAAACTCCATTGAAAAGTTTGTTCTTACAATTTATACTATGAAGCTTTATAATAGTTTTCATTTTTTGGTGGTTTTATAGGCAGCAATCCTTTAACAAGGCAGTGAGACATTTTCTTGAGTGCTGTATTTTATTTCATGCTGTTCCAAAAGGCCCTGGGCTATTCTTCTCTAATGTACTGAACTGGTTTGCCTATCAGAAAATCTCAGAAATCAGAATGGATGAAGTTGGTCCTATTGCATCCGGCGCATTCTTTAATGGCTGGATTAGGTTGTTTTACAATTAGTCAGGGATGGGAGTGGAGGGTGGAAGGAGAGAACTGCTATTCTTTACCTTCCCCTGTCTCTCCCTCTTGGAATCGCTGTTAATGCATTTGACTCAGAGCCAGCAAGACTTGGACTTGGATGTACTTCAGACTGAGAAGGAGAGAGGCCAAGTTTCCACAACGAAGTTTTAAGTACAGTGAGCAAGAGAACATTCGTGAATTTTGTCTTAACAACTCTTCTGCTATGGACCAGATTTTACCTCTTGCTTAAAAATTGCCTTAGTTTCATGTGATAACCCTTAGCTATTCCCCTTTTCCTCAGAAATAATCTTCCATGGTATAAGACCCCAAGTAAAGGGCACAGGGCCAACTTTTCTGCTCTCTATATTTCATGATTATGAAGCCAGCCTGCTGCATGCTCCATTAATCTCTCAAACCATTCTCTCAGACTTGGGTTGTGCTGAAGGTGTTTCCAATTTTAACCTGTGTGCCTTCTGTGAGACTTTGTTATCAAACTATCCCGGAGTGCCCCAAGGCCAATTGGTGTCCCTTGTGTCTGTTCCATTTCCTCACTGCATGACTATTAATTTGGGGTTTTCTTGTTGATCATATATGCATTTGCCTATATCTTACATCCCCTATAGGTCGGGAGCTTGTGGAGAGGGGTATTGGTTGTGCTTCCTGTAACCTGTACTCACATATGAGTAGAGAGTGCTTCATGACGAAATGATGGGATGGGAGCAACTGGTCCCCTGTCCATCTCCACCTTCCATCCTGTCTGTAGTACTTTTTTTCTTTATTTTCTCTCTTACAGTATTTTTTCCTGAGTAGTGTAGTACATCAAAACTGACAATTATGCCATTGAATGGGAAGGCAGATAATAAGAATGTTTAAAAATTTTAAATTTTGAAATGTTGTGCACCACCAGAAATAGCAAACCTGGCAGGCTTAGCTATTAGGGGTGAGGAACACACCACGAAAAGGATGTGTCAGTTCACAGCAGTGGCTGTACAAGGGAAAGTTAAAACAGAAACCAGTGAAGAAAGAGAAATACAGGCATTTTTCCCAACCAGCTATCACCCTGAAAGCAAAGGGTACCAGCCTATAGAGTTGTAAACAGGGTCAGGAAAAAAGTGAATGCAGAAGAAATATAGTAAGTACACCAGCCTTCTGGCCTTTCACTCTGTAAAAGATGCTCTGCCCTGAAACCCACTGATTGCCCACAGGACTTGAAACACACAGGTGATTGTGAACTCCAGAACAGAGGGCTGGCTTCCCCAGAACCCCTTTCTAGGCAACTGGAACTTCCTCCAATGGCCTAACATCTTTTTTTTTTTTTAATGTGATTTTATTAGAATCTTCAAACCATAGAATATTAGAGCTGTGAGTTTGGAGATTTTCTTGAGAGTCTAAAATTCCCTTTTTACAAGAGCCTAGTAACACAAGGTGATGTGAAAATGGGTAATTGCCTACATATAATAGCTAGAGCTTATTTATCTTGTATTTGTTTTCAAGTAAGCTTTTTATTAAGGTACAACATACTCAGATGAAAATGCACAAACCATGAGCATACATCTCATTTGTTTCACAAAGTGAAGACATTGAACCAGGTAACTAGAATTCAGATTACAAATAGAAAATTTGCAGCACCTTAGAACCCCTCACTGTGCATCCTTCCCCTCCCCAGCTAGGGTAACAGCTATTGTGATTTCTAATAGGACAGACCAATTTCACCTGTTTTCAAACTTACATAAATGATGCATACAGTAAGATTTATTTTATGCTTTGCTCCTGTCACTCAACAATATGTCTGTGAGATTCATTCATGTTGTTTGCATGTGAAAATAGTTTGTACATTTCTGTTGTTGTCATATAATATTCCATTGGATGAATACACTACAACATTCAATTTCTTTATCCATTATACTGTTATGGATCTATGGGTAGTTTCCAGTTTGGGGTTATCATGCATATTACCTTGAACATTCTAGTGAATTTTTATTGTTGTTTTAATATATACATATGATTTCTGTTTAATATATATCTCAGAGTGGGGTTCCTGGGTCACAAAATATGCATATGTGAAACTTTAATAGGTAAGTTCAAACTGTTTTACAGTGGTTGGACAAATCAGTGGTGCACACCTGAAATCCCCATGACTCAGAAGGCTGAGGCAAGACCATCTCAAGTTTGAGGCCAGCCTCAGCAACTTAGTGAGACCCTGTCTCAAAAACAAAAAGAAAGAATTGGGGGTATATTAACAGTGTCTCTGGGTTTAATCCCTAGTACCCCCATCCCCCACCACTGCTGAAAGAAACTCCAGGAAAATATATGGGCCAAGGACCAAGCTCAAAGAACTCAACATGGGACACAAATAGGCCACAATTAAGTACTGAAATGTTTGGCAGTAATGTGAAATGTTGGCTTAATGTGTGTTAAATGTTGGTGCTAACTGTTAAATATAAACAGTCCCTAAGTACAGAGAAGAGAGAGATGGCAGACATAGGTGCTGGGGGTCGGGGAAGCTTCAGAAAAGAAATGAAACTGCTGCTGGGCCTCTAAGGGTAAGATGTTTGCAGGTGGAAAAATCTAGAAGAATATGTCATAGCATTTTCAGTCATGTGCATTCATGTATAACACTAAACAAATATTTTAACATTTGACAATGACCTAAATTTCCAGCTTCATCACATAGGATCAGAAACACACGGAACGTGGACCAGCTCACTAAGTGTTTCAGAGAGTTAGTCCCACTCTTTGATGTTTCACACTGTTCTCTTATCTCTTGAGATGGCTGTTTCTTTAGTTGTTTACACCCAAAGAGTGAAATATGCTTTGAAATTAGGGGAGGTTTAAAACACAATTTGTAGAGTGGAGAAATGGATTCAACAAAATGTACTTTCTACTTCTGATTTCAAAATATTGAAATAAATCTCTATTTTTTGTAGTCAATTAAAAGAAATGTTATACAATTAAGTATACTTTATGCTTTACTAAGTGGGTATCTTTTTTATCTCTTAAGTAGGAAATATGACAGAGAATGCAGATTGCATTCAAATATTAACTTTCACATTTTGTCTTTAGAAACCAAAGCCTTGGATAACATCTCCCATTAAGAAACTATATCTCCCAGCCTTGTTTGTAACTTAGTGAACCCATGCAACTGAGTTTGGGCCAAAGTGATATAGATACACGTATACTTTGAAACCTACTTAAAAGGCAGTGGATGAAGTTTTCTTGCTTATTCATTCCTGTAGCCTGAGATATGGCTGAAATTCCAGCAGCCACCTTGGACTGCTGTGATCTTTTGAATGAAAGCATAAAAGCAAAGCAAGAAAATAGATCACCCAAAATGGAAACATTTGTGCAGCTACCTTGGACTATTGATCTTCAGTTGTCTTTTACATAATAAATCTTTGTGAATTTCAACTATTGCCAATGACTCATTATGTTCAAGCTGAAAATAGCTCCCCACTGATGCAGATAGTAGAAATATATAATCCATAGTTTCCCAGTCTGCAGATGAAGGCCAATCAGCGAGTCCTGATGTATTTCCCTCTCCACGGGTTTCCCAGTGGAGAATCCCATGGGAATTGCATCTTCCCCCACAAATGGCTTCCTGCACTACTCACAAATGTCACTACTGATTTAGTTCTACTTATTTCCCCTTCTCTCAGTTCTGGATTGCTCTCTCCTTACATAAAGATCACAAACTCTGTTATGACCGCCATATCAGAGACATCCATGGCAGAAAAGGATTGAGGCACCTTGAGGAGATTCGTGATTATGCTAGCTCAATGTTCCTAAGGCCAAGGACCAAGCTCAAAGAACTCAACATGAGTTGAATGAGAAAACCATTTTCCTCTAGAAAGCCCATGTGTCAGATTGTATTTTCCAAAAGTGGCCATGAGAATATCTCTGGTCCCACATGAACTTCCAGAAATTTTTCATTTCCCCCCTCAAGATTGGAGACCTCCCTTTGAACCTTGGGAGTTCTTTGTGACCACCCCAATCGATAAAGGTCAAGACTGAAAGGCCATAAAATTTCTGTCTGATGCTTCCTCTAATTCTGAGTTGCCATGTAATAAGTATGCTGCTTAAAATCACCATGCTGGGAATACCACACAGACATAGAAAGAGATGTCTCAATACCTAGATGCTCCAGTCCTGCAGCCATTTTGGGTTTGGTAGCCTAGATGCCAGACATAGGAATAAGAAAGTTCTCAAGACAATCAGAATTCTAGCCACTGTCTGACATGAGATCCTGAGCAAGAACTACTTAGCTGAGTGCAGTAAATGCTCAAAACTGTGATATATAATAATAACATGTATTATGGTTTAGATATGAGGTATCCTCTGAAAGTCATGTATGAAACAATGCATGAAAGTTTAGAGGTGAATTGATTAGTTTATGAGATCAATGCATCCATCCACTTGAATGTATTTGCTGTGTGGTAACCTGTAGGCAGGTAGGGTATGGCTGGAGGAGGTAGGTCACTGGGGGCATACCTCAGGTCAGGGTTCTCAGATGCTTTCATTTCTGCCCCCCATTCCATGCTTAGATCCATACAGAAATGTCTCTAATAGGTGGTCCTTCCCATTGCACTTGACCTCCTCCTGTAACAGAAATTTAACTACCCATGAGACAACCTGGAAAGTCTCAAGCTGCTTTAGAAGCTGGAGTTCTGTCACTTCCCTGTGACTTATACTTCTTGGTCTTAGCTTAGAGCTCTGGACCCATGCATCCAGCCAGTTTTCACCTCCACAAGTAACCTTTAAGCTACTTAAGACACCTTCCTTGCTTTTTATAAACTTCTGATTCTCTAAGTACTAAGTGTTGTTTGGGGGATGAAGGTGGGGGTAGGTTTTAATGTCTTTCTGAGCCTCATGGAGATGTTACAAGTGTGAGGAAATTATGAAGTCAAAAACTTTGCAGAGAAGTCTTCAGTGGGACATAACATAACAGAAGATTAAAAACAAGAAACAAAATTAGAATTGTGATTATGTAAAATAAACATAAAACAGATTGCAAGGAAATATCTCCTGATAGAAAAATTATATTTAAAGGGTGATTTTTCTGCCTGATTTTCACAATATTTTATATTAAAAATGGAATTAAATTGTTTATAAATAATGCACTTGAGAACTTCTAAGAGAAAAGTGGAGTTTTATGGCTGAAGGAAGATAGAGATACTAATGAAGGAGGCATACTGGCTTCCTAGAGAAAGGGCTTACCACTTAGGTCATACTTAAATTGTCAAGAACCCTCTCCCTAGCCAAAACAAAATAAGATGTATTCTATTTAATGCCCAGTCCACCTGCTTGAGCTTAGATAGTTCAGTTGATCTTTTAGCCAATTTATCCAAAGCAACCAACATTCATTGTTCATAGAACATTCAGTTTTTCTCTTCCTCTTTTCTCCTTTCTCTCATAAATACTGTATTTGCTTTGGTTCATTGATAGTCCATGGATCATTTCCTTTATAATGGTCAACTTGCAAGCAAAAACTAATTAAAAATCTCTGAGTAACTTCTTTGACTTTTTGTTTAGTATAGAAATAAAAACAAACCTTCAATGACTCATTTTTCTAGCATCAAAAATAGAAGTTAGTCACCAATATTTATTTTATTTCTTGTTTCTTTTCTACACTAACATTCTGGTGTAGCTTCTCATTTCCCCTTGATTATGAACTACATCTGTCTTATCTTTATCCATCATGAAGTTATTTTTTTGTGTTTTTTGTTGTTTATAATAGAATTAATATTGATCATACAATGCAGAGTCTGAGAAGATATGAACAGATTGGAATATAGAAATATAATTTGTAAAAAACATCAGAAGCAGACATAAGTATTCTCTGCAGAGGGCTCTGTAATGAGGCAATAGCTAGGGGATGTTCCTCCTGGTGTAAAGAATGTGTTGCAGCATCTCTAAGACTTACATGATGCCTTGCTCAGACTGAGAAGAAAGTGGAATTACACTGCTTGCCAAGGTTGGAGCTGCCTTGAGGTAGTCTGGGGTGAATGCAGATACTAAAGCAGGAGGTTTGTGGGGAAGCCAGGACACAGACAGCTCTGATAGAAGGTAATTGTCCTCAGCTTGCAGAAAAGTAGACATGCCTGGGAAGGTTGTCCCAGAGGCTGTGGACCTGGGAAATGCACAGCTAGCTCAGATGAAAGCCTTGGTGGCTTTATTTAAGGATCCAAGCTCAAATTCTCCCACTTCTCTGTACTCCACAGAGCCAAGACATGTATCATTTTGAAAATTTCATAAATTTTGGATAGTTACACTTTTTAAGTGTCTTCTTTCTTCAACAAGCTTGTAACACCTACCAGAGCACAGAACAAAGATACATACCTGTGGCTTCCACAATATAAAGACTATATTTATCACATATATTTATTTTTAATTATATATTTTCACATATATCTAATGTATCTTAATTAATATATTTTTGATTACATAGTATACTTAATACATAATTTAATATATTTAATCCATGTGCTCTTTTTAGTCAAATATTATTTAGGGAAGAAATGGAATCCACTATTTCTAGCATCTACTATTGCCAAATATGTACTAGTTTCTTTCCTATGATTTATCTCAGAAATTGATATAAAAACCAGGCATTTTTGACAGTATTACCCTTAGATAAGTAAGGCTGGAGAAACCCTGGCTCTGTGTTTAGAAGTTCACCTTAAATCCTTCTCCAGCCATGACCCACCCAGTACCAAGGGTCAAGCAGAAAAAACCACCAGGACCTGCACCCCTTCTCTTACTAGATATGTTCTGAGTCCAGTGATCTCAGAATCCTTTGCCTTAATGATTCTGAGTCTTATTTCAGAACCTTCCTGGGCTCTTCACTCCTAGGGGCAGGCTTTGACTGAATAGTAGTAGCCTGTAGGTAGGTCACTCCTTAGGGCAGCGACCAGTTGAGGGAAAGGTGAATAGAACTTGGACTTGCCAACTGGATTTTCCATATGCTTTCTTGTGAAGTCCCTGGGGTTTGGGATAGAGAAGAAGAGGGCAGGGACCAGTTTGGGGTAGGACACTAGTTTCCCCTTGTATTCTGCATGGGGCTGCGTGTATTAGGAGTAGTTTTGAGTTTGTTTTTACTTCCTCCATTTTACAGAAGAAAAAAGCTGAATCTTAGAGAGACAAGCATCTTGTATAAGTTTCATACCTAAAAAGTGGAAAAGAAAAGATTTTTATTCACTACTTGGTCTAGTAATAAACAAAGTAACTGAGAATGATGACGAAATGGGCTATTCAGAAAGCTATTAGTCAAATGTAGCTTTTAGAATGATCTACCTTTCTAATTATTTTTGCTGATAAAGAGGATACATACTAGCAGTGTTGCTGAAAAAGCGAAATATTGCGTTTCACTAAAGACCTCTACAGATAAGACTACCGAAGATTAGAAAGCCCTTTTCAGTCTTCCACCTTCAAGTATTTGTATATAAATTTATAAACTGGGAGCTGACAGTCAATGAACAGGAATGTCACTACCTACCTATACAGTACACATTCAACTATCAAATTAAAAAGAATCTTATATACTGTACAAAGAACCTTATTATCAGGATAAAACCAAAGCTTTGCAGTTGGGATTTAGGTTATGTAAGACCAGCCACTCATTTTATGATAAAGATGTCAAGGCCCACAGAGGGTAAGCTAATTGTTTAGCTTAAATAATAAGTACCATGAAATTGGACCTTGACTTCAGAGGTACACTATAGCTAGTCTGTACTAACTTGAAAGAGACAATATTTAAATTTTCATGAGGTTTTCAAGTCAGCTGACCATGATCAGAGTATTTACACCACAGGATTTGGCAAACTCTACAAATCAGGGCTTTCCTCTTCTATCCATGGAGAACTGGTTGTTCAACTTTCACCAGCACACCATCGGCCAAGTTTTTTTTTTTTCCTCCCATGTCTTGAGAGATTGAACATTAGGTTTCTTGGACTAAAAACTTTTTCTCTGTTTTTATCAGTTATTCTGTTTGTTTGTCACTCTGTAGGGCACAGTACCCACAACATCTGCCAGATTTTCCTTCTGCAACCTTCAGACTTCCCAATTCAACTACCTGCTTGACCCTGCTAACCAGGAGTAAAATGAAACCCTTGATTCCTGATTGCTTCCTGTAGCTTGCCCTTACTTCTACAGGTATTTGCCCTGGTATGCTGGAAAGTATTCTTGATTATTCCCGTATTTTCCTCATATTGTGTGTTGAATTGTGTGCCCCACATTCATAAATACCTGTGAATGTGACTTTATTAGGAAACAGGATCTTCCAAATGCAAGCAAGATAAGCTAATATTGGAGTAGGGTAGATCCTTAATCCAATAGAACTGGTGTCCTTATAAAAAGGGAGAAGAGAGACAAAAATAGTTACGTGGGGAAAATTCTATACAATGACAGAGGCAGAAATTGGAGTGATGCATCTACAAGATAAAGGATGTCGGATTTCCAGCAACTACAAGAAGCTGAGAGAAAGGCATAGAACATAATCTCCCCTATGGCTTTGGTGGAAGCAGGGGAGAGAATAGCTCTGCTAAAAGCTTGGTCTCTAAAACTATTAAGAGAATAAATTTGTATTGTTTTTAAAATACCCAGTTTGTGGTGATTTGTTACAGGAACCCCAGAAACGAATATACCTCACAACCCTCACCCCTCCATGTTCAATCCACCAAAAGGGATTGTCAATTATGGCTCTAAATAGAACTCTAATATATCTACTTTTCTGCTGTCACATAAATTCAGGTCACCCTCATCTCTAGCTTGGACTGCAATTTCCTAACTGATCTAGACTTGACCCCACCAATCCATTCTGAAAGACCCATAAAAAACATTAAGTCATGTTACCTCCTGCTTAAAAAAGTGGATTTTTATTACTCTCAGTATTACATTCAAATATCTTAACATGGTTTTCAAGATGCTATCAGACCTTTGAAATCTCACTTTAGAAAATCAAATTCTCCCTGACCCTTTGGGATCCAGGTACATTGGTCTTTTTTTTTTTTTCTTCACCTTCAGTTTCTCCTCTTCCTTCTTTCTTCCACTTCCCCAAATTTAGCAAATTCCTTTCTATTTCAGCACCTTTTCAGGAAGTACTTATACTCTATAACTCCTCCTACTACTGTTCAAACCTGCTCCTTCTTAACTTTATGAATTCCCTCCTTCCACCATAAAAAGCATCTCCCTTTCCAGAGTTGTCTACAATGGGAATTTGCCATTCCCATATCTAGAAATGGAGTCTGATTTTCCTCAATTTGAATGTAGGCTGGATTCCTAACTTACTTGTAACCAAAGAACTTGCTGAACGTTTTGCTGTGTGACATCCTAGATTAGGTTCCCAAAGTTACAAAGCTTTCACTTAATTTTCTTGAGATACTTGATCTGGGGGAACATGGCCACTATGTAAGAAATTCAACTACCCTTAGACCACCAGGCTGGAGATACCATGTATGGATGCTAGAGTTGACAGCCCCATCTGAGCTCAGTCTTTCAGCCATTCCTAACACCAAACTTGTGAATCTTTATATCCTCTGTGTCATCCAATCCACCAGCTGAGTCCCACTGAGTGATTTTAGTCACTCCAAAGAGTAGAAGAACTGCCCAGCCACACTCTGCTTGAATTTCTGATTCACAGTGTCCATTAGACATAATTCAACAGGTATTGTTTTAAACCATCAAATGTTGGGATAATTTGTAATGTAGCAAAGAGGACATCTCTACAGTAGTTATTCACATCTCACAAACATTCACTCATTGTTCTGACATCTCCTGAGATCAGAAGCTCTGTGAAAGCAGGTATTATGTCTATCTTGATTATGATACTATCTCAATCAGCTAAAATAGGATTTGCTATGTTGTAGGTGCTCAAAAAAAAAAAAAAAAGTCCTAAAGTTACAGTATAGCAAAGTTGGGCTACTTAAAGCACAAAGACTTCTGGGATACCCTATGTTGAATGAAGGAAAAATGAGCTCTTTCAGTTCTGGCCACTTGAAATGAAATCTGACATTTGCAATTTCAGTCACAAAGAAATAACTTGGAACTAATTTCTTCCATGCTTCTAAACTGACCAGTCTTATTCAGAATCTTCTACTGAGATGACAAAATGTATTATAAGTTATATTAATATCTTTCAGGAGCTGAAGTAATTTGATACAATAAAGGTCAGAATGTAGCTTCATATGAAAGCTGAAAAGACTATGATTTAAGGGAGACTATCCAATATCAACAAGACACGTACTCTTGTTTTTTCACCATCAATTTTAATAAACTCATTAACCCATGTGATGATGTTTCTGCCAGTAAATATTATAGAAACTTATAATATTATAACAGTGAAACTGCCCCACATTCACCTTAAACAAAATAGAATGGGAATATCAGCCTCATTTACATAATTGTTTTGGATTCCCTAGACAGAAATAATTTTCAGGGTTGTCTTGTCCGGACATAATCTGCAATTCAAACTAGAGGTTTCAGAATTTTTTCATTCAGTTTCATTGTGATAAGAATCCAACCTGTCTCTTCAGGTTAAATCTTGCCTGAAATGTTTTACACATATCCTGGTCTTTTGTTGCAAAATGATTCTGACCAATCTAAAATTAGAGTGTGAAAACATTATCTCTTTATTTTTTCCACACCCATCTCTGAGACGTGAAAATGCCACCAACCAGATTTTCTTCTCATCTATGCCCTAATGTATTTTCTTATATAGTCATTTTATATTGATGGCTCTACACATATGACAATTCAACTTTACATTTTTTGACTTTATGATGTTGTGTACCAACACCCCATTCTGTTTCTCACTTTCAGTATAGTATTCAATAACTTAAATGAGATACTCAATACTTCATTATGACTTTGCCCAACTAAAGGATAATGTAAGAGTTTTGAGCCAAATTAAGGCAGGCTAGACTAAGCTGTGATGATTGATAGGTCATGTGTATTAAACACATTTTTTCATTTATAATATTTTCAACTTAAAATAGGTCTATTGGGACATAAGTCAAGGAGTATCTATATAGTTGCTCAATAAATACAAAATTAAATTACTTAATAAAGGATGCTCAAAATGGATCATATAATTAAAACTGATTACCTTGATTTCCCCTTCAAAGTATATGCATCACCTTAGATATTTAACTTCTTACATTCTAAAACAGTCTATATTTGTAAAATAGCTTGTATACAATTTTTATTTGAACTTTCTAAGAATTATTTCTCAGAGGTAGTTTTAATTATTGTATAAAGTCAGGATGGGTTAAGCTATGCTGCATTAACAAGTATCTCTCAAATATCAGTTAATTATTTATCACTTATGTTACATGGTGTTTGGGGGCCTAAAGGACGGGGGGCGGGTATCTATAACCCTTATAATCACTTAGGACCTAAGTCTGATAGAGGTTCTGTATTGGGATATGTTTCCAAGATCATGAAAACAGGAAACAGGGTTGCTAGCAAACTGTGCACTAGCTCTTGATGTTTCTACCTGGAAGTACTACATACCTAATTTTCTCACACTTTATTAGCCAAAGAAGGCACATGGCAATGCCAATTTTCAAAGGTTGTAAAGCTTTTAAGGCCTTCCAGAAGCCTGGTGAAAAAAGGTGACAAGAATTGGGATATTTTGCAGTGCTTTAATGAACATCATAAATTAGAAAGTGACCTACGGCCTCACAATCATTTGTTGAAGGGGAGCAAAAATTCCAGAATTTTTTACTCTTACCTGTAAGAGGATAATCTACTGACCATGTATTTCCCAATGTCCAGTAGAAGGCAGTTAAAATAAAGGAAACTGCCAGATAAATATAATCATTTTGGAGATAAACAGTTGATCTGTTTGTATAAGAAAATTGTTGCTATGATTTGGATGAGGTTTGTTCCTTCTAAAACCTATGTTGAAACTCAATTCCCATTGAAGCAGCACTGAGAACCAGGATGTTTGGCCTACATATATCGGGTAATGAAGGATCTGGATTATTCTATCCTTGGATTAATGAATTAATGGGTTATCATTGTAGTGGCTTTGTTATAAACATGAGCTACAGCACACTTCCTGTGTTTCACCATGTGTTGCCTTCCACCATGCTATGATGCAACAAGAAAGCTCTCACCAGATGCTGACTGGATTCCAGTGGCATATTCTTGAACTTTCCAGCTTACAGAATAGTGAGCCAAATAAACTTGTATTCTTTATAAATTGCCTAATCTTATATTTGCCATAGAAAATGGGCTAAGACAATTAGTATTCCATATCTTAGAGTATCTCTGTGCTTCTAGAACTAACTATTGTAAAACAATGGGATAATCTACTGACCATTCTTCAAGAGGAAATGCTTAGGATCTTGGTACCCAACAGCGTTGGCATCACTTGGGAGCTTGCTATAAAGGCAGCTTCTCAGGCTCTATCCCAGACCTAATAAATAAAAATTTGATTTTAACAAAATCTCTAGGTGAACCACATGCACATTAACATTTGAAAAGCAGTGAATTAGAACTTCTGGAGTATACCCATGAAATAATATGTCATGGTTGAAATTACACAAATGGTGCCCAAGGTTTAAAAAGGTTTTCTTTTTTTAAATTTGAATTTTCAAATAGCCATAGGGCTTATGATTAAAAGAAAATTAGTGATGAATCAGAGGAAAAGCAAAACCTGCTGTACTTGCTTGGTAGGCGGCTCTCCTGGGAATGGCATCTTATTTTTCTAGTCTCCAAGGGAATGGCAGGTATGTGATGTTACTTTAGCTGAATTCCAGGGAGAACAATACAGTATTGGCAGATAATACTATACTGAGCACAACCTACATATCTCACAATACTAAATGGTCAGAAGTTGTCTTTGGATTGGATATAAGGTCCTCAAAGGCAAATTTCTGTTTCAAACTTTGTGGAATGAACACATTTTCAGAGTCTTTCTCAGATTCCACCTTTTCTGGGAAAAAAGTTTATTTTGGTATACATGAATGACACTCTACTACTAACATTAACACAATTGTATGCATCAGAGGTAATACTCATTTGTTTTTGTTTCTGTTTTACTGTCTCTAAAAACAATAATGTGTTCACAAAGAATAAAACAGTAAGATTGAAGTAAAATAAAAAGAAATTAATTGCACAAAATTATTTGCTCTCTAAATGGGAGTTGCTTTTTAGGAAGTTTTAGCCAACATAATTTCAGCCACCTGGGAAAATGCAAACCTGATTTGGTGCTCAACAATAATGTTTAGAATTGTTTAATGCTTCTTGTGAAAATAATTTTACTCTACATAAATTTCTTAATGTAATCACCACCTGGGGAGAAAAGGAAGATACAAACAAATTGCTATACATTTGGTGGCTCTATCTAACATAAATAAGACATATATCCACCATGGTTTTATGATACATTTTCATTTATACAAGGCCCCTTCTCAAAACTAGTGCAGCAAGATACTGAGAACATTTAATGAGAAACATAAAACACGTAGAGATAAGGTAGGAAAATGTATGTGTATTTGGAATCACTTGGAGACACCTAAGTTATCATCCTTATAATTCAAATGTCTTGACACAGTTTTATTCCCACCTGGTTGTAGTAAATTTTTCTGTTGCCCCTAAAATAAGCAAGTTTTATCATCAGCAGATACATGAAACATGGATAGGGTGGTTATTGCACTGCTTCTAGGTTTAGTTCGATAAAAAGCCTGTTTTACAGGAAGGTAAATCATGTTGTCTACCTGAAATATGAGTCCAAACTGAGAATACCAAGAAAACATATTTGCTCTTTTACTTTAAAAAAATGTGAATTTTTGACATCTGATTCCTGCAAGAGGTCAGATGTTGTAGAGGATTTGGTTATAGAGGAATGCTAATTGTTTTACAGTACATTTGACCAGAATTTGGATGCTATAATGTTTATAACATTGCAGAATTACATAACCAGATGATGGAAGGTTTCTCACAGGACCAGTAAAGCTCCTCTCTTCCCTTCATTTCCTTCCATCCCTGCTTTGAGTTACTGGTTTTTCAAAATCACTCAGGAAACCACTGAAGATTGTTAACAGATTATTCAAAACCCCCAAATGACTACCCAAGGACAGGAAAATGCACTTTTTTTTTTTTAAAGAAGTACCTGGAAAACAGCATGCAGACCACTGCCAGTGAGCTGGCATCCTTCTCACAGTAATGAATAGTAGCCATTAATTTGGTTGTTAATGGAACACAATGTCAGTCTATCTTTAGACCTCTAAGGTTCCTGTGGTGTTTTCTTCCAAGCTGGAGTGGCTTTGCATGGGTATATGTATCTTCTTTTCATAGTTAATGAACTCTTGGATTTACTTATTTGTTTATTCATTCATTTATTTATGATTCTGGGGATTGAACCTACTACATCCCAGCCCCTGGCAGGATCCATTTATATAATACAGTTAAATTAGAGTTTATTTCCAGAAATGTATTTTAGCCATTCTCATTAGTATCAAACAGAATTAAGTCATTACTCAGATGCCCCTACTAGTGAGTAGGGCAGCTTGTCCTTTATTATGTAGAAATTATTTCTGTTGTAATTTGTTAAGGATACACTCATAAGTCTTTGAGATAAGATTACTTACATTTCTCCTAATTTTTATGATAAAAGAATGCTTTTCAGTGATCATTTAAGATTAATTCCTATCCTTATGTGCCTCTTAGTGATATCACATTTGCTTTAGTGTTGCCTAATTTTCCATGAAGCATCTTTCATTCATTCAAGATGTATTTGTTATCAGTCACTTTTCTAATTACTTGAGTGAGCAAAGCAGACAAAACTCCCTACCCTCAAGACACACACAATTTTCAAGTTGCATCTTTAGATGATCTTTCAAAATAAAAGATCCTAGCTGGTGAAATCAACTCATTTGGTCCCTATGTCCAAATCATAGCTAGCATTTAGTAGCTAGCTACGAACATTTATGAACCATTTATTTTATGTCTGGAAAATGGATAATCACTTTATAGTTAGCTCATTTAATCCTCACAATAACTAGAAGGAGGCATTATAAGATGCTTATTTTACAGGTGAGGAAAGTGAAGGTCAGAGATATTAAGAGGGGGACACATGATCGGATTCCTTTGGCTCTTAAAAGCCTTCCCATATTCCAGTGATGCCTTCCTTACACACATATGATGAATGTATGAAAGAATGGAATGAATGAATGCACCGTTTGGACTTACCACTCATCATAACATAAACACTAACTCCTTAAATTACTCTAGAAAGATTAGGCATTTTGTAGGGGAAAGGAGAGAGTAGGAGGGTTATTAAGGAATTAGTGGGTTTGATTTTGAGTGAGTTTAGGCAGTTGATCTTACCGTGACTGGGTACCTCCAGAGCTGAGGCATGGTCGCCTTATTTCCTAAGGGGGCAGATATACCAATTCTCTTTGCTCTGGAATCTCAAGCTGAGCTGCCTCTGAGATTCAAAACCAGTAGCAGTGCTGGAGAAGAGTTCCCTCAGAGACCCTGGAATGGGAGGAGACCTGAAGGAGGGGCATCTAAGGCGAGGTTAAACCGTGGTGTGACAGAGCCCACAGGAGAACCACCTGAGCGGGTAGTCTGCAAAAGAAACTGCGCCTGCAAAATTAGATAGGATTTGAAAAGATGGAAGGCACCGCTGTCTGGGGTAAAACCTCTAAAGGTTTTGGTAAAGGAAATGAATCACTTCCCTTCCTTTTTCCCTCACAGTATGGCTCTAGGACCCCAGTTAAATTTCCACACAATCTCTTTCCCTTCCCCATTCCCCTTTCCCGCCATCTCCCTCCTCTCCTCCCTTACCTCGCCAGGCATACGCATGCGCCGAGAGATTCTTAGCCGTGCTTGCCCGAGATCTGGTGGCATCGATCGACTCGGAGCTCGGCTTCTCGACCTGTCGGCGCTCGATTGAGAAGCGCGGTAGCCTTACTTCCGGTGCCTGCCTCTGTTTCCGGCTTTGGCTTCTTAGGCCTCAGGTGGGCAGAAGTGGCTTGTACCTTTCGGTTGCTGCGGAAGCTGGCCGGACTCTCCGCTGTTTGAACCGGAGCAAACGAGACACGAAGGTGGATTCGGGACGCATCTGACCACTGGTTCGCGAAGGAGTGGGCGTGGGGACGAGGAAGGGATCAAGACTAACGGGCTGGCGTGGCAAGGCCCTACGAATTTAGGAGCCTCCTCTCTAGTGGGACAGGTTGGGGCTTGGAATTTGTGGCAGCTTCTTTGGGCTTCGGACCCGGGCATTTGGCAAACGTGCGGGTGTTTGGAGAGGCAGGCAGCTTGCTCTTGCGAGGTAAAGGATAATAATGTGCTCGTGCTTGGCGTTTGCATTTAGTTCACTGCACTTTCAGGTGACTTTCAGCAGCTCTCTTGGATTGCGGAGGCGGGGGATGTAGCATTTTCTGGTGCCCCTTCACGAATCCAGCCCACCGTCAACCTCTAGATACTGCAAGATCATTTTGACTTAGGTCAACTTCCTACTAGTTGTCTACTTCATGACCCCCAGCCCTTCTCCAAATTTCAGTTTAGGGAGTTCCCAGTTTTTGAGAGGCGATATCTTTCATTCTGTTTTCTGCATAAGTATTACTCTTCCCTAGTAAGTCATCATGTGACGTTCGTATACATCGTAATATTTGTGAGATAAAGGAATATGTAGGACACGAAGGCAAGGGCTGAATTCTCAGGCCTGCTGCTTATTAGGTGTGTTTCATTGGGCAAGTCCCCCTAACTTTCAGTAACTGATAATATTAGCTACTAGGTCCTTTTTGACAATGCAAGAGTTCTATTGGGTAGGTACTGTTACTATTCCCATTTTACAGATGATGATCCGAGAGATTAAGGAACTTAACTTCCATGAAACAGCTAGTTAGAACCATAGACAAGGTTTGAGTTCCTATCTGGTTGGCACTAGAATCTGAGCTCTTAACCATCATGCAACACTTTTCTCTCTGAACTCCATTACTTCACATTGGTTAGTGGTAACCTTGGAGTCAACCTTGGTGATGGTGTATATAAATTAAAATAGGCATGAAAGTTCTATATAGGTGTACCTGTGAAGGACTTTGCAAACTTCATTTAATGATCTGTCATGATGATACTATATGTTTGCTGGTCTCTTTTTTATTTTTCTTCATATCTAAGTTTTTAAAGCATCAAAAAAGAAGTTATATCAGGCAGGTGAAAAAACTATCATTTCTCCTAAGTGGAAGGTAAATAAGAAAGTATTATTTTGAATAAAATGAGGTTATTGGAATATGGTTATGTACTGCTGATCCACCAAGTTTTAAATTAATTTATTCATTTTGTGCTACTGGGGATTGAACCCAGGGTTGCTGTTTCACTGACTTAACATTCCCCAGCGAAAGTTGCTGAAGCTGATTTGTAACTTGTTATCCTCTTTGTCTCAGTATCTAGAATAGCTAAAAGTGCAGGCATGTGTGCTACCACATCTAGCTTGTTCTACCAAGTTTTGAGCCTGAGCACTATTGTTTTGCCTAAAAAAGAGTACTAGCAAATACTAGGGAAGAAGTAAAGTCTACTGCCAACTGATAGTTTCTGACATTTGAGATTGAAGGAGAATTGAAAGATTAATAACCTTTGTGTTATGTCCTTTTGCCACATTCCAATATGATCTAATTCTTGTTAATAACAGATTATTTATTGTCTCTTTAGGCTACTTGAAGAATCTGACCCAAACATGGATATCAGACCAAATCATACAATTTATATCAACAATATGAATGACAAAATTAAAAAAGAAGGTATGTGTTTTTTAAAATATTTGTTCACAACTAAAAATGTGTTAGTTGGGCACAATGGTGCATGCATGGAATTACAGCAACTAGGGAGGCTGAGGCAGGATCGCAAGTTTGAGGCAAGCTTCAGCAATTTAGCTAGGTCCTAAGCAACTTGGTGAGACCCTGCCTCAAAATTCCCAGTATCCTATTCTCCCCATCAAAAACAAAAATAAAACTAAAACGTATTTATTGCCAAGTACAGTGACACATACTTACAATCTCCATGACTAGAGAGGCTGAAGCAGGAGAATCTCAAATTCAAGACCAGCTTTGGCAACTTAGTGAGATCTGATCTCAAAAATTAAAGAGGTCTTATGATGTAGCTCAGTGATAGAGTGCCCTGGGTTCAGTCCTCAACACCACTCCCTGCTCAAATGTGTTTATTCACTACTGTATTAAGAATTATACAGCTCCAAAACTTCTCATCTAGTCATTTTTCTTAGTGCCTGAAATAATAGTTTATTCTGTTTTATGTAAGGCATTTAAAACTTTTTTAAAATAGAAATAGGTAGAGCCTGACAGTGTGTGAGATTTGGTTTTACTCATTATGGTCTCAATATTGGGAATAATATGATGTGTTTTTATTAAAATAACTGTAGAACTAAGTAAATGAATAGTGGGGCACTCAATACAATGCCATTTTATGATGAATTTTGTCATTGTTTCATTCACAAATGACTTGTTTTTCCTTCTATTTGAACAGAATTGAAGAGATCCCTATATGCCCTTTTTTCTCAGTTTGGGCATGTGGTAGATATAGTGGCTTTAAAGACGATGAAGATGAGAGGGCAAGCCTTTGTTATTTTTAAGGAACTAGGCTCATCCACAAATGCTTTGAGACAGTTACAAGGATTTCCATTTTATGGTAAACCAATGGTGAGATAATCTTATTATTTCAACTTTAATCACTGTTAGTGGTACAGTAGACTTGTGAATGTCAACTTGAAACTGTGGCTATTGCTTTCTGCTTTTAATTATGCATTTTAGAGGGGATTTAGGTTTGCTTTATGTTATTTTTATAGAAATATACTAGTAGAGTCATATACTCCTAATTTATGCCAGTTTAAATGAGTAGAACCAAAGTACATTGAGACATACAACATTTTAAAAAATGACTATACAGGTAATATTCTTACCTTATAAAACCTAGATTTAATAATAACCCAGAAGATTTAAGAAGAAATCTCTTTTTTAAACTTGTAAAAACAACACAAAACAAAAATTGTGAGAGAAAAGGAAATCCAGACTGAAGTTTCAGCAAATACTGTGGGGAAATACTGCGTATCAGAAGCTATACAGTATAGAAAGGGCAGTACCTTAAGGAAAAGTCATAGATTTTAAACTGACAAGTTTTATGTCACATGAGTGGAAATGAAATAGCTATGCATGGAGTGCTTTAAACTCTGGAGTGACAGTGAGATTCACATCTAGCTGATGGTTGAATATTGGATTGTTGTGGGGCCAGACGGAGAGCAGGGAACTCAATCAGTAAACTCTTGTTCAGGTGGTAGTGGACTGTGTAATGGTAGAAACAGTAAAAAGCGAGGGTCCTACAAATGTGAGCAAGTATACTACCTTAGATATTACAAACTGATTTTCCTCAGGAATTAGAATGTGGTGTGGAGGGGTCTTGGAGAGAGAATTAAGGCCCAGGGTTCAGAGGGTCTGTGTCCTCATTCTGGTTCTGCCACTGATAGATTCTGTGCCTATGGTCAGTTTAAATGTATAAGCAGGTTGGATTTCCTTTACTCTAAACAGGTATTAACAAATGCTCTAAAAGGACTAGATAGAAATACTTTTGACTCTGTGGGTCACATACAGTTTCTGTTTCCTGTTCTTGTGTGTGTGTGTGTTTTTTTACCTGCCCTTTAAAATTGTATTTAAAAAATTCTTAAGTTACAAAACAAGCCATATCAAAACAGAATGACTGGATTTGGCCCACAGACTGTTGTGTAGTCCACTGGTATCATCCCTTCATTTCACAGATGAAGAATCAGGCACAGAAATATTATTTGATCATCCAGGTTATATTAATATAACCAGGGGCAACATCAGAACTTAAAAACATCTCCTAACACCTAGTCTTGTGATTTTTCTTTTTTCTTATGCTAGGAGTTTAAACTTTCTGTAAAGGGTCAGATAGTAAATATTATGGATTTTGCTAGCCAGGTGATCTTTGTTGCAGCCACTCATAGAATTCTGCCAACATAACAAGAAAAGCAGCAGGAGATGAGATGAAAATGAATGGGTATGGCTGTGTTGTATCAAGACAGACATAATTTATAAAATCAGGTAGTGTTAGCTGTGGACCCTTAGTTTAAGGACCCTGTTCTACATCCTGCTGTTCCCTGAGTTTGAGTAAATTGTCATTTTCTGAAACCAGCTGAACTTTCTTTCTAGTATGAAGAAATAGCATAATTGAGTTCTCAGTTGGTAGGCACATAAGATTGGTTTTTAGGCTTTTCCCTGAATGGCTGAGTGGAGATGACAGTTTTTTTGTTTGTTTGTTTTTGGTTTTTTTTAGAGAGAGAATTTTAATATTTATTTTTTAGTTTTCGGCGGACACAACATCTTTGTTTGTATGTGGTGCTGAGGATTGAACCCAGACTGCACGCGTGCCAGGCGAGCGTGCTACCACTTGAGCCACATCTCCAGCCCAAGAGATGACAATTTTGAGTGTTCCTGTTTACTCAGATACAGGAAAGGTGGAAATCATTTGCTGTATTTGGCACCAGCCTCATATTGCCAACTAATTATTTAATACCAGTGGAAAATGTCTGTCTGATTTTATATATGAAGGCATTTTGGAGGTTTTTTTCCCTGCCTTCAGGAAAGTAGCAGGTCTGCCATATTTCTAGAAGAGGAGGAATGAAATTCTTTGAACTTTCTCATTTATGTTTCTTTAACTGCTTTTAGTTGCTCTTCTGTTAACCTCAATATACTAAAAGAGAAAGAAAATTTGCTTTCATTTGTAATTCTGAACAAAATTATTTTTTGTGATTCGAGGACATTTATTTACTTAATTCCAAAAATACCTCAGTAAAGTAGAATCATCTTTGTCTGTCATGAAACCTTTAGTATAAATGTATATCTTGGCCTTCTCTATCTGTAAGTTACAAATGAATTTTTATCTTTTCTGATATTTAGTTTAGGTCAGGGTTTCTAAATGCTAACATTTTTGATGTTTTGAACCAAATAATACTTTGTTGTAAGGGGCCTTTTTGTTCATTGTAGGGTGTTTAGTAGCATCCCTGTCCTCTGCCCACTAGGTGCCAGGAGCATGTCAGCCAGCAGTGTCTCCTGAGAGTGCATCTGTCTCCAGGAAGTAAAATTGCCTGTAGTTGAAAACCACTGGCTTAGACCAGCTAGTTAAGAACTGTTGCTGAGATCATATATTTTCACAGGTTACAGCATCATAAGGAGAAATCAGGTCACCTAAGGTCTGTTTAGGACAGAGTCAAGTTGAAGAACTAGCGAGTTGGGAGAACATACTTGGAATCAAATTAGAATTTAGTGTGAGCTGTCAGCCTGTCTGCTTTGATTAGATCATGATGGCAAGACTAGCAGAGCTGCTTGCAGGAATAAGTACACCTAGAGCTAAAGAAGTTCAGTGGCCTATCCCATGCAGAAAAGGCCTGGGGTCCTGAAGTGTGGTGCTAGGCCATCTTTTCCCTTGTTTCTCTACCACATTCATCTCCAGTTGAAATAAAGGAAAAGAAAGAATTGCTCTTGGTTTTGACAAGTTTCCCGCCTTCTAATCCAGATCATTTTATGTGGTATTTTTTCTTTTCAGACCAAGATCAAATTCTTGTATACAAGGTAATTTTAAATGCTAATTGTAGGACTATTGTGTTTGATGTGATCAGAGAGGTGGTTGCTCTTTCAGCTCCAGAGTAGAAGTGTTTGCTTGGAATGGAATTTGGAATTTGCAGATAATTGTACCCCAGATAAAAGTTTAATTCATTGTAAAAAATTTTGGATAGTTTATTGATGTTGAATTAGCTGGGTGGTGATGCTTTAGGCCAGGGCCACACTAAAAAAGTTGTTTTCCGAGCCTGTAGTATCACCATCCTCTTGTGCTTATTAAAAGTACAAAATCTCTGGACTCACCCAAACTTACCGCATTTTTCCAGGCAATTAAATTCCACACTGTAGTTGAAATGCCATCTTAGACTAGTGGTTTTGAGTGCTTCTATGTCCTCAAAGGCACTTTGGTTCCTGCTGGCTCTGACATGGTAAGAATGAAGCAAGTGGCCTAGCATTAGTAGCTGTAATGTTATACTTTTATTCCCTTTAAAAAAAAATTTTAAATCTAAGTTGATGCTACTGTTAAAGTCATTTCATTAAAAAAAAAAAAATAGATTCAGCTGGGCTTGGTAGCACATACCAGCCACTCAGAAGGCTGAGATCAGAAGCTCAAGGCCAACTTAAGCAATTTAGCAACCCTGTCTCAAAATAAAAAAGGGCTAGAGATGTAGCTTCGTGGTAGAGTGCCCCTGGGTTCAAGCCCCAATATGGGGGTTAGGAATTTGCAGGGGAACCCCACATTCAAAGGCAGTCATTCCCAGTTTTTAATACTTGAACCATTAAAACTAACAAATTCTAGATGACATATTCCAAGGCTGGTTTGGTACATATGGACCCTTCTACTGAGAGTGGCTGGTAAGAGCTAGGCAAGTTTCTAATGTAGTTTTCTCTTACCAGATGGAGAGAAGCAGAAATACAGATATTACAAAGTCTGGTTTTTCCCATTTGAAAATGTATAATTTTTCTTTGAGTATACACAGTTGAATCTTTATCTTACTTGTAAATCGTAGACCACACTGTATTTTCATTTGGCACTCAGTGTATTTTGATGATTTCCTTAGGGATGTGTGTAAGATTCTCTTATAGTGTATTTGTGTAATGGAATTTGAATCATTAATGACTAGTGTAAGTAGTCTTCAGCATAATGAGATATAATCTGTTTTCATATAATTAAAACAGCGAATCCAGTATGCAAAAACAGATTCTGATATAATATCTAAAATGCGAGGCACTTTTGCTGATAAAGAAAAGAAAAAAGAAAAGAAAAAAGCCAAAACTGTGGAACAGACTGCAGCAACTGCAAACAAAAAGCCTGGTCAGGTAAGACAGAATAGAAGTTCATATTTTTTTGATGTTAAGAACTTGATAGAAAAAGTCAGGCCTGGTGGTGCACAGCTATAATTCCAGTGACTCGGGAGGCCAAGGCAAGAGGATCGCAAATTAGAGACCAGCCTCAGCAATTTAGTAAGGTCCTAATAAGCAACTTAGTGAGACCCTGCCTTAAAAAAAAATTTTTTTTTAAAGGGTTGGAGATATAGCTCAGTAGTAAAGTGCCCCTGGGAAAAAACCGGCCGTAGCCCACCTGCCCTATCCCCTCACAACCTGGGAGGTGGGAGGAAACTTGGTGGATTCTTGTCGTAGACAGGGGGATCTTTGAGGCATGTATTTATAAGAAGTTGAAATAAACTGAGTTCTAAAATTCCAATGTTTATATTTTAGCAGTAAATTAAAATATAAGTCTTTTCATATAGAGATTTTAAAAATAGTTTTATTCTTTGCATGAAATTTAATTTCATCTTTCTTCAAAAACACATTAATACCTCTTGGTTTACCCTTCAAGTTCTGTTGCCTATGAATAGTACTGCGGCTATTATCTTTAATCATGAGTGCTCCTCTCAAAGCTTTCTTTGAATAATTCAGGAATACAAAATCTAATTTGAAATACCAGATAAAAGCAAATTACTATCCAAAAGATAGTTACTTATGGATTGAAAGTGGTTAGAAATCAATTTCAGTAAGTATAATGCTTATATAGAGTTCGGTGTATTTATCTATTTTTAAGTAAGACCAGTCCTCATTTTTTTCCTCTGTTATGTATTTCTCCATAATTTTAAAGATTAGAAGTTAAATTTTATGATATGGTCCTATAAATTTAGGGTTAGACTTTTCAAAAGTAATGGCTGAATTAAATACATGAATATTTGAATCAGAATAAAAACGTAGGTTCTTAAAGTAAAATCAAATGGAATAACATACCTTTAAAAATTAATGTTATTTTTATGTTATAAATGCCTTTTGCCCTTTTAAAGAAATTGAAAAGCTTACCTGTACCCCTATTTCTTTTCTTTAGGGAATACCAAATTCAGCTAATCCCCAAGGAAATTCAACACCAAATCCTCAGGTAATATTTTTTCCATGTGATGCTTTCTTTAAAACAAAATCGTAAAAATCATAACAATAACTTGCATGTCCAAAACCAAAATTATCTCACCTATAAGACATATGTTAAGTTGCATGCTATTTTAAGAAACTCATTTCTTAAAACATTTTAAATTCATTTAAGAGGAAGCCTTTTTTGGTTTTATTAGTATATTTCAATTACGTACTCTAGGTGATAAAATTCTCCAAATATGATTGACCTCCAGATGCTTAAATCATAAAAATTGCCTTAATTACTATTAAGTACTTAAAACCTGTATAAAATTGCATTGTTCCAAACTTGGGATGTCTTAATTTAAATGTTTGTGTCTTTAAGTTGCTGTTTGGAGAAATAAATATTTCTCCAGTGCTATTGCTTTTTGGCTTCATTGTTTGGTGTCATAAGATTTCACAAGCCTATACTGGTGTATAGCCCTCTGAAGTTTAGGTTTTCCCGTGAGAACCAAATGGCTTACAGTGCTGTGTATACTTACAAGCTAACTTTGCTTCTTTTTTTTTTCTTTATTTCTTAAATAGGTTCCTGATTACCCTCCAAACTATATTTTGTTCCTTAATAATTTACCAGAAGAGACTAATGAGATGATGCTGTCTATGCTGTTTAATCAGTAAGTTTTCTCATAAACAAGCCTCCTGACAGGACAAATAGCACTTCCACGGGTTGCATCCATTTGTCATCCCACAGCAGCAGTTCCTTACAGGTTCATTTGATTTGGTCCAGAATTAATCACAGATTGAAGCCAATCTACATACTCAGCAAATAAAAATCTAAATTTCATCTAATGTTTGAATTATTAGTTCTGATTAAATGAGTAAAACAGGGAGTACAGCTTTGATACGGTGGTGGAAATAAAATTAGCATAGTTTTTTTCAGTTCTTAATTTCTCTGTTTTTGTGGTACTAGGGACTAGACCCAGAGTTTAGTATTTGCAAGGCACTTTACCATTGAGCACATGCTCAGCCCAATATATGCAGTTTTTCATGGCATTTAGTTATATCTTATGTTCTTCCATCCTACTCAAGATTCTTGGTGTGATATGGTTATTTTTCCTAAACCAATGTCAACAAATTATCTACATTTTAAACAGAAAGCAGATATTTATGTATTTGCATACATATATGAATTGTTTTTATTCTTCTTAGGTTCCCTGGTTTTAAGGAAGTGCGTCTGGTACCTGGGAGGCATGACATTGCTTTTGTTGAATTTGAAAATGACGGACAGGCTGGAGCTGCCAGGGATGCTTTACAAGGGTTTAAGATCACACCATCCCATGCTATGAAGATCACCTATGCCAAGAAATAACATTTGGGGTACTCATCTTTAATGGACTTGGTATTATTTATGGTATTTGTTTTGGTAACATTTGGCCAGGTCATTTTAATGGTTGGAGGTTGGGGAGAAGTGAAAGTGAAATTTTTATGAAAGACTTAAAAATTCAACCATTCTTTCTTTAGCCTGAGTGAACTATGAAATGTGAAGGCCTTAATTTTGTATAATAAACTTCTCTTTGTATTCTCTACATATAATGCTTCGTTTATTGGCCCATTACCCTGTCATCAGATGCTTATTCTAGTTTAGAACACATTTTAAATCATAGAAAACTCTGTATTGATATGTTTTTCTGTTGTTATTTTGGAACAGCTAATGATACAGCAACATTGAATCATTTTAACAAAAGGTAAACGGAATTAGTGAATAGCAGCTAGTAAATGACTTATCTTGATAGTTAAAATGAACATCTGGGTATTACAAGAAAATGAGACCTGAGCAGTATCTAAATTTGCAGAGTATTTTGCTGGTAGTAGGGATTTCACAAATCTTGTCATGCAGTATTTAATTGGATAAAGGCCATTTGTGAGTAATTGAGCTTACTGTTGTCTAGGAAAACAGAAGAAAAGGGACTGCTGTCTTCAAATTTTGCATATTTTTTCTCTTCCCTCTTGGGGCAGGACTATTTCTTTTTTTAATTTTTAATTTATTTATATATCAGCGGAATGCATTACAATTTTTATCATACATCTAGAGCACAGTTTTTCATATCTGATTGTATATACAGTATATTCACATCAATTTGTATCTTCATACATGTACTTTAGATAATAATTCCATGCCCCCTCCCTTCCCCTCCAACCCCCCTGCCCTATCTAGAGTTCATCTATTCCTCCCATGCTTCCCCTCCCTATCCCACTGTTAATCAGCCTCCTTATATCAAAGAAAACATTCGGCATTTGGTTTGGGGGCAGGACTATTTCTAAGGACTATTGCTTAGTTAAAATCTAGTTTCATTATTCGGGGATCTCCAGGGGAAGATTTTGTGATTATAATCTTTAGTACAAGATAGGCTGATTAACAAAGAGTTGCTAGCGTTAATCTTTTCTACTTCTGTAATGCTTAAATACCAATTTTTTCATTTGATATTGATACCCCTGTTAAAATCCTGGGTATCTTTAGAAGTAGACAACTTTTTACAAGTATAACATGTTAAGCTATTATTTTTTGGTGTTCTTGCTTTAGTATTTCTTTGAATATGACTTTCCCTTATCACTTAAAATTTGTATTATATACTTGTGAAAAGGCCACTTTTTCATTAAGAGGCAAAATCATTTTTTATTCCTTAAATTGCCACATTCAGGGTTGGATTCTGCTGAATGATTTTCTTAACCCAGTTGTCAAGCTCATGTACTTTGGTAAGATGCATCAACAGTGATTACTAGAAAAAGGACCATGCTCTTGGATGTTATGGCAATTTTGTTATTAAACGTTCTTACTCTCATCACTGTGTTTGTTTCAAAATAGAAAATATTTCATAGCCTGATTCAAAGCTGTGGGCCATTCTTTAAGTGGCTTTATCAGAGCAAGTAGAAAGCCCAGGGTTGCTAGGGTGGTGTGATAAGGAGAAAGGAGGGGAGAGGATTATAGAAGAGGATTGGATAGGCTTTTTAAGGAATCACTTATATTTTAATGAAATTGGGAGATGATTGTAAAATTGAATTACAATTCATATACAGTAAAAGTCACCCATTTTAGTGTTCCATTTAACTACTTTTGGCAATTATATATAGTCATGTAGTAATCATGAGGCAGAGCATTTCATCAGCCAATGATGTTTCCTTGTGCTCCTTTGGAGTCAATTCTTCCCAAGTTCAGCCCTAAACAACTGCTTATCAACTTTCTGTCCCCATAGTCTGCCCTGTTCAGAATGCTTTTAAGATGGATCTGTATTGTTGCATGTATTAGCATTTTGTTCCATCAATGGATTGGCCATTGTATTCTTTCCAGTTTATTTACGTACAGGTGTATATGGCTGTATGTTGTGCTAGATCTTGATTAGAAGAGTGATGTTAACATACATTTTAGTTTTTTAAAATTTTGATAGAATTTCCAAATATGTGAAAATTAACAAAAAATAGAATACAGAACTCCCATAAACACTTCAAGATTATCCAATTGTTAACATTTCTAAACCATTTGAGGCTAAGGTTACCTGACTCCCAATTACCCCTTAATACTTCAATGTATTTCCTAAGTAAAAGATCACTGTCCCGCATAACTGCAATACAACATCAAAATCAAAGCAACATCAATTCCTTATTGTCATCCAATCCAAATTTTGCTGATAACCCAATAACATCCAAGAAGCCTATCCAGGATCATGTTGCATGTAGTTAACATGTCTCTTGAGTCCATCCCCCTAGGCCCAACCCCTCAAAGGTTTCACCACCTTTCAATAGAGCCACCCTGAGGACAATCCTTTAACATATTTTGAGGGATTTTCAAGATCCAAACTACAGCAACCTCCTCTAAGACTTCCAAAATTTAGTATCAAAATGCTCATGGATCATAGAGACATGTAAAGTTAAGTTTATGTTACTCCCACTTGTCTGCTTCTGGACTTCTTTCCCATGGAGAGAGACACTACTAGAAGTCACCAAATTTAAAGCACCAGTACAGAACTCCATCTATTCAACAAATATTTACTGAGTACCTGTTATGTGCCAGATACTGTTCCAGGCACTAGAAATATATCAGTGAATTAAAGAAGGCCCAAGCCCCAAAAGTTTTTCTAGCATTAGGATACAAAGAACAAGTTTTTGTAAAAGTGGATCTCTGTCCTCATCAACTGTTTCTTGAACAGATCTCAGTCAGGATGCTCTCTCTGACTTGGTTGATGATGGGATTTTGGAACAGAACTCATCATCCCCTCACCCCCAGATATGGTCAACTCACAGAATGCGGGACAAGAATTCATATTACTAAATAATTTGTGGTAAAATCCAAAGGATTTTATCCTTTTCCAAAGGATACTTAGTAAAGCAAAATATAATAAAAAGGTTTTATTGTTTAGGATATATGTATGTGTATGTGATAAAATTTTACTGTTTGTATATTGAAAGGGTTTAGGGTGTGTGTGTGTGTGTGTGTGTGTGTGTGTGTGTGTGTGTGTGTGTGTTTGAATTATTTCTTGAGGAGGATCTTTTATACACTTGGCCCTGATTTGGAAGCTTGTTTTATTTAATACCTTCATTATGGACAAGGAAGCTCAGGCACACAATAGCCAAAGTAACCTTCCTTTATTAACCACCCTGTTCAATGTGCTATTTCCACTCATCACTATCTGTTATGGTTTGGATCTAAAATGTCCCCCCAAAAGTTTGTTGAAAGCATAGTTCCTAATGCAGCAAGGTTCAGAGGTGGAGCATTTAGGGAATTATTGGATTGTGAGTATTATAAGTCCATTCATGAATAAATACATTTAATAGAGTAACAATTTGAAAGGACTACTGGGCAGTAATTGTAAGCAGATGGAGCATGGCTGGAGGAGGTGGGTCACTGGGTACTTGACCTGGAAGGGTTCATGCTTCCCCACCCTTTCACTTTCCTTTCCTCTCTTCCCCCTTTCTCCTTTTCCTTCCCCCCCCTTTCCTTGCTGCTTTCCTCTGCCACACCCTTCCACCACAATGTTCCACCTCACCTTTGGCCCACACCAATGGAGTCAGTTGACCAATGGACTGAGATGTCTGAAACCATGAGCCAAAGCAAACTTTTCCTCCTCTAAGTTGTTCGTGTCAGGTATATGGTCATAGTGAAGAAAAGCTATCTCATGCTGTCAAGTTAGAATTGGGGTTTTAAGTCTTCTATTTCTTGCTTCGTGCCAAGGAAAGGATGAATTAGAAATCATTTTTGAAAACAGAATGTTGGTGCATTTTTCCTTCCTATAATCTAGATGCCTAAAAGTATCTTTGGGAAGAGGGAAACATCAATTAAATCTTATTCCTGATCAGGCAGCTGTTTTACAAACTGTTACAATCTCAAACCAACCCTCAACATGGGAGAGTTAAAAGACAATTGCTGTTAAGAGACACTCTAAGAAATGGAACTGCATGAACGGATTGCTACATCACGTACAGGTCCCCAAAGCAGAATAAAATGACAAAGCCACATTCAAGCTATCACAGCCTAACAAATGGGTTAATGCTAACGTGAAGTGGGTTTTGTTTGTTTGGGGTTTTTTTTGTTTGTTTTTTCTTTGTTTTGGTACTGGGTTCAACCCAGGGGTACTTTACTGAGCTATGTGCCAAGCCCTTTTTATTTGTTGGGACAGATTCTGGCTAAATTGTTGAGGCTAGCCTAAAACTTGCAATCCTCCTTCCTCAACCTCCTAAGCCTCTGGGATTCCAGGTGACTAAATGTGAAGTTTTTATTGGTCTTTTGAGAGTGAAGAAATAAAAGAAATGCCAAGCCTTTTAGGCTCATCCTGGGAGGGCCTAGAAGGCATCTGCAGTAGACAGAGGCAGAATGGAGACTAGAGGCCGTCAGGTAAAAATTTGCTTGCAAATAGAAATATGAACTTTCAATAACACAGCAAGCAGTTGAACCTAGCAACTATCTCAAGGAACTGTGGTCACTGGAGGTTCAGTAAGAGTCTGTCTGGAGCTTGCTCACCTCCTTCCTCTGTATTTTCAGATGTACTCTTGGCACCTTTAATCTTCCAATGACATCTTTTTCCTTCAGTTTCCAAATAGATGTCCCATCTGGAGAATTATTAAAATAGAGACTCCTGTAGGGTCTAAGGATAGGCAGGAGAGCGGAGAGGGTAGAAGCAGCCTCCTTGCTGTGGCCTCCAAAGCCCTGTAGGATCTCTACCTTTCAGGTTTCATCTCCCATCTCTCTCTTTCTCTCACTTGCTGTTTCTTCTCACAGATGACTCTTTTTTGATAACATTAAACTCATTTGTGCTTCAGGATCTCTAAGCTTATTGCCTGGGATGTTTTTTCCTCCAGATACTAGCATTCAGGTTTCTGATCAAGACGCCTCCCTAGATAGACATTTAAAGAAACCATTCTGTATGTTCCTCCAACCCAATGCCAGTATCACCAAACTGTGGTACACTGTCAAAAAGCATGTATTAACTGATAGCTTGGTTTATTTACTTGGTGATTTGTCTCAGACTACCATGAAAGTCCTGAGGCAAGAACATGTTTCTCTTGTTCATCACTCTAGTACCCAGAAAAACTTGGAACATAAAAAATAAACATTCATGCAATATTTATAAATGCATGATCTCTCTGAAATCGTATGCTGAAGTATGTATACATACACAGATACATTCTCCCCTGCTAGGGAAAATCCCTAGATTTTATTAAATTAAAACTCACTAAACAAATTATTATGACAGAGACTCTGGGGACCTGCCATTTGTCACCAGTATGCTTCTCAGACCTTTACTCATAAAAATAAAATCTCAGACCTCACCCCAAACATGTTAAATCTGAATCTAAACCTTTGCAATAGACTTCTCCAACTCAATGCAACCTTAGCAAGAGTCTCAAGTGATTCATATATGCACATTAAAGTTTGAGAAATACTGCTCCAAATACAGTAAAAAATTTTAGCCAGGGCTTCACAGACTTCATTAGTATTCACTGGATACATTTGCAAGAAATAAAATGCTTGTTAAATATTCAAACAGAAGATTCTATAAGCCTTTAAGTTTAAAATGGAGATGTATGCTTCTTACAAATTTCTTGTTTTATACCATATCCTATTCATCAATATACTACCTTTGAAAAATATTATTTGAGTAAATGACCTAATTATTATAACCTCCTTCATAAAAGTAATCTGCTTTGTTAGTTCTTAACCTTGGCTCACACTATAATCACCCCAGGAATTTAAAAAATATTGGACTGAGTTTCACTCCTAGAGATTTTGATTAATTATCTGGGATATACATTGAGCACGGGTAGTTGAAAATGTCTCCCAGATGATTCTAATACACAGCCAAAATTGAAACCCATTATATTATATAACATCTTCTCCCTCCGATCATTACTTGGAATGCATTCCCAAAGATGGGCAAGAAAGAGAGGCCAGAAGATCCTAGTTTGATGGAATCTTCTTTTCCCCTTCCGCTCTCTTGAAGCCTTCCTTTCTAGAATTTGGTAACTGATGAGAACTTTGAGCAAAAAGTTAATACACTGAGGTTAATGGAATTGGTGAAGATGATTATACTAAGGAACTGGGTAAAGCTAGATAAACTCAGAGCTATTGAATCATAACTTGAGTCTCTACTGTAAATTCATGGTTTTTAACATAATTATATAGATGCATTCAAAGATAGATAATCTCTCTCAATAAGGTTAGGATTATGAAACACAAGGACAGGCTGAGGAATAGTTATTGGGGGTCTCCCCTTGAAGGACACTGTGTGTCCCTGCCCTCTTCTTCTTCCTCTTCTGCTTTCTGACTATGAGGTGAGCAGTTTTTCTCTGCCATGGTGTTCTGCCTTGCCACAGGTCCAAAGCAATAGGACCAACTGATCTTGAACTGAAACCTCCCCAACTGAAAACCAAAATAAACTTCATTGCCTTATAAATTGATTATCTCAGGTATTTGTTATTATCTCAGGTAATAGAAAACTAACAAACAGAGAAGAAAGTATGACCCCACTTCCCCCAACCCACATATCTCTTCGTTTCCCTATTGGTAGGGTCTGGGTGTATGTTATAATGTATGTCTGGCCCAGGAAAAACATGACTTCTAAGAATCTTATCAGAAAGGATTTGTAAATGTAAGAATCCTTTACTTATCTGTTATATAAATTCAGATTTTATTATTGGATTTGCTTGAGTCAAAATTATTTGTATTAGGGGCTGGGACTGCAATTTAGTGGTAGAGCACTTCCCTAGCATGTGTGAGGCACTGAGTTTGATTCTCAGCACCACATATAAATAAAATGAAGGACTGCAGGGCTCAGAGGTGAATACCTGTTATCCCAGCAGCTCGGGAGGTGGAAGGAGGAGGATTGCAAGTTCAAAGCCAGCCTCAGCAAAAGCGAGGCACTAAGCAACTCGGTGAGACTCTGTCTCTAAATAAAATACAAAAAATAAGGCTGGGGATGTAGTCAAGTGCCCCTGAGTTCAATCTCCAGTACCCCACCTCCCAACCCCCAAATAAAATAAAGGTCCATCAACAACTAAAAAGAAAACTTAAAAGAAATATTTGTAGTAAAGATTAGCTCTCGGGCTGGGGATGTGGCTCAAGCGATAGCGCACTCACCTGGCATGTGTGGGGCGCTGGGTTCAATCCTCAGCACCACATAAAAATAAAATAAAGATGTAAAAAAAAAAGATATAGCTCTCACATTTTCAACAGATTTCTATAGCACATCTTTGCTCATAAACTGAAAAATTATGAGGGCTGACCTAAAAAATAATTTTTTAAAAACTAGTTTAAAATTCTCATGGTCCTTTCACCAATGTCCTGTTGATTGATGCAATAAATCACAACTAATGTGGCTTTAACAATAGGGCACAATTCTGGACATCATTTGTGTGTAAAAATGATATGAAATTTGGCTCTCTTTGGAATATCAAATGCTGAATAGCCGCTGGAGTCCAGTAGCCTGTTATGAAAACAGGGTGGAGGAGTAGGGGGGGGGAACGGGTGGACCCTTCCTATTGGACAGGGATATTTTGCCTGGTATTTGTCTGGTTTTCACATAAAAGACAGGAACCACTGAAGTCAGTCCCTACTTCCAGTCGTAGAGGTCAGTCAAAACAGAAAGAAAGGAAGATGGCAAGAATAATATTACTTCTCCTTCTGGGTCTTGTGGCTATATGCGCTGTGCATGGAGTATTTATGGACAGACTTGCTTCCAAGAAGCTGTGTGCAGATGACGAGTGTGTCTGTAAGGAATTTTTCTTTTTTTATGCTTTTCATTATATTATTATATATATATCTCCAATATATCCACTAACAGCACAAAATCGAATTGTACTTCCAAGTGAATTTTCTTCAATGTCTGTGTTATCAGCATTGCACATCCTGGTCTGTGCTCTTGGGGTCTGACTATGGAGAATTCACTTTTCTAAGATTTTGTTGCAGCACTAATATTTTGGTTCACTTACTCTTTGTGAGTTGAACCCAGTTGCAAACTGGGATGTGTGAGTCACTCTGATTTTCTAGGTGGTTTTTTTTTTTAAACATGCTTATAAAATGTAGTAAATTCAATTTTCTTTTCTTCCAGATACTATTTCTCTGGCTAGTGCTCAAGAAGATTACAATGCCCCAGACTGTAGATTCATTAATGTTAAAAAAGGACAGCAAATCTATGTTTACTCAAAGCTGGTGAAAGAAAATGAAGCTGGAGAGTTTTGGGCTGGCAGTGTAAGATGAGATTATTAAAAACATACACATATCTTCACACATGTTGCTCTTAATTTTTCCACAATTACCTGTCTGAAACCTATTTTAATGCTTAAAACTGTTAAAAACAATTGGAAATTGTAAATGCAAAAATTCAGGTGTATTGCTATTATTGCATTTTAAAGAAACAAAGGTAATTTCATAACAAAACCAAAGGCAGGTTAATGTGATGTTTTGGCAAGAATAAAACCATAAACATTGGGACTTGGACATCCCAAAGAGTTTGAGTCTTATTCAAAAATGTTCCAGAAAACTTGCCAAGTAAAAGGTATGTGTGTTGGCAGTCAGTCTAAGTTAAAATATTCTTTTAGGAAACTTTAGTACCCACTTTCATTCCAAAGAATCTGTTTTCTTCAGTTAAAATACACAGGGCCAGACCCTGGGGAGAGATGAAGCAAGGTTGGTTTACGTCTTGGTTGGAAATCCCAAAGAGGTTCTAAGGTAATGAAGAATTAGATTGAAATACATTCCAAGTATCCTTTCATTTGAATTGTTATATACTGAGAAATAGATATCCTTTAAAACAAAAGTATCAAGTAAATACTTTTAAAAATTACTGTCTTTATTATTATTATTATTATTTATGGATTCCTAAAAGATTTCAGGCTTAGCTGCTATAAATGAAGTTCCAACTTTGACCGAGTTCCCTGGAAACCAGAGTGAAAGGGAGGTGCTGGTAGTTACGAAATTCTTTTTATCAGCAAAGAGGATACCTGCAGGTTTTGCCCTAACTGATCCTCTTTTGGGTATTCAGGTTTATGGTGATCATCAGGATGAAATGGGAATCGTGGGTTATTTCCCCAGCAACCTGGTCAAAGAGCAACATGTGTACCAGGAAGCCACCAAAGAAGTTCCCACTACGGTAAGCATCTCAGAAGTGAACATTAGAAGTCTCAGATCTTGGGGTAATAATATAGGCTGGTGCTAAAAATGCATCATGCGACCTACAAGATGTGTTGGAAAAGCCCTCTATTTCCAATGCCAACTTGCCAGAAATAGTGAGGCTTGGGGGGACATTTAAATCACCTATTTGTATTGAATATTAGTGCAATTCTCCTGCAACTCCCTAGCCCACCCCTCTTTTTAAAAGTTTATTATTTTTGTTTTAACTGTATTTTTTTCTGTGTTATTGGGGATATAACTGACGAGTAACAACTGTGTATATTTAAGGGGTAAAACTTGATGTTTGCATATACATATGAATGGTGAAATGATCATCACAATCAAGCTGGTTAACATCTGTTACCTCACATAGTTACTTTTGTGTTTATATGTGTGTATTTAAAGCACTTCAGATCTACCTTCTTAGCAAATTTCAAGCATACAATACAGTACTCTTTTGTTTTATATGTGAATCATCCTGAAAGGATTCCATGTCACAAAGAAAGAAACTAAAATAATATTAACTGACTCTCACAGTTTACACATATTTATAAAAGACAGATGGGGGGGAATTAGTACCTGTTTTTTGATAAAAATCAAAAAATTCTAGAAAAATCTTTGAATGCCTTATTTTTGTGACAAATAGACTCAACTTAAGTATGAAGTACATTCATACTCTTCCCAGAGCCCTGGGGTCTGGTAAACTCATGGCAAAAAAAAAAAAAAAAAGATTTTTCTGAGCTGCTTTGCATGATGGTTGTTTTGAAGAGATTTTTCCCAAGGCTAATTACTGTTTCAAACATTGCCTAGCCTACACAAATACCACTCACTTGTTAGCGCTTCTTAGCACTAAGCTTGATCTGTCAAATAACCATAAATTAAAAGTTTATTTGAGGACTTTCATTTTAAGCAGCTTTTGACTTGAAGTGGTAATTATTTTATATTCTTTGGGGTCTGGCCTTTATTTCTTTTAAATCCAGATTTCTCTTTGATTGGATATGATTTTAAAGAAAGAACTTATATCTGTCTTCTGGCCCAACCTGCTCAGTTCAATCTTTTATTTCTTTCTCTCTTCTTCTCTTCCAGGATATCGACTTCTTCTGCGAATAAAAAATAAGCTAAAACTTCAGATAAAAAACGAAACACCAAAAATGAAGAAAAAAGCCAAAATAACAAAGAAGTGCTTGTCTCTAATTTCTGACTTTTGTTTCAAGAGGGGCTGGGGCTTGGGTCTGGAGGTGGAGTAAAAGAGGATTTTCAACTCAGCCTTTTTTACTGTATGCATGGTCTTTCCACAAACAGGATGGAACAGGGCAGTGTTTACTCAAATGAATGAATTGAAACTGAAGAATTAATTTTCAAACTAGAGAATCTTCTTTTACATGGAAATGCATGTAGAAGATGATTTATTTCTAGTTATTTCTAGATAGTAATTCTTCCCAGCTCTTTGACACTCTGTACATAAACTTGGTGAGCCCTAGGTTTTACCTTTGGAAATCATGTTTCCTAGTTATTTGTCTCTCTGGCCATATGGAGCATTAAGAATATATCTAAAGGAATTACATTATTAAGGAGTATTCTAGTATTATTACTTTTAATAATTGATCATTTTGGATGTGAAGTTGTTGGGAATTTTAAAAAAAAGAAGTTTTTGGACTCAGATGTTTTAACTATGTCTCTGAACTTTTAAAATAGTTTCACATATTATTTCGATTAAATAACTTTACCTTTTAAATAATCAACTTACCTCCCTCCAAATTTGAATAACTATATGTGTATATCTGTATGTACTTTAAGAGGGCAGTTTATGAAAATAACTGTGTGTGTGTGAGTGCGTGCATGGGACCTCAAGCTTGCTGGGCCATTGCTCTTCCACTGAGCCACATTCCCAGTCCCTTGAAGGTTTTCACTCCTTCCTTCCTTCCTTCCTTCCTTCCTTCCTTCCTTCCTTCCTTCCTTCCTTCCTTCCTTCCTTCCTTATTTTCTTTCTTTCTTTCTTCTCAGTACTGGAGATTGAACCCAGGGGCACTTTACCACTGAGTTACATCTCCAATCTTTTTTATTTTTGTATTTTGAGACAGGGTCTCACTAAGTTGCTTAGAGCCTTGCTTAGTTGCTGAGAATGGCCTTGAACTTGCAATCCCCCTGCCTCAGCCTCCTGAGTCACTGGAATTGCAATTGTGTACTACTGCACCTGGCTTCACTACACTTTCAATGGAACAGTTTCCCCTTAATAGTGCTCTCACTGATGTTTCAAGCTTCCATTCATCAAACGACAAAGACAAAAAATGTCTGTGGGCTTTTTCTCTACTTCTATTTCAATTTTTAATTTCTTCTTTCTGTGCAGATTCCTCTAGTCAAGTATGATGTGTCAAAAATATCTGATGAGGGGATACAGATTTTGTGGTCCTGAAAGGCCCACAAGTTTTTCTATAGTTAGTTGGAAATCTGCACTGTAATTGTGTATCAGTAATGTCATTATTTTGATTTACTTGTGAAGTTTTATTTGTTCATATGTAATTTAAATCTAATCTGCTTAAAAAAGAAAGCTTCTGGGATTTAAAAAAAAATTAACATTTGACCTTTGGATATACAGACTGTTTGGGAATGGAATAGCTTTTCAGTTTTCTACAATCTGGTCATCTCACAAGCGTGAAGAAGGAAGCAGAAGAGAACATTTAAGGCAAGTCAGAGTCTTGGGCCAGGGTCATTTTTCAGTTGTGTTCACTATGGCTTTGAGTGAATGCCGCAGTCCGTCTTGGCAAAATAACCGGGAGGTGACAAGCAACTTAAAGGTTGAAGCGGGAACTGCTTTATTGCGGGGAAACTCAGCGGGAACTGAGCAGGAACTCAAGGTAGCTGGAACCCAAGATAGCGGAACCGCTTTATTGTGGGACAGCAGAGGTATATATACCTAACTGATTACACACAGCTTGACTCAATTAGCATCATTTAGATACAGCAATCAGCCAATAAGGAATCCCCACCATCTAAACGGCTCGGTAGCGTTGCCTCACAAACCACTCCTCCTGGCAAACTGCCAGGCGCCATCTTGACTTGATTTGAGATCCCCAACAAGTGAATGTCATTTTACCAAATTTTTACGGAGGTCATTCAGTAAAATAGCACAAAAAAGAAAAAAAGAGAGAGAGAGAGAGTAAAAAGGAAAGCAAAAAGAAAATCTATAAACACCCACAGTTTACAGGACTCTAGCTAACTTTATTTCATAAAAGTTTTCAGATATCATCTGGCATCTAGGGCTCACAGCACAATTTTGAAACAGACATTACTCCTACTTCTGTTTCTTTCTGCCTCTCAGTTGCTGGCTCTCCTTTGCCCCTTGAGACGCCCCACACCCTCATTTCACCATTCATCTGGCCTCACTCCCATGCTTAGGGCATCTGCAGCAGAATTCCCACTCTGCTGCTATAACATGCTAGATATTTTACTGATAAAAATCAAAGGTACTGATGCTGATCATATGGAATTTCTAAATCAAATATATTTGTGACACTTTCCAGAGTGCATACACTTTTGGAATTTTATATCAAAATCACCTGAAATTATCTGAAATATTCCAAAGTCATTCCACTAGCAACTCAATGACGTGGTATGAAATGTATGAGTACAATTTTTATTATAATTCCCAGTTCTGCCCACAGCCTTTTATTGGCACTGATGTGCCAGTTAACTACATCCCACCACGTTTTATAAGAATCCACATATTAGATATGTAAAATTTGCTTACCTGTGAGATCTATAGGTAGGTGGGTGTGGGCATGCAAGTTCTCACATCTAGGCTCAACGAAGTAGGATTGCTTCCCATGAATACACCCATTCTGGAAAGAGCATAAACAGCAACACCTCTGGGAAAACTGACCTCAAAAAGGGAGTGTCTCATCACAGTGTGAGAGGCTTGGGTTTCCATACCTGATGGGACTTGTGGCAACTGTAGTGCTGTGAACTGTCCCTCTGCTCTTGTGATGTTGGAAGTCCAAGTCCCTGGCTACATATAGTAACAGCCTAGGTGACCATCAGGAAGAGAGGACACCTCCACTGCCCATAGCAGCAAGTATCCACCTGGAGATGAAGGCGCAGTGTCTTCTACTCTTCCAAATGAATATGCACGGATGTGAGGTGCATACAAATCAGCAGTTTATTCTGTCTAGATGATTAGATGTTGCGTATACCTTTTTATGTTAAATAATTCTATAAATAATACAAGCAATTTGAAAAAGTTACTTTGGATTGGTTTCCCCAAATGATGTCAAAATCAACAGAATACATGTCGTGTAATATGGATCATTGGAGGTTTCTTTGGCATTATTTTACATTGTGAGGAATAATGGCCAAGCTTTTTATTTTTGTGACCACTATCTTCACAATTCACTCATTTACAAAGTGAGAATAATAATGCCTTCGGGGGTAATAATAACTAACTTTGAACATAATTATGAAGATTAAGTTAAATAAGACCCCGTAGGTATCACCCAGTGGAGTGCACCATCCACAGTAGGTTTGTAATTAAATTTAAATAAAAAGTGAGACAACTTTAAGTTTTTTGAGACCTCTGAAAAACTGCTTTTAAAAGTAAATTAAAGTATATCTTGAGCATCTTTTAATTCCAGAACACTAATTGTCGGGAGCTGCCCTGGGTGCAGACCTTCAAGTCCTGATGCCCTGGGCACTGACCAATTATTGCCTTTAGTCTGGCATGATAGTGCCAGATTGAAATAACTTGGGTGTTACCCCAGCTCAGATAGCAAGGTGTGGCTCCAGTTATAGGCATCACCCATGGGAGTTGAGCTACACTCACCTGTTCCTTTGTAATGCTACCCCTTGCCTCATTTAAATGGCTTCTCCCCACTAAAATGGTTCAACATGTGCTCCTCACTCTCTTTTCTTGCCTGCCTTGTCCCCCTTATGGAAGCTGCAGCTGAGGAGCAGTCATTGAACCCAAAGAAAAGGAACTTTCTGTGTCTATGTCTTTATTTATTCCCCAAATTCACTTGGAGTGACCCTGACTGGTTTAGTCATGAGACGTGACAACTTATGTTAGTCCTCAGATTTTTCTGAAATTATCTACGAGGCATGTTGCAAATACATGCTGCAAGCACAATGAGGCAAGCATGCATGTGCACACACCAGCACCGGTGTGTGCCTACACGTGAGCATGACAAATGTTATTCTCCAAGTCTGGGGTGGTACATCTTTCCTGACTTCATTATTGGAGAAGTGTCTGGTGCTTTGTCAGATTTTTTTTCTTTTAAGCCTTGGCAAAAGAGAACAAATCAGGGAGGTACAGTTCCTTTACAAGCACCCTTATGTTCCTACTTTGTCCTCTCCCTCTCACCCTCTAGGGTTCTCCAAAAATGTTGCAAAAGGTAGGGGGCATCCAGGCCCCATTCCCAGCCAATAATGACTTCACTTGACTTCAGCCATTCCTCTGAGTGCTTGTCCTTGGGATGACTAATACATAAGTGGCCAGGAATCCTTTTGAAGAAAACCTTTGTCCTGCAGAAACTATTAGCCTTGACCTAATTAATGGGTCTTTAGATCTGCAGAAAACCTCATTTTCAAGGCACTGACTTTTGAATTTCCTGGCTACTTCCTGGGAACAAGCATTTAGCAAATGACAAAAAAGGGCAATTAAAGCAGGGCTTTGGTAATCTGTGAACACACTGGGAGCTCAATCCTGAAGATAAGGTAGCAAAATATGCTTATTCCTGTGGTAATAACCTTCTTTGTTAAAAAGTTGTCTCTTGTTCAAGGAACGAGTGGTTAGGACTGCTGTTTTGCTTTTTTGTAAAGCTGTATGAGGTAAATTAGAAATCAGAATCCCCATCAAATATTGAGACTAGAAACCCATCCTTTAAATTCCTGACTATGAATTCATAAGATCCTTTCCATATCAGGTCTAGCAAGGATTTTTTTTTCGGACTTTCTGTGTGATTTATCAAACAGCAACAGTGTATCTGAAGTAATTTTCAGAAATGGCAATTTACAAGTAGACTTTTATCAGAAACTTCCTGGTGATGGCAGGTCTCTTCATTTCACCACCCACTCCCAAATGCTTTTGTGAAGACACTGTTTGCATGAAAAATTTCTGAGTCACAGTTGATTTAGTTCAGTGTTCACAATGAACAAGGCAACTAAATCTATCAGTAGTTTTCTGTATAAGAAAAGCCCTATACATGTCATAAGTGGAAAGAAAGATAATCTTAAGAGTGTCAGCCTTGGGCTGGGGCTGTAGCTCAGTGGTAGAGCACTTGCCTCGAATTTGGAAGGTCCTGGGTTCTATCCTTAGCACCATGTAAAAATAAAATAAAGGTATTGTGTCCATCTACAACTAAAAAATAAATAAATAAAAAAGAGTGTCAGCCTCTTTAGTGTCACCCTTTCCTGACCTTAGATAAATATGGCCCATTATTTCTTCTCATGTTTATCGATAGAGGGGGTGTATATGCCCTCATGGATCAGATTCAAGGCAGGGAAATAGTAAGTCTGTTCATGTAGTATTTAAACAAATCCCAGAAGGGGGTAAGTATTTCAGCTCTGATTGGAGAGAAGAAATAGGAGTAAGCATGAAGAAAATCTCATTCCTTCAATCACCAACCTCAACTATTTGAAAACAGAGAGGAAAAGAGAGCGAGAAAAAGAAAAAAAAAAGAAATGACTACAACCTATAATACTTGTCTTACTCTTGAAATACAATTTCAGGCCTTCTGATATCTTCTAAGCCTACAAATACCATGGTATATCAGCAATTTAATAAAAAATGATGTATTGATCCATTTATATAATCTGCCCTCGATGTTATCTAGCCCATTATGAACTAAGAGAATGTTCCCCAACTCCTGATTTAAATATTTTTCTAATGGAAGTTATTTTCTGTCACCTGTGAGCAATTGTTTTAATCATTTTTTTAAAGTGTACAACATGCTTAAGTCAGCGTGTTCTGGAGGTAAAAGATGAGGTGGTCCTACCATTATCTCACTACCTTTCTCATCTCTTTTTACCTTCCCTCCTGTTTGCTGATTTGCTTCAGCATGTGAATTTTATCAAACCAAATGAATCAGTCAAGATGGGAAAACTAATTTTGTTTGAGTGATGCTATATGTCAAGCTGGGGAGAAAAAAGATGCCAATACCGCCTTTTAGATTTCTACCAACCAAAGGCAGAAATACTGCATCATGGCCACTGAGTGCCTACCAGCCCCCTTCCCTGGATCGCTGTTCATTCTTGATTTATCATTTCTCTTCTGGCTTTCTCTCTTTCTCTGCACCTTATGATGCCAAAATGATTTAAGAAATTTTAAAAATCAGCTTCTAGACCTTTCCCTGGGTTTTAAGTTATACTTTTAGTGCTGCCACAAATGGATTAGCAAACAAAACTGAAGCGTTGACTCTGAAAGCCACAAACAGACACACTTCAGTTGATGCTCAGTGGACAGAAGACAGTGAAAGGTCACCCAAGCCCGTGGAGGCTCAGGAACAGCCTTACATGCCAATCTGTCCTGCAGGAAAAGGCCAGGGGCGCTGGGAACACTAGGTGAAAAGTGTTTCCAAATCCCACTGTTACCTGTGGCAGATAGACAGGTGGTCATGGGGAAGAGAAATCAACCTTTGTGAGCACCAAGGGCAGACCAGTGTCTTAGATCAGATTCCCCAGAAGCAGACCCTGAGATAGGGATTTATGTACAGTGATTCATCAAAGAATGACTCCCAAAGGAAAGAGGTGAAGGAGAGAGGGACAGAAAGGCAGGGAAGGGGAGGGAACCTAGCCAGGCTGCCATTTTATACCAGGTCTTTTAGTCACTGGCTTCCATTTGACTCTGCAGGGGGCTCTGGTGTGCAGTAAGTTATGCCTCAGAGTCATCCAGACCCAAAGCAAGAAAGGTGATCTTTCTTCTGACCTATCAGTCATTGCTCTGGTCCAAATGTGTCCTCCAAATTTCATGTGTTAGAAAGTTAGTTTACAGAGTCCTATGTTAATGGTATTTGAATGGTGGGGCTATAGGGAGGTGATTGGGCCATAAGGGCTCTGCTTTCATGAATGGACTAGCCCATCCATGTATTAATAGATAATTGGATTGTTCCAGGAGTGACTTTGTTATAAGAGTCAGCTCTCTCTGGAATATTTGTTCTCTCTACATAATGCCCTCTGCCATGGCATGTTATAAGGAGGATCTCACTAGATGCCAGCATTGTGTTTTTGGACTTCCTGGCCTCTGGAACCATAAAAGGAATAAACGTGTATTCTTTGTAAATTCCCCAGTCTCAGGCACTTAGTTATAATGATAGAAAATAGACTGAGACAGTCACTGAATGTTGCAGTGGAGGGGTATTATTCTGAGATAGTTCTGCATATAGGCAAAGTATTCTCAAGTAGGCTGTAGGTGCTGGAGATGGCAAACCAAGGCCAGAAGATGCATGAAAACACTAAAATGATATTCTGGGGATTTGGGTGTTACACTGATTTTAGGCTGGTTCTGTGCAAGGTGATTTTCATTTCTTTTCATCCTCACACTATCTCTGAACATGCTTAAATCCCTGTCACATCCTCTGTGGGAAGATAAGCTAATCTAGCCTCAGATTTCCATCTTGATTTGTTTCTGTGGACCCTGAAACTTTCTGATATGCAAGTTAGTTGTGAGAAACTTTTAGTAGGACTAGGGTGACCTCCAGTGGCTAGATTGGATCTGCTATACAGAGAGACATTTCTAAACTGGTGTGAGCATCTTTAGCAGCATTCAGAATCATTGCTCTCAGAGGGACTCTCATCCTCCCCCTACACACACACACACACACACACACACACACACACACACACACACAATCTTAAAGTCTGCTTGACATTTGGCATAGGTGGGGCTAGTGATATGCCTGTATTGCTGATCTTATAATAAATTTAACTAATTTTAAAATTTTACAAATTAGGAAAAGCCAACATTTTACTTTCAGATTTGATTTGCTTGTTTGCTTTTGATATGGAGCCCTAGAAAGTTTATAATTTGTTTTAGTTGATTTCATTCATTTATAGAAAACTAGCAATAGCATCTTGTGCTCAGAGAGTGGAAGCTTGACTAGAAAACAATGAGCACAACTCCTAGCCTCTTCCAGGGTGCCATGGGGTAGCTGAAAGGCATAGGGCTTGGTGTCCCAAGTCATTCACTTTGGTAAAGTTTGGAAATAGGGATCTGAACCCAGAGAGTCTGGCTTCACAATCCATTGGCCATCCATGACCATCTGCTGGAATATGATTAAAGGAAAATTCATCTGAGTATCTACTTCATCTAACAGAAAGTTTCTCACCTGGGGGCTATTTTGACCACTAACTGCACCTGCTGGGGACATTTGGCAATGTATAGAGAAATGTTTGGTTGTCACAACTGGAGGGGAGCACCAATGGCATGGAGAGGGAGAGACTAGACATCCAACAATAGGAAAGCTGCCGAGGTGGAGAAGCCCTAAGCCCTACTTTAAGAGGTGGTATTCATCAATGTATGAGTTTTGAAAGAATGACAAATGCAAGGAAGGCCTAAGCAATTATCTGACTGGATGTTTGTTTTCCAAGTCCAATTTGGAGTGTATTTGTTCTGTAACGAGCCATTAGGTAGAGCTGGTACTTGAAAGATAGGTTTGGGCAGGTTCATCCTGACACACATACCACACGCCAGCCAGAGCCCAAAACAGACAGAACTGCCATCTGCAATCGGCTGCTTACAAGAAAGCACCAGATGCCTCCTTTCTCCATGATTTCAAATGTGTTCCTTTTGCTTCATGCCCTACTTGTGCACATCCTTGTTCCTGAGATTTAACATCTTGCCAAACGTCCCCCATCAGCTCCAGGAGGGCTCTGAGCTTGTGAAGGCTGACATGTGATGGGGTTAAGAAGATTATTTGCATTTCTTCTGGAGTCCATTTTTGTCTCCTCTAGAAGATTGCTTAATTGCTTTTCAAACAGCGATCACGTCCTCCTCACTTTACAGAGTCTTCTTGATGATTACAATGTCCTATTATTTTTCAAATAAAAATAGCACTGCCTTACCCCTCTGTAATGTAAGCACTGTCAATTTCAATAGCACCAGCTGTCTTTGCCCAACACCGATCTCTGTTTGCCTTTATTTCCCCTCCTCTGCTATTGTCATCCAGTTTAACCTTTCTTGGGAGAGCTTCCTAGGCACATGATTGTATTTATAGAATCGCTGTGCATTTGTGGATACAATTAAAATTTAAACATTGCACACTGTTGACACTTCTCATTTCTTAGAGGAAGAATTTACTTACTTAGAGGAAGAATTAAACATTAATGACTAAATGTGCAATGAATGTTTCAGAGTGTAGTTCAGTTCTGAGAAGGGGAGAAAGATACCAATCAGTTCTCATCTGTAAGAACTATGGATTAAAAGAGAAATGTCATCAGAGACCTAATGCCTCATTTGAAATGTGTTGTTGCTTTTTCTCATACTCAAAGCATACATGGATGTGTACCTGAATGAAACCTCAACTTAATTATTGCTCTCATCTGCCTTGTTATTTTTTATAGTTTGAATATGGCTCACATGATTTTTAAAAGTTGTTATTAAATTTAAAAGATGCAAAAACCTCTTTTCCTCATATGACATTGTACTGAGTTTCTCAGAATGGAAGCTTTGAGCCACAGGAAAGCAAAAGATGGCTAAAATATATACAAGGAGTTGGAAGCTGGGTTTGAGTCTTACAAACACTATATTCCTGTGCCTTCTCCCCTCCTGAGACTTGTCAATAAAGAGACATCCACAAAATGAAAGAACCAAATGAGTTGTAAATATCATCTTAATTAGTCTTTAGGCAAGCATCTTCCAATATGAGACTTCTGTGACAGAGGAGGGTCTGGAGAATGTGGCTCAGAGTGGGAAGTCTACATAAGATTTCCTATTTCCTTGCATCCAGGTCACCTGCTCTGTGGAATGGGATTTAACTAGCCATGTGGACCAATGTCTGATCCACTTGAGTACTAATGGAAAAGTTAAAACAATAGAGAAGATGAGTAGGTGCTGTGATACCTTGTTCCATATCATCTGTATCTTTGACCCATGGCATTTTGGGTCATGGGAGTTCACTTTTTCATGGTAGTCTGGAGATGGCAGGGAATTAACACCCCGGGAGCCTTTAAGCAATGATTGGCAGGGTTGGTGTAGCACATCCTACCTGGGGAGGGGAAGCTTTTCAATTGTGGAGTCTTCATTATCTCCCAGAAGTCCCTAGTGAGACTAAGCTCCAGGATCCTACAAAAATGGCCTTCTCCATATCACTCCCACCCTCTGTGGCTTTCTTCTCTTCTTGCTTCACTTTGCTACTTTCCCGCCCATCTTCCCAGGATTCACCTTCTAAACAAATTGCTTGGAATCGGATCCTTGTTTCAGAGTCAGCTTCTTGGGGGAGCCAAGGACAAAAATATGCCTGGCTCTGTTCCTACCAGGCAGGACCTGCCTGGGGGGAATTGGAGACAAATAGCATGTGGGAAAAATACTTAGCATTCCAAGGCACAAGAGGTGACACAGTCATATGTCTTCTAAGTCCTATTAGTCCCAACCTAGCTGTAGAACTTTGCCCATTGAGTGTCTCAGATTCTGACCAGTAAGACTTGCCATTCTGTCACCACTGGGGAAGAACTAGAAGGCAAGGTAGCAGAAGAGTTGGGATATTCCCCTCAGGTTCCCAGCTCATCCTACTCCTCTCTTCCCAAGTAAAAAAAAAAAAAAAAAAAAAAAAGCTAAAGCAAAGATTTCTTTTCCCAATAGTTCAGGTTCATCCCAGGCTATTCCTATGGCAAACCTGCAAATGCTCCAAGTGCCTGTGGTCAGAATTTTCTGCCAGCCCACATCCCTGCAGGAAGGCAGCATAGGATTTGTCTCTATTTCATATTCAAAGCTTCTTACCCTTCCAGCCACCCGTTGCTTTCAGATTCATCACAGAGTTCTTTACTATTCAAACACGACTGTTCTTTAATTCCTCCACTGCCTGGTAGGAACACGACTCAGAGCTGTGAAAGACTTGTAGCGCAGCCTTTTGGGTGTACTTTATTAAAAGGTAAGATTATGCTTGAAGCAAAGGTTAGGCAAACATTTGCTCAATGCCTTAGAACTCAACAGAGAAGGAGAATTTTCTCAAGTCAGGAAGCTGCAGAAAATGGCTGCCAGGTAAAGAAAGGTCTTTACTTAAAGGTCATACAAAATATAATGGAAAAAGATTTTTAAAAGCTTGAAATCAGGGCTTTTTAAATTTTTTAATTTAATTTAATTTAATTTTTTAGGGAGAGTGATTCCAAGTAGATATTTCTTTTATTTTCCAACTTTCAAAAATTTATGTCAGTCTTGAGACAAAGTTATTCTCAAGTGCAAATGTATAATTGAAGGGGTGCCAATAAATTGGCTCTTGGTGACACCTCTAATTTAAATAGGAGGAAAGTTATTAAGCATTTGGAGATGCCAGCCTCCCCTTAACCATCAAGACTCAACCAAATGCCTTGCACCTTTGTGGCTCCTTTTTTCTCTGGACCAGCTCCAAGTCCCAGATAACCAGGTCTGGTCCTGTTTGCTGTCATTTCATCCCTCTCTCTCTCTCTCTCTCTCTCTCTCTCTCTCTCTCTCTCTGTTTTTCTCTCCCTTCCTTGCTGTCTTTCTACCAATGATTAAACCCAGGGGTGCTTTACCACAAAACTATATCCCAGCCCCTTTTAATTTTTTATTTTGAGGCAGGGTCTCACCAAGTTGCTGAGGGTCTTGCTAATTTGCTGGGGCTGGACTCAAACTTGTGATCCTCCTGCCTCAGCCTCTTGAGTCATGGGATTACAGATATGCTGGACCCACTGGGCTAGAACTGCACTTCTTGAATCTGTTCCAGGGCCAGAAACTTTACATTTCACAGTTGTGAATTTTGCAGAGCATTTCCACCAGAGGAAGTAATTGCAGAGCCTGGCAGGGAAATAGGGACAGTACCTAAGTTTGGAAAGCTCAGTTTTCCCAGAGACTCATATGTAGGAGGCCACCCAATACTATGAGCAGGCTCCAGGCATACTCATTCCATGATCAAACAATGAAGAGGTGAGGATGCTTTTTGGTTATTTCCCAAGCCCTAAGCTATGTGTCCTTTAAGATCCAGCATCATTTCTCTTTCCCATCTGATTTAATAAAACCCTCTCAAAAACTTGTTTGAATGTGTTACATGGTATTAAAATGACACTGTGATACAGGTGGATTTGATGGATGGTTTTGCTTCTGTGAGATTTGTAGCAGATAGTTCACTTCTCTAAGATTGATTGGTACCAGTTGTAAACATTGTAAAACACTGCTTTACTTGCTAAATAGTCACTGCCTTGAAGCCTCCCTCCTCCAAGTGTCAGTCCCTTCATTGCCACACCCACTTCATAAGCTCCTATCCTGATACCACAAAGATCTCCGACAGTTACAGGATTAATGCTTGGAATAACATATATCCTCCTGGACTCTGCTTCATTTTGATAGACTGGTGCACATTCTCTCTAATCCTTATGCATTAATCCAGTGACACTCAGCTCTCCTCACTTTCTTTCTCTGTGGGATCTGGTTCTTCAAAGTCTTCAGTTTATTGGTTATTTCTGGATAGCTCAAACTTATTTCCTATATTTTGCCCATCTTTTCTGGTTTTCTTTGCAAGATTTGGTATGCAATAATAAGTCTATCACTACTGGAAGCAGGAACTTCTTCAGTGGGACAGATAAGTCCCTGTTAAACTACTAAGAGTTTGGTTACTTGCAGCCAAATGAATCCCTAACTGATAAGCTTGCTGAGACCATGCCGTACATGTGATCTATGCTCAGTTGGCATGTGTAACTGAGAAGGAGACTGAGAAGCCTGCTTCAATTGGAGGGGAGAAACATAAAAAAGCAGAATCTTGAAAAAAGTTAGTACTTCAGGATAATGAGTGAAAGATAATTTGGATTTCTTCATTTTGGGTGGGAGGGGAAAGAAAAGAAGAAGAGATCCATAAAGTGTACTAACAGGATGAAAAGGTTATTAGAAAAGTTTTGAAACTGCTGAGTGGTAATATTTTTAACTCAAGTTAATAACTTGCTGGAAACCCAAGAGGGAGGCATTTTGTCTTAGCTTTGCCATTAAGCACAAAGCCTAAACTTTAGGCACATGATTTATAGCCCTCAGAGCTCTGCAGATTTCATTAAAAAGTACTAAATAAAGCCTGACACCTCCCAAGGTGTTCCATAGGCTGGGATATGGAGAGATAAGGAATCTTTTCCAAGGTCAAACTCTAGGCAGCAGTGAGCCCACAGACATGAGGTTCACTGAAAAATAAACATTAACACTCTCTTTCTCTCTCTCTCTCTCTCTCTCTCTCTCTCTCTCTCTCACACACACACACACACACACACACACACACACAGTGGGTTAGAAATAGTCTATGTCTTTTGCCCTCTAAGACAGGTTGTATTTTCCAAAAATCGTCTATCAAACCACATGCTCTTACTAGGATGGACACAGATTCTCTTTCATTAAGAAGTGAAGTCTCGAGGGAGAATCAGAGTGAGCCTGCATAAAGACTAGGGGGGAACTAGAGGCACCTGACCTGCAACCCCCCCTACCCATCTGCAGCCAAAAGGAAACCTGTCTAGCTAGAGCTGGGGGAGGGGCAAGCAGGAAAATCCAAAGGACAGAGTGCCTGGGATCCCAATTGCCAACTGTGGGACCCCGGAGATCCAGGCCCACTGATTCGTGCGGCCTGCCCTGCGGCTACAGAAGGCGTGGCGCCCCAGGGAAGCCATTAATTAGCAAGCAGGGAGAGGCTCGGCTGCCATCAGGTGGAATCCCACCAGCCAAGCCCGCACTGACCCCCGGGCTGAGTACGGGAGTTTAGACGGGGAAGGAAGCGGTACAGTCCCATCCCCCACAGCGGACACTCCACCAAGGGAATCAGCAGTCAGCATCTTGAACAGCTGATATATCCACCGCCATTCTCCGACAGATCTCAACAACAAAACAGGTGTGTGGCACTCAGCCCATCCCCCATACATCGGGAACTCGCATAAATTCTCTCCTAGGCTTGCCGGGGGAGGGAGAATCAGAGTGAGCCTGCATAAAGACTAGGGGGGAACTAGAGGCACCTGACCTGCAACTCCCCCTACCCATCTGCAGCCAAAAGGAAACCTGTCTAGCTAGAGCTGGGGGAGGGGCAAGCAGGAAAAATCCAAAGGACAGAGTGCCTGGGATCCCAATTGCCAACTGTGGGACCCCGGAGATCCAGGCCCACTGATTCGTGTGGCCTGCCCTGCGGCTACAGAAGGCTAGCAGGAGAAACCAGGAGGCTAGAGGCAAGGCGCTCGAGACTGGGCAGCTGGAAATTGCAGGCCCGCCCGCGACAGTTCACCCACTGCCCACATAGCTGGGCGGTAGGAGAACACCCGGCCGCAGGTGACCGATCACCCGCCCTCGGCCTGTGATACTGGGCGGCTAGAGACCGCCTGCCTGCCGCGACTGGGAGCTGAAATCAAACAGAGACAGTCCAGTCACACCACCTCATCAGGATACCCAGGCAAGGAACTGGGGCCGGTCATAGCAAAGTAGTGTCGTCACTGGAGCTCGGACGTCGGATCTTCCTTCACAGTGGAATCCACGTCAGCAGGCATAGTTTAACAACACTAAGGAGAGGCATCAGAGTAATACAGAACCAAAACAAATCTATAGAAGAGAGTAGAAACACGACAATCAAATAGAGCTGGAAAGCAACGGGGACAACATGAGAAAACAAGGGAAAAAAGGAGTACAAACAATGCAAGACAACTTAATTCTACAAGAGGACATAGAAACATCAGAAGCAGGGATAGGGAAAGAACTCAAGGCATACCTAACTCAAATGGAAAGGAATATTAGAGAAGACATGAGACAGCAAGTCCAAGCAATAAAAATATATTTTGAAAATGAATTAAACAAACAAATTCAAATGGCAAAGAACGAGCTCTACCAGGAGATAGAGATCTTAAAAAAGAATCAAACTATAATCCTAGAATTGCAGGAGACTATAAACCAAATTAAAAACTCAAACGAGAATATTACAAATAGACTTGATCAAGTAGAAGTCAGAACATCAGATAATGAAGACAAGGTTTATCAACTTGAAAAGAGTATAGTCAACACAGAAAAGATGCTTAAATCCCATGAGCAATCTATTCAAGAGATATGGGATGTCATTAAAAAACCAAATTTGAGAGTCATCGGGATAGAAGAAGGCACAGAGATTCAAACCAAAGGAATGGACAGCATATTAAATGAAATAATTGTAGAAAACTTCCCAGAGATGAAAGATGGAATGGATTGCCAAATCCTGGAAGCCTACAGGACCCCAAACATTCAAAACTATAATAGACCAACTCCAAGACACATAATTATGAAGATAGCCAACATACAGGACAAGGAGAGAATATTAAAAGCTACCAGAGAAAAGAGACAGATTACATTCAGGGGTAAACCAATTAGGTTAACGACTGATTTCTCAGCACAGACTTTGAAAGCGAGAAGATCCTGGAACAATGTATTTCAAACGCTGAAAAATAATGGATTTCAACCAAGAATACTGTATCCAGCAAAATTGAGCTTCAGATTTGACAACGAAATTAAAATCTTTCACGATAAACAAAAGCTAAAAGAATTTGCAGCAAGAAAACCAGCACTGCAAAGCATTCTGAGCAATATACTACAAGAAGAGGAATTGAAAAATAGTGCCCAAAACTAACAACAAGAGGTATCTCAGTAAAGGAGGAGGAAAATAACCAAAAAAGTAAAACTAGCCAAACTAAAATAAATAAATAAAGAAGCATGACTGGAAGTACAAATCATATCTCAATTGTAACTTTAAATGTTAATGGCCTAAACTCACCAATCAAGAGACATAGGCTAGCAACCTGGATCAAAAAAACAAATCCAACAATATGCTGCCTTCAGGAGACTCATATGATAGGAAAAGACATACACAGGCTGAAGGTAAAAGGTTGGGAAAAATCATACCACTCACATGGCCCTCGGAAGCAAGCAGGAGTGGCCATACTCATATCAAATAAAATCAACTTCAAACCTAAGTTAATTAAGAAGGATAAAGAAGGACACTATATACTGTTAAAAGGGACCATCCACCAACAAGACATAACAATTATCAATTTGTATGCACCAAACAATGGAGCTGCAATCTACATAAAACAAACGCTCCTCAAGTTCAAGAGTCAAATAGACCATAACACAATAATTACGGGTGACTTCAACACACCGCTCTCGCCATTAGACAGATCCTCTAGACAAAAGCTGAATAAAGAAACTATAGAACTCAACAGCACAATCAATAACCTAGACCTAACTGACATATATAGAATATACCAACCATCATCAATTGGATACACGTTCTTCTCAGCAGCACATGGATCCTACTCAAAAATAGACCATATATTATGCCATAAGGCAAATCTTAGTAAATATAAAAGTGTGGAGATAATACCATGCACCATATCTGACCATAATGGAATGAAATTGGAAATCAATGATAAAAAAAGGAAGGAAAAATCCTACACCACATGGAAAATGAACAATATGTTATTGAATGATCAATGGGTTACAGAAGACATAAAGGAAGAGATAAAAAAATTCTTAGAATCAAATGATAATACAGACACAACATACCGGAATCTATGGGACACAATGAAAGCAGTTTTAAGAGGGAAATTCATATCCTGGAGTTCTTTCATGAAAAAAAGAAAAAACCAACAAATAAATGAACTCACACTACACCTCAAAAACCTAGAAAAGGAAGAACAAAACAACAGCAATTGTAGTAGAAGACAAGAAATAATTAAAATTAGAGCAGAAATAAACGAAATTGAAACAAAAAAAACCATTGAAAAAATTGATAAAACTAAAAGTTGGTTCTTTGAAAAAATAAATAAGATAGACAAGCCCTTAGCTATGCTAACAAAAAGAAGAAGAGAGAGAACTCAAATTACTAATATACGGGATGAAAAAGGCAATATCACAACAGACACTACAGAAATACAGAAGATAATTAGAAAGTATTTTGAAACCCTATATTCTAATAAAATAGAAGATAGCGAGGATATCGATAAATTTCTTAAGGCATATGATTTGCCCAGATTGAGACAGGAAGACACACACAATTTAAATAGACCAATAACAAAGGAAGAAATAGAAGAAGCCATCCAAAGTCTACCAACCAAGAAAAGCCCTGGACCTGATGGGTATACAGTGGAGTTCTACAAAACCTTCAAAGAAGAACTAATACCAATACTTTTCAAACTATTTCAAGAAATAGAAAAAGAAGGAGCTCTTCCAAATTCATTCTATGAGGCCAACATCACCCTGATCCCAAAACCAGACAAAGACACTTCAAAGAAAGAAAACTACAGACCAATATCTCTAATGAACTTGGATGCAAAAATTCTCAATAAAATTCTGGCGAATCGAATACAAAAACATATCAGAAAACTTGTGCACCATGATCAAGTAGGATTCATCCCTGGGATGCAAGGCTGGTTCAATATACGGAAATCAATACATGCTATTCACCACATCAATAGGCTTAAAGACAAGAACCATATGATCATCTCGATAGATGCAGAAAAAGCATTTGACAAAATACAACATCCCTTTATGTTCAAAACATTAGAAAAACTAGGGATATCAGGAACTTACCTCAACATTGTAAAAGCTATATATGCTAAACCTCAGGCTAGCATCATCCTAAACGGAGAAAAACTGAAGGCATTCCCTCTAAAATCTGGAACAAGACAGGGATGTCCTCTATCACCACTTCTATTCAATTTAGTTCTCGAAGTACTAGCCAGAGCAATTAGACAGACAAAAGAAATTAAAGGCATAAAAATAGGAAAAGAAGAAATTAAATTATCGCTATTTGCAGATGACATGATAATTTACTTAACAGACCCAAAAGGATCTACAAAGAAGCTGCTAGAGTTAATAAATGAATTCAGCAAAGTGGCAGGATATAAAATCAACACGCACAAATCAAAGGCATTCCTGTATATCAGCAACAAAACCTCTGAAATGGAAATAAGGAAAACCACTCCATTCACAATATCCTCAAAGAAAATAAGATACTTGGGAATCAACCTAACAAAAGAGGTGAAAGATTTATACAATGAAAACTACAGAACCTTAAAGAGAGAGATAGAAGAAGATCTCAGAAGATGGAAAAATGTACCCTGTTCATGGATAGGCAGAACTAACATCATCAAAATGGCGATATTACCCAAAGTTCTCTACAGGTTTAATGCGATGCCAATCAGAATCCCAAAGACATTTCTTGTAGAAATAGATAAAGCAATCATGAAATTCATATGGAAAAACAAAAGACCCAGAATAGCAAAAGCAATCCTAAGCAGGAAGTGTGAATCTGGAGGTATAACGATACCAGAGCTCAAACTGTACTACAAAGCAATAGTAACAAAAACAGCATGGTACTGGTACCAAAACAGGCAGGTGGACCAATGGTACAGAATAGAGGACACAGAGACTAATCCACAAAGTTACAACTATCTTATATTTGATAAAGGGGCTAAAAACATGCAATGGAGGAAGGATAGCATCTTCAACAAATGGTGCTGGGAAAATTGGAAATCCATATGCAACAAAATGAAATTGAATCCCTTTCTCTCGCCAGCCACAAAAGTTAACTCAAAATGGATCAAGGAGCTAGATATAAAAACAGAGACACTGCGTCTGATAGAAGGAAAAGTTGGCTACGATCTACATATTGTGGGGTCAGGCTCCAAATTCCTTAATAGAACGCCCGTAGCCCAAGAGTTAATGACAAGAATAAACAAATGGGACCTACTTAAACTAAAAAGTTTTTTCTCAGCAAGAGAAACAGTAAAAGAGGTAAATAGAGAGCCTACATCCTGGGAACAAATTTTTACCCCTCACACCTCAGACAGAGCCCTAATATCCAGAATGTACAAAGAACTCAAAAAATTAAACAATAAGATAACAAATAATCCAATCAACAAATGGGCCAAGGACCTGAACAGACACTTCTCAGAGGAGGACATACAATCAATCCACAAGCACATGAGAAAATGCTCAACATCTCTAGCAATCAGAGAAATGCAAATCAAAACCACCCTAAGATACCATTTCACTCCTGTAAGATTGGCAGCCATTATGAAGTCAAACAACAATAAGTGTTGGCGAGGATGTGGGGAAAAGGGCACACTTGTTCACTGCTGGTGGGACTGCAAAATGGTGAGGCCAATTTGGAAAGCAGTATGGAGATTCCTGGGAAAGCTGGGAATGGATCCACCATTTGACCCAGCTATTGCCCTTCTTGGACTATTCCCTGAGGACCTTAAAAGAGCACACTATACGGATACGGCCACATCAATGATTATAGCAGCACAATTCACAATAGCTAGACTGTGGAACCAACCTAGATGCCCTTCAATAGATGAGTGGATAAAAAAATTGTGGCAGCTATACACAATGGAGTATTATGCAGCACTAAGAAACGACAAAATCATAGAATTTGCAGGGAAATGGATGGCATTAGAGCAGATTATGCTAAGTGAAGCTAGCCAAGCCCTAAAAAACAAATGTCAAATGTCTTCTTTGATATAAAGAGAGCCACTAAGAATAGAACAGGAAGGAAGAGCATGAGGAAAAGACTAACAGTAAACTAAGACGAATGGGGGGAGAGAAAGGAAGAGAGAAGGGAAAACATATGGAAATGGTAGGAGACCTTCAGTGATACACAAAATAATAAGAGGTTATGAGGGGCAAGGGGGTGGGGGGAAAAAAAGGGGAGAGAATTGAACAACAGCAGAGGAGGTAGAGAGGGATGTTGGGAGGGGAGGGGAGGGGAGGGGGGATAGTAGGGGATAGGAAAGGTAGCAGAATACAACAGTCACTAATATGCCATTATGTAAAAATGTGAGTATGTAACAGAAGTGAGTCTGTATTATGTATTTGGGGAGTTCAAAACCCAATTGAGTCGAATGTATGAAAGATGATATGTCTTGAGCTCTGTAATGTTTTGAACAACCAATAAAAAAAAAAATAAAAAAAAATTTAACACAGCCTATAATTCATTAATGGTAATGCCTGAAAATTCAGCTGTTCATAAGAGTTCTGTTATTAAAAATATTACTACATGAAATAAAAAAAAAAAAAGAAACCATTCTGTATGTTCCTCCAACCCCCCCCAAAAAAAAAAATAAAAAATAAAAAAAAAAGAAGTGAAGTCTCCTCCTTTCCTTTGCAGCTGGGTTGATGTGTGGAGCTGGAGAACATGATGCTATGTACCTCTAAAGATAAGTCAAAAAAGAAAATGCTACTTTCACTGGCCCTCTTGGAACTGTTGACCTTGGACTCTGCCACCAGTCATATGGAAAGTTCTGGCCAAAGACCTTGCTGAGGTACTATTTGACATCCAGCATTGACTACCCATTGTCAATGTCAGCAGCAGCAGCAGCAGCAGCTGTGTGAGCAAATGAGGCTTCATTAGATTCCATTCTCCAGCCTTTGACTGCCTCCATGGACACTGCAAGGAGCAGAGATGAGCACCCTACAGTAATTCCCAATTTGCAAGTTCATGGGCAAAATGAACGTTGCTTTTTTTTTTTTAAAGCATAATTAGCTTTATTTTTTATTTTTATTTCTTACATACGTGACAATAGTTGAATGCATGTAAAATGAGGAGTGGTTTGTTATGCATCAAAAACTAACTTCCCTTCCCTAGTTCTGTCGTAATGCTTATGAGAATTGCTCAGATATCATTCATGACAGAAGTTACCTGACACGCAGTCTACCAAATGCTTTAGTGGTTCAAGTGAAGACATAAAGGTGAAAATCTGGCTCAATAAAGCTTCCATGTGGCATGAAGTTTTCCTTGTTGGCATGACTGGCAAAAATATTGAGTGCAGTTCTAGCCCCACCCTATGAGTGGATTTGGCATTAGAGTCTGTGTGGGTAACTTTATTGAGAAAAAAATCAGAGACAAAGGTGAAGGAAGATTTGACAGAGACCAGAAACTGAATGTCCATATCTATTTTCTCCTCCTTCCCTTGATATCTTTCAGGAGGGCAGATAAATGTCCAGTGTCTCATTGCGGGGTTCTTCTGCCCAGAGGAGTCCAAGCCACACTAAATCTTAATATCTCAAATAATTAACAAATAATAAAACACAACACTCAAAAATATATTTACAAACAGTGAAGGCCATGATAGATCTAGTCCACATGGGTTCTTGAACTAGACAAAGAGAAAATGGCCCCTGTGGTTTGTTTAAGGGGGTACACCAAAGGCAGGGGTAAGGTTTTAAGGGTGGAGTCTTGCTTTGCGATGTCTTGCAGTCAGCAGGTTGATTGACATTTTGGCAAGTCACACCCATCTCAGGTGCTGTGTGGAATCTTAGGCAGAGCTTGAGGGGGAAGTTCACTTGCATCAGGCAGTCAATCCCTGTTGGGGTGCTCCAGGGAGTTCCCAGTGCCAGACTTATCCCCTCAGGAGGCTACTAATCACACACAGTCCACACACAGCCCACAGACAGCTCATGACAGATATCGAGTTCCTGACTTTTAACAGCCCAGAGACCATCTTGAATAATGATTCCTGTTGCAGATGCATGTGATGCTTCAAGCGACTCCCCTTGCAGTGCATTGAGTCTTGCTGCAGACAAGGAGGAGAGACCCACACCAATTGTGCATACTCCCTCTGTTCTATTTTCTGAAGCTGTAGATAAATAATCTACAATCCAGATGAGCAGGGGCTACAGCCCTGGGGACAGCCCTCCACAATGGGGGATAAAAGGTGATGGATAAATGTTACAGCCTCCCCTTCCTCAAATGGAGTAACACTGAGCTGTGTTCCACAAGGTCCCTCAGAGAAAACCTGATACTGAATCCCAATTGCCCACAGCAGTAAGCTGCGCAGTAACTCTCCTTTATCTGGCTTTTTTTCTTTCCCTGTCTCACTTTTCCGACTCACCTACTTCTACGGGTTGGGATCAGGTCCAGAATAAAATGCTTATGATGAAGTCCTTATTTCAGGGTCTGCTTTTTAGGGAACACAAATCAACAGAATTACATTACCCAGCTTCCCTTGCAGTCACATATGGCTACATATCTATTTTTCTTGGCCGCGCGTTTACTCGATAAATTATGATTTCTTTTTTGTTTCTCTTAGTCAACCATTCTAGGGTGTGGCCTGTTGTCTAAACTTTCTTAGCTTAGAAATAAAGATAATAAATTTCAGAGGCCAAGAGCCATGTTTTTTTTTTTTGGGGGGGGAGGGTGGTACTAAGGATTAAACTCAGGGGCACTCAACCACTGAGTCACATCCCCAGCCCTCTTTTGAGTTTTATTTAGAGATAGGGTCTCCCTGAGTTGCTTAGCACCTCACCATTGCCAAGAGCCATGTTTCTAGGGTTCAAATCCTGGTTTACTCACTTACCGACTTTGGAAGTTTGCTTAACTTTGCTATGTCTCAGTTTTCTCACTTATAAGAAAAAGATGGTAACAATAATAGTAACCTGGTTGTGGGTGTGAAATAAGGACATATATGTTAAGTGTTAGGAAAGTGCCTGATGAATAATGTTAAATCACAGAAGTAATATAATATATATACATATATACACATATATATCATATATATACATATACACACACATATATATAATATATAATATTATATATACATACATATCAGTATTTTTGTGATTTTTCTGTATACACACATATTTTTTTTTTGAGAAAAAGCAGCAAAAAGTGTTATTGCTTTGCTAGTAAAGGAGAAACACAGGGAACTCCTGTCCCAGAGGCTGTGATTCTTTCCATCAGGGAAAACAGGAGGTTTTTAAAGAGGTGATTCAAGGGCTACATTCCTCCCGTTCTCTGTTGGAGCTGTAATTCACTGTTAATTTGGGAGACGGTCATTTCTGAGATCTTCTTGTGCCATCTGCAAGGTCTGGATTACTTTATTCCTGAAATGGGTGTTACTCAAGGACAGATAACTCTGTCTAACTCCCCCAAAATCAGGGAGGGAGAGGGAGGGAGAGGAAGAGAAAAAAAAACATGTTGCTTTAAAAATGTCACAGGGCTCTGTTCAATGCATGAGGTGGACCATGGTTACATTTATCCACTATCAATTTCCACATTTCATTTCTATGGGAAAATGGGTGAGACATCTTCAAACTGCTTCTGCTGAGAGAGGGTGAAGTTGGGGGAAATGCCCTGATGCCCTTGTTCTCTGTCAGGTGGAGCGTGGACAGTTAAGGGTATTCAGCATCAGTCTTGATAGATAAGTGCAGATCAATGTTCGGACTCTGATTTCTATCAGTACATTAAAATTTGATAGACTTTGCTAATCATAGCCAATTTAATCACATATACAACTCTTTTAGAGATTTACCTTTCATAAACCTTCTGAAACTTCTTAGTTTTGTGCTCTCTTTCATCTTGAACTTTAACACAAGAAGCTTTACCATATAAAATACTTTCTCATGCAGACACATTTCTTTTATCCTCTAATTTTCCATTCTAAAATGCATTTCCATACCTATAACTTTCTTTTCTTTTATCTTTTCTAGTTTTAGTTCCTTTCTTAAATTCATATTCTGAAACAATCTTTATGAATGTTATCTGTGAATTTAATTTACACAACAAATTTCATCCCCGGAGAGGGTCAGATGATCTGGCATATACAAAAACTTTGCCTTAATCTTTTTTTCTCCCAATTTGCATTTAAGGGGTTGGAACACAATGCCATCAACTTTAAAGTGAGATCCCCATTGTCAATTGTACCCACAGCCTCCTTTGGGGCCTTTTTATTATTCTAGGCATATGGATAATCAATGGAGGAGGCCCTCTGCATCCTTTTCTTTAGGCTTCCTTGAAGATCCCTATGCCAAACCTGCCAACAAAACACAGGTTGGCTTTAGTTTCTGTTGTTTTTTTCTTTTTTCTCTTTTCTGGGTGCAGTTGTTTATCCTGCTTGTCTCCCCAAGCATTCAGTTGGATGGGTTACTGTTAGAGCAAGAACTGCTCTGCTCCAGTGATGGATGGATATCCCCTGGCCAAATGGGTTTTCTGTCAGATTTTAAAGGGGAGACCATTCCTGTCCCCAGGTCATAAACTGATAGTGCTGGAACCTCCTGCCTACTGTGGTCAGCAGTCACCACCCTCTATGGGCAAAAGGGCCTGAAAGGCAGGGTAGAGGCCAGCTTCTCTTTGCCTATTTTCCTACATTCCAAGCTGCTTTCCTGGGATTCCCGCCCCCCTACACACACAAGGCTAGTATCCTTGACTTTTAAGGAGATAATCTACAGCTGCCTGGGGTTGGGCTTAGGAACAGAGCTGGAGGTGGCAGCACTGAGTTTAAAAGATTTAAATATTTTTAACTCTTTCTTCTGGTGACCTGTTACCCTTGCACACAAGAGGCAGTGCTTTTTTGCACTTTCAACTTAGTTCTTGACTCTTCAGATTCCTTATTATGTAACTTCATAAATGCCTGTACACATAGAATCTCTTCCATATATTTCACCCCTGACAGACTAACTCCAACTGCAAGATTGTATAATAATCCAGAAAACCTTTCAAATGTCAGGTTATGTAACAATAAAACATCTTTCCTCGTAGACAGACTTAGACTTATAGATGACCCATTCAGCCAAGGTCTTTATTTCCAAGAGACTACTTATTGGTAAGATCAATTTAGCATGGCCCATTTTTAAAGGGCCAGTAGCAGATTATAAAACATACACACACACACACACACACACACACACACACACACACAACTAGGGAGGATCCCTGAAACCATGGCTGACATGGGAATCTTTAAAACAGGAAGAATTACACATACAAACTTCTTCCACTTACTTTACCTCTGACAGACCAACTCCAACTGCAAGATTGTACAGAAAAGAAACACAGACAGATAAGCAGAAAGGAGCCCCCAAGCCATGTCTGACAGACAGGAACATTTAAAACAGCCAATATCTTTCCTAAAAGATTACCCATAGGATCAACAGCAGTATTTGTCCATGTCTTAAAAGAGGCAGCAATAGATATAAACAAGCACAAGACAGACAACCATAAGGAATTCCTGAACCTATAGCCAATGAACAGATGAGAACCAAGAACAGACCAGAATGGAGTAAAATCACGAGGTTCTCAAGTCTTGCTTAACCATAACTCCTACACCAAAACAAAATCAAAACCAAAACCGACCAAACAAAAAACACCTCCTATACCAGTGGCACCACTGATGTCTCTTCAAAGAGAGACAAGATTTGTGGACTCAAGGGTCTCAGTGTGCACACCAGGGGACTTACCAGATGGCCTAGGATGTTGCAACTTGGAAACTGGCTGTTCCATACTGGATGTTTCAGTTTCCTTTTTCTCACTGTGGACCAAGATGGAGCAAGCTGTATGGTTCAGGAAGAGAAGAAGGAAGTTCCTCAAAGCAAAAGGAGCTTCTGTAATTGCTGGGACAGTCTCTCAGTCCTGCCCTTTATTCACAGGAATTGCTCCTCCAGTTCCATCCAAGGCAAGCTCAGCTGTCTCCTAACTCTTCAGCAGCTGGTTCTGCACAAGTTTGCAGCCACCTTGCATCAGCAAGGAAATGGGGTTGTTGGGAGAGCCAGGCCTGCCCTAGAAAGCCAGAGTGGGGGCTGTTCTTGGGTTCCATTTGGGGTGCCATATTTGTTACTGAAAGCTCAGTCCTTGTCTCCAATGCCAATCCAATAACAAGGACATGGTTTTGAGAAAAAGGAAACAAAAAAGTTTCATTGCTTTTCTAGCAAAGGAGGACTCTTGTCCTAGAGGCTGTGATTCTCTTTATATAGTCTTTTAAAAAAATTGTTCTTATTAGTTATACATGACAGTAGAATGTATTTTGACATATCATACCTATATGGGGTAGAACTTCTCATTCTTCTGTTTCTACATGATGTAGAATTACATGGTCATGTAATCATATAGACATATATAATGTCTGATTCATTCTTCTACCTTTCCTATTCCCATGCTCTCTCCCTTCTCTTCATTCCCCTTTGTCTAATCCAAAGTACTCTTATTCCTCCTTACTGGCCTTCCCCTTATTGGAGTTAGCATCCCCATAATCAGATAAAATATTCAGGCTTTGGTTTTTGGGGATTGGCTTGTTTCACTTAGCATGATAGTCTCCAGTTCTATCCATTTTCCTGCAAATGCCATAATGTCATTCTTCTTTATCTTTTTAATATGGCTAAGTAATATTCCATTGTGTATATTATATACTACATTTTCTTAACCCTTTCATCTGTTGAAGGGCACCTAGGTAGGTTCCATAGTTTAGCTATTGTGAATTGAACTGCTATATCTAATCACTCTGATGAAAAAATAATGGTAGATTCCCCCTCCCATCCCAGATGTACCAACATGTGAATGATTTGAAGGAATTCTGGCTGTGAAATCAAATCAAGAGAATGCCTTAATTGCAAGTGTGCTGATAACGTTGAGAAGGCAAACCGACAGCGCATTGTTGGTGAGGTGATTTCTGAAGACTTGGGTGGCATGAAACTCCTGCAGAAACGGGCACAGGTGGAGGGCCCAATGTTAGAGAGGAGGAGCACATGCTGATGGGGGCCATGTTATCCCCAGAGGATTTGCTGAGTTGGCCATGTGATTGGTAGTCTGTTGCTTGGTTCCACTTGCTGCAGTATTTGTGTATTTCCTGAGGCCTATGAATTTGAGCAGAGGTGACCCACTTGGAAAGCAAAGATGGTCTCCTTGACTCTGGTAGGATGAGCACACCTTGTCCATAAGCACATATTCAGCAGATTTCAAGAAAGAATTTCAGTGTAGGATCCTTTAAAAAGGAAACTGTCATTGGACAGATTTTGAAGATGGGATTGGAGAAGAAAATTTTTTGTTTTTTGCTTTTTTGTATCATGGACTGAACTTAAGGGTGCTTAACCACTGAGCCACATGCCCAGCCCTTTTTATATTTTATTTAGAGACAGAGTCTTATTAAGTTGCTTAGGGCCTCACTAAATTGCTTGAGGCTGGCTTTGAACTTGCAATCCTCCTGCCTCAGCCTCCTGAGCTGTTGATAACAGGTATGTGCCACCATGTCTGGCTAAGAAAACATTTTCTAAAGGCAGAAGATTTTCTGAAAATTCTGCAGAAAAAGCTATGAGAGATTAATCACAACTTTTGTAGCAAAAGCTGATGTCCACTCTTGTTCTAGTTTGGGCCACTCAGAATTTTCATCTCACAGAGCTGTTCCTTTTTAATAGGAGCTGGAAAAGCATTTAACTACTCCGGTTGATAGGTCCTAAAAAAAACCCTGGATTTATTGTTAATGCTTTGGGTAATGATAACTACCAATCAAGGAGTACTTCTTAAATTCCAGTACTGTCTTGCTTCATTGAATTTCAAATTGATACTCTGAGATGGGTGATTTTATTATTCCCATTTCATAGAGGAAGAGTATGAGAGATAGATTAAATAACTGAACAATAATCAGAACTAGCATTTGGCCCCAGATAGTGTGACTATAAGCCCTCTCTCATAGCCACTATTCTACAGTGGGGCAGTTGGGGCTCAAACTTTAAATTTTCTTTATTATGTTTCCTGAAAAAAATCTGAAATTTGGAATTTTGGACTTTTTAAGATTATTGTACTTAAGAGACATAGATGGTCTTCTAATTGTTTTCTTTCTGTATGCCAGATTCATGTTTTACTCTTCTAGTTGGAATCAAATTCACATAACCTAAAGTTCATCATTTTTAATATGTTCTCAATGTTATACATCTCTCACTAGTATTTAATTTCAGAGTATATCCCTCAAAAGGAAACCCTGTATTCACTAAATAGTAATTCCCCATTCCCCCACCCCATGCCTCTGGAAAACACAAACAAAATTTATGTCTCTATAAATTTTCCCATTTGGAACACTTTATAGAAATGGAGTTATATAATGTGGCTTTTTTTCTGACTTTTTTTCTTAGCATATGTTTTTAGGTCTTAGCTGTGTTGTAACATAAATTAATTCTTTATTTCTTGTGATCACCTTATAATATTCAATGGTTAGTAAGATACCACATTTTATTTATCCATTGATTAGCTAATGAATGCTGTTTCCACTTCTTGGCTATTATAAATAATGCTTCTATGAACACTTATGTCCAAGTTTTTGTGTACACATGTGCTTTCAATTATCTTGGGTACATAACAAGGAATAAAATTGCTGGGTTATATGGAATACTACACTTCAGCTTTTAAGGAACAGCCAGAGTGTTTCCTACAATGGCTGTACCACTTCACATCCTCATCAGTAATATATTAGGGTTCCCATATTTCCACATTCTTTGCAATATTACTATTACTTTTTGTCTTGTAGCCATCCTGGTGGACATGACGTGGTATTACTTTATGCTTTTGATTTGCACTTCCCTATTAAACAACAATGTTGAATATTTTTTTTGTGTGTGTGCTTACTGGCCCTTTTAAAAATATATCTGGAGAAACATGTATTCAAACCCTATGTTCATTTTTTGAGTTTGTCTTTTTATAAGAGTTGTTGGTGTTAGATCCTGATCAGATACATGATTTGCAAATATCTTTTCGCATCATGTGGGCTGCCTATAAACTGTCTTTGTAGTGTTCTTTCATTTTAACAAATCAAATTTCTTTCTCTCTTTTATTATTGTTTATGCTTTTGGTGTCGTATTTAAGAAACCATGGCCTAGTTCAAGGTCATAAAGTTTTTTGCCTGTTTTTCATTTCAAGAATTTTATCACTTATATGAGGTCTTTGATCCATTTTAGTTTTTTTGGGTTTTTGTTTTTGTTTTTGTTTTTTGCATGTAGTCTGAGGTAGAAGTCTAAATTCTTTCTTTTGCATGTGGATATTCAATTGTCCCAGATTATTTGTGGAAAAGTCAAATAAAATTTCCCAAGGAATGACTTTAGTACTTTACTCTTGTTGGAAGTCAACTAACCATACCTGAATGTGTTCCTTTATCATCCCTTAATTTTATTTCACTGATGTATATGTCTATCCTTATGCCAGTACCACATTTTTGATCACTGGATTTTTATAGTAATTTATGAAATCAAGAAATGTGATCCTTCAACTTTGTTCTTTTGTAAAAGATTATCTTAGCTGTTTGGGTTACACTGCAATTCCATATAATATTTAGGATCTGAATGAAAATTTCTGCAAAAAAAGGCAATTGGAATCTTGACAAAAATTGAATTAAGTCTATAGCTCAGTTTGAAAAATATTGGCCTTTTAAGGAGACTAAGTCTTCTACCCTATGACTAGTAGATTTCTTCCCACCTCCATTTTAGTTTTTTTTAAAAATTTTCATGCACATTTTTTCTTTTATGTTGAAAAGAGACAGATATACTAGCTTTCCAATTTGGATATGCTGTTTGCTTCTTTTTCTTGCCTAATTACCCTGGCTAGAACTTCCAGTACAGTGTTGAATAGAAGTGGTGAAAGTAGACTTCCTTGTCTTTTTCCATACTTTAGGGGGAAAACATTGTTTTTTTTTTGTTTTGTTTTGTTTTTCACCATTAAGGAAAGATCAGCTGTGGGGTTTTCACTGATGACCTTTATCAAGTTGAAGGAATTTTCTTCTATTCTTAATGTGTTGAGTATTTTTATAACAAAAGGGTGTTTTAATTTGTCAAATGCTTTATTCTGCAGCTTTTAAACACACCACTCAGGTGCTCCTGTTAAATTGTAAATCAAACCATGCTATTCTTGGGTCAGTGACATCCTATCCTGAGCCGTCCAAGGGTTGCATGTGGATCACTGTGCATCGAAGCCTAGTGGATAGAAACATCTTTTGTCTGGGAATGACCAGGGGACATTTTCCCAAGGACAGTGTGAATTTCTATCCCATTCTGTTGTGGCTCACACAGCATCTGAGATAGGTGTGACCTGCCAAGATATCTATCAACCTGCTGATTGTAAGACATCATGAAGCAGGACTCCACCCTTGAATCCTTATCCCTGCTTTTGATGTACACCATTAAATAAACCACCAGAGCCATATCTTTTCTTTGTCTAGTTTCAGCACCCATCCCTAGATCTATCAGGGGCTCCCCTTTATGTAAATATATTTCTGATTATTTGTATTTTGTTCTTCACTAATTATTTGAGAATTTAGGTTTTTCAGGTGGCTTACACTCTCCTTGGCAGGAAGAAGAACCCCCCAATGAGACACTAGCCATCTCCCTTGTTAACATTCCAATCTTTGGAAGAGTTAAAAATAATTGCTTATAAGGAACTAAAATTTTGGTCTCCAGTCCCTCTGATTTCCTATAATCATATTATGTGTTTTCCATTACTACAACAAAATACCTAAGACTGAGGACTTTAAAAGAAAAAGAGGTTTATTTACCTCATGATTCTTGAGATTCAAGGCCATAGTACCAGCATTGGCTTGGCTCTGATGAGGACCTCCTGGTGTACAGCATCACAATGGCAGAAGCCCATGTGAGAGGAGAGATCCCATGGTGAGACAGGAGCCCAGAGAAACGGGAGTGACTAGCAATAGCTTCCTACTAGGCTACACCTTTTAAGGAAACTGCCACCTCAACACAGCCACTCTGAGGACCAACACATAAACCCTTGGGGACACACTCAAACTATGTCCAAACCATAACACTCATCTTTTCTTTTGTCTATGGTCTCACCTTTCCAACTGCCTCACTGATACTAAACATCTTGAGCTAATCTCTTTCTCTGACCTCTGCATTGTCTCTGCCGGGAACCATCATCTCTAGATATTGTCCTGGTTGGGTCCACCACCTCTTCAAAGCATTGCTCAAATCTCACCTTCTCACCGAGGCATTTCCTGACCACTTTATTTAAATTTGACAGCCTCCACAGCATACCTAAATCTTCCCAGTCTGCCCTATTTTAATCAATACCATTTATCTTCTATATGCTGCACAATTTATTTACTTACTGTGTTTGGTCTCTATTCTCTATTTCCCCCACTAGAATTTAAGCTCCACGGGGCTAAGAATTTTCATCTGTTTTGCTCAGCACTTGGAAAAATGCCTGGGCCATGGTAGGTACTCATTTTTTTGGCTGAATATTGTAGGCAACAGCATGCTGGTAAATGTTTAATACCTAGCTCTCCAAGGGGAAAAAAAGCCTTGATTTGTAGCATTTGTCAGTTTTCATGGTGCAAATACTCCCAGCATGCTGATTTCATGCTTCCCCACAGGATTGCAGACACCATGTTAGCACATGATATCATTGAGAGAAGACTTTGGAACAGCTGTGCACAGCTGGCTTTCCCAGTATGTCTCTGGTTCTGGGCTAGGGATAAAATGTGGATTTCATCTTGTTTGAATGAAAAGTTTGAATGACTGGTCACACTGTTGAAAAGGATATAGAAATAGCCTAGGCTCACCAGGATAAATTATCTAATTACTTGGGAATGTTGCAGGAGTATAGGAAGGGTATTTGTCATTTTATTTCAGAAAATTTATTTAGGAAAGAGATAATAGGACATTCTGAAACTCTTTTATTTCTCTAGTTTGCTTTTTCTTTTTCTTATTTTTTGTCTTTTTCTAAGTCTTTTATCTTAAAAGCTGAACATTTTTTTTAGCCCTACCAAAGACTATAATTTTTCATTGTAGGAGAAATATTTATATAGACAAAAAATAATTTCAAAAATAGTTTCCACTTCTAGGTCTGTGAAACGGTATGAGTATTGTAGCTGTTTTAGCTGTACAGGAGAACTTGTAACAGGTCAAGTGTTTGTGACAAGCAACCATCAAAGGACAATCTCCACTTGCTTTTTGAGTGAGAAACATCTTTAAAAAATGGATGATCCCTTTTCTTCTGTTTTCATGAGTGGGTGGCTGAAGAGCTAAGGTGCAGATATATTGGAAATCCCTGAGTACATGAGAAACATTCAAAAATCACACAATGGGGAGACCTGGAGTATAGACCTACTGTTTTGGTAAATTGGTTTCCCAGGCAGAAGAGAAGCAGGTGAGAAACAGATGAGAATGAAAGAGGTGGGGAGTCCTTTAGGAGGATATAGCCACAGGTGTGAGTAGTGACGGGCCAAGATAGACCCCACAGGACTGCAGACAGCACATAGCTTAGTGGTAAGCCAATAACATAGCTTAGTGGTAAGCACATAGCTTAGTGGTGGCCCTTATGGAAGAGAATGATGGTGACAGCATGCTGATGTTGTAATTTGCACATCTAAAAGCAGAACAGGACAGAAATGGTGAACATAGATTAAATATATAGTTTATTTGGAAGTGTTTCTTCCTTCTTTTATTTTAATATTAGGGAATGAGTCTAATTTACTTGACTCTATTTGAGTTAGAGAAGAAAACTATGCAGAGAACCACGGTGAATGAACTCATAGTAGCTCCAGGATTTTTTTCACAACAAATATTTATTTATCAAATATGAGTTGAGCACCTACTCTGGTATGTCATGTCCTATTATAGGTCCTAAGAATATGGTGGTGGAAAAAAACGGAGTCTAAATTATTTGTTATGATTTGGATGTGAGGTGCCCCTCCAAAAGCTCCTATTAATGCAGGAATATCCAGAAGTGAAATGATCAGATCATGACAATCATTTCCTAATCTATCCTAGTTTGAATAAACTGACTCGGTGGTAACTGTAGGCAGGTGGGGTGTGACTGGAGGAGGTGGATTGTTGGGAATGTGTCCCGGAGGGTTGTTCTTCCTGCAGTCCTTGACTCTCTTTCTTCCTCTGCTTCCTGACCCTGCCATGAGCTGAGCAGCTTTTCTTCCCTGGGCCCTTCCTCCATCATGTGCTGCCTCACCTTGAGCCCAGAGCAATGGAGTCGGTCATCTATGGACGGAGACTCCTGAAACTGTGAGCAGGTATTTTGGTCACAGCAAGGCAAAACTGACTAAAACACTGTTAAAGGAAGACTTCAGTGAAGGTAAAATCATGACTCTCTGTGTGAGTGCCCAAACAAAAGACAGAATAGCTGAATGGGAAACAAGCAAACAAACTGATAAGGGGTTAATTTACAATACATATAAAGAACTGTTACACTTTACCAACAATGAAAACCCCTGAATAAGCTGTGAAAAAAATGGGCTAAGAACCTGAATAGCTATCTCACCAAAGAAGACACACAAATGACCAATAGCTTATATAAAATTATCTCATTGTGGCTAAACATCTGGGAAATGTGAATAAGACCACAATGAGGTATCATCTCATGCCTATCAAGATGACCATTAGATGTCCTTCAGTAGATGAATGGATTAAAAAATGTGGCATTTATACACAATGGAATATTACTCAGCACTAAAAAATAACAAGATCATGGCATTTACAGGTAAATGGATGGCATTAGAGCAGATTATGCTAAGTGAAGTTAGCCAATCCCTAAAAAACAAATGCCAAATGTCTTCTCTGATGTAAGGGGGGTGACTCAAAATGGGATAGGGAGGAAGAGCATGAGAAGAAGACTACCACTAAATAGGGAAGAGAGGTGGGAGGGAAAAATAGGGAGAAGGGAAGTTGCACAGAAGATGGAAGGAGAACCTCATTGTTATACAGAATACATGTATGATGTTGTGAGGAGAAAAAGAAAAAAAAAGTGTGTCACATTAGATTGGATAGAGAGAAAGGATGGGAGAGGAGGGGAGGAGTAGGGAGGATAGGAAGGGCAGCAGAATAGAATAGACAATATGATTGATATATGTACATTCCATGTATGTATTATATGTCAAAATACATTCTGCTGTCATGTATGACTAAAATAAATAAATAAATAGATTTTTAAAAAATAAATAAAATAAAAAAGATGACCATTATCAAACAATAGGAAGAAGTGTTGACAAGGATGTGGAACTCTTGTGCAACATTGGTGGGATATGAAAAGATGCAGCTACTATAAAAAGCCCTATGGAGATTCCCCACAAAATTAAAGCTAGAACAACCATAGGACCCAGCCCTCCCACATCTGGATTTTTTTTTTTTTTGAGAGAGAGAGAGAGAGAGAGAGAGAGAGAGAGAGAGAGAGAGAGAGAAGAGAGAATTCTTTTTAATATTCATTTCTCAGCTTTTGGCGGACACAACATTGTTGTTTGTATGTGGTGCTGAGGATTGAACCTGGGCCACCTGCATGCCAGGCGAGTGCGCCACCACTTGAGCCACATCCCCAGCCCCCCACGTCTGGATATTTATCCTAAAGAATTGCCGGGCTGGGGATATGGCTCAAGCAGTATTGCGCTTGCCTGGCATGCGTGTGGCCTGGGTTTGATCCTCAGCACCACATACTGCCGCAGTCTGGCTGGGCACAAAATCACGAGCCACTCACAGCCTTGTAGATTCAAACAGCAATTCTTTATTCCCGAACTCACACCGGCACTCTACATGCACGTTCTGGGGAAAATCCACTACCTCCACCAGGCTCTGCATACCAAAATACCCTCTGAATCCCGCGAGAACTCAACGATAACTCAAGGAGCGGGCGCCTGAGGCAGCAGAATATGCCCTATTCCCAGCAGGATCCACCTTAAACCCAGGTCTGCCCTAAACCCGGATCCACCCTAATCCCTGAGCAAGGTCACCTTTCATGCAATGTCAGTGCAAATGACCTGGGTCCAAGGCAAGCCCATTTCCACAATGGAGAGTCCTCCCTCTAAGCAATATTGGGTAGGCTGATAAGGAAATTGCCATGCGTCATTCCTACTTGGCTATGGCTCTCAGCAACATACAAAGATGTTGTATCCACCAAAAACTAAAAAATAAATATTAAAAATTCTCTCTCTCTCTCTCTCTCTCTCTCTCTCTCTCTCTCTCTCCCTCTCTCTCTCTCTCCCCCCGCACCCTCACTCTCTCTTAAAAAAAAAAAATTGCCATTAGGTTCTTGAAGAGATGGTTGCACCTCATGTTTCTTGTAGCATTGTTCACAGCAGCCAAGAGATGGACAACCTAAGTATTCCCTGGTAGATGAATGGATAGAGCTAAAGTGACATGCACACACTATGGAATTATTATTTAGGATTTGAAAAAAAAAAGAAATCCTATTATATACTACACTATAGATAAACCCTGTGACATTATGCTAAGTGAAATAAACCAATAACAGAACAAATGAATCCACTTAAATGAGGTATCTAAAGTACTCAAACTTAGAAGAAGAGGATTGAATAGTGGGTGTCCAGAGTTGGGAGAAGAAAATAGGGAGTTGTTCAATGGGTAAAGGGTTTTAGTTATGCAAAATGAAAAAGTTCTAGGAGTACGCTGTAGAACAATGTGTACATAGTCAAAAATACTTCACTGAATACTTAAAGTTTTTATGAATAGGAAAATGAAATGTTTTTAGGCAGATAGAAAAGTCTTTCCCTTTGTTTTAACTTCTTTTAAGATATATAGAAAAGACTACATATAGATATATGTCCTCTTTCACTTTTTTATATAAATGACAGCATATATTACACAAATGTGGTAAAAATTGTTTTAAAAATGTTATTTGGAGATTTTTCTATAATACTAAATAAAAGGTCTCACTCATTAAAAATAAGTTAGTTATTTTATAGTTTATTTTAAGATGAAGGACTATGTTAAGATAATTTTGACTTTTTTTCTTTGCTTCAGCATTTACAAGAACAAGAAGCTCAATTCTTGTGTGACTGTAGTGAGAAAGAAACACTTTAATTTATTTTCCTGCTTTAACAGCATTGGAATTTATAAACCTATTTATAAATGATAAAACTTTTGTTGATTTTTTGGTTTTTCCTAGCTCATTTGAAAATATGGTTAACTGAATTATTTGCACATCACACTACAAAATACATAGAAATGCCAGAAAAAAAACATTAAATATCCTTTTAAAAAGTGCAAGACAAATCTAATAGGGTCCAGAATAAATAGGAAAATGAAATTCCATAGCACTAAAGGGGAAGTAAAACTTTGGGTATTAGGCTGTCTAAAATATTTTGGTTTTAATGGCTATGTGATGTGGGAGAATCAGAAATGGCCCCTGGTCTTAGCCTTCTCCTTGGAGTTTAGAATGTAGATTTCTAAGTATTCAGGACTTTGGAGGAGCTATACTTTAGGTTTTCATTTTGTTTGAGGGGGAAATCTATCAATCAACAAGGCAATAAATTACAATTTAAAAATATCACACAGATGTGTTAAACAGCAGATTAAAAATAGTCAAAGAGAGGATGAGTAAACTGGAAAATTATTTTGAGGGAATCATCTAGAACATAGCACAGGGCTGCTAAGGCTTTTGCCATTGGAGCTCTTGCTGCCTAATTAGGAACCCTGGATCCTGTGGGTCCATCTTGTTGCAGCCACAATTGCTGCTGCCATTTCTGCTGCATCATTTATGTTGGTGTCACTGCTGTTGCCAGAGACACAGACAGCAACTGGAATCAGGAAGGGTGTTTGTTACCTCCTCCTGCCTTCCCATAACCTGCCAGTATTTCTCTCTAGCAATGTTTGTCTGGAAGGCAGCAGGCAAGGGAGTCTAGTTGTTGCAATTGGAAAGACTACAATATTCAGTAAAGCACAGATGGGTGAAGTAGGAGTTGGCAACAGACAGACCAGTGTGTGGCACACTTAAAAATCATTTCAGATGCCTCCAGTGGAGTGGGGTGGTGGTGGTGGTATGCAGTACAAAGGCCTGAAAATAGATAATTATAATTAGGTAAGTATGAAAAATTGTAAGAGGGAGGAAGGGAGGTAGAGATACAAGTAAACTCAAGGTTTAATATTATGGTCATGGATCAGTAACTGATGTCAAAGGATGACTGTAATGAAAATGTGACCTGGGTATGTGACTGCAGTGACACAGCAACCAGAGGAACCTAACACCAGTACCAACTGCTCCTCCAAAAGGATGTTGGCAAGATTGTAGGAAACCCAGGCAATCCCTTTAGGCAAAAAGTAAACCAGATGGTTTAACAAACCACCAGTGCTTTCTCCTTCTTTTCCTTCCTCTCTCTTCCCCTCTCTGTCTTCTTTCTTTCCCTTTTATGGTATAAAATTTTCAGCAAGGATGCATTACAATCTTGGAGATCTGCTTTGTCTTGCTATTACTACCCAATTATGCTGTGTATGTAAGATCCTTCTGAATAGATCTTTAAACTACTTGCCAAGGAATGGCCTGCCTCTTCTTCAACCTGAGCTTACCTTCCACTCCTAGCAGAAGATGGTTCTGATTTTGGCAGTGATTTTTCCCAATAATGATGAACCAAGAAAATGATATAATCACTTCATTTAAAAATGAAGCAGAGGTTAACTGCTATTAAAGAAGATAAATGGTTAAAAGTTATTGACTCCTAGAGTGCGGCAAAGAATGAGAACACCTGAGGAAGGAAATTGTTGGTTTTATTTGAGCCTTCTCTGCTAGTTCAATTTTTGATTATGTGCATGTATTGTTTTGGAAAAAAAAAACCTCACTAAACTAAAACTTTAAACATAAAAGTTAAATTTTATATTACACTTTGTTACCTAAGCTTTATAATGTTTAAAACAGTTTATTTTATGATTACAAATTTAAGTAAATATTTTGGATGTTGGAGATGACTCTTAAAACAATTGATTTGTTGGAAATTCAGTTTTGTTTTGATATCAGTGATTATTATTATATTTTATGCCAAAAGATATTTTATTAAAAAATTGTTGTGTCTATTTTTGGTGAGTGTGTTGTCACTGGAGTATAATAAATACACTTGAATTTGACAAGGGAGTTTGAAAGTCACCCTAATTACTGAGTTTTAATTCATGTAGGTCAAGTTTTCTTAGGTGGACAGCAAAAGAAAAATAAATGAAAGGTATAATCTGAAAAATGTGGTACATATACACAATGGGATTCTATTCAGCCATTAAGAAGAATGAGATTATGTCCTTTGCAGGAAAATGAATGGAACTTGAGAATGTGATGTTAAGTGAAATAAGCCACATTCAGAAGGTCAGGGGTCATGTGTTTTCTCTCATATGTGGAAGCTAGAAGGGAAAAGGAAAAGAAAATTAGCAATGGGGTGATATCATGAAAATTGGGAGATCAGTAGAGTAAAGGGACCAGGATGTAGGAGAAGGGAAGGGAGGGAGGAGCAAAGTACAGAGGAATGATATTGACCAAGTTTTATTGTTATATGTGTGTGTGTGTGTGTGTGTGTGTGTGTGTATGAATATGTAACGATGAGTCCCATCATGCACAATTAAAATGCACCAATAAAAAACCTGGAAAATGAAAAAAGAAAGTATAATCTGTTCCATGGTTTTCAGGAAGAAGTGCAGGCAGGTGTTGGAGGCCACGACCAAGTCAAGATGGCACCTGGCAGTTTGCCAGGAGGAGTGGCTTGTGAGGCAATGCCACCGAGCCATCAAGATGGTGGGGACTCCTTATTGGCTGATTGCTGTGTCTGTAGGGGAGCAATGCTATGATTGGATGATGCTGATTGAGTCATGCTTTATGTAAATCAGTTAGATATATATACCTCTGCTGTTCTGCAATAAAGCAGTTCCTGCTTCAAACTTCACAAGTTGCTTGTCACCTCCTGGTTACTTTGCCCAGCTGGATTTGCGGCAGGCAGGTATAAGATGGCTATGAGGTGGAAGCGTAACAGGAACAAACCAAGTAATTCACTCTCCACTTTTCCTCACTCACTCTCATGTCCACGTCTCATGCTGTCTTCCTTCTTATTTTTCTGCAGCCTTTTTTTTACTTTTCTCCTATGTTCATGGATAGGCAGAATTAATATTGCCAAATGGCCATACTACCAAAACACTGAGAAAAACTCTCAGTGTTTGTGGCTACTAGTACCACTTTACTGCAATGTACCAATAGGGTAAAAATGTTCCCTTTTCTCCATATCCACTCTACATTTATTATTATTTATATTCTTGATGAATGCCATTCTGACTGGTGTAAGATGAGATCTCAGTGTAGTTTTGATTTTCATTACCCTAATTCCTAAGTTATTGAATTATTTTTCATATATTTGTTGGCCTTTTGGATATCTTCTTTTGATCAGTGTCTAATTTTCCCATTTATTAATTTTGTTATTTAATTTGAAGGGAGTCAAGTTTTTTGAGTTCTTTATATATTCTAGATATTAATCCTTAAAAGAGTAGCTAGCGGGCTGGGGATGTGGATCAAGCGGTAGCGCGCTCGCCTGGCATGCGTGCCACCCGGGTTCCATCCTCAGCACCACATACAAAAAAAAAAAAAAAAAAACCAAAGATGTTGTGTCCGCCGAAAACTAAATAATAAATATTAAAAATTCTATCTCTCTCTCCCTCTCTCTCTCTCTCACTCTCTCTTAAAAAAAAAAAAAGAGTAGCTAGGAAAGATTTTCTTCTCATTCTGTCCCAAATCTTCACATTCCTCATTTTTTTCTTTGCTATGTTTTGTTTTGATGCCATCCCATTTATTAACTCCTGGCATTATTTCCTGAGTTTTATGGGTTCTATTGAAAAAGTTGTTGCCTATTTCTATATGCTAAATTGTTGACCTTACATTTTCTTTTAGAAGTTGCATAGATTCTGTTCTAATTTAAAAATATTTGATCCATTTTGAGTTGATTTTTGTGCAGGGTGAGAGATAAGTTTTATTCTTCTACATATGAATAACCAGTTTTCCCAGCACCATTTGTTAAAAAGGCTGTCTTTTCTCCAATGTATGTTATTGGCAACTTTGTCAAGGATCAGATGACTATAGATGTGTGGGGTTTTTTTCTGTGTCTTCTATTTTGTACCATTGGTTTATTTTAAGAAAATATTAGCTCTAGCAGTCTTTTGGTGAAATTTTTTGGTTCATGTATCTGTTTTTATACTTTTTGTTACTATAGCTCTGCCGTGTAATTTGAAATACTGAATGGTGATGCCTCTAGCATTGCTTTTTTGGCTTAGAATTGCTTTCTTTATTCTGGGTATTTTATTCCTCCAAATGAATTTTAGGGCTGTTTTTTCTAGTTCTATGAAGAATGCCATTGATATTTTGATGGGAATTGCATTGATTCTGTTATTGTTTTTGGTAGTTTGGCCATTTTAACTCTGTTAAATATTAATTCTGCCTATCTATGAACATGGGAGGTCTTTCATATTGAGATCGTCTTCAATTTCATCATTGTCGTCATCTCCTCCTCCTCCTCCTCCTCCTTCTTCTTCTCCTCCTTCTCCTTCTTCTTCTGTATTTGTAGATGGACAGAATGTCTTTATTTTATTTATTTTTTATTTTTATGTGGTGCCGAGGATCAAACCCAGTGCTTCACACATACTAGGCAAGCACTCTGCCACTAAGCTACAGCCTTCCAATTCCTTTACTCAATGTTTTATAGTTTTAATTATAGAAGTTTTTCATATACTTGGTTAAATTTATTCCTAAGTATTTTATTTTTCTTGAGGCTATTGTGAATGAAATTGTTTTCCTGATTTTTTTTCTCAGTAGATTCATTGTTGGTATATAGGAAAGCTATGGGTTCTTGTATGTTGATTTGTAACCTGCTAGTTCATCAAATTGGTTTATTAGCTCTAGCAGTCTTTTTTAAAAATTCTAATTTGTTATATATGACAGCCAAATGCATTACAATTTATATTACACACATAGAGCACAATTTTCCATATCTCTGGTTGTATACAAAGTATATTCATACAATTCATGTCTTCCTACATGCACTTAGGGTAATAAAGTCCATCTCATTTCACCATCTTTCCTACCCTCAGGCCCCCTCCCTTCCCCTCCCACCCCTTTCCCTATCTAGAGTTCATCTAATCCTCCCATGCTCCCGCTTCCAATCAAAAGATTGCTAGAGCTATGAGGCTGATGCATAGCTCCAGCAGTCTTTTGGTGGAGTTTTTGGATCTCCTAGGTTTAGGATCATAGCATCTGCACACAGTGATAACTTTATTTCTTGTGCCAAAGGAGTCTTATTAAGGAAGTTGGGGCCTAATCCCACATGATGGAGATTAAGTCCTACTTCTTCTTCTGTTAGACTCAGAGTCTCTAGTTTTATTCCTAGGTCCTTGATCCATTTTGAGTTGAGTTTTGGGCATGGTGAGAGATAGGGATTTAATTTCATTTTGTTGCATTTGGATTTCCAGTTTCCCAGCACCATTTGTTGAAGAGGCTATCTTTTCTTCAATGTATGTTTTTGGTGCTTTTGTCTAATATAAGATAACTGTAATTATGTGGGTTAGTCTCTTGTCCTTTATTCTGTACCATTGGTCTACCAGTCTATTTTGGTGCCAATTCCATGATGTTTTTATTACTATTGTTCTGTAGTATAGTTTAAGGTCTGCTTCACTCTTCTTGCTAAGGATTGCTTTAGCGCTTCTGTGTCTATTATTTTTCCAGATGAATTTCATGACTGCTTTTTTTATTTATATAAGGAATGTCATTGAGATTTTGATTGGAATTGCATTAAATCTGTATAATGCTTTTGATAGTATGGTCATTTTGACAATATTAACTCTGCCTATTCAAGAACAAGGAAGATCTTTCCATTTTCTAAGATCCTCTTTAATTTCTTTCTTTAGCATTCTGAAGTTTTTGTTGTAGAGGTCTTTCACCTCTTTTGTTAGGTTGATTCCCAAGTATTTTTTTTTTTTTGAGGCTATTGTAAATGGGATAGTTTTTCTCATTTCCCTTTCAGAGGATTTGTCACTGATATACAGAAATGCCTTTGATTATTGGTGTTGATTTTGTATCCTTCCACTTTGCTGAATTCTTTACTAGTTCCAGAAGTTTTCTGGTGGAATTTTTTGGGTCTTCTAGTTATAGAATCATATAATTGGCAAATAGTACTAATTTGAGTTCTTCATTTTCTATCTGTATCCCTTTAATTTCTTCCATCTGTCTAATCACTCTGGCCAGTGTTTCAAGAACTATATTAAATAGAAGTCGTGAAAGTGGGCATCCCTGTCATGTTCCAGTTTTTAGAGGGAATGCTTTCAAGTTTTCTCCATTTAGAATTATGTTGGGCTGGGGCTTATAATAGACAGCTTTTACTATGTCGAGATATGTTCCTGTTATCCCTAGATTTTCTAGTGTTTTTAACATGAAGGGGTGCTGTATTTTGTCAAATGCTTTTTCTGCATCTATTGAGATGATCATGATTCTTTAAGTCTATAGATGTGATGAATTACATTATTGATTTCTGTATATTGAACCAAACTTGCATCCCTGGGATGAATCCCAGTAGATCATGGTGCACGATCTTTTTGATATATTTTTTGTATTTGATTTGCCAGAATTTTATTGAGAATTTTTGTGTCTATGTTCATTAGTGATATTGGTCTGAAGTTTTCTTTCTTTGATGGGTCTTTGCTTGGTTTAGGATTCAAAGTGATATTGGCCTAATAGAATGAGTTTGGAAGTGCTCCCTCTTTTTCTATTTCCTGAAATAAATTGAAAAGTATTGGTATTAGTTCTTCTTTTAAGAGTCTTGAGAAACTCAGCTATGTATCTATTCGGTCCTGAGCTTTTCTTGGTTGGTAGGCTTCTGATGGCATCTCCTGTTTCATCCCTTGCAATTGATCTGTTTAAATTGGGTATATTACCCTGATTCAATACAGGCAAATCATATGACTCTAGAAATTTGTCGATGCCTTTGATATTTTCTATTTTATTGGAGTACAGGTTTTCAAAATAATTTTTAATTAGCTTCTGTATTTCTATAATGTCTGTTGTGATATTTCTTTTTTCACTATGAATTTTAGTAATTTGAGTTTTCTCTCTCCTTCTCTTCATTAGCATGGCTAAGGGTTTGTCAATTTTATTTATTTTTTTCAAAGAACCAACATTTTGTTCTGTCAATTTTTTCAATGTTTCTTTGTTTCAATTTCATGATTTCAGCTCTGATTTTAATTATTTCATGTCTTCTACTGCTTTGGGTGTAGATTTGTTCTTCTTTTTCTAGGGGTTTGAAATGTAATATGATGTCATTTATTTGTTGATTTTTTTTCTTCTTTTAAGGAATAAACTCCATGCAATGAACTTTCCTCTTAGTACTGCCTTCATAGTGTCCCAGAGATTTTGATAAGTTGTATCTGTGTTCTCATTCACCTCTAATTTTTTAAAAATTTTTTAGCTGTAGGTTGACATAATGACTTTATTTTTATTTATTTATTCTTATATGGTGCTGAGGATCAAACCCAGTGCCTTACCCATGCTAGGTGAGTGTTCTACCTATTAGCCACAACCCCAGCCCTCTAAATTTTTTTTAATCTCCTCCTTGATGTCTTCTGCAACCCCTTGTTCATTCAGTAGCATATTATTTAGTCTCCAGGTATTGGAGTAGCTTTTATTTTTTATTTTGTCATTGATTTCTAATTTCATTCCATTATAATCTGATAGAATGCAAGATAGTATCTCTATTTTTTTTTAATATTTGCAAAGAGTTGCTTTGTGGCATAATATATGGTCGATTTTAGAGAAGGATCCATGTGCTGCTGAGAAAAAGTGTATTTGCTCATTGAAGAATGAAATATTCTATATATATCAGTTAAGTCTAAATTATTGATTGTATTATTGAGCTCTATAGTTTCTTTGTTCAACTTTTGTTTGGATGATCTATTCAATGGTGAAAGAGGTGTGTTAAAGTCACCCAGAATCATTGTGTTGTGGTCTACTTTGAACTTGAGAAGAGTTTGATGAACGTAGATACTCCATTGTTTGGGGCATATAAGTTTATTATTGTTATATCTTGTTGATGTTTGATGAATGGTTCCTTTAAACAGTATAAAATGTCCTTTTTATCCTTTTTGATTAACTTTGGTTGAAATCTATTTTATTTGATATGAGGATGGGAACACTTGCTTGCTTCTGCAGTCCACGTGAGTGGTGTGATTTCCCAACCTTTCACCTTCAGTCTGTGGATGTCTTTTCCTATGAGATGAGTCTCATGGAGGCAGCATATTGTTAGGTCTTTTTTTTTTTTTAAATCCAATCTGTCAGTCTATATCTTTTGATTGGTGAGTTTAGGCCATTAACAATCAGGGTTATTATTGAGACATGATTTGTATTCCCAGCCATTTTTGTTATTTTTGGTGTTTAACTTGACTTGGTTTCTCCCTTGATTAGTTTTTCCTTTAGTGTCATACTCCCTCTGCTGATTTTTATTGTTGTTTTCAATTTCTCTTCATGGAATATTTTGCCAAGGATGTTCTCTAGTGCAGCTTTCTAGTTGTAAATTCTTTTAACTTTTGTTCATTATGGAAGGTTTTTATTTCATCATCAAATCTAAAGCTTAATTTTGCTGGATATAAGGTTCTTGGTTGGCATTCATTTTCTTTCAGAGCTTGATATATGTTGTTCCAAGATCTTCTCACTTTCAGAGTCTGGGTTGAAAAATCTGCACATAATCTAATTGGTTTCCCACTTTATGTAATCTGATTCCTTTCTCTTGTGTTTTTTTTTTATATATACAGCAGGATGCATTATGATTCCTATTTCACATATAAAGCTCAACTTTTTATATCTCTGGTTGTATACAGAGTATATTCAAACCAATTTGTGTCTTCATACATGTACTTTGGATAATAATGTTCATCACATTCCACCATCATTAATAACCCCATGCCCCTCCCTTCCCCTTCCACCCCTCTGCCCTATCTAGAGTTCAACTATTCCTCTCATGCTCTCCCTCCCTACCCCACTATGAATCAGCTTCCTTATATCAGACAAAACATTCAGCATTTTTTTTTTGGATTGGCTAACCTCACTTAGCATTATCTTCTCAACTCCATCTATTTACCTCCAAATACCATGATTTTATTCTCTTTTATTGCTGAGTAATATTCCATTGCGTGTATGCCACTTTTTTTTATCCATTTATCTATTGAAGGACATCTAGGTTGGTCCCACAGTTTAGCTCCTGTGAATTGTGCTGCTATAAACATTGATGTGGCTGTGTCCCTGTAGTATGCTGTTTTTAAGTCCTTTGAGTATAGACCAGGGAGTGGGATAGCTGGGTCAAATGGTGTTTTCATTCCCAATTTTCTGAGAAATCTCCATACTGCTTTCCATATTGGCTGCACCAATTTGTAGTCCTACCAGCAATGTATGAGTGTACCTTTTTTCCCACATCCTCACCAGCACTTATTGTTGTTTGTCTTCATAATAGCTGCCATTCTGACTGGAGTGAGATGATATCTTAGAGTAGTTTTGATTTGCATTTCTCTAATTGCTAGTGATGATGAACATTTTTTTCATATATTTGCTGATTGATTGTATATTATCTTCTGAGAAGTGTCTGTTCAGGTCCTTGGCCCATTTATTGATTAGGTGTCTCATGGTTTTTAACATTCTCTCCTTATTTCGTATGCTAGGCATTTTGTTTATAACGTGCCTTGGTATGGATCTGTTGTGATTTGTATATTTGGCATCCTGTAAGCCTCTTGTATTTGATTTTTCAATTTATTCTTATGTTTGGAAAATTTTCTGATATTATTTTGTTGAATAGATTGCTCATTCCTTTGGTTTGGAACTCTATGTCTTCCTCTATCCCAACAACTCTTAAATTCGGTCTTTTCATGCTATCCAATATTTCTTGAATGTTCTTCTCATAGTTTCTACCATTTTCACTGTGTGGTCCACATTCTTTTTAAGATTATATATTTCATCTTCATTGTCTGAGGTTCTGTCTTCCAAGTGGTCTAATCTGTTGGTGATGCTTTTAATTAAACTTTTAATTTGGTTTATTTTTTCTTTCATTTCAAGGATTTCCATTTGGTATTTTTTAGAACCTCTATCTCCCAATTGAAGTAATCTTTTGCTTTCTGTATTTGTTTATGTAGCTCTTTGTCTTTGCCTGTATTGGCTCTTATATTGTCCTTTAATTTGCAGAACATTTTAATTATGTTCATCCTGAACTCCTTCTCTCTAATTTCTTCTGCTGTGCTGGCCATGGATTCTAATAATATGGTATCTTGATTTTTTGGGCACTTTCTTCCCTTGTCTTTTCATATTGCTTGTGTGTCTTCTTTCTAGCACTGTGGATCTGAGGCATTTCCATTTTTACCCTATAAGCTTATACTGCCCCTGTAGGAATCCAATATTTCTCCTTTGAAATGAAGGATAATGTTAACAGATATAAACAATATACACCCTAAAAATCAAATGTTTGCTATTAGGATGTTTACAGTTTGGTCACAATGTACAGAAATGGTGAATTCAATTATTACCTACAATATACTCAGTAGGTTTGTAAAAGGGTTTACAGTTTCTGATGGTGGACAAAGAACTGGGGGTGAGAAGTAGGTTGATATGCTGAGGAGGTATGAGGTGAGGATATAGAGTTATTATACCTTAGGAAATGTGAAAGAGAAATCTAAAGAGAAAGATTAGTAGTAGGAGAAGGGAGAGGACGTAATTTTGAGTGGACAAGTAAGTGGGAAAACAGTAGAGTACATAAAACAAACACACATATATCAAGAAAAATTTAAAATGTTAAAATAGTAGAAATTGGTGAAGAAAAAAGAAAAAAGAATATACAGCACAACTGTAATATACGATTCAGATATCCCAGTCCTCAAAATCCTAATTCATGCAAAGTACTTGGTTTCACATATGTTGGGGATGTGAGGGTGGGAGAATAGAGAGGGAGAGAGGAAAATAAATCTTGAAGAAAGAAACAGGATAGTTTTGGCTGGAGATCAGTATCTTTCCTGCTTCCCTTCTCATCCAATAGGGGGGTCGTCTGTTGTTAGTTGGTATCTTCACCCTCAGAATGGTGAAGGTAACCAGGTGTCACTATGCCAGGGTAGTGGCAGTTGGGGAGAGGGGGAAGTTAGAAACTGGGTACCTGGCCAGCATGAGTTTCAAATTGGGAGTTGCCCCCACTGAAGATGGTGATGAAGTTGGCCCAAGATGGAGGCACCTGCTTTCAGCGGTGAGGTGTCAGGTCAGGTGGGAGGAGTCAAGCGATGGTGTTGGACACTGAGTTCAGAGACAAGCTCTTGTGGCTTGCAGTGTGTGGCCGTCTGCTGACTTTAGAGCCTGTGTAAGGTTCTCAGGTGCAGGCAGGCCATTGCACATACGGGACTATCTTCACTGCTGCAGAGTCCCAAGATGGCAGCAACTGGGGGAGCCCCACGTTGGTTGATGGGGGTCCACACAGGAGTGGCAGCCAGAGTTCCTACTTGTTGGAAGCTGCCGGGTGTCCTGTGTGGGAGCAGCATCTGTGATATCTGCTTGGGTGGGGGCCAAAAGTTTTTTGCAGGTGCTGCTGCCATGGATGATCTTACTCTGGTACTCAATAGTCTTGTGTGGGTGTGTAGTTGGGAGACCTACTCTGATGCTGAGGCCTGGAGCCCTGGATGGGCACAGGACTGTGATTTCTGTGTGGGAGCAGGAATATCACTCACAGAGAAGCAGAATTCTCTCTTCTTGAGTCCCAGGTCATGGAATGACACAGAATGCTGTCTCCCTCTGGCCCGCCATCTTGGATTCTCCCCCACCTTTTTTATCCCCATTAATTCTTCTGGGTTTATAGCATGCAATTGTCATGGTTTGCTCAAAATCAGCGATTAAATGTGTTAAATAGCAACCTCTTATTATATGATCTAGGAAGATTCTCCTTTTATTATGTTTTTATTAGTACATTATAATTATGCACAATAGTGGGGCTCACCATGACACATTCATATATACACACAACAGTGTTCTCCTTTTCATTCTCTAGTACTTCCTCTTTCCCTCCCTGCCTTCCTCTCCCTGATCCTTTCTGGGAAGATTTTCCATAATTTGAGAAAAGACAGTAAATAATGATAACTTTATAATCACTGGCTGAATGAACAAATTTCTGTTGACTGCATCTAGAGTAGGGTGTTGACCTGCTCAGTCTTCACTTCATCATGTCTCTAAGTTTAAGAGGCTAGTGAGCACACACTATGCTTTTCATACTTTCTTCTGATAAAGGAGGCAACTTAGATTCTGTCAATTAGACTGTCTCACCCAGTGAAAGGTTCATGGCGTGAGATGAAGACCATCTTCTTGCACACATTGTGGCTGTCCTGTGGGTAAACAAGGAGATGGGTGAGGAAATTGTATTTTATGAATTTGATGATAAATGTATTTTTTCTTATTGTATGTTATGTAATATGTTAATATTTGGAGGTCTACATGACTTGGTAGTCAGTATTTTCCAAATATCCAAGAGATAATGTTACAAAAATTACATGTTGGTAACGATCCATTCAAAGTGCAAGAGAAATCAATTAATTTTAATGTAACAAAAAAGGAAGAGTTCTGATATATTTACAGATTTCACTGTGCAATTAACTATCTTCAAATTTTGAAGTAGTACCAAAAAGATTAACCACATTTGAAACAACTGTACATTGTGTGGGGCTGTATTTTCTTCACATACTTCAATCAAAACTATACCTTATACACACACTACCTATGTGACTCTACACCATGTTCAGCCAGAGGAAGGAACAATATGTGCTCCATTTTTTACAATGTATGAAAATACATTCTATGGCATGTGTAACTAATTGGAACAAATTTAAAAAATAAATAACTAAAATAAAAACCTCTAAAAAAAAAAACCCACTTACTCGAAATAGATGGAAGGTAGCGGCAGGTATGAGAATCCAGGTATCTTTTATTCAGTCATATATCATAGATATGTAAAAATGTAAAACAATGAATTTTTTCTCACGAATTTTATCATTTGGAAACCCATGCTACTTTTCTTAGAAACATTGTTTACATTCATAGGTAAATGGATTTATTATTGTTCTGTTCATACATAAATAAATATTAACATTTTCTCAGTTATAGTTTATAATACTATAAATATGTACAGAAATCACCCATATGCTTTAAAATTGTTTTGAGTCCTCAATAATCTTTAGCAGCCTAAGGGGTGAGGGGTTCTTTGAGGGAAAACAAAAACAAAAGGTTATTTTAGAGATCATACAATTCAATTCCACAGTTGACCAGGAGATGCCGCTACTAACACACTCCTCACAAGGCTTCAGTTTTTTCAGTTAGGAGAGTGATTTACAACATGGATTTAATGAGTTCAGAATTTTGTACGTCACTTGATGGTTGGGAAGGAGATAATAAAGAATGGAAGATCGTCTCTAAGTCTTAAAAGAACCCAAGAAAAGCTTATGATCAGATGGAGGGAGAGAAAGGAGAGAAAAAGTGTGTGGACCAAAGCCACAGAGAGGAGGCTAACACTGTTGATTGGCACTTTTTGTTCCAGCCAACACTGACCCCTCTGCATTGCACATCCAGGGTGGAGAACAAAGTGCAAGAGGTTGTAAATGAGGTTGGGCTTTTCCCAAAGGAAACCTTTCCTCCTGCTCTGATTGTTTTTTATACAAAGAGAACAATTCCTTACCATAACTTTCTAACTACCATGAGAATTGGCCCGAAATCCTTGCTAATGGTACCCTGCCATTATCCAAAAACCTGATTTCCCTTGCCAAATCCATAGAAAAGTTTTCTGAACAATATTTTACAACCCTGTAGCTATGTTCTGATTAGAAATGTCAATTTCCTAAAATCATAAAAAATTATATATTCATGGAGTTTATTCCTCAGGACTTTTTTTTTTTTTTAAGCCACATCATTTGGAAGATGTAGTGCTTAGCCACTGGGGTATTATTGATTATTGTAGGCTATTTTTTTGTGAATTGTCCATTCCTAATGCTCCTGACCCATTAGCAATGCTTTAAAATAAAATGTATATTTCTCTTTTGTGTATTCATAGCCGTGCACTAGTATATAATCTGTCCTTTCTAATTCACAGCAGCTTTGACATGTATAAGAAATACAATGCTATCCCTATGCTAAGACTCGGTTCTGGAGCAGAGCCATTTTCTCTACTGATCTTTCTTCTTTATTTCCTTTTCTGCATATGAATTCCTTTTGCTGTTATGATAGGCTCACCATTTTTTTCCTCTAGATTTTAATTTCTCTGTCTTCCTCAAGGGAATCCCTCTGCCTTGTACTGATTTAATATCCCCAGCCTTGCTCTGGATGACTCACACTTACTCCTCTTCCACCCACTGGCTGATGAAAAAAAATGCAGAGGCTATTTCTGCAGAAGAGGAACCTCATCTGGTCCCTGCTCCTACAAAAGAAGGAAGTTTAATGCCCTGGTGCAGCTCATTTATCACAGTCTTTCCCACCCTGCCTTACAGAGATCCTTGTAAACTTGCTTGACTATCAAAGCTATACCTGGTCAATGTCAAGACCTACTCTGAACGATTGTCTAATGATTTCTGCAGGCTTACATTTTCAAGCTCTGCTCAGTCTCCAGGATCTTGCTTCTTATTCTTCTAGTGTCTGTTCTGCTCTAGGAAGCATGAAACACAACAGCTCCTTTGAATTTTACCAAAAACCTTCCTGCCCAAAAGCACTGGTAAGCACTATGCTGCAAGTTTTACAGGACATTTTAAGGGGGTTCAGAGGAGGGTGGTGATAGAATCCATTTTCCAATGGAACCATAAGCAATATCTTTTTCCTTTATCAGACTTCCCTTCCTTCACCTGGTCCCAGCCACCTTCTACTTTACTCACTCTTTCCCCCCAATTTCCTTTCTCTTCTCTGTCATCAACTCCTTGGCTTCCTGGATCATTATGTATTTTTCCTTCTTTAGAAAGGAGCATTGCATTTTCCCTCCTCCCAGTCTCCATTGGAAGGTATTAAGAAGGTGAGAATTTGACCTGGGATGTGTAGAGGTGGGGCCTTTGGCAGGAGATTAGGCTTAGATAAGATCATTAAGATGGATCCCTATGATTGACTAAGAAGAGGGAGAGAAACCAGAAGAGATATGCATACACAGACATATTGCTTCTTGATGCCGGACACCACCCTGGGACTCTTCCAGCAAGAAGACCATCACCATTTTTGTCCCCTTTTCCTTGAACTTCCAGAACCATGAGCCAAAATAAACCCCTTTTCTTTATAATTGACTCAGTCTATGGTGTTGTGTTATTAGCAACAGAAAATGGGAGCATACGTACACAAAAGCTAATACACGATGATCATTTTCCCTGTCTCCTTATTATTTTGGATTTGCAGTTTCTCTTAAATTTGGATTCCTCACGAGCAGATCTCCAGTCAAGAACTTTCACAAAATTGGTTGTTTGAAGGTGACAATGGAGGGAAGTGTTTTTGTCAGCTTTTTCATCACCAAAAAGGACCTGAAAAGAGCAACTTTAAAGGAGGAAAATTTATTTATTACTCATGGTTTCAGAGATCTCAGTCCATAGGCAGCCAACTCCATTGTTCTGGGCCCGAGGGGATGGCAAAACATCATGGTGGAAGAATGTGGTGAAGGAAAGTGGCTCAGGACATTGCAATGAAGAAGCAAAGAGACACCATGCTTTGCTCAACAGGGATAAAATATATACCTCAAAGGCATATGCGAGTGACCTACCTCCTCCACCCACACACTGCAGTTATCACCCAGTTAATCCCTATCAGTGGATTAATGCACTGATTAGGGTAAGGCTATCAGAACCCAATCATTTCATTTCTAAACTTTCTTGCATTGTCCCACACATGAGCTTTTGGTGAGCCTCATATTTGAACCAATACAGGAAGGAAAACAATGGAAGACACAATCTAGCAACTGATATATTTCCACTCTCCAAAGATACTAGGAATATTCATGGACATGTAGGATTTGAAATGTACATCAATAGATGTACATTTAACTCTTAAAGAGACTGCCCTGCTTTCCTAAATCTTTACATTGGCTTCAACTTGTTCATGTGAGGGGTCTAGTTCTTCCAAGATCTGTAAATTGAAAAATGCAAAGCATTTCTGGGAGAAATGAAAGATCTAAATAAAAGGAGACAAACTATTTTTTTTATGGGTCAGAAGACTCAACTGTGTTTTGTTCATTTTGCCCAAACAGAAACACAGGAGCAATTCAATCCCAGTTAAAACCCCATCAAACATTTTTCAAAGCAAAATTGATAACTGGTTCTAAAATCATACAGAAATGCAAAAGACAGTCAAAGCAACTGGAAAAGAACTGGAATGGAGGATCAACACTAGCTGCTTTCAGGAATTGTTGTAAGTACAGGAAATCATTTAAAAGCTCTGAATTTAAAGCCACACTAAAGAGCAATTAAATCTCAGGCTGTAAGTGTGCAGCTGAGCAGCATTTGAGTATTTGAAGCTGTCCAGATAATTCCTTTCTGAATCCCAGATTAAAAACAGTCCAAGATTCTTACTTGGACATACTCAATTCAACCTGTAGAGGGCGCCCCAGGCTTACAATTTACAATCTAAATAGGTGATCATCCCAAATTCTGAAACCTGTTTTTTTTTCTCAGCTCATCAGATAATGTGAGTTAAAAGAGGAAAACATCAAGAATTTAAGACTGATGGTCACTTACCTGACAAAGACAATCTTGGAAGATTCCTAAAATGAGATGAAAAATTCCAAGTCTCTTGGAATGTTTTGGACTTTTGATATAACTAGACAGGGCAGGGAAATCCAGAGGATTTTATAATATTCAACTATTATAAAAGAAAGTTGAATATTAAAAGAAGACCGACTGTGACTTACATTGGTAGTATTCTTTTAAACATATATTCAGGGTTTACCTTACATGGGGATTGGGAACACATTTTTCAGTTTTTGATTCTGTATCAATAGCACCTGGCATGAAGGAGAACTCATTACTCACAAGTTCCAAAGTGATGTTGATAATGAATAGAGCTTTAGATTCAGCCTGGCATTTGGAATATTATAACACTTGGCTCTTGACTGACCTTCTGAGCAAGCTCCTCTGTTTTAGCCACACTAGTCTCATCACCTCTTTCCAAATTTGACAGCTTGCTGCCTCCTACGCCTAAGTGTCCGAAGCAGGGAAAGCTTAAAATGCATCTCACCAGGGTGATTCTGGTTGTCTCCAGCCCTCAAGGTCCCCTTTCTCCCCAGAGCCCTGTAGCACCTTTCTGGGTGCTCATTGGAACTCATCATGTATTACCCTGGATTATCATATAACCCCTCCTCCCTACAATTCGAATTGTTTCAGACCTTGACTGATCAGATTATTTGCTTTTTGTGTCCTGGGACCCGGTTTTTAAAAACTATCAGTAGTGCTTGTATGTATATTGTTGGTTGATATTTGCTTGTTGAAAATATTTGTTATGATTAGATGAGGTTAATGTGAGTTTGGGAAAAGGACCATGGTTTATCATTTTATCTCTAGTGCTTAACCTTCTGCCTGGTACAGAGCAAGCACTTGATACAAGATTGTTACCTCAGGTAGATGCATCCATGTTTAATTTATACTTACATATGAATGTGATTTTCTTCAAACTTATTTATATATTTTTTTGTCTGAAACCAATTTATTAAAAAAAATCTCAGAACAATCAGAGAAAGGACAGAGGAGCAGGATTGGGGGAGTGTCCCAGGGAAACAGTCTCTGATGTCTTCTGCAGGTGGCGGCAGAGGAGACTCCTGATGTCCAGGTGGATACAGAAGTGCTCTCAGCTAAAACACGGGCAGAGGAACCTCAGGTAGTTGGAACATGTTACTCCTGCAGCTGTTCAGAGTCTGCATGACCAATGCCCATGCAAGGTGTCAGGATCCAGAGCACGGGTTCTCTGGCTGTGCACTGGTTTATTCTGGACACCTCTCCCCTTCATTGGAGCCACACTCTATGAATCTGGCAAGTTTCTCCTCTTACATTGGAGCCACCTTACTGCTGACACATGGCATGCAACAGCATTGTTGTAGGACATAGATAGCCATCCTCCCAGTAACCTGCTTCCAGAACTTTTTGTTGGCCTGAGGGTGCCCAGAGTCAGTCTGGGAGGCTAAATCAGGTGTGGGGGTCCTTGTAGTCTGGTAGCACAAATGGATAGCAGGCCGGCTGGCCTTTCTGATGCACTGCTGCTATGACTGTTGGGTCTCCTCAGGCAATGAAGGCTCATGGGGCAAGGGGAAGGGGTGAAGGGCAGGCTCACTGGGACACCTCCTTGGGAGGACAGGGGAATTGGAAAGATCCAAGGGGCGTGGGAGAGGCTTAGCCCTTGGAAGCACAGGCTTCCCCTGGAACAAGCAGCCTGACCCCTGGCTTTTCTTGTGCTCCAGTATAAGGTAGGCAGCCATGGCCACTTTCAACTTTCTCTTGGCCAGAGACACCCAGGTCTTGTGAAGATCATAACCCATATCCAACATTATTGTTAGTATTTCAGAGTTTGGGTGTTTGGGGAGGGCCTCACCACAGTCATGGGGTAAATAGTGCTCACTCTGTGTCAGCCATGGGTGCTGAAGGATCTGCTTGGCTGTGGGCTGCTTCCTGGGGTCCAAGTCAGTATTTGGCAGGTGAGTATTTGTGCTGACACAGAAACACAGGGAGGATGGCAGTAGGTTCTGAGCACACTCTGCCTCAGCAATTCCTAAATGGGTACCTCTGTGTCAACATTAAATACAGAATGACACCTAGGCTCCAGATGTCCAGTCGGGGTCCCTCGTATGCTTGTTTCAGGATAATTGCAGGGGCAAAGTGTGAGAGAGTGCACCAGAACTCGTGCAGTTTCTGCCCAGGTGTGACTGTGGTACTGTAGCAAAAGTTGATAAATTTGATGTGACCTGTGGCATCCAGCATGATGTTCTCTGGCTTCAGGTGCTACTGCCTTGTCATGGCAGGAGCCCATGGCACATACTACCTGCTGGAAACATCTGTGGGCCTCTTTCTCCTGCATGCCACCCTGCGGGACATGATCCAGTAGCTGTTCCCCACCTGCGTGCTCCATCACCATGTAGATATTTTTATTGTTCTCAACAAACTGAAATAACTAATCACATTGGGATGCTCCAAGCTCCTCATCATAACCGGTTTGGAGAGGACTGGGAGGTTCTACACTAGCTTGGGGTGATGGCTCGCCAGTTTTATCTGGCCAAACCTGCCATTCCCAATGTCCCTCAGGACCTCATATTGGTCCCTCTGCCTTCTTTCAGGAGCTAGGTCCCTAGAACACTACAGTCTCACTACTCTGGCTATACATCCTAAGCAGGAATATCACCTAAGGATGCTAGCAAAAAACAAACGAACAAACAACAACAACAACAAAACCCAGACGAAACAACAAACCTAAATCAAAAACACAAGACAAAACAATAAACCCAAATCAAAGAACCAATATCCAAAGGCCACCACAACCAACCAGCAACCATCAACCACCAAATGTACTATAATGATCTGGGAGTCCAACAGGTCACAAACAAGAGCTTCCTGTGCCTGTGGACAAAAATCCAGCTGTGCCACTCTCTTATACACCTGCACTTAATGGCTCCTTGTGACATCAGAGCAAGTCAGTGCCCAATCATGCCTGGCTATAAATCCCTGTGGTCATCTCCCTTTGGGCCTTCAAAAGGGCTTCCATTTGCAGAATAAGAATAAGGAAGAACTCTTTTTTGTTTGTTTGTTTGTTTGTTTTAGTGGGTTATGGAGACTGATATTTACTTGTTTAGGAATTAATATTTGTATAGAACTTCAATGTACTTTTCATGTTCAGCCCCCAAATCTGGAATAACCTTTTGCTTTGAAGACATTATGTACAATCAAGATATTCAGTTCCTCATTCTTCTCACTTGGAATAACTGGTGTCAAAAGGATGGCAGCACCTCACTCACATGGAGCAACAAAATGCTGTGTTCCCTAAGATACCATAGAGCACAGTATTAACACCTGTGGGGATGAGAAGGAGGCCTAAAGTTTCATCATAATTTCTTCATATAGTCCTATACATAATGCATACATATTACACTGTGATATCAGTAACTTGGGGGGGGGGATGGGTAAAGATGTCCAAGAACAGCATTTTCTGGTACTGAAGCTATGCTGCTATAGGTTCGCACCTAAAGGGAATGTCCAGGGCAACAACACAGAAATACCTGTATGATATACCTAAAATGAAAGGGATAGAAATTCAAATATTTCATGTGAAAAATCAATTAGAGAGGGGAGAAGAAAATCATTAGTAGATAAAGGCACAGTGAATCAGAAGCTTGCCCTTCTCTCCTTATAAGGTCACAAGTCCCACTGAACCAGCCACCTGCCCTCCTCTCCTTATAAGGACACCAGTCCCACTGAAACAACAGCTTGCCCTACTTCCTTATGACCCATCTTAGGTAATTACATCATAGTATTTCCAGTTACGAAAAAAGTGTCCTTCTTCTGATGTGTGGAATTAGAACCTATACAAATAGTCTACAAGATATGATTTAACCCATAACATGCTTTATTCTTCTTTTTCTTTTTTTTGATTTGTTATAATATATTCATATGTACACTCAATAAATAGTATAATTTTAATCAATTTCATCCCCCAGTACTTCCCCTTTCCCTCCTCTCCCTCCCCTGGATCCCCTTCTTCTATTCTACTGGTCTCCCTTCTATTTTTTTAATTGGTGCTAATTAGTTATAGATGACAGTAGAATGCCTTTTGACACGTATACAAATGGAGCACGACTTCTCATTCCTCTGGCTGTACACGGTGCAGTCACACCAGTAGTATAATCATACACGTACGTATAGGGTAATGATGTCTGTCTCATTCCACCATTCTTCCCATCCCCACAGCTCCACCCCTCCCTGCACTTCTCTCTGCACAATCCAAAGTTCCTTTAATCTTCCCTACCCATGCCTCACTATGGATCAGCATCCATTTATCAAAGAAAATATTTGGCCTTTGGTTTTTGGAATTGGTTTCCTTCTTTCTTCTTTTTTAAAATATTATTTATTTATTTGTTCTAATTAGTTATAAATGAGAGCAGATGCATTTTCATTCATAGTTCACAAATGGAGCATAATTTTTCATTTCTCTGGTTGTACACAAAGTAGAGTCACACCATTTGTGTCATCATAAATGTACCTAGGGTAATGATGTCCATCTCATTCCACCATCTTTCCTACTCCCATGCCCCCTCCCTCCCCCTCCCTCCTATTTGCGCTATCCAAAGTTCCTCCATTCCTCACATGCACCCCCTCTAATGGATCAGTATCCACTTATCAGAGACAATATTCAGACTTTGGTTTATTTGGATTGGCTCACTTCACCTAGTATGATATTCTCCAACTCCATCTATTTACCTTAAAATGCCATGATTTTGTTCTCTTTTAATGCTGAGTAATATTCCCTTGTGTATATATCCCACAGTTTCTTCTATCCATTCATCTATTGAAGGACATCTAGGTTGGTTCCAAAATTTAGCTATTGTGAATTGTGCTGCTATAAACATTGATGTGGCTGTGTCCTTGTAGTATACTATTTTTAAGTCCTTTGGGTATAGACTGAGGAGTGGATAGCTGGGTCAAATGATGGTTCCATTCCAAGGTTTCTAAGGAACCTCATATAGTGTTTGCACCAATTTGCAGTCCCACCAGCAATCAAAGAGTGTTCGTTTCTCTCCACATCCTTGCCTAACACTTATTGTTTATATTCTTGATAATTGCCATTCTGACTGGAGTGAGATAAAATCTTAAGAGTAGTTTTGATTTGCATTTTTCTAATTGTTAGAGATGATGAACACTTTTCCATGTTTGTTATCTATTGCATTTCTTCTTGTGTGAAGTGTCTGTTCAGTTCTTAGGCCATTTATTGATTGGCTTTGTGTGTGTGTGTGTGTGTGTGTGTTAAGTTTTTTGAGTGCTTTATATATCCTGGAGATTAGTGCTCTATTTGAAGTGTGTGTCATAGAGATTTTCTCCCATTCTGTAGGCTCTCTCTTCATGTTATTGATTATTTCCTTTGCTGAGAAGAAACTTTTTAGTTTGAATTCATTTCATTTATTGATTCTTAATTTTACTTCTTGTTCTTTTGGAGTCTTGCTAAGGAAGTTAGGTCCTAGGCCCACATGATGAAGATTTAGGTCTACTTTTTCTTCTTCTATTTGGTGAAGGGTCTGTGTTCTAGTGCGTAACTCTTTGAAGTTTTATTCAAGGTGAGAGATAGGGGTCTAATTTCATTTTGTTACATATGGATTTCCAGTTTTCCCAGCATCATTTGCTGAATAGGCTTTCTTTTCTCCAATGTATGTTCTTGGCACTTTTGTCAAGTGTGAGATAAGCATATTTATGTGGGTTTGTCTCTGTGTCTTCTATTTTGTACCATTGGTCTATATGTCTATTTTGTTTCTAATACCGTGCTGCTTTTGTTACTATTGCTCTGTAGTATAGTTTAAGGGTCTGGTATGTTGAATAGAAGTGGTGAAAGAGGGCATCCCTGTCTTGTTCCAATTTTTCTCCACTTACAATGATGTTGGCCTTGGACTTATCATAGATAGCTTTTACAATGTTGAGGTACGTTCTTACTATCCCTAGTTTCTAGTGTTTTGAACATGAAGAAGTGCTGTATTTTGTCAAATGCTTTTTCTGCATCTACTGATATAACCATGTGATTCTTGTCTTTAACCTATTGATGTGATGTATTATGTTTATTGATTTCCATAGGTTGAGTTAACCTTGCATCCCTAGGATGAACCCCACTTGATGTGGTGCACTATCTTTTTAATAAGTTTTATATGTGATTTGCCAGAATTTTATTGAGAATTTTTGCCTTTATGTTCATCAGGGATATTGGTCTGAAGTTTTCTTTTCTTGATATATGATACTAACTTCATAGAATGAGTTTGGAAGGGTTTCCTCCTTTTTTAGTTCATGAAATAATTTGAGGAGTGTTGGTGTTAGTTCTTCTTTGAATGTCTTGTAGAACACGGCTGAGAATCTGTCTGGTTCTGGGCTTTGCTTTGTTGGTAGGCTGTTGATGACGTCTTCTATTTCCTTGCTTGAAATTGATCTGTTTAAGTTGTGTATGTCCTCCTGCTTCAGTTTGGGGAGATCATATGTCTCTAGAAATTTGACTATGCCCTTGAGATTTTCTATTTTATTGGAGTATGACTTTTCAAAATAATTTCTAATTATTTTCCATATTTCAATAATATCTATTGTGATATTTCCTTTTTGATCATGAATTTTAATAATTTGAGTTTTCTCTCTTCTTCTCTTTGTTATTGTGGCTAAGGGTTTGTCAATTTTGTTTACTTTTTCAGAGAACCAACTTTTCATTTTATCAATTTTTTCAATTATTTCTTTTCTTTCAATATCATTTAATTCAGCTCTGATTTTAATTATTTCCTGTCTCTACTACTTTTGGTATTGATTCATCCTTCTTTTTCTACGGCTTTGACATGTAATGTTAGGTAATTTATTTGTGGACTTTTTGTTCTTTTAATGAATGAGCTCAATGCAGTGAACTTTCCTCTTCGCACTTTCACAGTGTCCTTCTGCTATTCATTGTTCATTCAATAGCCTATTATTTAGTCTCCAGGTATTGAAGTAGCTTCTATTTTTTATTTTATCATTGATTTCCAATTTCATTTCATTATGATCTGATAGAATGTGGGGCAGTATTTCTATTTTGTTGTATTTGCTGGGAGTGGCTTTGTGGCATAACATATGGCCGGTTTTAGAGAAGAATCCATGTGTGGCTGAGAAGAAGGTGTATTCACTTAATGATAGATTAAATGCTCTACACATGTATGTCAAGTCTAAATCATTGATTATATTATTTAGTTCTATAGTTTCTTTGTTTGGAAGATCTATTCAGTGGTGAGAGAGGTGTATTAAAGTCACTCATTATTATTGGGTTGTGGTCTATTTGATTCTTGAAATTTAGTTTTATGTAGATGCTCTGTTATTGAGAGTATATTTATGATTGTTATGTCCTGTTGGTGTATGATTGCCTTAAGCAGTATGAAATGTCCTTCTTATTCCTTCTGACTAACTTTGGTTTGAAGTCTGCTTTGTCTGACATGAGGATGGAAATCCTTGCTTGTTTATGCAGTCCATGTGAGTGCTATGTTTCTCCCAACATTTCACCTTCAGTCTGTGGATGTATTTTCTTAGGAAGTGAGTCTCTTAAAGACAACATACTGTTGAGTCCTTTTTCTTTTTGTAATATAATCTGCCAATCTATGTCTTTGGATTAACATTCAGGGTTATTATTGAGATATGATTTGTATTCCCGGTCATTTTATTTTATTTTTGGTTTTTAACTTGACTTAGTTTCTCCTTTGATTGACCTTTCCTTTAGTATAGGTCTTTCCTTTGCTGGTTTTCATTGTTGTTTTTTCACTTTCTCCTAGTAGAATATTTTGCTCTGAATGTTCTGTAGTGCAGGCTTTCCAGTTGTGAATTCTTTTAACTGTTATCATGTAGGGCTTTTTATTTCATGTAAAATATGAAGCTTAATTTTTCTGGATATAAATTTCTCAGTTGGCATCCATTTTCTTTTAGAGCTTGATATATGTTATTCCAGGACCTCCTGGAGTTGAGGGTCTGGGTTGAGAAATCACTTGAACTCCGAACTGTTTTCCCCCTATATAAAATTTGATTTTTTTTCTTTTATAGCCTGTAAGATTCTATCCTTATTCTGTATGTTATTCATTCTCATTATAATGTGACTTGGTGTGGGTCTGCTCTAATTTTGTACATTTGGGGTTCTTTAAGCCTCTTATAGTTGATTTTCCATTTCATTCTTTAGATTTGAGAAATTTTCGATAGTATGTCTTTGAAAAGATCGTGCATTCAATTGGTTTGTATCTCCATGTTTTTGTCTATTCTGATAAATCTTAAATTTGGTCTTTTCATGTTATCCCATATTTCTCAGAAGTTCTATTCATGGTTTCTCACCATCTTCTCGAGAAGGTTGACTCTATTTTCAAGAGTATATGTTTTGTCTTCTTTGCCTGAGGTTCTGTCTTTGAAGTGGTTTAGTCTGTTGGTGATGCTTTCCATTGAAATTTTAATTTGGTTTATTGTTTCCTTCATTGCAAGGATTTCTGCTTAATTCCTTTTTATAATCTCTGCCTCTTTATTGAAATGATCTTTCACTTCCTGTATTTTCTCTCTAATACCATTCTTTATTTTGAAGACCAGCCTAACTATGTATCTTCTGAACTCCTTTTCTGATATTTCTTCTACTGTGCTGTCTATGGATTCTTTTGTGGGGACATCTTGGTCTGTTAGAGGTGATTTGTTCCCATGTTGTTTGTGTGTTTTCCCATCTAATGGTATGCATCTGAGGTAGACAGTCTTATAGCGTCCCTAAAGGCTTCCAGTACCTCACTTTTAAGGGGGAAACCAATATTAACAGCACTTAATGTAAATAATATATACCTTTAAACCAAATAGCTCCTATTAAGGCATCTACAGTTTTGTTGCAATAAACAGAAATGATGTGTTCAATTATTGTCTACAAAATAAACAGCAAGTTTGTTAAAAGGGTTTACCATTTCTGATGATGGCGAATGAGAGAACAGAAGTAGTGTAAGGTGTAAAGAAGTAGTGTAAAGGCTGGCTGTTAATATGAGAGAATTGAGAAAGAGAATCCAGGGAAACATAGGTATGAGAAAAAAATATACACACATTTTTTTAAAGTAAAATATAAGGATACACAACACAATTGCAATATACTCTTCAGATGTCCCATTCCCCAATAAATTAATCCATGAAAAATATTTGGATCCAAAGATGGTAGCAATGTAGAAAGGGCAAAAGAAAAAAAAAAAAAGGAGGGCGGGGGAGTCTCAATGGAAAATTGAAGGATAGCTTCCATTGGCTTTCAAAAGTTTCTCAGCTTCAGGTGGGGTTGTCTGAAGTTTGATGGAAGCTCCAGTCTGGTGTCAGACAGGTTGGGTGGCCAAGCCAATAACAAGATGCTCTCATATCCTTTTCCAGTCTTCCCACTTGTCATAGCCAGCTTTTTCTGTCCCCATGCACTTCAGGACTCACTGAGCTGGAGAGAGCCTGGTTTTCTCCAGTTTCTCGATTGTGTGTCACACCCAGCCCCCAAATGCCTCTAATGCCTGGTGTTCTGCAGGCTTGCTAGACCCAGACTGGCCCACACAAACCCAGCTGTAATCTGATAGAACTGGGCTCCAGATTCCCCAGGCTCTGCTTTTCTGTAGTCCCAGGATCTCAGTGCCCTCTCAACTTGCAGAGAGACCACCTGGGGTGCACTCACACAAAGGGGCAGCCAGTTGGTGGCCACTAGCACACTCAGCAGAAAGACCTCCCGTGCAACCAGACTTGCAGGTACCCCGAAAATATATCTCCAAGTCCTAGCTGGTGTCTTCAGACTGAGGGGGCTGGGTCCCGAGATGGCAGTGGTGGCAGTGGCAAACTTGCAGGCCCTGGTGGGTTTCCCAACATGGAGGGGGTGGCTGCATGTAACCAAACCTGTGAGTGCTGTGATAGTTGACTTCCAGCAGCAGGGGGCTATCCCCTGGTGGTCTGTGGGTGGTTGGCAGGCTAACTGCAAGTGATCAGCACGAGGAGGTCAGGCAGCAGGTGATGGGCAGGCAAGAGGCAGGTACACGGCAAATGGTGGATGATAGGCAGCTGTCAACAAGCAATCTGTGCTCAAAGGCAGACAACATGCTGGTAGAGGGTGGGTGATCAGGACGGACAAATGGGGATAAAAAGCAGGAGATCAGTGGACAGCATGGGCTCCCTTGCAGAGGAACAGAATTTCCTGTTTGAATCTGTGATAAGAAATTCAGCTTCCCTCTAGATGGCCATCTTAGATCCTCAAACTTATTTCTTTAGGTAGAATCTTGCTTCTCCTCTTTTCCCTTCCCCCATTTCATTTTACCTCTGTTTTTTAAAAAGATCAGTTGGTGTGGATACAGATTGTTTCCTACCTTTTTGCTCTGGGTTGCTCTCTCTTTCCCTTTTCTCTCCTCTGTATTTCTTACCTATGAAGATCTTCACTGACACATTAGGTAGCGAGATTGATTGAAGTAGTGATGAACATGAGTAATATTTGAGATCTTCGCAACCACTCTCACGTGGCCCACACATATCTGATTTTATTGATTGCAAAGTTACAGGCACAGTCAATAACTGCCCAGATTTATCAACCTATAGTCACAATTGCACAAAATGTTACATTTAGTGGTTTAGTGAAAATAAAGAGGTAGTTTACCCACATATACATTCATCTTAATTCTGCCCAGAAACCCTCAGTGGCAGGGGAGGTTTATGGTATCCTAGGTTAATAACTTTCCTTCTAGAAAAAATATGTAAAATACATTAGTTTTCTTTAATAGTCAATGATCTCCCTTCCTTCTTTATTCCTTCCTTCCCTTCCCTTCCTTCCTTCCCTCCTTCCTTCCTTCCTTCCTTCCTTTCATTTAAAAAAATTTTAAATCTTCAGAAAAGTTTCTACCTTTGAGTGCAAATTCCTATGGGAAGCTTGAGACTCCCTCGGTGGTTCTCCAACTTCAGTGTGCGTCAGAATCACCTGGAGGCCTTATTCAACCGCAGATACTGGAGCTTGACTCCTAGAGCTTCTGATTCAGGTGGGACCTAAGGTACCGCTCTTCTAATGAGTTCCCAGGTGATGCCAATGTTGCTGGTGTGGGATGCCTCTTCGAGAACTACTCCCTTGTACACAGTTTGACATTCTGACCTTGGGAGTGTTTGAATCCAGCAAGTGACCATCTTGGAAGAAGAATTTGATTTGTTCAGGTTAAATTGGAAAGAGCTGCTGGAGTGTAACCCCTGTGGTAAGGGAGCTGTGAGAGAGTCCAGTGTGGGCACTGGAGACAGGACTGGCGTGGCAGACACTGTGGTGGTGTTACTGCTCGCTTCTGTTGGACGTCAGGATGTAGGCTGCCTCTAGAATGCCGGTGTATTTCAGCAAGAACTTTCACCTGCATCACCAGGGCCTTTATCTGCACCCAGGTAAAGTGACAACCCCGAAGGCAGTCATTAGCTGATGGTGAAGGGAGGCTCTAAAATCCTCAGTTCTAGTCGTGGGTGCCTCTGGGTGGTACTGTGGAGATCCCCAGTTGGCTTGGTGGGAGCACTGGTGCTTACAGAGGAACTGCCCACTAACTCTCACTTTTATTTCACCAGTTTCACTTTCCCTACCTCATTCTCTCTGCAGTCTCTCAGGCAAGCCCTTCAGATGAAGTAGTGTTAGACTCCTTTTCTGGAAACCCAATTTAATACATATTTAAATTCTAACCTGCCACTTCAACTCTGGGTGAGCCTGGTTATGGATTAAATCTCTGGCATCCCATTTTTCTTGTGGGGACAATGGAGAGAACTATCATATCCCAGGGTGACTATGAAGGTGGACTGAGATAATACTCAAGAAGGACCCTGGGCCCATGCCTGGAAGTGCAGTATAGATGCTCAGGAGTGTAACTCACTCTGTGATAGTCACCTGTCTATTATGATAGCAGAGACCTGAGATTATCAGCTCATAAACAGAGAATCCTCATTTCTGATCACAGTTAGAGGTTCCACTCCACGATCCATTGGCCCCATTGCTTTGGTGGAACAGCCCATCATGGCAAGAGTGTGTGGCAGAGGAAACTGCTCACCTCAAGGCCAGGGAGCAAAGGAGAGTAAGAGGAAGGGATTGGGGTCCCACAGTCCCCTTTAGGGCATGTTCCCAGTGACCAAAGACCTCCCACTAGACCGCACCTCTTAGGACTTCACCACCTCCTGATAGTGCCATCCTGAACACCAAGCCTTTAGCACAGGGGCCTTTACAGAACATTCCAGATCCAACTTATAGCACTCTACTCCCTTGAGGCTGGTTGCTTTTTGGAAGGAAGAAGGAAGATGGCCGAGGAAGGAATTAAATTGCTCTATCCATGAAACACACAAGGGAGCCACAGTTGAGATGCGTGTGAGCCAGCACATCCATTTCTCCATCACCCAAGAATGCAGCTCCTTCTCTTAGCTGGAGGAACAATGAGTATGCTCCTGGTGGCCGTGGATGCTTTGAGCCATCTTGCTTCCATACTGGGATTTCAATCTTCATCTGTAACATCTTTGTTTTGTTTTGTTTTGTTTTATTTTTAGTTGAATATGGACACAATATCTTTGTTTTACTGATTTATTTAATTTATGTGGTGCTGAGGATCGAACCCAGTGCCTCACATCTGCAAGAGCAAGAGCTCTACCACTGAGCCACATCCCCAGTCCCTGTAACAACGTCTTTGACAAAGCAGAAAGCATATTTGTGTTAGCTCTTGAGTTTGGGGTAGAGAGGACTATCTCATAGAATAACATCCCTTTTGTTCTTCTCCCTCCGTCTCATTTCAGGAAAGGTTTTGTTTCTTTTGTGATTCCAATAATTTTAGAGCAGAAATATTAGTGAAATGTTTGTCGTTCCCTCATTTGTTTGAACATTATTGATGGTTTAATTCTGTAAATAGGCAGAGAAAGAAAACAAACAATTATTTTCAGAATTCTGTGTTCAGCAATTCTCCCTGCCCTTCCCACCTAATATGGCAATGTTGAAACAAAATCTGAGCAGGAGACCCTGACAGGGAAGGCAGATCAATACAGGCTGCCTCTTTCTTCTCCGTCCACTTTGTGTGAGTTTCACGTGGGCTCGTCTGTGAGGAGGTACATTTCTAAGTATATTCTCTGCAGGCAGATATGTCTGAAGGGCAGAAGTAGAGCAGGACAGAATACAAAGAAAGTAGGAAATGTAAGAGACATGAAAACAAGTACAAATTTAGAGTGTAATGATGTCTTCATAATTACAAATAATTTTAAAAAATCAATTTTAACATATTCAAATTCCAAGGAGAGACTCCTTCTGAGAGAATTCTTTGCACCTTGAGCCCTGGGGCTGTGGACTCTGAAGTGGGTTTTATCTGGCATTCCATCCCTCAACTCTGTTTCAGGCAAAAGGAGCAGCAGAGAGCACTGCGGGGTTCATCTTTCAGGCTCCTGGAAGAACAATGGAAGATGATGATGGGTCAGGGAGGTTAGGGCGCATTTTAAATAGACAAATGGAGTTTGAGATGCAGATAATTAAAAAGCTCAGGAGCTGAAGTGAATTAATTCTCCCTTTGATTGATTATGAAAGCCTGTTTTCTTTACCCTGGTAGACTACAGGCTCCTTATGTCCAGGATTCATATCTGATGCATCATTATTATTATTTTTTTTGTCCAATATGACTGAGACCTTGAAATGATCTTATACAAGTAGTTTCATGTTCAAATTCCATTGCATGATGTTCTGGTTATGCATTGGGTTTGAATTGAAGTATATGTGTAAGATTCCAAGTGTCAAGTAGATGCATGTGTACATCTCATGTACACAGTGAATGTAAGAGAGAGAGAGAGAGAGAGAGAGAGAGAGAGAGAGAGAGAGAGAGAGAGGAGGTTTAAACATGGAGATCAGAAATGTGCATTTAATTCAATTGGCTCCAAGGATCCCCTGAAAATTTATAAAGAGAAGATTATCAAAATCAGCATTTTATTTCAAGAAATTTACTCTGGTAGAGGGTGAATTAAATATCTAAGAATTGCTAAAGATTGATGGTTACAAACAGAAAGAATAGTTTAAAATTTCTTGAAAATCAGCTAGGTAAGAAGTAAGAGATAATCTAGCTACCCCAGCAATAGGAACAGACACAAAGAATGTATCTGAGAGATATTTACAGAGTCGGATGCTCACGGACCAGCAATTCCATGTGGGAGGGATCAAAGGAAGAACTATCAATATTTTAGAAATATGATGTGTCTGTCTATCTCTGAGTCAGGACCTCATTAAAAGATTACCATACCTAGTTATTTAGAATGTTGGAAAGACCTTCAGAGGATATTTAGTTGCCTTCCTGATTACTTCTGTCTTCTAGCCCCTTCTTGGTTGGCTCAAACAACCGTAGATCAAAAATATTCAGGGAAAAATAATGACTTCAGTACTGCCCATAGAAAAGCTTTTTGACTTGTCATTATTCCCTAAATAATGCAGTTCAATAACTGTTTGCATAGCATTTACATTCTATTAGGTACTACAAGTAATCTAGACACAATTGGAAGTATAAGGGAGGATATGCATAAGATATATGGAAATATTAGGTCATTTTCTATAAGAGGCTTGAGCATCCACACATTTTGGTATCCACGAGGGGTACCAATAACTGCCATAATTGAACAACCATGTATGGTCTAATGAAGTCTGAGTGGCCAAGCCTAGAACACCACAGCATTCGTATTACCTAATCCCTTGAGGATACTGAGGAATACATATGCTCTGTTTCATATGGAATTTGGTTTCACTTTATAAGGACAGCTGAATTAGTTCAGAGAGGAGAGGGTCTTCTTATCAGTAGGATGGAATGAAGGTAATTTAGAGCACTCAGAAGATCTAACTCAAGCCCTTAACCTCCCTAGGGATGGCAGGACCTACACAGAGAAGTGTCTGCATGGATGTTTCTGAAGACTGAGCACTAAGCACTGTGGCCTTGAGGAGCAGATACAGAGGTCCTTAGTGGTCCCGTTTGTGGTCAGTGAGAGGACACTTGTGAAGAACAGTTTTGTAGTTTTTCAGCACCAGACTCTTCTTAATTTCTTTATGTCATATAACCTGGGTTCTTTATAATCTAATACAGGGGGTGAAAGAGCCCCCATAAAGACTGATCTTAGACATCTTACTGGACTTTGCCAAGTGAAAATGGAGATAGACTTAATTTGTTTTAAACAAATGAAGAAATGGTGTGATTTATCCACCCAAATACAATGAACCACAGGCACCTGTTACAATGATTAAACTGCAGTACCCTGAACTTTTATTAGACTAGTTTTTTCAGAAGTGCTTTCGATAGCTGATTTAATTGGATTTGCCTTGCAGTAAAACTCTCAGCTGCATGGACTTACCAAGCTTAGAATGGAATTTACTATTATTTGTGTTGTCAGAGGCTTGGGAAATGTAAGATAGCTTTAGACAAATTTTTTTTGACCCTTATTAAAAAATGTGTGAGCTTTTAAGTTCTTTTTGAACCTTGCCTACGATAATTCCATGCCTGTTATATCATTCTGACATTGTAATTAGGCATCTCTAATCTTTGGTATGGTTGATGTGTGCTAGAGAAGTTCAAAGTGAACTAGCTTGGGATTGGAAAGCTTTAGAGACAGGAATAAACACAAACAAGAATCTGAAGCATTTTCCCAGCTATTGCCTAACTGCAGTAATTCACAACCACGCATTAACCCTTGAAATTTGAGTGGCCAAGTCCAGAACTCCACAACATTCAAAATGCGGGGGACATAGCTCACCTTCATGCTGTGAGCACTGGCCACAAGTTCTTCATTTGTCTTTGGAATGCCTCCTATTTGCTGTCTCTGAGAACATCACGGGTTGTAAGAATCAGATTTGAGTGTGCCCTATTCCTGTGGAAATGAGTCTTCTGAGAATTTCCATTTTGTATGTCTTCCATATCTTTCTTTTTAGTTTCTTCTTCTTTCATTCATGCATTATAGTTACACATAATATTGGGGTTCATTTTGACATAATCATATAAACATGGAATGTAATTTGATCCATTTAGTCTTCAATACTTAACATTTCTCTCCCTTCCCCGGACGACTTCTTCTTCCTAGTCCTCTTTTTTTCACCCACTGATCTTTCTTCTATTTATTTACATTTTTTTTAAATTAGTGCTTTATTGATAGACATAAAGGTGAAATTTATCACTGTGGTATATTCATATACGTATATAGCATAATAAAACCAGACTCAGAAAGTCAAAGGTTGAATGTTTGCCCTCATGTGTCTTCCACATCTTAAAATCAGCACCTGTTGTTAGTAAAGAATGAGTGCATTTCAAACTTTATCATCTATGTAGTTCTGGCGTGCTTACGACGTTCCTGTCGAATTGATCAAGACACAAATTGTTGGTAATGTTTGAGAGGTTGTATTGCCCATCCTCAACCAATAGCTTCCAATGTATACAGGACTTTAAAGAGCTTATTTGGACCTCATCATAGGCTGTCAGGTTAGTGTCATCTCCTCTGGGAAGTCACCGTCCGAGAAGAAACATATAAATAAGCTAGATAGTTCCCATATCTTTAATTAAGATATAGTCAGATGTAGCTTTGTCCTTTCTTTCTTAAAAAGAAAAACAAGTATATATGTGTGATATGGGATTACACAAGTGTATGCATGTATGCATGCTCAACAATATACATGTCTACACATGTTTAAACAAACCCCCAATCCTCCAAATGGTGAAACGACTTGCTTAGGATCTTGTAGCAGGATTTCTGAATGAAATCTGAAGACTGTGCTAATCCAGAAGATATCTTAGACTAATGAGGAGAAATGACTCTGAGACATAAACTTAAATTTGCTATGTTAGCATCCTTTCTTAAGAAGATGATACAACTACATTTTCATGATATACTGTGTATTAAAAAATCCCAGTCTCCCCCATATGATATCATTTGTAGCAAAGGGAAAAATGCCTTTACTTTATGCACAGTAAAATACAAGCTTGATACCATTGAGTTTAGAATAGCAATAATGTGCTTTTTTTCTTTTTTACTCATCTGTGTTTTCTAATATGTATCCGCGTTTGAATTTCTTGTGTCATAAATATAGTAACATGGAAAATGAATAAAAGGGGTGTTCACTCTCGGTGCTCTTCAAAGGTATGGTGGATCATGAGTCAATAAGCCACCCTCTGTCACAGTGATATGCAGAAGTGAGAAGGTTCATCAACAGGGATTCTGTAGAGGAAGAGCTTTCTGTTTGTCAGTGGGAGAAATTGGCCTCTACTTTCCAGTCCAGTCCTAAGATTTTGTAACTTGAAATTCTTCTCATGTGAGCCATTCCCGGAACTTGATTCTAAATACTCAGATAATTAGGGCTTCCTGGTGACATAAAGTGACGAAAGTGTTAGAATATTGTTCACCAGAGAAAAATCTAAAGTATCCTAAATATGTTCTTTTTTTCCTCTGTGTGAACAATATGAGAAAGGTACAGAGGTTTGCAGAGGAGCCAGGCTGGTTGCATAGTAACTGCCAGCTCCTGAAGCAGAATTACCTTCTCCTGGAAGTAAGTTTCAGTATCCCTGAGGACAAGCCACGCAAGCAGCCCTATGGAAGATTGCTAAGCCCTCTTTCTATGAAGTAAACAAAATTGGCAAATAAAAGATCATCTGTACAGATCCTGTTTATCCTTTATTGCCCTGTAAGCGTTTGAAATGTTAATGATCTTCCTTATTCTAGACAGGTTTAAAAAGGAAAGGAGACCCCCACCACAGTGTCTGTCCATGGGGAAACTTCTAGAGCAAGGCATTGACTTCAGCCACTCTGCTTGGAACAAACACCTTGCTTTGTGATAGAAATGAAAAAGACTATTTGTAGGAGACCCAAGAAATGCATCCTTCTCTGGGCAAACCTGAGCTGAGGGTTCTGTTCAAGGGATTTTCACCATTTCCTGGGTCACCCCCACTTCACATAATGAAATGAAAGGAATCTTGTGAATAGAAACACCAGTTCATTAAACACCACACATGGGAAAAAATATTTTAAAAATATTGAGCACATTTTCCTCCTGTTCCTTCAATTTTTTTTTCTTAGACATTTATGAGGCCGATAGAACATTTAGGGACTGCCTGGCTTCATATTTATAGTTCCTGCCAAGGAACTCCTGCAGTTTTCTGCCTGTTCTGAGTAATCTATCAAAAAACAACTAAGAAGTTGATGATCGCTACTGTGTGGGACATAACCCATCTCTACATCATCACCCGTGTTCTGGGAACATTTTTTTTAAGATAAAACAGTGAAGTTCGACCAACAGGAGGTGTTTTATTTGTTTTTTCGTCATGGTTTTTCTTTGCCATTTTGTTATGTTAGGCAAGGGTTACAAATTATATTATTGTATTATGATTGTTATGATTATTTTGTTAAATAATGATAGGTTATTTTCTTAACAGCTGTGATTAGCTTCACCCTGAGACTTTCAACCACACAAGGGAGTAAGGTTTCAAAGCCTGCAAGTTAACTCTGCTCATTAATTGCCCCAAACCAGTTCTGAACTATGGGGGCACTACGTTAGCATACCCAAGAACATACATGTGGGTAATTTTCTATTTTCCCCTTTTGTACACAATGTAATGCAACGAGAGCAATGCAATAGAAAGAAAGACATTAATTTTTAAAATAAAGAAATACCATACTCTCTCTCTTTGAAAAAAAAAGAAATACCATAACACCATAATCAATTATTTTTATATTATTATTCTCCCTTTTGCTCTTTATGTATGCTATATGGAGAATGTATATTTTGCAGAGATATAGTATTTGTAGAATTATTTATTTCAGGTTTAAGAGATTCTATTCTCAGTTTTATATCAGAAATACTTTTTTTCTGGGTTTAATGGTTATTTGTAATTGTTTGGTGACATAATGTCATAGGATGTGATACACCATAAATTTCCTAAGCCTTCTCTTATTATTGAACTTCTGGGTCATTTTATAGTCACGTCATTATAGATAATGATGTAAAAATAGGCTTTCTTTACATTTTAATAAAGACCCAAGCTATTATTGTGTTCCTTAATGGGTTACTAAAGACACCGCTGGCTGTGTAGTTGTTTGTTAGGGTCCTTTATCTATGATTATAATGCCATTAGCCTGTTTTGTTTAAGGCACATGCTTTCTACTGATTGGATTTCAGGGAAACTAGAACTGAAGCACTGGCCCCTGAGTGCCTCTCATGTTTGAAAACCAAGTCCATTAAAAAGCAGTTTAAGAAACTCAAAAAAAAAAAAAAAAAGTCAACCTTGATTAGCTGGAATGCCTGAGTGCAGAGTGTTCAAGTTAATTGAATTTCCTGATATTTGCTACCAAACTTATTTTAGCTTTTATTTATATAGAAGTTACAAGTTGGAACACAATTTTCAGGATGTAATTCCTTACATCATGTGCTTTGGGATTGGTCCTTCTTTGCCCTGACTCCCAGTAATGTGTGTGAAATACTTGTCTTTGTGTCAGGGCAGTGCCACAAAATGTGTCTTATGTGAATTCCATCTCATTAAAAGTTTGTCCCTTTGCAAAGATGTCTCCCAGACCTACCTGGTATCATTCCAAACACAATGATGGTGTAATATCGTCCATGTAATTTGAGTAGAATGGTCTCAAGAGGTGAAAGGTGAGAATTATCTGGGGGACCCATGGTCATCTTTGCAAAGATGACTGTTTTAACAAAATTCCAGACATGAGCATACTCATGCATTACAAACAATGTTTCTATTAGCAATGAAACCCCTATAATAATGGTGGTCCCCTAAGATTATAATGGAGCTGAAAAGTCCCTCTTCCTGGCGACATCGTAGGTCTACACATCATTCATCTACTTGTGATGATGTTGTTGAAAACCTACTGTATGACTAGTTTTATGAAAGTACAGCTCAGGCCAGGTATGGTGGTACACACCTGTAATCCCAGCAGCTGGGGAGGCTGAGGCAGGAGGATCATGAATTCAAAACCAGCCTCAGCAAAAGCAAGGTGCTAAGCAACTCAGTGAGACCCTGTCTCTAAATAAAATACAAAATAAGGCTGGGGATGTGGCTCAGTGGTCAAGTGCCCTTGAGTTCAATCTCCAGTACTTAAAAAAAAAAGTGCAGCTCATAAATCATATATATTATATGATATGATGAAAATGAGCAACTATGCTACTGGCTTTATGTATTTGCTATACTCTACCTTTTGTGTGCATTCCTCTACTTTTAAAAAATGTTTGCTGTAAATCAGTATGCCTTATTTTGCTGGCAGTAACTTCATGCATTTTGTGTTTATGGTGTCTCTTGATTCCGTCATTTTCTCTAGTGTTTGATCTTGTACTTTTTTGCTTATTATGGTCCTGGGAGCAATAGGCAAGACCATGTTCATACCATATAGTTTAGGTGTGTAGTAGACGATACCCTCTAGATCGGGGTAAGTACACAACATGAAGTCATCTAAGGACACATTTCTCAGTACATACCGCATCATTAACTGGTGCATGGTTGGTTTTGAGTCTGTTTATTTGCTCTTTCTTTTCACAGTGGACTGCCACAAAAATTCTATTTAATTGTAAACTTCAGAGTTTAAGATGCATAGAACTCCAGAGCTTGTTGAGAGATCATGATGATTACCTAGGTGATATATTTAAAGCCCATGGGAGTTATGGGTTTCTTGAAGAATTAGAACTTAAGACCTGAGAGTTGTGATATACTACCTACTTCTCTTTCTCTCACGTCATGACTATATTTAGAGTTTTATTGCATATACTCTCTCTCTCTCTCTCTCTTTTTTTTTAAACAGCCAGGAGTAATTGATGGGGTATTATTCAAGACATTCACAGACCTTATTTTCGGTTTTGCTCTTAACTCACTCAGCAAGGCTGCATTAAGTAATAAAAAACGGATGGGTGACTTTGGTGTCACTCTTTCGCTCATTTGGTAACCTCTTATTCTATACCAACATTATGTTAGGATACTTGTGAAGTGCCTAGAACACAGGAACAAAAGACACCATCCTGAGGCAATATGGGATGGTGCTCAAACACACCAGGACTTGGACCCCAGCTTTGTTATTTATTAGCCATTAATTGAGGAAAATTATTTGACCTCCCTATCTATGTAGCGAGTAACAGAAAAAAAGTTCAAAAGATCAGTTTATTCCTCTCCAATCTTCACACTCTCCATCTTATGAATTAAGAAGTATCTCTAGAGGGCGTGTGATCCGGTCTACCCTATCTCACCTCAGGAACATGGTGATGCTTGGGTATCTTTGATGAGAAGATGGTGGGTAGTAGATGGCAGTGTTTCACCCCAGAGGCTGGAGGGTTCAGGAACATACTTGGCCCCAAGGAGGATTGTTTCTGTTACCAGGGAGGCTGTCTCTAGAAGTCATTTCCTGCCACCACAAACTCTCCAGGCCAATTGGGCTTCATATCTTCCCACCTGAATGTAACACACAGACATGGGCTCTTAGAGACCTCTTGGGATCTTGAAAACATTCTTCCTCATCACTTATCTACTGGTGGCTAGTAATACAGATGTGTTCTTGATTGTCTGCTCTTAACTCTCCATGTGAATGGAGAGTTCTGCAATTTTTGAGCTTTCCTTTAAAGTTTGGGAAGAATTTTTTAGGCCTTGGACAATGTTATGGTTTGCACATGTCTCTCAAAAGCTCCTGTATTAAGGCAGGAATGTTCAGAGGTAAAATGACTAGAGTATGAGGGCTGAAACTTCATTAGTCCATCCTGGTTTAAATAAACTGACAGTGGTAACTGTAGGCAGGTAAGGTGTGGCTGGAGAAGGTGGGTTGCTGGGGGTATGCCCTGGAAGGGTGCATCTTCCCCTCTCTCTCTGCTTCCTGACCCTAGCATGAACTGAGCCGTTTTCTTCTTTTGAGCCCATCCTCCATGATGTGCTGCCCTGCCTTGGGCCTAGAGCAATGGAGTTGACCATCTATGGACTAACAACTCTGCAACCATGACCCCCATATAAACTTTTCCTCCTCCAAATTATTCTTGTTGAATGTTTTGGTCACAGCGATGAACAAGCTAACCATAACATAAGAAAACTTTTATAACTTAAATTATCACTATTTGCAGATGACATGATTCTATACCTAGAAGACCCAAAAGGGTCTACAAAAAAACTACTAGAACTAATAAATGAAAACATTTATAATTTTTTTTTTTTTTTGCTTTCAAATAGTTTGAGAAAAAGCCGTCTCACTTCTTGGCATGCAGGGCTGCTAGTAGAGTAAAGTTCAGAATTTACAAAAGGAGTGAGAGGCCTGAGATAGAAGGGACTCCAGCTTCCTCAAGTTTCAAGGTGAAATGCAGTTAGGATGCACTGGGTTGACTGATCCAAACCCAGAGGCCAGAAAATGTGCCAGGGACACAAAAATAAGGCACAAAGAAAGGTAGACCAAGGAGCTGCACAGAGCACTGCTCTGAAAGGGATCCGGGGGTGGCTGTTCCAGGTTCCAAAAGTGGTGCAGGCAATCCTCTTGGGAACCAGATTGGAAATTTAGAAGATTATGTAATGCTATAATTTTATAACTATGTGTGTGTGTGTGAGTATAACAGAGAAGCTCTATTTCAAGATTTTTCTGCCACAGTCTATATTAAGATATAACTGGCAACTTCATAAAGGAATAAAATAGCCATGAATATCACAAAAAGAAGCCTCTGACAGGGCATTCCTTTTGAAAGACCTCTTGCTACCCATAACTTGAGCAGTGGCTTCGTCGTGCACCAAAGTCATCCAGGCTCAAGACCTAGAAGCCACCTCCATGTGGCATCTTTCAGTTAGTACCCTCCCTTAGGGGCTCTGCTGTGGTCCTCCTGCCCATCCACTCAGCCTGTTATGCTTATCCTAGGCTACCTTTCTCTTCACTCCATCTTTCTTTCTTTCTTTTTAAAAATACCTTTATTTCATTTATTTATTTTTATGTGGTGCTGAGGATCGAATCCCCCCGCAAGGGCCAGGCGAGTGCTCTACCGCTGAGCCACAACCCCAGCCCCTCTCTCCATCTTTCTTCCTTGCTTCTGATGTCACTGACTCAAACCCAGATATGGTAATGCTTCCTTCTAGCTAAGGAATCTGTGGTGGATCTTGACTGCCTACAGAAGACACTCTAAGCTGCTTTCTTCTGCGGTTTGTCCCATGAACCTCTATAGCTTATATCCCCACTACTTCCCAATACTTCTTTACTGCTCTCACAGCTTCCTGGAAATGTTTACCTCATTGGTCCCTGTGGTTCTCTGCTACTAGAGCACCATGACATTTTTTTTCCCCCTGCCTTTTGAAATTTTATCTTCGATATTCTATTTTCCGCTATGAAACAATCTTTGATCTACACCTTCTCTCCAACTTGGAAATGAGCTTTGTCTACTTTGTGTTCCCATTACAAGTTGTTTAGACAGTCTTCCGTTAACCACTGCTGATGTCCTGCCCAGATGCATAGGTTGAAATCTGGATTCCTAAGGGGATACTATCAGGAGATGGAGTCTTGGGAGATGACTAAGTCATAAGTTGGGGGGAGGGGGCCTTCAGGAATGGGATTAGCAACCTTATAAAAGAGGCCTAACAGAGACCCCATAACCTCTTCTACTCTGTGAGGACAGAGATAAAGTGCCATCTCTAAACCAGGAAGTAGGCACTCACCATACACTGTGTCTGTCTCTATATTAATTCAGCCTCCAGAACTGTGAGTAATAAATTTGTGTTGCTTATAAACTACCCAATTTATGGTATTTTATTATGGACTAAGACAACTATGTGAATACAAGAGTCAAGAACCCAGAAAAAAGACCTATATTAGGAACATACATTTGAGACTTGTAAGTATACTGATGGTCTCCTGAAACACTCAGGAGAGTAGACAAGACAGAGAAGTGGGCCAGGAAGCACCCCGTATTTAGAAGACCAGGGATATGGTTCTTATTAAATCATCATCATATAAGCATGGAAATCTAGTATACAGCAAGAATTTGAACAATGATTGAAATTAAAATGGAGTCAATACTTCCTAAACCTCAAATTTCTAATGTTCAGAATTTTCCTGTACAAGGGCTAAAAGAGGTCTTTACCATACCCTTTTCCAGTTTGCTGATCCATGAGCCATGTCTTTCCCACTAACTCCTTCTGTAAGAAATAGTGGGTCCTAGATAGATTTATGCATACATCCCCTCAAAAATACAAAGATGATTTCTGTAATGTGCACTGGGGATAGAATAATTAATATAGAAATGAACTGATGAGATTTCTTTACAAACATGTGAGAGTGACAGACATGGGAACATGCCACAGTTACAATACACGCAATAAATTCTACCACTGGGGCAGGAATGAGCAAGTTTGTCTCTCATCCAGCCTCCTACAGGAGAAAGAGACACGAGGTAGGGTTTTATTTGCAGGTCAGTGTGGGGACACTATTTTCCAGTGGGGTTGTGAAAGACGAATGTCTCTCAAATCTTGATGCTGAGTCTTCCTTCAGGGGCTGAGAGAAATCATGGTGTAGAGATAAGTGCATTAGAATCAGACCATTTGAGTCAGAAAAATCTGAGTTTAATACCTGGTCTTATCATTTATGTGCTACTCAGGGTGAGTTATTAAACCTTTTCAAAACTCAGTGCACTTCTCCCATAGGTCTAAGGTGGAGATGAATTCCTGTGTCAGGGCATTTCATTCTTAATAAATTTGTCATTGTTGTTGTTTTTTTCTATTTCCTAAACTTTGAGTATAGCAGAAGGAGTGGAAAATAAACAGGAAACTCTCTTGTACTTTACTTCCTAAGGTTGTACAAATTAAAAATTACCTAAAATCTGAGAAAATGAAAAGAAAAAAAGAGCTTTTAACTGATGAGCAGAAGAGTGAGGAGACTTTTTATTCCTATATTCAAGTATATCCAATGCTAACTAATAAAAACTTGTATTATATTTGTATGGAAAGTTAAATGAGTCACCTCCAGAAACAATGGGTAGAATGAGTGATTGTGAGACAGGCAAAATATTTCTGGGTACCTCTTCCTATTTTTCTAATAAATGAGTCACAGAAATAAAATATGAAACTGACTCTTCAGAAGCAATCCTGTGAAATGGGAGAAGAAAAAAAACTCAGCCCAAAGCTTACTAAGACAAAAAAAATACCACATATCACTCTCTCTCATGGGAGCTTGATGATACAGTTGGGGTCAATGTATACTGTTTTTGAAAGCAGAAGAATTGAGATACAACCTCTCCTTATTCTCAGAATAATGAAGAATAAAATTGGGGCTTGAAAAGAGGCTTTCTGAAATCATTTGACTCTAAATAAATGCAGTGATGCTGTGCAGCCCCAAATTCCAGAGACCAGCATCCCGCCAGGTTTATTTTTAATGATTCTAATTATTTATTGCTATGCATGAATCAGTCTGCCATTGAAGACCTGTAATGTAGAAGAAGAAGTTCAAGAAGCCGATTGAAGGGATAGATAAGGGGAGGCAATGCAGAATGAACTCTTAAAAAATCATGTCCTGTGCATATATAGGTAAACCACAGGAAATTCCACCTTAAGGAATAAGTAGAAAGAAACAATCAAATATAAATAAATAGATGCACGTAAGGAAGTCTGGTAGAGTAGAGGAAGGAGAATGGGGAAGGGGAGGGAGGGAGAGAGGGAAAAGGAGGGAATGATGAACTGAAATTGAATTCCATGCATGTTTGAGTTTGTCAGAATGAGCCCAACTACTATGTATGACTATAGAGCTCTAATTTAAGAAAGAACCAGTCTCTAATCTTGATTGCTTAAAACAACAAACCATCATCATCTCATGATATCTTAGGCTAGGAATTCCAGAAGGGACAGGATAAGAATTTTCTATTCCATGTGTCATTGACTGAAGTGATTTGTTAGTATTCATCTAGAAGAAGGACTAATCTGGAAGGTCCAAGATGCTTCCACTCATATGTCTGGCATCTTGGCTGGGAAGGCTGGGCTCCGTCTGGGCTCTGGAATGGAATGTCTACATATGGCATCCCATGAAAAGAGGTCTATGGGTCAGTCAGATTTCTTCCATGTGTCTCTGAGTCCCCAGAGTGAGTGGTCTAATGGATGGATAGAAGATACAAGACTTCTTATGCCCTAGGTAATAAGTCCCAGGACATTAGTTCTACCACATTCTATTGGTCAAGCTCATCACTAAGGGAACGCTGTATTTAAAAGGAGGAGAATGAGACTTGACTTCTTAATGACAGGAGTAGCAAGAATTGGTGGCTGTCTTTATTCTATTATACAGACTTATGCCTGGATGAGAAATGCTAGGGATATTTATAACTCAGGGTTTTAAAAAATGTACTCTTCTGTAGCTCTGTATAAACACATTTCTGCATGTTCTAGTGGCTCGTGGCTACAGTCACCTATAACTCTCTACCTGAGTGTTTTCTCTGGCCACAGTATTTTTCTCAGCTCACTTCAAAGGTTAGGCTGGAAAATCTAGGTACTTACACTTACCTTAGCTCTCAGGTAATTATTAGTAGGAGAGGGAGAATAAATATTCCAACTTCTTGCCCCTTAGGTGGGACAGCTTTAAAATATGTTTAAAATGTGTTCTACAGGGTTGCCCAAATGTCTCTGGAATGATTGAGCCCTAGTTGCCCAGAACAATAATCTGCTATCAACCAACCCAACCTTCATTTCTTTCTTCTCCCTGTTTTACTTTTCAATTCCCCTATCAGTGCTTTCTGGTAGCTTCTTCCAAATAAATTGCGTATACTGCTTGTTTCTGGGAGAACTATTGGATACTGCATATGGATGGATTTGTTTGAGAGAGAGAGAGAGAGAGAGAGAGAGAGAGAGAGAGAGAGAGAGAGAGAGAGAGAGAGAGAGAGAGAGGTAATTTTTTAATATTTATTTTTAGTTTTTGGAGGACACAACATCTTTATGTTTTTATGTTTTTATTTTTATGTGGTGCTGAGGATCGAACCCAGCGCCCCGCGCATGCCAGGCTACTGCTTGAGCCACATCCCCAGCCCCTGGATAGATTTTTAAACACAGAATTATGGTATCTGTAGATTTGTCTGGATTTGGGAGCGATATCACATCTCTTTAGGATCCAATTAAACCAAATGTAATTTAAATGGTTGTTGACTTGATAGAATTTAACTGAACCCCCTCCCCGAAAGGACTTCTGACCCCTGGGTCACTGTTTTTGTCTCTGCAGAATGCTTAGGATATTAAGCGGATTGCCTCAACTCTTTATCCTGCCCATGTGTGTACAAGTGCCACTGGATTGTCATCCAAGGAGAAGGTCTGAGAAATTCTTGGAGAGAGGAACCTCAACTCAGCATAAGTGGGGTCCTTGAAAAACTTCATAAAAATTACTTTAAGGACATATCAGAGCACAGACAGACACATTCAAGGGAGAATGAGGGCCATCTCAACAGCAAGATGCAGCAACTCCTTGGTTGTGGGTATAATATTTATGGAGGACCAGTAGCTAGGGCCTGAAGTAGAGGTAGAGTTGGTGCAAAATGAACACAATTTGGAGCTAGTTTTCCCTGCACTTGCTTATTGCACTGACATTATGATACTTTCTTTGGGCAAGGACAGGAGCTAGGTTGTACAGGGGTTGCTTGTTCTGCATTCCAATGATTCACAGGCATTTCCTATACTCCAGTAGTTTATGGGCACTTTTCTTTTGAGACTCAGTATATTGTTCTTTTTCTGTGCCCCTGAATTTCTATCTCAGGGTGATACAATAAAAATATGTGTGTGTACATGCTTACTCTGCCCTCAGTAATTAGCCTACTTTGGTCATTTCGCTGGTTATGGCTACAGTGTATTCTGCTTTTTATCTATTTTTTTTAATAGAAAAATATAAATAATAAAAGCCTGAATTTTCTGTCCTTTTTTTTTAACTCCCAAAAGAACAATGAAAACTTTTTTTTTTTTTTTAAAATCTTATAACCAGTGGCATATCCAGAGTATTTGGAGCTAAAGCAAAACTATTTTTTAACATCTCTCATCTATACAATAACATTATTTTGAATAATAACCATGTAATAATCATTAAAATAATTATTCTTTTGATCTAGTCCTTATCGTTTCTAGGTTTGGTCTTTGGTTTTAAAACAACTCATAATTCAAAGAAGAAAAATAACAATTTAAAAAACAGTCTTCAAATCCAGTAAAATATTTCATGTGTGGGCTAAAAATTTGTCCTTATCAAGCAAAATGATTACACATGCAGTTCATGTGTTGTTTCTACTGTTTTAAATTTCAAATATAAGTGAAAACTCCAGGGAGTCATGTAAGATAACAGAATTGAAATAATTCAAATGTTTCTTTGCCTTTACCATTGCTGTGCGTCCTTGTTTATTTAGAGTCTTTTGTTTAGCTCAGGCCTGTGAAATGCTGCGGGAGTCAGACTTAAGATCTGAGCTCAACAGACAGCCCAAGGAAGCTCCAGACCTTGGAGATCTTTATGAACTCACCCTCGAAGCAGCTACAGGTAACAGAGTCCTTGTGTGATAACAGTGGAAGGTATAACTGGAGATCTTTGAATTGGCTTTCATGTAGAACATAATGCTTATTAAATGATAAGTAACTAAAATGTACAATTTGAAATTAGCCTGTTGTATTGCCAAAATCCAGCATTCCATAATTATAATAATTGTTTAGAATTTGAACCAACAAATGCTTGTTTCTGGGAGCACATGGTGGCACATGGTGATGAGTAAAAGCAAATGGACATTCAGCTTCAGCGTTGTTTTCAGATACAAATGCAGGTAATGCATTGCTCATTGCGTGCACCTGGAGCAGGTCATACCCCCCACTCTGCTCTTGGTCCCACACTGTTTAGGACTCTGGTGGGATATTTGTCTTTGATCAGGGAGCAAAAGAGGAGTTTAGGCTTCCTTCCCTCCAATTTCAGCAGCAGGATGGGAATTAAATCTGGGAGTTCATTATATACATGTAATCTTATTATCTGTGAACAAAGAACTTGGGCAGGCAAAGGACAACGAAGCCTGTTTATCAAATCCTGACACTTGAAGAAGATATTTTAATTTGGTACAATGTGAACTCTTTGACTTCATTGAAATTCTTAGATTTCATGGAATTCTTTTGAAGAAATTGTGACATAAGTGAAAGGACACATGCAAAGTCCCACTTGAGAGATTTATTGTCAGAGCATGGAGCAAACTGACAAGTCTGCCCCTCGGAGGAGAGCAGCAGCCAGTCGGCAGTCCCACGGCAGCTTTATAGCCCGCAACAAGGACTTTGACAAGCATGCTCAGGAGTTACGTCGTGGGCTGGGGTGGGGTCCACTCTTTAGCAGGCACATGTTCTCATGGGAGGCTGAGCAGCAGAGCCTCAGGATCTCTAGATAAAATGGCTCCTAAAGGAGTTGCCTAGATAAAAATCAGACCGAAAATGGCGGATCTGATGCCAAACTTGATCTGATGCCAATAGTAGTAAGCAATGGAGATGGGATACATTCCTGGAAGAAGGAATGGGTGGCAGGTGTGTGGGATGGTGCTGAAGTCTGTGATAAGAAAGAAACAAGTTTGAACCATTTAGTAGCAAAGTGAAAAAGTTACCTCTGCATGTCTTTTTACATGTCAGTTTACATGTTCATAATTGCTGTGGAAATGTGATGATCGATCACTTTATGGGGCTTCCCACATCACATTCTCAAGGTCAGACAGTATCATCCCATATCATTTCTATGAGTCAAGTTCAAGTGATAGGTAATAGATGTGAGCAGTAGGAGCATGAGGTTAAGAAGTAATTCTATATACTGGGCCCATGGTGCTGATCCCCCATACACTTTCTTTAAAAACAACAATGACAACAACAACAACAACAATAAAACCAATTTACCTGCCCCCTCCTTCCTGGTTTAAGTTAATAGGATATGTTACATTCCTCAGAAAACAACCCATTATCTGCAGGAGGAATATAGGCCTGAAATGTGGTAAGAAGAAGACAAGTTACCCCGAAGAGAGTACTTTTTTTTGACCCTTATACAGAGCAGATCCAAGAACTCAGAGATGGGGGTAATTCCCCTTCACCATAAAAATCTGTAAGAACAATTTCCAACTAGAACCAGTCAACATGAGCCAAAGTGACCCAATGTTGTCAGGTGCAGAGGGAACCTGAAAATCTGATGTCATTCTGCTGTCAGTCAAAAGTCAAGAGATGGACGAGGGCAGAACTCTTTGGAAATTTATTTGGGACACCCAATAAAAAGGAAGGGCAGGAGTGTCATGCTGTTTTGAGAGTGTCCTCTTTTCCCCTTTTCCATCCTTTCTAATAAACTCATGTCTGCTACTCTGAGTGACATGCTCAGAATATTTCTGGCACACTTATAAGAACCGGTGAGAAAGAGGCCACCTCAGCTCTGTGGCAGGGCCTTGCCCTGTGACACCAGACTTTTCAGTTTAGTAATGTTTTAATGTTAAATTTTTATTGAGATACATAAAATTGCAACAGGTCACAGTGTTGGACTCGATTATTACCGATTCCTTTTTATTAATGAACACAGCTCTCAGATGGAGAGACAAAAGTTTAATAGCCACCCAAGAAAACACATGGCCTTCCACTAGACCCTCTCTCCCCTGCAAGGGTTACCACTATCCTGACTTCTAATCCTACAGGTTGGTTTTGTCTGTTTTACTACTTTACCTAGATGGAATCATAAAGCATGTGTTTTTCTATGTATGGCTTTTTTCACTCAATGTTATATTTTATTGGTTGTTTAAACCATTGCTACACCTGGTATGTTTGTTTTATTGCTAGACAGATGATCCTTGACTTAGGCTGGTTTGATTTAAAGAGTTTTTGATTTCAGTAGAAATGATACTTTCAGTTTTGATCTTTTCAATGAATTACATGAGACATGTAATGTGATTATAAAATAGGTTTGTCATAAGTTGATTTTGCCCAACTCCAGGATAATGTTAGTGTCATGAGGATTTTTAAAAAGACTGGGTTATACTGTTTCTCAGTAGTTTTTGCGTATTAAATGGATTTTTGACATTATTTTAAATTGACAATCGTTTTACTGGGTGAATCTCTGGCTTTGGTTTTTATATATTTTTTTGGAAGATACAGGCATTTTCGTTGGGTATACACTAAATAGTGAATGCTCCTGCATCTTCTGTTGAAATGCATTGCCCTTTCTTTTCTTCCCTAAAAACCCCTTTTTATCTCAGAGCTTCAATTAATTCTCTCCTGAGCCACTGTGATACTTTCTGGTTCAAGTAGATTCCTTTTTCAGGTCATCTGTTCACACTCTCCTCACAGTTTCTGTCTTGAAACGGATATTATTTGGGTGCTCCTTTTCTTTCTTTCTTTTTTTTTTTAATTTGATAATTTTTTTTATTGTTGGTTGTTCAAAACATTACATAGTTCTTGATATATCATATTTCACATTTTGATTCAAGTGGGTTAGGAACTCCCATTTTACCCTGTATACAGCTTGCAGAATCACATCAGTTACACTTCCATTGATTTACATATTGACATACTCATGTCTGTTGTATTCTGCTGCCTTTCCTATCCTCTACTATCCCCCCTCCCCTCCCCTCCCCTCCCCTCCCCTCTTCTCTCTCTACCCCCTCTACTGTACAAATGCCAAATGTCTTCTTTGATATAAGGAGAGTAACTAAGAACAGACTAGGGAAGAAGACCAACATTAAACAAGGATGAGAGGTGGGAGGGAAAGGGAGAGAGAAGGGAAATTGCATGGAAATGGAAGGAGACCCTCAGGGTTATACAAAATTACATACAAGAGGAAGTGAGGGGAAAGGGAAAAATAATACATGGGTGCCCCTTTTCTACACCCAGTATTTCAGTCGTAGCACTCCTTCTCCACAGAAAATCTGAATTAAGCTTCTCCAAGAGACCCTCACCATAACTGTTCTTAGACTATCAGCAAGAATTCCTGCAACAGAGTTTTCAGGGAAAGGTGTGTTGCAGAAGCAGGATGTGATACAAAAAAAAAAAAAAGACTAACCCAAGGCCTGCACAGAGGCGTTTGCATTTCAATAGACGATAGTCACGTCCTGTGGAGCTAGCAGGTGGGAGGGAAGGGGAGAACGCTACCTGTTCTGGGCGCCCATTCCTGCAGAGAAAGTTCTTGATTTTGTATCCAGGCCTGGGATCCGCTGTTCTGGAAAAAGCTGATTTTGTGTGGATTTCTACAGATTGTGAGCCTCTGAGCCTCTCTCCCTTCATACTGGGTATAAAGGTCTGAAACTTTCTGAACTTGGGGTTAGGAGGGATTGATGGACTGTGGTGAAAGCCCCCCTTCTGAACCTGGCTGCCGCCAATAAACCTGCTTCCTGCTCATCCTCTAGGTCCAGCCTTCTCTGTTGGACAAAGCTTCCTCCTGGCTTCCACCAACCACCACAGTCTTTTGTCCGCTTTGTTTACCAGTCATTACCTTATTTATATTTCCTAAGTTGCTCTTCTTCCACCAGCATGGTATTTTTTTTTTTTAAGCCTAAAATACTGACTTTTCATTTTTCTAGATCTTGAAGATTCTGATGAAAGAATCTAGCACAAAATAGATTATATTGTAGAATATCACAGAGGAGACATCTGTAATAGATACCTGATAGGCATTGCCGACTCATTCCCTCTCTGCTTTTCTTTATTCTATTCCAGCTACAGATAACTTCCATTTTTCTCTGAACTCCCTAGATCAGAGCTCACGTTTATATCCTCTCAACTCAACTACTTTTCCCCCCTCCAATTTGGGATCCAATTCTGACTCTCTGCTCCTCTGAAAAAAATAGACCCTTTACCTTCTTGACACTTATCAATCTGATACCACCTTCAGTGTCTCCGGCCTGGGCTGAGGTTCTCTTACCTGGTCCTCTTGCTTCCTTCCTCCTGTCCCTGTGGTCAGTTTGCTACATCATTCATTAACAAAACGAATCGGTTCATGTCCTTCCTCCATTCTTAAAACACTGAAGTGCTTTCTACTTACCTTGGACTAAAACTCAGCTTCATTATTGTCACCTGGAAAACTGTACTATTTCTCCTCTTCCCTAATGTTCCTTCCCCTGAGATGTTTTCTAGGTCCACCACCCCTGTCAACTCACTCTTTACCCTTTTAGCCTGCTTTGCTTTTTAGCGAGATCTTGCTAGTGACTGAAACTGTAGTAGTTTTTTTGTTTTGTTTTGTTTTGTCTCCCTCACTAGCATGTAGCTCTAACACGCAGGGCAGGACTTCGTCATAGTTACCACTGTAGCCCCAGTGCATATAATAGTGCCTGGTCCATTGTAGGCACTGAATAAATATCAGTTGAGTGAATGGATTCGCGAATGAATGAAGACATACATACATACACAGTCCCCTAGTTCCTCCATTTGTGTCAAGACTCAGGATAAAGCTCTCATTCTCCCATAATCTTCCAGAATTCCCCTATAATATGGTCTCTCTTCTTTCTACAAAGATTCACATTCACCTTTAATGGATGACTTATTTTATTCTGCCTTATAAAAATACTTGCTTGTCTGCCTCCCCTCTGGGTCATATTCTTCTTGAGCAGGGTCTCTCTTTCTCAGCTGTCTGTGATCCTGAATAGGAATTGCAAATGGGTTTTCAAGCTGCCTGTCTTACTAAATGGTTTAATTGATGTGAAAGGGGTTCTGCCATTTAAAGAAACTGTTTATGTGCTGTGAAAGGATCTTACAAAAAATCAGCATTCTTAAGTGTGTTAGCATTGCAAAAAGATGTTTTTTGGCCTTTAAGTCTCTTCTAATATTCACTTCAGATAAACTCTGCCTAAGGAAGTGCTGGGTGTCAGGACTCAGTGGCCCAGTGCTGACCTGTTTATTTTCAGCTGAGTGGACATTGGGATATTAGATTGAAAATTTGATTAGAAAGACTTATGTTTAAATGTACAATATCAGATAAATCCTATTTTTTTCCTCTCTATTGGAAAGTCCAGAAAACCACAACCCCTATATATTTTTTTTTTGAAAATTGAAAATAAAAAGTTTAATTTCAGAAACTGAATTCATCATTTATAAATACACTAAAGCATAGTCCACTCAAATTTAGATTAAGTATAGGTACAGTATTTCAACAAAATGACAACTTTCCTAAACGATCATAGAGCAATTCCTCTCAACTAGGACACTTAATGATTTGAAATGAGAAAATGAACCTTTTTTTTTATGTTAAAGCAAAAACTTTGAAGACATATTGTTAAAAGAATATGACAACTGACGTTTCATTCTGATGTCCTTGGAATTCTAAAATACTCCTCCTGTGGTGACTGAATCTTCCCTATTGTAAAAAATAAATAAATAAATAAATAAAATAAAAAAGAAAGAAAAGAAAAAGAAAAATCTAAAAGCCTGAAGCTAGCTAGCCTCTCCACTGCAAGGTGCCAGACGCCCCCTCCTCAACACCACTGGTCAGCCAGCTGCCTCTAGGGGCCCCTGGGCTTGCGGTCTTAGCACCTTGGGTCAGTGCACATAGCAGAGCTCCACTGTTCAGGGACGCTTGGTCAGAGGTGCAAAGACCTGATCCACAGGCCCCCTGCTGAAAGTCCTGCTCTGCACTGGCTGAATCCTCAGTGTGGACACACACCTGGCTCTGATTTCAAGGAACTCAGGACACTGGCCATGTAACCCTGAATACAAAGACATGAAATGGGAATGTTCCGCGACCACATAACTACAAGTGCACATTCCATGACTGACTGAAGTATACTTTTGTTTTCAAATGCTTTATCTCTGTCTTAAACAGCTTCTAGAACATTCTCTTCGCTTCCCAACATACTTGAGAGTCTGCGGTTAGAAACTGCTCAGTCAGGATAGCTTAACCTCCACCTCCTATTTACAGCCACAAAAAGCTGTTTTGTTGCAATTAAAACAATATTTAACTAAAATACAGTATCTGATTCAAGATTTTTACACAATTAAATAAAAAGCCTACAGGATAAATTGTTTTCATCTTGTCTTCATTCTAGTAAACAAACTACTGACCCCTAACTTTTAAAAAACATTGTAGCTATGAATTAAAACCTGATCATCCCACTTCATAAGTGGACTGCTGCTTCTAGTGGACTTTCAAACACAACTGTGACCTGCCTGAGAGGAGTAAAGCACATGTGACATTGCATTGCAAGCCTCCAGGTGGCCTCAGACACTGGCCTGGTGTCCCACATGGCCCCACTAGGCAGGCCACAGCCCTGGGATGACAGCCAGCCAGCACTACAAAGAGCACTCTCATCTGGCAGCTCAATACTGAAAGTGTATCAAGGGAAGATTCACTTTCAAAAACATAAGTTTTTCAAAATGCTCCATCTTGAGCCAGAGCTAGCTGATTTTCCATTCTCCATGGATGTGCTGAGCAGCTTTTCTGAAGGAATGGTACTTGGGGGACTGCCCCAAAATCCTATGGCCAAAGTTGACTGCCTGGACCAGGATGATCTCTTCAGGTTCCAGTAGGTGAGTGGGTCACAGCTATGCTCCTCCAAGCACCATGTCTTCAGGAGGCTTCTCCCCGGTCTCTTCTCTTCACCTTGGCCACCAGCGACCACAGGCTCTTGCCTCCACCAGAGACTCTATAAGGGACCTGAGTCACAGACAGCTGTGTCCTCTGAGGTAGAATTTAGTATTTCTAGCTCCCTGATGAAATCCTGCCTGTACTGCTCAACCTTTTCCTCTGTGAACAGGGAGGCTTTGTAGCCAGGGTCCAGCTATGTGGCAAAGACGTACCTCGGGTTGTGGAAGGTGGTGAACAGGTGGCACTTCCTGGCTTCCTTCAGCGACTTCTGCATGGTGTCGATGCCCATCATCTCCCCAAAGAGCATCTGGACCTTCCTGCTGAGGATGTGGATCGTGGGGATGACCTGGCACAGAATAAACACGTGGGGACTCATCTCCCAGCTCTCAGTGTCAAAGGGTCTCCGTGTGTGACCCATGGACTTCATGACCTCTCACTGGTCGCGCGGTTGATCAGCTATCGGAAGTTGCACTCTATGGAGATCTTGGTAATCCTGCTGCAGCTCTGCCAATTTCCCCTTTACCTTGAGGGACTGGGGACCTGCTTGCACAGCTTCCGAGCGATGCTCAGTAGATTCTGCACCGTCCTCTGGCTCTTGAGGGCCTCGTTTGTGATCAGGTTCACTGTGTGGCTGAAGCACTGATGCTCAAGTGCTCTGCCTCATTGAGAGTCTTGGAGATCCTTGGATTGTTGGTGACTGTGATGCCAACATGCAGGCCGATGGAGGTCACCCAGGCTTCCCACCAGCACTCCAGCTGCTTCTGGATGCGGTTGCTGACACATCTGAAATGCTGACATACCCCAAACTGCTGAATAGTGGTGGTCTTCACAAGTGTGGGTGAGCTAACAACATGAAAGTGACCCAATGAGTGGTGAGGGTCAGGTACTTGTGGGTCTGGGTGCTCATCCATATTCCTGATGTGAAGTGGACCATGCTGCTCTTGGCCTCTTCAGCTGTGACAGAATCATCTGCTTCACATTGTTATTCATACCCAGGATAGCTGTCCTGAGAAGTAGGAAGGGAAGGGCAAAGAGTACTGAGGTTTCAAGTGTTCCAGCAGCCTGTTAAAGCCAACGTTGTCCACAAGGAGTATGGCTGGAGGTCAGGTGGGATCATCTCCACTGGTGATATTTTTGGCAACTGGGTGAAAGTCATAAAACTTCTCAGTGGGGTCATAGAAGGAGGAAGTGCCTGACAACTTAGTGTTCAGGGGCCCGGGATGCCTGGAGAGCGGGAAGGGGTGATCTCAGATGGACATCTGCCTTGAGCACGTGGTGGACGAACCTCTGCAGAGGCCTCAGGAGGCAGCTATTGCCCAGGTTGATTGGACCTCAGTGCAGGCACACCACCTGGGTAGAGTCGGCAGAGCAAATGGAGAAGTGGTTCCACAGCATTGAGCTCTTCTTGCTAACAGGAAAGGTGGTCAGGTGGTCTTCTGACCACCACTGGCAAGCCAGGTAGGTTGAGGGAGAAACTTTTCACAGAAGCCAAAGTGGCATACAGAGAGAGTTCACCAAACCCACACCCAGGAAGCCCTTCTGGGTCCTGACAACCTCAAGGTGGCATCTGAACAGATGCCACATCAAATAGCAGGTGCCTATGTCCCCCTTCTCCCAACTGATGATGCAGCCACAGTACCAACACACAGCCTTCAGACTGTCCCTGGGGGCCGGTAGGAAGTGGTGCCAGACCTCTGACTTCAGTCTTTTCAAGACCTTCTTATTCTACAGAAGACGGCACCAGACGCACACCTTCCACAACCCCTGTATTGATGAGTGCCCTCTGCTCTTATTGACAGGCTTCTAACTATAACAAAATCATCTAAAATTCTTATCCATAAGAAGGGGAATTAATTTCCAGATTGGATATCTTTTGTTTGTCTGTTTCCTTGTTTAACAAATCCAAATGCCATTTAATCATCATAGGATTTCCAACATTGGAACTTTGTCTCAATTGTGGGACACAAATGCTCTCCTTTTGGAAGCATGCCAAAGAAACCACAATAAAAAATGCATAGCATTGACCAAATACACCTGCCTTGCAGAATCTTACATCCAGCCTAAGATGAAATTATTGATGTAGCATTTAGAGCCACTATGTGTTTTGCTTGAAATATTTCTGTTTTTCTTGATTCTAAAATGAGATGTCTAAGATGACCTTAGTTCTCTCATCTGAATTTGGAGGGAAGACATGAGAAGAAAATATCATTTATGCATAGTATACATGTACATTTATTTACTTTTAAAAATAACTTTGATTTTTAAATAACCAATGGGAGAAGCAGAGGAGAAGAGACTTGTTTTCTTTTGAGATTTCCCAATAGAACATTCCATGAGAATTAAAGATATTTTGTACATAAGGAAGAAAAGATAACTAACTTTTCAAGCCACAATTTTAATTATTTTAGCAATCAACTAGAGTTTCTTTTTTTTATCCTTCATTATTCTGTCACTTTGAAAATAGGGCAAATAATTAGGTCATCAGAATTAGAAAAAGAAGTCTCAGATAAAATCCATTACATTGCAGATTCCAACATTAGTGCAAATGTAAAAAGCAGCAAAGCAGATATTTTATATGAATTTCATGCTATTTTAGAGACAGTAGCCATATCTGTTAAATAATTTGAGATTGGATATTCCCAGAGCTTTAATCATTTCCTACTTCAATTCATATTAACATATCTCTAAAACCAAATCAACGCATTTATGCTAAAGTTAAGGAAGTGACATTAGCTTATTATAAGAATAATATTGCAATAATAAATATTTATTTGGGAAAATTTACTCTAAAGTTGAGATGTCTATGAGTAAGGGAATCTATGTATGACAGAATAAGTTCCTATCTAGTGGCAAAAGGCAAAACTTTCCTTTGATGGCAGTCACAGTTTGTCCCAGTTCTGGTCTTACGTTTTGCTTTTGACATAAACTTGGATGGATTACTTGGCTTTGCTTAGGGTTCCTGGTTTCAGGCAGCTAAGACTCTTGCTTACCATGGCTTGGGTGGACTTAATTGGGAAGGCTGAGCATTGATAGGAAGGCTGTAAGTTAGGTAGAGAAAAACAGACAAGACCAGGAACTCTACCTGGCCAAAACCACAGCCTACATATTATTCCAAAAACTTTTGTTTGGGGCTCCTATCCTCATGTTTGGGGGTGTTGCTACAATTGCCTTAAGTACCATCATGGCCACCTCTGCACATGGATTTCAGGAGAATGGCAGGGAGGCTTCTTAGTGTTGGAGAATCCCGGATACAATCCTTGGTCCTCTTCTCTTCAACACCTATACTCTGTCCCCTTTGTAATCTCATTTGGTCTCATGCCTTTAAATATAATCTATTTGATGTTGATTTCCAAATTCGTTTGTTTATTAATTTATTATTATTCTTTTTTTAAAAAAAGTTTTAATTGATTTTTAAAAAAATAAATGACAGCAGAATGCATTATAATTCTTATTACACATATAGAACACAATTTTTCATATCTCTGGTTGTATATAAAGTATGTTCACAACAATTTGTGTCTTCATACATGTACTATGGATAATGATATCCATCACATTCTCTGCTTAAATCCCTTTCCTGAACCTCAAACTCACATCCACCCAACTGCCTACTTTAACATTTCCACTGGGATGTCCAAGAGAAAACTCATGATAACATGTTTTCATCAATTTTTTTTTTTTTTGCCACTGTGACTAAAAGACCCGACAAGAAAAATTTTAGTGGAGGAAAATTTTATTTGGGGATTATGGTTTCAGAGGTCTCAGTCTGGCTGACTCTGTAACTCTGGGCCCCTGGGTTGAGCAGAGAACATCATGATGGAAGGGTATGGCAGGGAAAAGAAGCTTAGGACATGGCCACCAGGAAGCAGAGAGAGACTCTGCTCTCCAGAGACAAAATATATATTCCAAAGCTACATCCCTTAATGACCCTCCTCCTCCTTAGATCACATCCTACCTGCCTATTAGGACCACCTAATTAATCCTTATCAATCCTTATCAGTGCATTAGTGTACTCATTAGGTTAAGGCTAACATAATACAATCATTTCACCTCTAAACTTTCTTGCATTGTCTCACACATGAGCTTTTGGGGGACACCTCATATCTAACTATAATATGTCTAGAAATAAATTTATTTTCTTCCCCTCATCCTCTGGCTTGCATCTGGTCATTCTCATTCCACTGAAGCAAAACCTATCCTTTTCCTTACTTAAATACTTTTCTTTTTCTTATATCTCACCTATAGTCTTTTAGAAAATCCTCTTGGCTTCATCATGAATATAAATCTCTCATCTGGATTATTTAACCACCCTATCCATTGTTTCTACTTTTAGCTTTGACTTTATACACCTCTCACATACTATATACCTAACATAGCAGCCAGAATGATTGTGTTAAAGCATAAGTTGGGTTTGTATATGAATCTTGCTTTCAATTAACTTGGATTAATATCTAGGAATGAGGTTCCTGAGTTGTATGATAAGCATATAATTAAGGCTATAATTAATTGCTAAACTGGATTCCAAAATGGCTGTGCCATTTTTGCATTCCTACCAGCAATGTCTGAGAGTTCTAGTAGCTCCAATTTCTCTCTAGCATTTGGTATTTTCAGATTTTTTGGTTTTTTAAAATTTTTTTATTTTTTTATTGGTTGTTTAAAACATTACATAGTTCTTGATATATCATATTTCACACTTTGATTCAAGTGGGTTATGAACTCCCATTTTTACCCCGTATACAGATTGCAGAATCATTGTTCAAGTGTCTATTTAAATCTTTTGCCCTCTTAAAAACTGGGTTGTCGAGTTCTGAGAGTTCTTTGTATGTTCTAAAAATGTTCTCTATCAGATATGTATATTGCTTACACATATCTTCTCCTAATCTATGTCTTGTCTTTTCATTGTCTTAAAAATGTCTTTTACAAATAAGTTTTTAAATTTGATGGAAATTTACTATATCTATTTGCTCTTTTGTGGATCATGGTGTTTTGGATGCTGTATCTAGGAAATGTTTGACCAAATGAGATCATAAAGATTATTCTTAAATTTATAGTTTTTGTTTTCACAGTATATCTATGATCCATTTTGAGTTATGTATTTTTTAGCTTTATTCATGTTTGCTATAACTAGAAACAACTCAATGTCTCTCACCTGGGAAAGGGAGCAACAAATTATGGTATATCCATACAGTGATTACGAAAGCAAAAGATAATTACTACTACCCATAATGACATAAATGAATCTCCAATGTATTATGCAAAGTGGAAGAAGTCAGGCCTTCAAAACTACATATTATTTGATATATGATTTCATTTGTCTTATATTCTGGGAAAACTGAAAAAAGATCACTGGATTCCAGTGACTAGAAATGGGATAGAGGTGGATTTCAAAGAGAAACGGGAGAATTTGGGGGGATAATGGAATCGTCTGTATCATGATTGTGGAGGTGATTGCATGACTGCATTTATCAAAACTCACAGAACTGTGCACAAAAAGAGTGATCTTTATTGCTATCGTTTGATTATAAAGTATCTCCCAAAGGCTCATGTATGACATAATGCAAGATGGTACAATGATTAGATTATGAGAGCTAGGCCTTGTCACTGGATCAATCCACTTGCATGAATTAACTGGTTCGTAACTGTAGGTACATAGGGCATGACTGGAAGAAGTAAGTCACTGGAGGCATGTTTTTGGGTTTTATATTTTGTCCTCAATGATCTAAGCTCTTTTTGCTTCCTGCTGTCATGTCCTGAGCTGCTTTTCTCCAGCACGCTCTTCTGCCACAACATTCTGTCTCAACTTGGCCCCAGCCAACCATGGAAGGTATCTCTGAGACTATGAGCCAAAATAAACTTTTCCTTCTCGTCGGGTCTTTTGGTCATAGCAACACAAAGCTGACTAAAACATTATATCTTCAGGGGAAAATCACTGAGTTGTACATTTGTTACAGTTGAAAAAGCCTTACCACCCAAAGTCTAAAGTATATCCACACGTCTGGTGGTGTACACTATAGGGTTTGGAAAAATGTGTAAGAAATGTAGGTTGATTAGCTGTAACAAATACTCTACTCTGGAGGGCGATGTTGAAAACAGGAGAGGCTACACAAGAGAGGAGGCAGAGGGTATATGAGATAAATAACTGAGATATGTTCCTCTCAATTTTTCTGTGAACCTAAAATTACTGTAAAAAGTCTTTAAAATAGCAAATAAATCCTCATTTTGTAAAATAATAATGTAAATAATAAACCAGATCATTAATTCCTTGAATCAGAACTGTTTTGAGTGGAGTAAAAATTCAAATTCTTGCAATGACTATATTCCTACTAGTTTCATGTTCACTCATCACTACTGCAGCAATTCTGGATCCCTTGCTGTTTCTTAAATGTTCCTTCCTCAGAGTATACACTGACTGCTCTCTCTGTCTAGCTCCATGGCTCCCAGGGTGTTCACTGGGTGTCCTGAGGCACTGAATCCAATTCACAGTGGTGCTGAGGGATATTTTAGAATTCAAGGGAGATACAGTGACATCTTCGGAACACATTATCAACTATGTAAAGGGAGTTACTAATTTCAACATTCGATTGAGCGACATCACTTTTGGTGATAGAATATTGAAAAGATATGAAGTTAACCAGCAAGCACAGTGTGAAAATCAATATAACACAGGAAATGAGAGTGGAGATGTCCAATCTGAATTCAAGGCTGTGGCACGTCCAAGAGGGCTCACATCCTATTAGAAAGTAATGGTGGTCATTTAAAAATAAAATTTAAAAATTATTGTTATTTTTAACTGTTTATGAAATCTAAGTAAACAAGCCAAGCTCCTTCCAGAGGAAGGATCCCACTGTCACAACCTCCTCAGTCTTTCGTGATGGCTGGTGGGGTCAACCCTCCATTGGAATTGATTCAACAGATGCTTTCCTAAGTGTAGAGACAGGGTAGAGGGGGACTAGATAGACAAAAGGACAAATGCTCAGATTATGACGTGAGCTATTTGAGTTTCCACTTACTTAAAGTAGAACAACCAATAGCACTTATCCTTCCAGGGCATTTTAAAAATGAAACCATCTGATGTCTAGAGAGGAGTTAGAAAATGCTAGGTCCTCCAAGTACATGGGTAATCTGAATGTTACTTTGTCCTTAGGATCCATTTAGACCATCTGAAATGTGTAGGAGCTGTAGGTTCATGGGTTTATCAAGAGAAATTTAGAAAACTCATATCTCATACCAGACTCAGCCACCTTCAGAAGCTTAATTTTCATTAGGTCTCTCTGCAAATGGCAGTTGAATTTAATCAGCTAATGAATATCTCTATTCAATGAAAATGGAGCAAGATAATCTCTTTCACTGGACATTTTATCATCCAAAATGGATGATAATTTATATAAAAAGTACAATCTAATTGAATACTTGGGCATGTGTATAGAAGAAAGAGAAATGAGCTTGGAAGATTAGAAAAAGGCTTTAGTGACAAGCTCAATCTTGTCACTGAAATGCTTCCTGCATCCAATGATGTAGGGATTTGAGCATGAATACCATTAAAGTGGAAGGGATCTTATTAAGTTATGAAATTTACGGCTGTATACAGTTCTCTTATTTCGCTCCATTGAAAGAAGAGAATGATAATGTCAGCCAAATACTTGTTTCTCTTCTGTATACATTCTGGTTGATCCTGGGCTGACTTTCTTATTATTTTAAATGATAAGATTACTTTCCTGTTGCACAAAATTCTGTAGTACAATGCTTAATTTTACTGATACACCTTTAGGACTCTCTTTAGGACTCTTACTTGTCTCAACTCTTCTCTCCATTTCTCCAAAAAGGTTTGTTTGTTTGTCTATTTATTTATAGTTAGTAAACGATTTTATTTGGTAAGGGTATACAGAAATGTTTCCATTACTTTTAGGGAAAGGGGGTGATTCCTTAATTTTTTTTTCATCAGAAGTTCAAAATAACTCGCTAATATTCTTGCTGGAGTAATTTGCAAATATTCTAATGCTAAAGAAAAAATTTTCAAAAGGGTTTCTTTCAGAATATTTAAAATTGTGACATAATTTTCCTCTTTCTCCACCTAATATTCTACTTACCTTCCATCCTTATTTTTGCTCCATATTGCCTGAGGCAAGAATACTCATGTACACGTCATGGAACCCATTAAAATACGTGGCAACTGTTTGTCCATATTTGATGTTCACCGAGAATATGTTGGTCATAGGGGAAGCATTTATTAAAGCCCCTCTTGTGTTTGCTGATTTCTTCTCCTTTGTGCTATTTCCAGAATTCAAGCCTCTCCTTAGTTTGCTGTCGCTCCCTAATCCAGAGCTTTGCTAACAAGATTCCCAGCTGCTTTAAAAAATGCTTTGAGTAAATGCCAGAAGGTATAAGTGGCATTTACTCAGAAAATATTTTTAGAGCAGCTGATGGTGTTTACAGTTTGAGTGATAATTGAAGGCATCGTTTTCAATTCAGAAGCAAGTAAACAAAAGGGTCTTCTCAGCTTGAAATGTGTTGTCTCTTTAAAACATTTGTCTAGCCTGGAGAACAGCAGTATTAACTCCTGTCTCATCTTATACCTTTCACTTGACACCAGCAACCACATTCCTACTTAGAAGAAAACCACAGAGTCCCACAGTGTGAATTTAATATTTTGTGTTTTAATGTTTTAACTAAAATTATTCTGAGTAGATAATATGTGTATGGAAGAAATATAAAAAGTGAGCAATTCATACAGGGGACAATAAAACCATTTTCTACTGTCTTTCCCTGCGACCACCTCTATTAGTTGTTTCTCGTGTATTCTTTCAGCTAAATTTTAAATATGTGTATTATGTCTCCATATTTTGACCAAATGAAATACATCATCATGCTTTGTGTTTTGGTCCTATTACATCACGATATGCAGATCTGGATGATCTTGGTAATGCTGGTGTAGTCTGCCATCATGCTGATGAAGGTTCACTTAGTGCGTTTGCTCCCACTACTAAATTTTTGTGCTGTTTACTATTCCAAGCAAGGCTGCAATTCATATCCTTGCACACATGTCATTTTTCATGTCAGCAACATATTAAAATGAATTTTTAGCACTGATTTTCTGAGTCAGTGGGCATTTGCATTTTTAATTTTAGCAAAGAGAGAGACAACATGCCTGTGAGAGATACTGTATTCAGATCCATCAAAGGACTGCTTCTCTGTAATTCCCCCAGATCAGATCTGTTGATTTTACCAATCTGATAATTAAAAAAACCCCACATAATTAACACATAATTTAATTACAGATTCATTTGAATTTCTGTTATTGTAAATGAGGTTGGACATTATTTTATATGATTAAGGTATCCTAATCCCATTTTTTTCTATGGGTTGTGGTTCCCTCATCAACTTCCTTTGTGGGATCTCTTTGTATACGAAGGAAATTACCTCTACTAATTTATGTATTAAGGAAATTGCTGCTGATTTTCCAGAGAACTGTCATTTGCGTTTTGGCTTTTTAAAAGAATGTGATTTTGTGAGGCCAGAATGATAATTTTTATGTAATCTCACCTCCCCTTCTCCTCCCCATTCCTTCTTTTGTTTCTTTGTGCTTAAAAAGACTTTCTCCACCTCAAGATGATATAAAACAAAAAACAAAAACAAAAAACCCACGTGTTTGTTTAATGCTGCGGGGACTTTCTTTGTCCACTTGTATTTTTATCTTTCCAAAATTTATTTAGGACAGGCTGAGACACAGATACGAATATATTTTTTTAAACATTTATTTTTTAGTTGTAGGCGGACATAATATCTTTATTTCATTTTTTTAAATGTGGTGGTTTGAACCCATTGCCTCATGTGTGCTAAGTGAACACTCTACCACTGAGCTACAATCCCAGCCCCCACAAATACGTATCTTAAAAAAAAAAAAAAAAAATATATATATATATATATATATATATATATATATATATATATATAGTTGTTGGTGGACCTTTATTTAATTTATTTATTTTTATGTGGTGCTCAAAAATGAACCCAGTGGCTCACACATGCCAGGCAAGTGCTCCACCACTGAGCCACAACCCCAACCCCACGAAATTTGTATTTTTACTTTCAAGCTGCTTAGTTGTTTCTGTGCCACTCAGTGGATAATTTGTCTTTCCCATTGATATGCAGAAACATCTTTATCATGTACCAGCTCTCAGTAAAATTTGAATTTACTTTGTAAATTTTTTTCCTCTTTGTGTCTTTTTTTTGAGGATTGTATTAGACCTTCAAAATATGTTTTAATATTTGGTTGTAATAGTTCTTCTTCATTCACATTCTGGTTGTTTTTTATTTACTTTTTCATATAAACTGTAGAATAAGTTTTAAATAATTCAGAATTCATCCTTTAAAAAAATCTTTTTAATGTATGTATGTATATATATAATTGTTTTATTTTATTAGTTTTTCTCTCTCCTTTTCTTTTTATTGGTCCTATTCAGTTACACAAGACATTAGGATTCATTCTGACATTATTACAAGAGCATGGAATATAATCTGCCCTAATTCAGTCCCTAGTACTTCTTCTCCTTCTTTCCTCCCCCTCCTCCTGCCCTCATTTTTTCCTTCTACTAGTTACCTAGTTTTTTGTTGTTGTTGTTCATGTCTTATGGATACATATTTTTAAAAAATATTTTTTAGTTGTAGATGGACACAATTTTTTAATTTAATTTATTTATTTTTAATGTGGTGCTGAGGCTCAAGCCCAGTGCCTCACGGATGTGAGGCAAGTGCTCAACTACTGAGCTACAACCCCAGCCCATGGATACATATTTTTAATGAGTTAAAATACATTACTCATCCTTTCTATTCCCAAATGGTGCATGAAGTTTGCATATTCTTATGTAGCATTCTTTAAATTTGTTGTTGTTAGGTATACATGGCAGTAAGATGCATTTTGACATATTATACCTACATGGAGTGCAACCCATTCAATTTTGATCCTGGAGTTACACTAGTCATGTATTCATATATGAGCATTGGAAAGTTATGTCAGACTCATTCTAGTGTCTTTCTTATTCCCACCCCACCTACTTCCCTTCATTCCCCTTGTGTAACCCAATGAACTTCTATACTCCTCCTCTCTACCCTCCTCCTTTATTATGGTTTAGCATTCACATATCAGAGAGAACAGTCCCCTTTTGTTTTGGGGACTGGCTTATTTACATAATATGATATTTCCCAGTTCCATCCACTTACCTGCAAATGCCATAATTTCATTCTTCTTTAAGGGTGAGTGATATATATATATATTATATATATATATAACTGTGTGTATATATACCACATTTTCTTTATCCATTCATCTGTTGAAGGGTACCTAAGTTGGTTCCATAGCTTAGCTAATGTTAATTAAGCTGCTATAAACATTGATATGGCTGTGTCACTGCAGTATGCTGATTTTGAGTCCTTTGGGTATAAGCTAAGGAGTGGGATAACTGGGACAAATGGTGGTTCCATTCTAGTTTTCAATGAAACCTCCATACTTTTTTCCAGAGTGGTTGCACCAATTTGCAGTCCCACTGGCAATGTGTGAGTGAACATTTCCCCATATATTCCCCAACATTTATTTGTTACTTAGATTCTTGATAATTGTCATTCTGACAGGAGTGAGATGGAATCTCAGCGTAGCTTTGATTAGCATTTCTCTAATTGCTAGAGATGTTGAGCATTTTTTCATATATTTTTTGACCATTTGTATTTTTTCTTCTGTGAAGCATCTGTTCAGTTTCTTTGCCCATGTATTGATTATTTTTTTTTTGTTGTTGTTAAGTTTTTTGAGTTCTTTGTATATCCTGGAGATTAATGCTCTATCAGAGGTGCGTGTAGATGGCAAAGATTTTCTCTCATTCTGTAGGATCTCTGTGCACGTTCTTGATAGTTTCCTTTGCTGTAAAGAAGATCTTAGTTTGATACCATCTATTTATTGATTCTTGATTTTACTTCTTTTGCTTTAGGAGTCTTATTGAGGAATTCCATTCCTGAGCCAACATGATGAGGAGTTGGGCCTATTTTTTCCTCTAGTAGGTAGGTGTAGAATCTCTGGTCTAATGCCTAGGTCCTTGACCCACTTTGAGTTTTGTGCAGGGTGAGATACAGAGGTTCAATTTCAAATCTACTATATATGGATTTCCAGTATTCCCAGCGCTGTTTATTGAGGAGGCTATCTTTTGTCCAATGTATGTCTGTGGCACCTTTGTCTAGTATGAGATCGATGTATTTATGTGAGTATGTCTCTGTGTCTTCTATACTGTTGCATTGGTCTTCAATTCTGTTTTTGTGCCAATACCATGCTGTTTTTGTTAGTATAGCTCTGAAGTATAATTTAAGGTCTTGTATTGTGATGCCTCCTGCTTCACTTTTCTTGCTAAAGTATTGTTTTGGCTATTCTGGGTCTCTTAGTTTTCCAAATGAATTTTATGACTGCTTTTTACAGAAAAAACATTCTATGAAGAATGTCATTGGAATTATAATGGAAATTGCATTAAATCTGTATAGATCTTTTGGTAGTATGGCCATTTTGACAATATTAATTCTGCCTATCCAAGAACATGGGAGATCTTTCCATTTTCTGATGTCTTTTTCAATTTCTTTCTTTAGTAACCTACCATCTTGCCCCTCCTCATGTAGTATTTTAATGTCTTCTTCATGTAAATTTACATGTTAAATTGTTTCTATAACCTGTATATTACTTCTATACTCTCCATATACTAATATTTTAGTTGGGATTATTTCTTCCTCCTATTTTCTATTTGGTGTAGTTTACAGAGGCAGAGTGTTGAATTTTTTTATGTTGGTACAAGAGATTGAACCCTGGGGGTGCTTGACCTCTGAGCCTTATCTTCAGCCCTTTTTTATTTTGAGACAGGGTCTTGCTAACTTGCTCAGGGGCTTGCTAATTTGCTAAGGCTGGCTTTGATCTTGCAATCCTTCTGCTTCAGTCTCCTGAGCTGCTGGGATTATAGGCATACACCACTGTGCCTGGCTAATTTTTGTATATTAAAATGCCCAGGCAGTTTATTAAATTCTGGTTCTGGTTATTATTACTTTCCAGTATATTCTCCTGAGTTTTCCGGGTATTATAGAACATCTTATATTCAATTCATATAGTTTCACTACTTCCACTTCAATTTTAAAATATCTCTAAATCCTTTCTCTTGCTTAAATATAATGACTAGGATGTATGGAACAGTGTTAAAGAAAAGCAGTGGTTGTGTACATACCTGCCTTGACCCAATTTCATTTTTCCTCCAATTAACAGGAACTGTCTATGTTTTATGAGCTAGATAATACTATTAAGGATATAGTCTATTTAGAAGGCAGGTTTCTTGCTTGTTAGTAAAAATAGATGATGAACTTTATTAAATGCTTTGCAGTATCAGAGATAGTCTTGATTTTCTTTTGACCTATTGCTATCTTGAGACATAACAATAAATCTCATAATATTGAAACAATCCTGAGTTACTAGAGAAAATAGCACTTATCCAGGTGATATTGCTCTTTAAATATGCTCCTACCTTTTTTATTAGGATTTATGCATTGAGTTTTGGCACCACTGTTATTTGTAAATAGAATTTAGACTTTCCCCTTCTTTTTCAATGCTTTGAAACCATTTTAATTTTCATTGAAATATATATTCTTAAGTGGTTTTGTAGACTTCTTCTGTGAAAATACCAGAGCCTTGAACTTTCTGGGATGAGCAAAATTCTTATATGTCTTTCTCAATTGTTTCTATGGCATTTAGTCTATATTTTACTACTTTTTTTTGGGGGGGGTCACTTGATTATTTTTATTTTCTAGAACATTCCTAATTTTAAACGTTAGACTTAAGCAAAACAATCTATGTCTTCAAATTCTAGTTTTATGCTTTATTTGCTCTTATTTTTTGTTCTATTTGTACATTCTTATTTTATTTTTCTGCATACCATTAGCTAATTATTTACCTAATTTACTTTCTCTAAAACATAAAGAAAAAAAATCAGTTGTAGTTTTTAGTATTTTTGTTTTTTTTACATTTTCTTGCGGCAGTGCTGGGTATTGACCCAGGGCCTTGCACATGCTAAACAAATGCTCTCTCACTGAACTATATCTCCAGCCCTGAAAGTTAGTTTTTTAAAATTAAGTTTTACATTTTAATTTATTTATTTTATAATTCCTTATTTATTTTATCAAATGTTTTCATTCTGATTTCCATAGTTCTATGTTGTTTTCCTACTAACTTCTTATTAGACTTCCCAATTAAAAATGTTTGTATGCATATATTTATTCATAAATTTGTTTAGGTATTTGACTATAAATTTTACCCTTAGCACTGCTTTAGCTGTATCTTATAAGTTCTTATTTATTTATATCTTTATAATTCACATTTATTTATATAAATACCTAAATTATTTTACTACACATTTCTAGATATTTGATAAGGATAATTTTGATTTTCCTATTTGACACAACAATAGTTTGAGGAAGTATTTTTTGCTGAGCTGGTTACTATGGCCAGAGAAATCCTCTGGTTGCCCAGACCTGACTTCAGTGTCCTCCTCTGGAGCCAGTTTCACTGAATGGATTCTATTCAGTTGAAAACTCATGAGGAAAGAGCAGGGGAAGAAGTGGGTTCCAGAGGAAATGGGATGCAGTGCCCAGAAGCAGTTGTAAATGGATTTGGAGCAGAACCAGGAACAAAGGTAAAGCCAATGAAACAGAACTTTGCCAGGCACCTTGAAGAGAGGTAGACTCATGTTATACAAATCCTACCTCAAAACACTCATTGACAGTTTGAAGGACCAAAAAGTAGCAAGCGGTACAATTGCCCTTTCTGCATCTTCCCCATCCACCTGAATTTTCTGCATCTGTAGCCAGCAGCGCCCACCAAGCTGAAATCTTTTGTTCTCAAGTGTTTCCATTTCTTTTATCTGCTTCAGGGTTTTCATTAGCACAGTGGCACAGGGAAGCCCTGAAAGGCAAGGGAATGAATTCCTTTAGGAATACATTTCAGACAAAAGATAAATGACTTTGGTGGAAAACACCCCATCCTTCCCCTCCTCCATGGCGTTGATTCCGAGGTGTTTTCTATACACTGACTCAGAACGTCCTCAGCAGCTTGGAGTCTCAGTTTCTTATAGAAGTAACTCATCTATCTGTTAATGCACTTGTTGTTGGTTTTTCTCCCTTTTCTGTTTCATTCTTCCCTCATGATTTTGAACCCCCACCCCCTCCCAACACCATATAAACTAACCACGACAAATTCTTCCTTGGTACATGATGCTGGAGAAAATAAAGATAAGACACAGGTATCTTATGAGGAATCACTGGAGAGTGATGCCATGTGGTATTTGTCATAGATGGTGGAAGTGAATTCTGGCTGAAAGGAGACAGCGGTGCTTAGAATGACTAGAAATACAGGTGCTCCTTGTCTTATGAGGGGGGTTACCTACTGAAAAACTCCTTGTAAGCTGAAAGTGTCATAAGTTGGAAATGTCTTATCTCCACCTGAACTTCTGGACATGAGAACAATAAAGAACACTGTAGAGTGCCTTTTTTGTTTCTCCCCCCCTCCTCATCATCACAGGGCTTACTGGGAGAGCTAGGGCTCACCACTAAAGTCCAGCATCACAAGAGAGTTTCATAACACATGTTCCCAACCTGGGAAGAGATCAAAATCCCAAATTCAAGTACAGGTTCTACTGAATACGTATCACTTTCATACCATTGTGAAGTGGAGAAATCATTAACTTGAACCATTATGCATTGGGGACTGTCTATACTAGAAGGAGGAGAGAAAAATGGAGAAGTGTATGGGGGGGGTGTTGCTGTAGCATTATCTTAGTAGCTGACTACCAAGGTTCTGTAAAGTAGCAGAAAAGCATAAGCTAGGTGGGGATAGCAGGAGTTTGTGACTCCAGGAGTCGGTCAATCTATTCCACAGATGAACACATGTTTACTGAGGGCCTATTAAATGCCAGACTTTGTTCTAAGTGCTAGGCTACAGTAGGGAAAAACAAAATATCCCTGTATAAGTCTTGTGTTCAAATACGGTCAGGACATAGATAATGAAGAGTTAAAACTCCAAACTCTGGTTTGAGACAGTAATAATTATGAAGAGATGAACTTCTGTCACAGGCACTATGGCAGGGATAACTAGAGTACTGGATGGATTTTAAGGGAGTTAAGGGAGGCTTTTCTGAGGAGGTGACTTTTGAGTCTTGATAATTGAAGAGTGAGGTGGAACCAGCTATGGTAAGATCTGCGGCATGGGGAGAATTTAGCTCAGTGAAAAAGCAAGTTCTTCAGGGCATGAAGCATAAGAGAATTTCATGTTTTAAGAATGTGACAGTAAATTACTTTTACTGTAAGTGCCACCAAGAGCCATTGCAGAATTTTGAGCAGCTTATTAATATAACCTGGCTTGCTTTTGAAAAGATTTCTCTGTGGCAAAAACAGAAATTAGAGGGATGTGAATGGAGGCAGACTGATTATTAAAAGGCCCTACAGGGAAATCATTTCACCATGCATATGGGAGGGTAGATGTGCTGGATGGAGTGTCTCCATGATCCTCCTTCTTGGCTGGAACACTCATTGCTCCGGCTGCTGACATTGTTGCCTGTCGATGGTCCACACTTCAGTCATTCCCCAGGCATGGCCCTTGGATGAAGGGAGCTGCCCTGGCCAACATTCTTCTCTCTTCCCAGAAGTAACTAGAATTGAGATTCAAAATTGTGCATTAGAGGAAGACCACATTTTCAGTCGCTCTGTGGCTCAGGGTTCAAGTACTAGGAGTACTGCATCTCAACATGGTGGATGAAAGAAGAATTTCACTAAAATTCAATATTGAATGGTCAGAGTGTCTTAGAGACTCAAAAATCCAGGTGTGTTCAACAAACAACAAGAAAGGGTGCACTGGAGCCAAACTTGTGGCAGTGGAGTGGCAGTGGTGGGATAGCACACTCAGAGAAACACAATGGACTTATTTGGCATGAAAAGAACCTGTAGATCAGAATAGCATCATGGACTTTGTTGACCCACCTGCTTCACAGTGAATTGGTGTTTGGAAAGTGCTCTGTATTTCTCAACTGACAAATGGAGAACTGAGGTGGAATCCAACCTGAGCAGGCTACATGGCAGCTGGCTGCTGCCAGGACCCAAGAGATCACAGCAAACATTACCATATTGCCCCAGCAAGTGCCTGGTGCGTGTCCTAGGGTGTATCTAGTGAAATGTGGGTGAAACAGGCACGAAGAAGATTGGCCAAAGTTATTTTATCTTCTCAAAAGTAACTTGTAATGAAATTCAAGGGAATTCAGACAGAAAAATAAAGGAGAGCCCAACTCACTTTCCCTTTGAGTCTAGCAGTTCTTATGACCAGCTGAAGAGGGTCAGGAGTCTGAATGGGAGGGTATGGATACACTCAGACACTAAGCCTGGGACACTTTTCTGTGGGTAGGAAAGTGTGTACAGGATTGGCTCTCCTGTCCCCATGAGTTGAATTCCTGGGAGGCTCCTGAGATCCAGACTCCCAGCAGAGATGGGCATCTGCCCAGCCTCCAGTGTGTGTCCATCTAATCTCTCCAGAGCAGATGCCACCCCACCAAGCCCCCTAAGGGCTTACACCTCAGCCCCAGCCACCAGAAATTTCCTCATAGAACTCCGCAGCAGCTCCACTTGGGGAGTAAGTGCGTTGATCTCTGTTTGGGCTCTCTCTCGTCCAGCGAGGAGGTCCACCGGAACAAGGTAGAGGAGAGTGTGGCTGCACAGTCGCTAATCAAGACCTCTGGAGACCAAACAGGAAGCAGGTCTGATTTTATTGCACAGTTACCTAAGCAGATTACAGGCAGCCACCAATGCAATGTCTGCTAACTGTCCTTGCAGTGACCAATGGAGGAATGGGCCATGGAGCAAGTGCAGGGACTGCAACACATGGCCTCACGCCCAGGGCTGAGACTACAGGGTAAACGATTTGCCACTCAGATGCCGCCCTTAATGTATGCCATATATGCAGTACTCCCTGCACTTATTCCCACAGATCTCATCTGTGCAAAAACTCCAATCAACCATACTCCCATCCCATTCTACCTGCTACCGGTGAGAAGGGAAGCTGAGAGTATTTCAACCAGCTGGCAGCTTGGTGAGCAACTGGAGAGGAGGAAGGGATTAACAACTGCGAGTCCTTGCTGTCTCTGTCTCTCAGTACACAGACCAAGAGGGAAAGGAAAGGACAGGTGGACATAGGCAGTGTCTAGCCATACTCATTGACCGTTGACCACCTCAGTGCAGATGATTCTTCCATTTTTTCGTTAAGGATATTTTATTTACTTACCTACTTATTTATTTATTGGTGTTCTTGCTGTGATAATTGTTCCATGGATATATATATATATATATATATATATATTTTTTTTTTCCCTCATTTTTAGCACTTTTTAAAGATAAATTATTTTCCTTGCCTTCTCTTTTGAGGGTTAGGATTTTTGATTTGTTTATTTATTTTTTATTTGTTTCTCTTTCTCTCGTTCTTTTGCCTGTTAACTGCCAAATTCTCTTATTCACTCTTTCTCTCTCCCTTTACTTTGCTCTTCCTATTTTTTCTCCTCCTTCTTTATAACTGTCACTTGCCTCATCTCTTCTGCATTCTCTATGGTCACATTTTGAACATTCTAAACTCTCTTCTATCTTCCTATCCCATGTTCTGTTCTCTTAATGAACTGTATTTTTTTTTTACCATTTTTAAAGAACTATAGGGTTTATATAAATCTTGCCCCCACCATTCATGCTTTTGTAACTATTACTGCTGTGGGTGACATAGTTGACACCTGCTATTTACTTTAATGCTAGATCTAGTTCACAGACATATTATGAATTTCCTGTGAAAGGGGCTACATGGCAAGGACCTGAGGGAAACCCATAGGAGCTGAGCAAGGGCTGAAGAATCCCGCTCTCCTGGAAGATCTACCCTTGGGCCACATTATTAACTGGCACCAGAGGGACCTTGGAAGTGGCTTATTTATCTTCCATTCTATGAGAATTGGGGAACCATGAGTAGAATAAGGTGGTGGACTGACCTCATGTTGTAAAAAGAACATGGCACCATGATTCCTAGTGTAGGGTTATTTCTGAATCCCATTGCATAATGGAATTACCTGGGATCTATTAAGAAACACAGATCCCAGGATCCCTTTACAAGAGATTTGGATTGAATGACTCTAGGGTAAAGGTTAGGAATTTGTATTTTCCCAAAATTCCCAATAAAACTGAAATAAGTTGGACTTGGAAACCATATTCTTGTATGTTCAAATCTATCTGTGAAGTGTCAATAAAGGGCAAGAACATAATTGACTTCAAACTTTACTACTGAGCTATAGTAACAGAAACTGCAAGGTACTGACATAAAAACAGACAGATAAATCAGTGGTACAGAATAGAAGACATAGAGACAAACCCACACATTTACAGTCACTCGATCCTTGATAAAGGTGCCAAGAACATATACTGGAGAAAAGACAGCCTTTTAAACAAGTGGTACTGGGAAAACTTGTCATCCATATGTAGAAGAATGAAAATAGACCTTCATCTTTCATTCTGCACAAAAATCATCTCAAAATGGACCAAAGATCTAGGAATTATACCAGAAGTGATCCAAGTCCTGGAAGAAAACATAGGGTCAATACACCAACATATAGGGACAGGTAATGGCTTTCTCAATAGGTCCCCTAAAGCTGAGGAAATAATGCCAAGAATTAATAAATGGAATTGTATCAAACTGAAAACTTCCACACAACAAAGGAAACAATTAAGAATGTGAAGATAGAATCTATAGAATGTGAGAAAAATCTTTGCTATAGCTACTCTTCTGACAGAGGATTCATAGATAGAATATGAAAGTTTTAAAAAACCTTAATACCCCCCCCAATAACCCAGTTAATAAATGGGAAAGTGAATTAAACAGACACTTCTCAAAAGAAGAAGTGCAAATGGCCAACAATTATATGAAAAAATATTCAACACCATTAGACATTAGGAAGATAAAAATCAAAACTACATTGATATTTCATCGCACTCCAGTCAGAGCGGCAGTCATCAAGAATACATACAATTATCAATACTGGAGAGGAGGTGGAGAAAAAGGAACACTTCACACTGTTGGTGAGACTGTAAATCAGTACAACCACTATGCAAATCAATATGGATTTTCCTCAAAAGACTAGACATAGAACCATCATCTAACTCAGCTATACACTCCTTGGCATTTATTCTAAATAATTAAAGCTAGAATACTATAGCAGTTCATGCATACCCATGTTTATAGCAGAACAATTCACAATAGCCCAAACTATAGAACCAGCCTAGGTGTCCATCAACAGATGAGTGGATAAAGAAAATATGTTATGTATACACAGTAGAGTTTTATTCAGCCACAAAGGAAAATGAAGCTATGACATTTGCAGGAGAATGGATGGAACTTGACATCATCATGTTAGTGAAATAAGCCAAATTCAGGTCAAGGCTTATATGTTTTTCTCTTCTGTGCAGAAGCTAGAGAGAAAAATGGATAAGAAAGGTGTGTGTGGGGGGGAATCTCATTAAAATTAAAGAGAGATCAGTGAAGTAGAGGAAAGAGATGGGAGGAGGGAAAGGAAATAACCAGAGAATGATATTAGCCAAATAATACTGTTATATTCTGAGCATGTGCAAATATGTAACAGCAAATCCTCGTGTTACGTACAACTATAACGCCCTAATAAAAGATATTGAAAAGAGAAAAATAATCAAGGAGCAACTTTTACCTAAAGACAGGTGATGAAAGAGCTTCAAAGACCAGTTCTCTTACCTCTGTTTAGGAACTATCTAAAGGACTGTGCCATCTTCCAAACTCCTCATTTGATCAGTGAGGCTTTTGAAGCCATTGAATCATAATCCAACTCTTTTTAAATCTTTTTAATACCTTTATTTTTATATGATTCTGAAAATTGAACCGAGGGCCTCGCAAGTGCCAGGCAAGCACTCTACCGTTGAGCCACAACCCCAGCCCCATAATCCAACCCTTAAAATTTTTTACATTTGTTTAATTAGTTATACATGACAGTAGAATGCATTTTGATACATCATATATAATGGATTATAATTTTTCATTCTTCTGGTTGTTCATGATGTAGAATCACACCAGTTGTATAGTTATACATATGCATAGGGTAATAGTGTCTGATTCATTCTACTATTCTTTCTACCCCATACCCTCTCCCCTTCCTTCACTGCCCTCTACCTACCTAATCTAAAGTAAATCTATTTTTCCTCTCTCCTCCCCCCATTGTGAGTTAGCATCCACATATCAGAAAAAACATTTGGCTTTTGGTTTTGAGGATTGGCTTATTTCACTTAGCACGTTCTCCAGCTCCATCCTTTTACTGGCAAATGCCATAATTTTATTGTTCTTTAAGGTGAGTAATATTCAATTGTACAATCCAACTTTTGACAGCTTAATTCTTCTTCCTTTACTCCTGTGCAGGTGTGTAACACCCAAGAGACCTCCCCTATAAAATACCTACAGATAGTTCTACAATTGAGCTTCTAGAAAATTGGTTCTAGAAGGAGTATAACAATCCCAAATAGGGTATTGGAGCTGGGTCATTCAGAATGTGACTGGAGAACTTCATTTTTAGAGGTGGGTAGAGCAATTGCTATAGTCTCCAGCATGTTGTACTGTGACAACAAAATTATTAATATTTTATCACTGGTGACCTGAGGTAGGATTCTTATAGAACAGAATGCTCTAGCAGGTACAACATGTCAGGCATTTTAGAGGCACAGGGGAAGGAGTAATTATAATGACTTTGGAATTGGATGTTACTTGCTAAGTAAAAATGATGCATTGTAGAAATTCAGTGAAAGGTCAAGAGTGATTAGTCATCAATTTAAGGCAAAATGTGAAAGTCAGAGGGCCTCTTTTCCATTGTGTAAAAAAAAAATAAGATATTGTGCTGCTGTGCAGTAAAAATCTGAGAACCAAGCCTATAACTTAACTAAAAGGAGAGAAAAGCTCCAGAGAAGGTGGTTGAAATATCACTCACCTGGACATCGTGCAGTATATTGGTCCTCCATGTTGATGACATGAGTTTTCAAGTTTACTAGAGGTCTTATTAAGACACTTATGTCCCAGTGGGTGGGAATAAACTCCACAAAGATTCAGGGGCCTCCTATATCAATAAAATTGTGGGGAGATACTGTGGTTTGGAAACATGCTGGACATTCCATTCCATAGTATGGGGTCTCCTATTTTCCTGACCAGTGGGAAGGGAACTTGATTCTCAATAGGACTCTTACTTCAAGTTCACATGTTTCTCTGACCCAGTTACTGAGTGAAAGGAAAGGTTGCCAGTTTGAAGTGGGTAACACACTAGCCGACTCGGGTTATCTAGCAAATAGTGGCTTGATCCATATGTTTCATCAGACCATGAGGGATTACAGGAATGCATGAGGGCAAAAGATGCTCTGTGGATCTTCAAACCCCACTAAGAAAAATTAACTTAGACACTGAGGTTTCTGGGACAAGATCATGCCATCTTCAGCAGAGTGGAAAACAACTCCTTGCATGTTACTGGGGTTGGTAAGAAATGAGTAGTGAGGCATAACATAATCACTAGACTATATTTGTCTAGCATGATGTGGACTGTGGGTTCCACTACATCTCACCAATTTGTAAGTGTTCAAATGCTGGGTGGGCCCTGAATCAATACTGTAAGATGGAAGCCATATAACTGAATCGGGTATAAACAGAGACAGGAGGCAAAAATAAACTGAGTTACCAAGCAAACCAGAGCCTCATACTATTCAGCACCATGACACAAAATCCTCTCTTTTGATTCACAGCTATGGTGACGGTGGTAGTGGTGTGTGTGTATACGACTCACATATGACCAGCAGACAGAGGAGAAAAATGGTGTAACCCTGACAGATACCTATGAGGGTGAAATACTTCCAAAGGACACAAATTTGGGCAGTGTGCCTGGTCACCTATTTTCTGTGGAATAAAAAGTGGCCCCCCATAAGATATATACAATTCCTCAGCTGTGGGAATGGCTTTGCTGATTGGTCAGGGACCTGGGAGAAGAGGGATTTGAAAACAAAGAACATGAAAGTCTGGGTAAATAAATGTTTATAGGCTGATGGAAAAGGCACAAAATGTGCAGGGTTTTTGTTTGTTTTGTTTTGTATAGAGAGCACCTTCTATGGAAGAAGTACAAGGCAACCAAGTGGGCAGAATGATTTAGTCAGTTTAAGTTGATCATCCTCTGACACTGACCATTTTCTACTGTTGGTACAGGGAGCATAGGAATGGAGTAGCCAAGATGAAATAGACAGGTGGACCCTGCAACATGGAGTCCCAAAGGACAGATCAGTAGTTTAATATGTAGTGAAAGAGCTGCAGTGATGGGTCTGTGACCGTGTATTCCCATGTGTGGCAATCCATATCACATTGGCAATCCAGATGCCACCAGCCTCATCTTGACTTCTGAAGTTATAATTGAAGAACCAGCTTAGAGATGATGCCCTATAGGGATAGGGTATCATCTTCCAAGATGCAATACACAACCTCAATCCATGCATCCATCATGAATAGAATTCATGTGTTGCAAATGAAGAGGGAGATGTAGGAGTAACCTTACTTATTATATATGACCCATTTGGGAGACTTGTGCTTTCTGTCTCTATAACCTTTCATTCTGGTGGGTTTTGAGGTCATGGTTTCCATTGTGGTAATGCTTCCACCAGGAGACCGTGAGTCCCGTTAAACTTTGAGGTGCTCCTTTCATCTGGTTTCTTCTGACTTTTTATGTCAAACAGCAGACAAGGGAAGGAGTTACCACATTGGCAGAAATAAGTGACCCTGATCATCACAGGATAGGGGACTGCTGTTATACAATGGGGAGACATGTTTAGAGTCCAGGGAGTACAATGTCTCTTGGTTCATCCTGTCCATTTGTGACTGGGAATAGATAAGAATAGCAACCCTGACCTCAGAAGGGCATGATGACTAGTGGCTTATTCCCCTTAGGGATGATAACTGGGGTACCCATCAAATAAATAACCTAGTTCATTGCTTTGCTAGCCCAGTGTGGGGGTGCCAGTGGAGAAGATTGGAACAGAAATATAAAAGGGTGATGATAAATATTCTGCAGTCCTGAGACCAAAGCTAACCTGTGTCTTGTAAGTTTTCCCCAAGAAAAGTCACCAGCTAGGATTCTGAAGGAACTGCTCTCAGGTACCTTTAACTTATTAATTGAAGCAAGCAGATCCAAGAAAAACAAAGAGTGGATTTAGTAGATGCTGTGATGTTGCTCCAAATTCCTCTTAAGAGCCAAGGAATCGATGCCCATTGGATGCATTAACTTCCCATGTGTGGCGATCCACATCACATTACCCAGATGCTACCTGCCTCATCTTGACTCATCACCCTTCAGCGGAGTCTCCCTATAATTGTCTTCTGCCAAAGGGTGCTGTCATTACAAAGCTGTACCCCCGAGCCAGTAGTCAGTCTTCTTCCGTGTCTAGGAGAAACAGACGTAAAAAGGCTGCCACCCACCGCCAATACCTCAATTTGGGGCATTTTTGAAGGGCCATGAGCTCCAGCGCTCCCCTGAGGTTAGCTGCTATGGAGACTGAATCACCTTTTCACTTTTCTCTCTGTCCATCCCTGCCTCCCTTACTCTCTGTGGTGGCTTTTAAAGTATGTTATACAAATACTTTAGTGCTCCTTCCCTGGAGAGATGGAGTTCGATTCCCCTTGTGTGTGGGCTGGACCTGGTGATTCATTCTAGTGAATGGATTACGACAGGTGTGATGAGATGTCACATTCTAGAGTAGTTTTCTAGAAAGACTTTGGCATCAGTCTTGGGTACATTCTCACCCTTCCTCCTTCTTTCTGTCTTAGTGCTGATTCCAGGGAAATCCAGCTTCCACGTCATTTGGGCATCATTAACAGGCCCATGTGGTGAAGAACTGAACAAGACCAACACGATGACTCGAGCTTGGGAGTGAATCCTCCCCTGAACTGGCAGCTTGACTGCCTTCTTACGCGAGACCCAGAGCTACACTACCCAGCCAAGCAACTCCTCGATGCTTGATCCACAGAAACACATGTGTCCTTAGTCAGCATATTTTTACTGATGTGATTCAAAGACATGACAAGAACAGTTTTAGAGGAGGAAAAGTTTATTTGGGAGCTCATAGTTTTAGAGGTCTCAGTCCATAGATAGCTGCTCCATTTCTTAGGGCTCATGGTGAGGTAGAACATCATGGAGGAAGTGTGTGGTGGAGGGAAGTGGCTCACATGATAATCAAGAAGTAGAGAGAGCAGCCGAAGTGCAGGTCACCAAACACATACCACCAAGGCACACTCCCAGGGACCCTCCTCCTCCAGCCATACCTCATCAACCTTCAGTGACCACTCAGTTGATCCCCACAAGAGATTAGTTCACTGTTTTGGTTAGGGCTATCATCATCCAACCATTTTACCCCCAAGTATTCTTCATTGTATCACACATGAGCTTTTGGGGGGCACCTCACATCCAAACAATAACAACATGAGATAATAAATGCTTATCCCTTTAAGCTTCAGAGCCTAATGGTAAATTTTTTACATAACAATGAATAGCTAAAACACTCCTTTATCAATGTTATCCTCAACAAAACTCTCCAGTGAGCTTCCTTCCTGTCTACAAATCTTCATCTCAGAGTCTGTTTCCTGGGAAAGCCATCCTAAGACAGAAAGCAAAGACATGTGGATGTTAAAGGGCTTGCTCTTTCTGTTGAATAATTTATTGTTGTTGAGTGCACGGAACCAACACATAGCAGTAAAATGGTGGAAGCTAAGAAAGGAGATTTTCTAACCAGATAGAATTTGGCCTTCATCTTATAGGCATTTGGGAGCCACTGAAGTTTCTGGGGACAGAAAAAAACATTTTAGAAGGAGAATAAAGGATGTATAAAAGAGAGACCAGCAATATCAAATAAAAATCTGGAGTCTTCTGTGATGTTTGGACAAGAAGCAAAAGATTATTAACTGCTCCCTAACTCTGATGGGTAGGACTAATAAAATAGGGACAATAGCAGTATCTACCTTTTAGGGGAGTTGTTAGATTAAATGATTTAAAAATGGTAAAGGACTGAGAACAGTGCCTGGTATGTAGACCCACTGATATGGTTTGGATACGAGGTATACTCTGAAAGCTCATGTGTGAAACAATGTAGGAATTTTCAGAGATAAAATAATTAGCCTGTGAGAGATATAACCTAATAAGTGGATTAATCCAGTTGATGGATTAAAATTGGAAAGAACTGGGTGGTAGATAGGTAGATAGAGTGGGCTAGAGGGTCAGTCACTGGGGGTGTGACTTGAGGGCTTGTATTTTGTTCCTGTAGAGTGGAGCACTTCCCCCACCCCTGCTTTCTGGTTGCAGTGAGCTGCTTTCCTCTGCCATGTGTTTCTACCATGAAGTTCTACCTCATCTGGGGCCCAGGGATGTGTAGGCATTCATTTGTGGATTCAACTTCTTAAGCAGTGATCAACTTTTCTTCCTCTAAGTTGTTCTGCTCAGGTATTTTGGTCACAGCTACGTAAACCTAACTAAACATTCACCATGTAAATGTTTGTGCAATAAAAACATGCTAAGCTGGGTGGCACGTCCTTGGTCAGAGAATTTACAAGTTAACATTGGAACAGGCCAGTGTTGGAGCAGGTGAGAGGATTGTCAGACAGGTGATGAAGTGATTCAGAATAAGGTCAGCATTCTGGGAAACTTCATATTAACAGTAGTTGGGTTGGGCCCATGATTAGCATTCTTGAGTTCAAAGCCTTCCTCCCTTCCTCAAATGCAGTTTGCGTTGTTGATAATAGCAAGAGAGGCACTGACCCATCACCGTGGCAGGGAAAATATACTCAGAGCTCATGTTCTGCTGACATTGAATCAGGAATTGCAGTCTCCTGAGACAACACTTAGGTGGAAGCCCATACCCTGCCCCCATAGCCTTTACCCTGCACATAAGGGGGACCCATTAGAGAGATGTCTCATGCCATAGGGCTTTACTGTATCTCCTCCATGAATAGGAAAATAGACATTTGATGCTTTAGCCTGACGAGTTCCTGCTACCTCTTCTCACAGGTCACAATGGATTATTTTTTCTGAAAGGCAATTTCTCACTTGCTCAGGATGTAGAAAGCTTTCTCTGATATTTGAGCGGCTGGTTTCCGCTAATGGGTGCGATTAGTCAGAAAGGTTATTGAATATCTATGTCATTAAGAAAGCATCAAATGTCATGTGAGGATGTCAAGGAGGAAGTTGATGACCAAGAGGATAAGATGGATAAATGCTTGGAAGTAGGCATCTTACCTGAGCAAAGGGTGGCATTTGAAATAAGGCTCCTTGCCTGTTTTTTTTTTAAATACCTTTATTTTATTTATTCATTTTTATGTGGTGCCAAAAATCAAACCCAGTGCCTAGCACATGCTAGGCAAACGCTCTACCCCTGAGCCCCAGCCCTGGCCCCTCCTTGTCTGGTTTTACCTCCACAGGCTCCAGAATCTTGACTGAAAATTTAAAGAGGCTGTGCCCAGATTAGTATTTTATATACAGAAGCATCTAGCAGGAGTTGTTTAGCTTGTTACTTTTTAAAAATGACAAGAGAAGATATGGAGAATCACTGAGCCTACATTTTGGCGTTGAAATGATACCTAAGTACTTTAGCTTGGGTAACCACCCCTAAAAGAAAGACTGAGACAAGGTCTGGTGAACAAGGAGATTACCTGTGGGAGTCCAAGGAACAGGGGTGCAGCTCAAGAGGAGGATACATTTCCAGTACCACTTAGATGCTTCTACAGTGTGACTTTTTATGGCTACAGCCACAGGGTTATGTCATAATTCATTTAGCTACTCCCCTGTGGTTTGACATATAGACTGTTCCTTTTTTTTTCATTTTACTCTTGAAAACATTATTTGAAAAATATTGCAAACATAGATAATTTCCCCCAAATAAATTGTAGAACAATAATGCTATATCAGACTCTTTATATATATATTGCCAATTTTTTCTACAGAAAGTTGTACCAGTCCACACACTCGCAAGCAGTTGTATGAGAATGTATGTTTCTTCATAAGCCAAGATACTACTATTCTTTTTCATCTTTGCTAAATAGATAAGATCCCAATCTAAGTTGCATTTTTTCTGATGTATTGTAATGTCAAACATTTAAAAATGTTTATTGATCACTACAATTTCTCCTGTTATGAATTGCCCATTCAGATCCTTTGTTATTTTTTCCTAGTGAAAGTGGTAGAAGATTTTTTTTCATATTTATTTGAACAAAGTCTTCATATATTACAAATGTTAGTCCTCGCTTAAAAAAATGTGTATACACTTGACCAATTTGTTGCTTATTTTTGTATTTTGTTTATAACTGAATGGATAACTCAATGATGTAAAAGCTATCATATTAAAATACACCATGCTTTTCAACCATAATATAGAAATATTCATCTAACATTCAAGAGACTTGCCTTCCCTCACTAATAACTACTAACATTATTGCTTTCTGATCACACTTTCCTTTCTCCACTGGTTTGAAATGCTTTCTTTATTATAAACTAAATACAAATATCTGAGTCTATAAAACACCTAAGCACAAAATGAGAAATATAGATGTTTTGAAAATGTTTAAAGGAAACCATGTACAAATTGCATGCAGATAAATATGTAACTCTAATTGAAACATAGTGTTGTACTACTCTGGATTTTCTAGAGAAACAAGTTAACAGGATAGCTAGCTAGCTAGATGATAGATAGATAGATAGATAGATAGATAGATAGATAGATAGACTTATTAGGGGAAATTATGGAGGCTGACATGTCTCACAATAGGCTATCAACAAGCTGAAGCACCAGGAAAGCCAGTAGCATGGCTCAGTTCAGGTCCAACAGTTTAAGAACCTGGTGCAGATACTGGAGAATGAAGTCTGGACTTGAAGTTCTTATGTCCAAGGGTAGGAGAAGATGGGTGTCATAGTTCCAGAAGAGAGAGAGCAACTCCACCTTTCTTCCACCTCTCCTCTCCTAGAACACCTACTCAGACATCCAGCTGATAAGATGGTGCCCTCTCGGTTGGATGAAAGTGCATCCCCTTGCGTCTCCTTATTTAGTCCACTGATTCAAATGCTAGTGTCTTCTGGAAACACCCTTCAAGGATATACTCAGGGTGTGCCTGTGGTTTTGGAGGAGCCTGGGGTCCTCCTGCTGAGAGTGCTGGTGGCCTTTGTCTTGCTGCTGCATCTCAGGGTTGCTCCTTTGCATGAGTGTATCCCTGGTGGTCTCTCTGCAAGTAGGAGCAGCACTGAGATCTTGAGATTGCAGACTAGCCGAGCGAGCCTGAGATATCTAAAGCCCAGATCGGTGGGATACAGACTGGGTTTGCAGGGGCTGATCTGGGTTTGGTGGTCCCGAAAGACATCAGAGACAGGGCTGAGAAACTGTGGAACACTGACAGAGACAGTTTGACTTTCCAGCAAGAATTATTTTATTTTTTGATTCACTAATCTCTCTACCATATTTGGAAGAGGATGTTTTTTATGCATCAGTGTGTGGAGGACAATGATATATGGTGTTTTTCATTTTTTGTGGTATTCTTATGTCTTTAATTTTTTTCTCTTTGTATTCTTCCTTTCTCTTGTCTATTTTCTTTTCAACTTATCTTCAACCAACAGCCAATCTCTGTCGGCTCCTCTTCCACTCTTCCTTTGAAGTTTTACTTCTAGCTTTTCTCTTCCTCCCTCATGAATATTGCAAACTACACTACCTCTGTTCTCTCATCAAATATAAGAGGCTTATAGGACCCCAAATATACAAAATTATAGCAGACCTGCACCAGGATACATTATGAGAATGACTATTGGAAATTGTAAATCATTTTAACAAATATTCTGTTTATACTATTGATAGTTATTGAACTCATCATTTTGGTTTAATGAGAGAAAGCAGTAGATGCCTTAGTGGGGAGCTATTGGGTTTAAGGCTATATAATGTGTACATTGGGTGCTGTTGATATTGGTCTCACCAGTAAAGCCGAAGTGCTGGAAACCTTCAGGAACACTATAGGTATATAGGGTAGAATTTATCCTGCTTTAGATTCACACTTTTAGATGGGAAAACACACTAACAATATGAAAAAACAAGGGAGTAAGGCACTCCAAACAAACCAAGATGCTTCAACAACAGAAGCCACTGATAACACAGTAGAAGAAATGTCCAAGAAGGAGTTCAGACTAAATATAGTTAAATTGATATGTGAAGTAAAGGAGTGGAATCAAAGAAAAAATAGAGGAAGTGAAAGACAAGAGTTAGAGGTCGTGAAAAAACAAACAAACAAACAAGCAGAAATCCCTGAAATGAAGGAATCAGTAAACCAAATTATAAATTGAATGGAATGCATCACCAACAGACTAGACCACTTGGAAAACAGAACCTCAGACAATGAAGACAAAATATATAATCTTGAAAGTAGAATTGAACATGTGGAGAAGATGGTAAGAAACCATGAACAGAACATGCAAGAATTATGGGATAACATGAAAATACCAAATTTAAGAGTTATCAGAATAGATGAAGAAGCAGAGATACAAACCAAAGAAATGCACAATCTTTTCTGCTATGAAATAATAGCAGAAAATTCTAAAGAATGGAATGGAAAATCAAATACAAGACGCTTATAGGACCCCAAACATACAAAATTACAGCAGACCCACACCAAGATACATTATAATGGGAATGACTAACACAGAGAACAAAGATCTTAAAGGCTGTGAGAGAAAAAATTAAATTATGTGTAGGGGGAAACAAATTTGGATCTCAACTGATTTCTCAACCCAGACCCTCAAAGGTAGGAGGTCCTGGAATAATATATTTCAAGCTCTGAAACAAAATGGATGCCAACAAAGAATTTTATATCCAGCAAAATTAAGTTTCAGATTTGAAGATGAAATTAAAACATTCCATGATAAACAAAAAATAAAAGAATTCACAACTAGAAAGCAACTATTGAGCATTCTCAATATACAAGAGGATGAAGTAAAAAAAAAAAAAGAAGTAAAAACCAGCAAAGGGAGGATCTACACTAAAGAGACATTCAACCAAATGGGAAAAATAAGACAAATCAAAACCCAGAAATTGTTGAGAGCCACAGCCCAGTCAGAATGACACCTGGCATTTGCCAGAGGGATTGGTTGAAAGGTGACACCAGCGAACCATTGAGATGATCATTTGAATTAAACTATATATAATTGCTGTGATGCTGGATTGATTGAATTGTATATTAGATCTTTTTTTTTTAGATATAAAATTGGGAGTTATCTATTTATTGTTTAGATACTACTGTTTACCTTGTTCTTTTTTTTTTTGACCTTGCATAAATTTTTGGTTTTTTTTTATTTTTTTTTATTGTTGGTCATTCAAAACATTACACAGTTCTTAATACATCATCTTTCACAGTTTGATTCAAGTGGGTTATGAACTCCCAACTTTACCCCGTATACAAATTGCTATATCAATACAAATGGAAGAAATGATTTACGGTAGAAGGGGTAGAGAGAGAAAAGGGGAGGGGAGGGGAGGGGAGGGGGGATAGTAGAGAATAGGACTGACAGCAGAATACATCAGACACTAGAAAAGCAATATGTCAATCAATGGAAGGGTAACTGATGTGATGTATATTAGATCTTTACTGTCCGGTAATAGGATGGCTCTTGCTGCCTCGGGCGCCTGCTTCTTTGGAGTTCTCCTTGAGTTCTCTTGAGTTCGGAGAGTGAATGAGCACGCAGCCTGGTGGAGGGAGTTCTGTGTGGTGTGCCAGAGAGGAGCCACGTGGGTGGTGTTCGGGAGAGTTCCCTGGGAGTGTGTGTGGAGCGTGCTGGTGGAGTTCAGAAATAAAGTTTGTTCCTGCTTGAGTGGCTCGTGATTTGTGCCCAGCCAGACTGCGGCAAGAAATAAATTAAAATGACAGGGAATTCAAATCATATCTCAATAATAATCTTGAATGTTAATGGCCTAGACTCATCAATCACTCATACATTGCTGGTGGGACTGCAAATTGGTGCAACTGCTTTGGAAAGCAGTATGGAGATTCCTCAGAAAACTGGGAATTGGAACCACCATTAGTCCCAGCTATCCCACTCCTTGGTTTACACCCAAAGGACTTGAAATCAGCATACCATAGTGATGCAGCCACAGCCATGTTTATAGCAGCTCAATTCACAATAGCTAGACTATGGAACCAACCTAGGTGTCCCTCAATAGGTGAATAGATAAAGAAAATGTGGTACATATACTCAATGGAATATTACTCAGCTTTAAAGAAGAGTAAAGTTATGGCATTTGCCAGTAAATGGTTGGAGTTGGAGAATATCATGCTTAGCGAAATAAGCCAATCCCACAAACCCAAAGGCCAAATGTTTTCTCTAATATGTGGATGCTAATTCACATAAGGCGGGAGGGAGGCACTAGGGAAGAATAGCATTACCTTAGATTAGGTAGAAGGTAGTGATGGGAGGGGAAGGAGGGGATGTGGGGATAAGAAAGATAGTAGAATGAAACAAACATTATTACTGTATGTATATATGTGACGGCATGATCAGTATGATTCTGTAACATGTACACTCAGAAAAATAATAAATTATATTCCATCTATGTGTGATATATTAAAGTGCATAAATGCATTCTACTGTCATGGATAACTAATTAAAACAAATAAAAAAATTAAAAATTTTTTAAAAATGAAACTACAATCTATATGTGTATTACATATGTTATATTGACTATATGTGTTGAAAAATATATAATATATACCAAAAAAGGCTAAGCAATTAAAAAGTTCATTTATAGGCAAATGGTTAAATAAGTATTGGTATTGAGACTCAATGGAATACTATGTGGTGTGACAGTGAAGAGGGTAGATTCACATGTACATAGAAAAAATCACTGTAGCAACCAAGTCAAATGGGCAATTGTGTAGCAATATACTATCTATCATACACGTCAGACATTCTTCATATAAAATAAAGCAATGATGGTCATCCATGTGTAAATGGTTTCAGATGTTCTGGAAAGTTTCACATCAAAATGATAATAATAATAACCTTTACTAACGATATCAGGATTAAGATGAGCTTTGCTTCTGAATTCTGAGAATACATAGTCACATTTTATTTGTTTAATAAGATAAACATAAATTAACAGAATATTTGCATTTATGCCCAAATATTCATTGCTTTGTTGTTCATGATGACATAAGTATCAGAAACAACCTAAACTGTCATCAGTGGAAGAGTGGTTAAATAGGTTATGTTACAGTCATGGTATTTAATCACATGCCACTATTAAAAAAGAGAATAAGGTGGATCTCTCTATAATTATAGGTACATTTAAATGTTTTGAAGGTAGACTAACTACATACCAATAAATTGGCAATGTTTATCTTTGGGGAAGGGCTTGGGAAGGAAGGTTGCTGTGAATTAGGATTGTAAATCTGTCAGGACACACATTTCCATTTGTCATTCTTATGGTTGACCCACTCCGTGGTTCTGTTTAGCTGTTACTTCCATTTAAACTTTCTCTTGTTTGACTGATTCAACAGAATTTTGAACTCTTCTTGTCATAAACCAAAAAGCTTTCCACCTTTCTCTCTTATTCATAATTTCAAATGAGCTAAAAACAAGGGTTCCTTGTGCAAACTGTATTGACCCAAAATACTTGTTCTATGTCTTAAAGAAAGCCAACCGTTGGTCAGCTTTCTCAGGAAAAACCATAATGTGGTTCCTCCTGTGGGAACCAGGAGTCCTGTTCCATTTCCTAGAGTTGGGGACACACCATTCTTGTATTGCCAAATTGTGGGGATGAGGGAATGATGGTACAAAGGGAACATCTTATCTCATTTTATTCTCAAACCTTAAAAGATCAAGAGAGTGCTAAGCATGGTGGTGCCGGGTACTTGGGAGGCTGACGGACGTAGCATATCAATTTCAAGGCCAGCCTCTGGAATCTTAGTGAGATCTGGTCTTAAAACAAAATAAAAGGGTCTAAGTGTGGCATGCCATAGGGTTCAATCCCCAGTATTGCACCAAAAAGAAAAAGAAAGAAAGAAAGAAAAAACCTCCCAAACTCTAAATCCAAACCACTTTATTAAAGGGAACTCTTTTTTAATTAATTAACTACTAATCAATTAATTAATTTGTTGTAATTTGTTAGACATTACAGCAGAATGCATTTCAGTTCATAGTACACAAATGGAGCACAATTTTTCATTTCTCTGGTTGTACACAAAGTAGAGTCACACCGTTCATGTTTTTATACACGTACCTAGGGTAATGATGTCCATGTCATTCCACTGTCTTTCCTACCTCCATACCCCCTCCCTTCCCCTCCTTCCCCTTTGTCCCATCCAAAGTTCCTCCATTCCTCCCATGCTCCCCACTACCACCCCCATTATGGATCAGTATCATCTTATCAGAGACAACATTCAGCCTTTGGTTTTGGGAGATTGGCTTACTTCACTTAGCATGATAATCTTCAACTCCATCCATTTACCTGAAAATGCCATGATTTTATTCTCTTTAAGAAAAAAAAATTTATAGTTATAGATGGACAGAATGCCTTTGTTTTATTTATTTTTATGTGGAGCTAAGGATCAACCTCAGTGCCTCACACATGCTAGGCAAGCACTCTGCCACTGAGCTGCAGCCCCAGCCCAATTTTATTCTCTTTTAATGCTGAGTAATATTCCATTGTGTATGTATGTGTGTGTATACACACACACACACACACACACACACACATATCACAGGTTCTTTATCCATTAATCTATTGAAGGACACCTAGGTTGGTTTCACAATTTAGCTATCATGAATTGTGCTGCTATAAACATTGATGTGTCTGCATTACTGTAGCATTCTGTTTTTAAGTCCTTTGGGTATAAACCAAGGAGTGGGATAGCTGGGTCAAATGGTGGTTCTATTCCAAGTTTTCTAAGGAATCTCTGTACTGCTTTCCAGATTGGTTGCACCAATCTGAAGTCCCACCAGTAATGTAAGAGTATGCCTTTTTCCCCTGCATCCTTGTTAACACTTTTTTTATTGGTTGTTCAAAACATTACAAAGCTCTTGACATATCATATTTCATACATTAGATTCAAGTGGGTTATGGAACTCCCATTTTTACCCCAAATACAGATTGCAGAATCACATCAGTTACACATCCACATTTTTACATAATGCCATATTAGTAACTGTTGTATTCTGCTACCTTTCCTATCCTCTACTATCCCCCCTCCCCTCCCCTCCCCTCTTCTCTCTCTACCCCATCTACTGTAATTCATTTCTCTCCTTGTTTATTTTCCCATTCCCCTCACAACCTCTTTTATGTAATTTTGTATAACAGTGAGGGTCTCCCTCCATTTCTTTGCAAGTTCCCTTTTCTCTCCTTTTCCCTCCCACCTCATGTCTCTGTTTAATGTTAATCTTTTCTTCCTGCTCTTCCTCCCTGCTCTGTTCTTAGTTGCTCTCATTATATCAAAGAAGACATTTGGTATTTGTTTTTGTTAACACTTATTGTTGCTTGTATTTTTTTTTATGAATGCCATTCTGACTGGAGTGAAATGAAATGCCTATCTCTCACCATGCACAAAACTCAAAGTGAATCAAGGACCTAGGAATTAGACCAGAGACCCTGTACCTAATAGAGGAAAAAGTAGGCCCAAGTCTTCATCATGTTGGATTTGGCCCCTTCTTCCTTAACAAGACTCCTAAAGTACAAGAAGTAAAATCAAGAATCAATAAATTGGGGGCTGGGGTTGTGGCTTAGTGGTAGCTCACTTGCCTGGCATGTGTGAGGCATTGGGTTCGATTCTCAGCACCACATATAAATAAATGAATAACATAAAGGTCTATCAATAACTAGAAAATACTTAATAAAAAATCAATAAATTGGAATGGTTTCAAGCTTAAAAGCTGCTTCTCAGCAAAAGAAACAATGAGGTGAATAGAGAGCCTACGGAATGGGATCAAATTTTTACCACACACACATCAGATAGAGCACTAATCTCCAGGATATATAAAGAACTGAAAAAATTAACACTAATAAAACAGATAACCCAATCAATAAATTGGCTAAGGAGCTGAGCAGACACTTCTCAGAAGATGTTATACAGTTGATCAACAATATATTCAAAAATATTCAACATCTGTAGTAATTAGAGAAGTGCAAATCAAAACTAAGATTTCATCTCAAAGGGAACTTTTATTTGCTCTGTCTTTGTAACTTCACACAACTCCAGGAAAGACAATTTATGTTGCATGAATAATAATTCTTTTTATTTTGAGTAGTATTTCTCTTTTATGCTTTTTTAGTGCATTATAGTTACACATAATAGTTTGTTTCATTTGACATAATCATACATGTATGAAATTTAATTTGCTGCATTTCAGTCCCTAGTGCCTCCTTTCCTTCTCCTCCTCCCTTGCCCTATTCCCTTTCCTCGACTCTACTGGTCTTCCTTTTTGTTATGGCTTGAATATTAGGTGTCCCCCTAAAGCTCATGTGTGAGATAAGGTAAGAAAGCTTAGAGGTAAAATGACAGAGTTAGGAGATCCATAACCTAATCAGTGTGTTAATCCCCTCATAGAGATTAACTGAGTGGCGTGACTACAGGGTGTGGCTGGAGGAGGTAGGTCATTGGAGCCTTAAGGGTATATATTTTGTGAGCTGAGCTTAGTCTCTCTCTCCTTCCTGGTGCTGTGCTCCCAGTTGATTTCTTCCGCCACACTCTTCCCCATGACATCCTTCATCATCTCAAGCTCCAATGAATGGAGTCAGCTATCTATGGACTGAGACCTCTGAGACCATGAGCCCCGAAATCAACTTTTCCTTCTCTAATTGTTTATGTCATGTTCTTTGGTCACAGCACTGAAAAAGCTGATTATTTATTTAGTTTTCTCTATTAATTTTTATCTATTAATTTTTAATTGGTGCTTTATAGATATACATAAAGGTGAAATTCACAGTGGTACATTTATACATGCACATAGCATAATTCTGTCAAATTCATTTTGTGATTCTTCTCCCTAAGAAAAGGCCATTTTCTAAATAGTCACTTCTGAAAGTCAGATTCTCTAAACTACCAACTTATTAAGTTACCTGGCAAGCCAAGTTCATATTTAGCTTTGAATATTCCAATAGTAGATGCAGGGTAGCACTGCAAACAGATCTTGATAGTGGTATTCAAACACAGAAATGTTTGATTCAAGAAGATCCTTTCTTTCCTACTAAATTTCCCTTGAAGATTAAGCCTCATTTCCTGTAGAACAAAATTTTATTAACAACTAGAATTGTGTTTGAATTGGTTGGTACTTTCTCATTCTTGAGTCCAGAGAATGCTTTGAACATTGATCAAGGGCCTCTGGACATTGTCAATACCTTTGGGTGATGTTTGAAGAAATACTTGTACGTAGGGTACAGTATTATTTCATGTTACTAAGATGAAGGTGAAGTGGCCTAATAAAAATTAGTTTGGTTTATATTTCTGGGCAGTTTGCCTCAGATTTCCCACCCAGGTTTGTAGTAGAACTCAATTGGCAAGTAGAAACACTAAAATGAACTCCAGTTGTAGCATCTATATAAAAATACCCATGTCCCCCATGGTTGACAATAGTCTACAGTCCACGAATGTGCATGTGCACACACACACAGACACATGCATGCTCACACCACACATTTATGTATACCCAGCAGAAAGTCGCTACCTATGTGTAGCATTTTTCTATTATAAAAGTGATACATGAAAAAAATGACACATGTTCAGTAAAGAAAATTTAGAAAAACCAAAACTAAAAATGAAAAAGAGGAAATTCAAAAATCATTACTTATCTCACCACCCAGAGATAAGCTTAGTGTCATTAATGCAGAAATCAAAAGAAGCATATAAAACCACCTATAAATTATGATCTCAAGCAGTTTGCATCCTGCTTTTCTTAACTTCATAATTATAGCATCAGCATTTCTCCATGCCATTTAAACATTTAAAAACCAACACATCAATTAAAGGCTGAAATGTGATTCATGGTGGTGTTAGAGTTGTATTGAGCTAATCATTTTCTTATTAGATATTTGGTTGTTGCTGATCTTTAGATTTTTTATATAACAGTATGATTAGCATATTTCTGCCAGTCTTTTTGTACCTCTGATTATTTTATTAGATTAGATCCTTAGAAGAAGGATTATTGGGTCAGAGAAATGTCATGTTTTTCTATTCAAGAAAAACGTGTTTTTTTTTGGTGAGTCCTTGAAAATTGGCAAGTAGCAGGTGATCAGTAAATATTTGTTAAATGGGGATGCATATTTTAAATTCACAGTGCCAAATTGCTTTCCAGATAAGTTATTCCACTATCACCCATATAAAAATGAGTTTCATGCTACATTCAGCAGCATTCTGTACCATGATTTACTTTTTATCTTTGATTATTCATAGGTAGGAAGTAATAGGCTTTGCTTAATTTTTACTTTTCTGAATCATAGTTTATTTTTCTATGTGCTTTTGTCTATATATTTCTTCTGTAAGTTATCCATTCCTAATTTTTCTTATTTTGGGGGGACCTGTTAGATTTTTTAAAATATAAAATGTATGTATGTACAAATACACATATGTATGTATTTACACATATGTATATATGTATATGAATATACATGTATGTCACTTATGTAATTCTTGATCAGTATTATTGTAATATTTTTCCAGGTTGTAATTTGACTTTAATTTTAGTTTTGAAGTAAACAGACATTTAAAAAAAAAAATTCATCAGATCTAGTTGATTTAAAAAAAATTTTGCTTTTCTTTTGGACTGAAAATGAAATACTTTCAAGATTAATGAAATATCTTCCTCTGGAACAACTTGTTTATTTCACATATTAACTCTTTTATTTACCTAGTATCTAATTTGCATAGGGCATGACATAAGTAACTAAGTTTTCTTTTCCAAGCACCAAAATTGAAATGTCAGTTTTAATTATCTATTTTTTTCCTGTTGTTTTGATGATGTTTGCTTATTGTGTGTCACATTCTTACAAATTCCAGGACTTGTTTCAGGCTTTCAACTATGCTCCTATGGTCTCATGTTGGTGTCACATATTCTTAAATGTTAAATATTTATAAGTAGAAAATTTTCACTGTACATTTGCTGAAAACACACAGCTATTTCATCCCAGGGTGAGGCATGCATAGTCTCACAGTGAAAAGTGAAAAGATAACTCAGAGAACTAGTCTCCAAGTCTGGTGCCAAGAATTGACCCCTGAGAAGCTTCTCAACCTCTGTGAACACAGTTTTCTTATTTGCTATATCAACATAATCATATTGACCTTCTGGTTGCTGCACTTAATTTAGATCATGTTAAAGAATTCAGTACAGGACATTCTCAGCTTTAAGTATTTGGTAACTATTAACAGTTAACTGTTAACAGTATTGTTTTAATTCTTATTTTCCTAACCTATATAATTTTGGGGTTGACATTATATTAATCAATGTTCTCTAGGGGAAACAGAACCTACAGTCATACATTGCTTAATGATGGCATCTGGGGGTACAATCTGAGAAACATGTTGTTAGCTGATTCTGTTTTTGTGCAAACATCACAATGTACTCACATCACCTAGATGTCAATCACTCAATGTGGTCTATGGATGCAATCAAGAGATAAGGTAAACACAAGGTGTATGAGGCTGCTTCTAGTGTAATCGAATATTGTTTTATAGTAAATATTTGTAGGGTAGGGTGAATATATTCTAAAACAATGATAAACATATAGTATGCTAAATATATGAGCCAGTCACAGTGTTTTATTATCATTACAAGTATTAGGTACTGTACATAATGGTATTGCCATGTTTTTATATGACTGACAGCAAAGTAAGTTTGTTTATACCCATATCACCACAAACCCATGAGGAACATGTTGCACTACAGTGGCCACATCATTAGGAATTAGGAAATTGTTAGCTTCATTATTCATCTTATGGGACCAGCGCCATATATGTGATCTTTCACTGAGAGATTCTTAGTTATGCAATGTGAGATTCTGTGTGTGTGTGTATGGTGTGTGTGTGTGTGTGTGTGTGTGTGTGTGTGTGTGTGCGCGCACAGAGAGAGAGAGGGATTGGAATTCAGAACCTTGGATTCCTGAGAATCTGTCCTCTAGAAATTCTGTACACATGAATATTCTACCCTTCCTATTCCACATCAATTGAAGTGACTTAAGTCCCACTTAAATGTAACACTGAATACTCAAGTTCTGCTTGCAAAAAGCTTAGGGGAAGAGAGAGGCAGCCATATGAAGCCTTTCAATAATACAGTATTTAGAAGCTATAATAGAAAAATAAATGTAATTCTAGGAGAGTAGGAAGAATGGAATGAGTCATTGCAATATTGGGGAAAGAATTAGAAAAGGATTCTGAAGGAGGTGATGTTACAGCTGGGTGATGAAGTTAATATTAATAACAAAGCAGAAATCATCAAAGACAGTTCCTCAAGAGGGTATGGCAAGTTGAGAGAATATTAAGAAGTTCAGACAGGCTGTGCAGTGAGATGTTGAAGCTGGAGACAGGATGAATAGGAGGTTTGAGTTAGCAGATGACAGGCAGCAGATTTCTTCCTATGTCATTGGATTTAATCTTGTTGGTCACGCGTTGCCAAATTATGGTGCACCATTCATGACCATATCATTCCACCCTCCGCGTACTCCTGGATGCTTTTGATTTTAAGGCACCTGTGATTCTTCTTCAGAGGAATTCTTGAAGGTCACTGGGAGCCATCAGCAGATAGCTGGATGGGTCTGGGATGTAACATCCCCACACCCAGCTGCAGGTCTCCTCTTAACCAGTGACAGACAGATGCAACAGTATGAATACCCATTCAGTTCCTCCTTTGAGTGTTTATGATTTTGTTTATTTTCTTAAATTTAATTTCTGGATTTTTCTTATATTTATATATATTCAGAAAGAACAAAACGTATTCAGAAATAACAAAAAGACATAGTTCAAAAGTCTCCCTCTTACCCACTTCTCCTCTCTGAGTTTCTAGTGTTTATTGTAGTTTTCCAGAGCTATTCTATGTGCAATGCAAGCAAGCACTTAATTTTTTTTCTTTTTTTTTCTTGGTTGTTCAAAACATTACAAAGCTCTTGACATATTATATTTCATACATTAGATTCAAGTGGGTTATGAACTCCCATTTTTACCCCAAATGCAGATTGCAGAATCACATCTGTTACACATCCACATTTTTACATAATGCCATATTAGTGACTGTTGTATTCTGCTACCTTTCCTATCCTCTACTATCCCCCCTCCCCTCCCCTCCCTTCTTCTCTCTCTACCCCATCTACTGTAATTCATTTCTCTCCTTGTTTATTTTCCCATTCCCCTCACAACCTCTTATATGTAATTTTGTATAACAATGAGGGTCTCCCTCCATTTCCATGCAATTTCCCTTTTCTCTCCCTTTCCCTCCCACCTCATGTCTCTGTTTAATGTTAACCTTTTCTTCCTGCTCTTCCTCCCTGCTCTATTCTTAGTTGCTCTCATTATATCAAAGAAGACATTTGGTATTTGTTTTTTAGGGATTGGCTAGCTTCACTAAGCATAATCTGCTCTAGTGCCATCCATTTCCCTGCAAATTCCATGATTTTGTCATTTTTTAGTGCTACGTAATACTCCATGGTGTATAAATGCCACATTTTTTTATTCATTCATCTATTGAAGGGCATCTGGGTTGGTTCCACAGTCTAGCAATTGTGAATTGTGCTGCTATGAACATCAATGTGCCAGTATCCCTGTAGTACGCTCTTTTAAGGTCTTCAGGGAATAGTCCGAGAAGGGCAATAGCTGGGTCAAATGGTGGTTCCATTCCCAGCTTTCCCAGGAATCTCCATACTGCTTTCCAAATTGGCCGCACCAATTTGCAGTCCCACCAGCAATGTTTAAGAGTACCCTTTTCCCCATATCCTCGCCAGCACTTGTTGTTGTTTGACTTCATAATTGCTGCCAATCTTACTGGCGTGAGATGGTATTTTAGGGTGGTTTTTATTTGCATTTCTCTGACTGTTAGAGATGGTGAGCATTTTTTCATGTACTTGTTGATTGATTGTATGTCCTCCTCTGAGAAGTGTCTGTTCAGGTCCTTGGCCCATTTGTTGATTGGGTTATTTGTTATCTTATTGTCTAATTTTTTGAGTTCTTTGTATACTCTGGATATTAGGGTTCTATCTGAAGTGTGAGGAGTAAAAATTTGTTCCCAGGATGTAGGCTCCCTATTTACTTTTCTTATTGTTTCTCTTGCTGAGAAAAAACTTTTCAGTTTAAGTAAGTCCCATTTGTTGATTCTTGTTATTAACTCTTGGGCTATGGGTGTCCTATTAAGGAATTTGGAGCCCGACCCCACAATATGTAGATCGGAGCCAACTTTTTCTTCTATCAGACGCAGAGTCTCTGATTTGATATCTAGCTCCTTGATCCACTTTGAGTTAACTTTTGTGCATGGCGAGAGGAGGGGATTCAGTTTCATTTTGTTGCATATGGATTTCCAGTTTTCCCAACACCATTTGTTGAAGATGCTATCCTTCCTCCATTGCATGCTTTTAGCTCCTTTATCAAATATAAGATAGTTGTAGCTTTGTGGATTGGTCTCTGTGTCCTCTATTCTATACCATTGGTCCACCCTCCTGTTTTGGTACCAGTACCATGCTGTTTTTGTTACTATTGCTTTATAGTATGGTTTGAAGTCTGGTATTGCTATACCGCCTGATTCACACTTCCTGCTTAGAGTTGTTTTTGCTATTCTGGGTCTTTTATTTTTCCATATGAATTTCATGATTGCTTTATCTATTTCTATAAGAAATGCTGTTGGGATTTTGATTGGCATTGCACTAAACCTATAGAGAACTTTTGGTAATATCGCCATTTTGGTGATGTTAGTTCTGCCTATCCATGAACAGGGTATATTTTTCCATCTATAGATGATAATATTATCTACAGAATTGCTAGCTACTCTTCTGACAGAGGATTAATATACAGATTATATAAAGAACTCAAAAAACACGTAACACCAAAAACCAAATAACCCAGTTGATAAATGGACAAACAACTAAGCAGATACTTCTTAAATAAAGAAATACAAATATTATGAAAAAAATGTTTAACATCATTAGCAATTATGAAAATGCAAATCAGAACTACACTGATAATAGTAGCCATCAAGAATACAAACAATAATGTGCTGGAGAGGATATGGAGAAAAATGAACACTTTTACACTATTAGTTGGATTGTAAATTAGTACAGCCACTATAGAAATCTGTATGGATGTTCCTCAAAACACCAGGAATGGAACCACCATATGGCCAGTTATACCACTCCTCAGTATTTATCCTAAGGAATTAAAAGTCACCATACTAAAATGATATATACCCGTGTTTACAACAGCACAACCCACAGTAGCCCAACTATGGAACCAGCTTAGGTAGTGTCAATGGATGAATGAATAAACAAAAATGGTGTATGATGAAGTTTTATTAAGCCATAAAGAAGAATGAAATTATGTCATTTACAGGAAAATGGATGGAACTTGAAAACATTATGTTAAGCAAAATAAGCCAAATTCAGAAAGTCAAGGACCATACGTTTTCTTTCATATGTGGAATTTAGGAACAAAGAAAAGGAAGTTGTTCCAGGATCTTCTTGCTTTCAGCGTCTGTGATGAGAAATCCATTGTTAACCTTATTGGTATACCCCTGAATGTAATCTGCCTCCTTTCTCTTGTAGCTTTTAATATTTTCTCTTTGTTCTGTATGTTGGATATCTTCATAACAATGTGTCTTGGCGTTGGTCTACTGTGATTTTGTGTGCTCGGTGTCCTGTATGCATCTACAATTTGTATATCCGTTTCCTTTTTTTTTTTTAAGAGAGAGTGAGAGAGGAGAGAGAGAGAGAGAGAGAGAGAGAGAGAGAATTTTTACTATTTATTTTTTAGTTCTCGGCTGACACAACATCTTTGTTGGTATGTGGTGCTGAGGATCGAACCTGGGCTGCATGCATACCAGGCGAGCGCGCTACCGCTTGAGCCACATCCCCAGCCCTCTGTTTCCTTTTTTATTTCTGGAAAGTTTTCTGTAATTATTTCATTCAGCAGGTTACTCATTCCCTTGGTTTGAATCTCTGTACCTTCCTCTATCCCGATGACTCGTAATTTTGGTTTTTTTATGTTATCCCATATCTCTTGGATGTTTTTCTCGTGATTTTTTACCAGCCTTTCTGAATTGGCTAGACTCTTTTCCAGATGATATATTTTGTCTTCATTATCTGACGTTCTGGCTTCTATTTGTTCTACTCTGTTAGTGATACTCTCAATTGAGTTTTTAATTTGGTTTATCGTTTCCTTCATTTCTAGAATTATTGTTTGATTTTTTTTATCTCTATGTCCTGATAAAGATGCTTAACTTCTTCTTTTATCTGTTTATGTAATTCATTTTCAATGTGTTCTTTCACTGTTTGGATTTGCTGTCTTGTATCCTCTTTAAGGTTCCATTCCATATGTTTAAGGTATTCCTTGAGTTCTTTATATGACCATTTTTCTGGTGACTCTAGGTCCTCCTGAATATTTAGGCTGTCCTTCATTGTTTGTACTCCTTTTCTTCCTTGCTTTTTAATTCTGCTCATGTTACTTCTTGTTCTGTTTGACTGCTGAGTTACTGTTTACTCTTATAAATTTATTTGATGCTGTCGCTGCTGGTTTCAATGAAGTTATCTCCTCTGCCCATGATGTCAGTTCTCTGCCATGGTGGTATCCCATGCAAATGGTGACCGTTAGTTCCCTTTGCCAGGTGACCAATGCAATGGGTGGGTCCTGACTATTTCTCCCAAGCCCCGTTTCAATCCTGTGGTCACTGCCTATGAAGGCTTGGTTGGCTTTTTCCTCTGTAAGTTTAGAAGAGCTGACCAGTTATCAAGCACTTAATTTTATTACTCTCTTCTCATACAAATGTGAGTATTGGCTAATACTCTATCATACTCATTTTCTTTAATAAAAATTTTGTATGTAACAGTTTTACTGAGATATAATTCACATGGGCAACCTTCTTCCCCACCTAGATTTAGAAAATTTTCAGCACTCCAGAAAGACACCCCAGACCTATATAGAGTCACAATATATTTTTCTTTATACCTCCAGCTCTAGATAGCCATTTGTCTGCTTGCTAGTTCTTTAGGTTTTACATATTGTGGGCATTTCATACACATAGAATTATGTAGCATATGGTCCTTTGTGACTGGCCTTTTTTCCTTTGCACAAGGTCTTCAAAGTTCATCCATATAACGGAAGTATTAATTCATTTTTTTGTGGTCAAATAATACTTAATTGTATGGACATACCAAATTTTGTTTGTCTTCCACTAGATGATGGGCATTTGGGTGTTTTCACTTTGGGGCTGTTATGAACAGTACTGCTATAAACATTCATTTTTAAGCTTTTGTATGGATGCATGTTTTCAGTTCTTTTGTGTAAATACGTAGAAGTAGAATTATTATGGTAACTCCATGTTTAGCTTTTGGGGTTTTTAAAAAATGCTTTTATTACTGTATTGTAGTTATACATAATAGTTGGGTTTTATTTTCACATAATCATACATGAATGGAATTGAATTTGCTCCATTTCAGTCCCAGGTGTCTCTTCTTTCCTTCCTTTCTTCTCCTTTATCTACTCTATTGATATTTTATTTATTTATTTATAATTAGTGCTTTATGAATATACATAAAGGTGAAATTTGCTTTTTTTTAAAAAAATACATGCACAGAACATAATTTTGTCAAATTCTGCTGAACGGTTTTCCCAAAGTGGCTGGTCCATTTCACCTTCTCAGTAGCAATGAATGAAGATTCCAGTTTCTCTGCATTTTCTCTATTGTTACTGTCAGTCTTTTTCATTTTAGTCGTTTTAGTGAAGTTGAAGTGGTAACTCATTTTGGTTTTGGTTTTCATGTCTCTATTGACTAGTGATGTTGAACATCTTTTCTTCTGGATGCAATTTTTACACTTAGTACTATGGACCATTTTAATTTAATTGTTATATATGATGAAAGGTCAGAGTTCAAGACTATCTAGTTGCTCAAACACCATTTGTTGAAAAGATTATTCTTTTCCCATTGAATGATCTTGACAGTCTTGCTTAAAAGAAATGACCATAAACATTAGGGCTTATTTCTAGACTCTTGATTATATCCCTTTGATTTATCTGTCTGTTCTTGTGCCAGTGCCACATGCTCTTGATCTTTGTAGCTTTGTAGTAAGTTTTGAAATGGAGAAGTTTAAGTCCTCCAATTTTTTTTTCTTTTTCAAGGATGTTTTGGATATTCTTGGTTCTCTGAATTCCCAATTTTGGGATCATATCTTTTTAATAGACTTTTTTAAAGAAGTTTTTTTGATAAAAAAAAAATGAGAAGGGGATAGTACAATAGCTCCCATATGCCATACACTCAGCTTCCTCTATTAGTATAGTACATTTATTATAATTAATGGACAAATATTAGCGGGTTATAATTAACTAAAATTTGAACTTTATTCAGATTTCCAGAGTTTTTACCTAATGTCCTTTTTGTGTTGCCTTATACCATATAGGATGCTACATAACACTTTTATCTCCTTAGGCTCCTCTATTTTGACAATTTCTTATACTTATATTGTTTTTGATAACCTTGATGGGTTTGAAGATTACTAGAAAGTATTTTATACAATGTCCCTCTATTGGAATTTTTCTGGTGTTTTTCTCATGGTTATATTGTGGTGATGAATTTTTGGGAGGATGACTACAGAGGTGAAATTCTGTTTTCATCACATTGTACTAATGGTATATAATATCAATTTACTACTCTTGGTGCAGAGTTTAATCACCTTCCCAGAACTGTGTCATGTTTCTGCAATGTGATGCTACTTTTTTTTTTTACCTCCACTTTCCATGTTATTCCATTTCAAAAGAATCAATATGATCTAAGTGATTCATGGAATTGTTCAAATCTTCTGTTTTGTTATTGACCTTCTGTTCAGTTGTTCTATTCATTATTGAAAGTTGGGTATTAAAGTCTCCAATTATTATTGTTGAGTTGTCTATTTCTACCTTTAATTCTGTTGTATTAATACATTCTGGGGATTTACTGTGAAGTGCATGTTGTTTATAATTCTTATACCTTCCTGATGGATTGATCATTTTTTAATCATAAAATGTCCTTCTTTATTTCTAGTAATAATTTTTATCCTGAAATCAATTTTGTTGGTTATTGGTATAGCTACTCCAGGTCTCTTGGTTACTATCTGCATACTGAAACTTATTATTCCTTTTCTCCTATCCAATTTGTGTCTTTAAATCAAATACAAATGCCTTGGTATATAGCTGGGTCAGTTTTATTTCTTATACATGTCAATCTCTGCCTTTCGATCATATTATTTAGCTCATTTACATTCAATGCAATTAATGATAAGGTAGGATTTATATCTGTCATTTTCCTATTTGCTATCTATATGTTATGGTTTATGCTTCTCTGTTTCTTAATTATTTCCTTCCTTTATGTTAAATATATATTTTCTAGCATATCATTTTAATTCTCTTGCTTTAAAATAATTTTTAAAAACATAAACATAGTTCTATATTTTAAAAAGCTTTAAAAATATTTTCTTAGTTGTTGTGCCAGGATTAAGATTAATATCTTAATTTAAAACAATCAAATTAAAATTAATACTAATTTAATTTCAATTTATATAAAAGCTTTATTTACACTAACGTAGTTTTATTTCTTTTCCCCGTTTGTGTTATTCTCATCAATTATATCTTCATATATTATGAGCTCAGAAACAGTTGTATAAGTATTATTTTGTGCAGTTGTCTTTTAAATTAGATAAGAAAACAAACAAACAAAAAACCAAAGTATATGTATACCATCTTTGATATTTACTTATGAGTTACCAATACCAGTGTTCTTTATTTTTTATGTGGATTTTAGTTATGTATAATGTATTTTCATTTCACCATGTGGGATTTTCTTTGGTATTACTTATAGAGCATTTTTTGCCAGCAATGAATTCTCTCATTTTTTGTTTATATTGTCTATTCTAATTTATTCGTCATTCTGAGAGATATGGCCTTGCTGGTTATAAAACTCATGTTTGACAGTCTGTTTCTTTAAGCACTCTGAATAAGTCTTTCGTGGCCTTTGGACTTTCACCATTGCTGAAGAAAAGTTAGTTCTTACTCTTGTGGAGGATCACTTATATATGATGACTCATTTTCTCTTGTTGCTTTCAAGAATTTCTTCTTGTCTTAGCTTTTGATAATTTGACTGTGATGTGATTAGGTGTGGAACTCTTTGAATTTACCCTACTTGAAGTTTGTTGACCTTTCCGGAGGCATAGATTAATGTTTTTCAAGTATTCTTTTCTTTCTGGTACTCTCATGTGTGTTTTAGTATCCCACATTTCACTGAGGCACTTTATTTTCTTCTCTCTCTCTCTCTCTCTTGCATAAACCCAATCAATCTTCAGGTTATTAACTTGTTAGTTCTGCCAGTTCAAATCTACTGTTAAGTTTATCTAATGAATATTTCATTTCAGTGATTATACTTTGCATTTGCAGGGTCAAGTGGACTCTTTACTATAGTTCCTAGCACTTTATTGACATTCTTAATTTGTGTCAACATCATCATCACACTTTTTTTTTTTTTTTTTACTTCTTTAATCATGGTTTCTCTCAGTTCTTTGAATCTATGTATAAAGACTACTTTGAAGTCTTGTCTTATAAATCTGACATCTGGTCACTCTCACAGGCAATCTGGGCCTGCTTTTGTCCTTCCAATATATGAGTCACGTGATTCGATTTCTTTAGATGTTTTATAATTTTTTGTTGGAGACCAGACATTTTAGATAAAATATCGAATATATTATGGCAAACTTATGGACTAGTCCTCACTCCAAAGTGCTTGTTATTGTTATTCTTCCTTCCCATATTATCAGATTTCATTCATTATCATTTCCTTTCCATTTAGGTACTGTTTTTCAGCCATTCTTTCCAGATAGGTATGTTATGAAAAATTCTCGTTTTTTTTTTTTTTATGAGCATATGTTGATTTCTCCTTCATTTCCAAATGATACAGGATTCTGGGTTTACAGTTCTTTTCATGAGACATATGAAAAGTGTTGTGTCTTTTTTTTTTCTTTCCTCTATGATTTCAGATGAGAAATCTGTTATTTGAATTGTTACCCCTTATAGGTAAGTAGCCTTTTCTTTCCCGTTGCTTTTCTTTCTTTCTTTTTTTTCCTCCTCTGCAGGAGATGGAACAACTCAGGGCTGCTTTCTAGGCAAGTGCTCTCTGGAAGCTGCATACCCTGCCATCCCACGGCCCTTTGAAGTTTGACTATAACATTTCTTAGTGTGAATTTCTTTGACTTTATCCTCTTTGGGTTTTACTACTTTTGCTTCTCGTATCTGTAGGCTTAAGTATTTAGCCAATTATGGGAAGTTTTCAACCATTAATTCTTTAGAGCCCTACCCTCTACATTTTACCTTTCTGATGACATAAATGTTGGGTTGGTCTTTAAAAAAAAAAAGTTCCACAGATCACTGAGAATATGTGAAATTTTTACTCCATGTTCTGTTTCTTATCCTGATTAATTTCTATCAAACTGTCATTCTGTTCATTTGTTCTTTCCTCTGTTTCCTCTAGTTTGACACTAACCATGTCCATTGTTTTTTTTTTTTTTGGTTTTGTTTTGGTTTAATTTCTGTTGTTATAATTTTTAGTTTTAAAATTTCCAAAATTAAAGATTTTAGATTTAAAATTTCCAAAATTTTAGGATGACTTCTTTAAAATCTTTGTCAAATAATTTTAACATAATTTTAAATTTAACACTGAATTGGCATACAGTGACTGCTTTTTAAAAAAATGCACTAGTGTACTACAGGAAGGTTTACCAAGAGTAAACCTCGGCTAATGAGGACAGGAGTTACTGAATAAATCCATCTTTTTCCCTCAGCTGGGTTCCACATAGGCTCTCGGGATGTCTCCACTCACCTCTAGTAGTAACCTGATGATTATTATTGTCTTATTATTTTTCCTTCTTTGTCTCACTTTCCCAGATCCTTGACATGCTTCCAGTGATCACCTCTCAAACACTATGAACCAAAATCCATGTCTTCGATCATTTTATTCCCCTGCCCCTCCTCTTCCTTCTCTTCCTTCTTCTTCTTGGTGGGACAGGTAGGAAGTAAAACAGATGAGGGCAAATGATGACAACCCTCCCTGTCTTCTTTTTAAGATACACACTTTAAATATATGCAACCAGGACAGGAAACATAATAGTTAGATAGATATTGATCTATATAGTATATTCCCCTACACATACATTTTTAACTTATAATACCTTGCTCACTTTTCATTCAAGTCACGTTATCTATAAAAAACTACTTAACTTTGAGAGGGGTTCTGTTTTCAACATCCTGCAAAACAGAATTACATGCATTTCTTATTCTCTATTAAAATAAACATGATGCATTGGCAACACAACTTTAATGATGTTTCCTCTCAAAAGCCATCAGGTTGAATCATTAGAAACTCAATCTAACCTCTGTTTTGATCTGCTACTTTTAAAGCAGGTCATTTTGTCTTCCTTCTTAAGCTCTGGATCTCATGAGACTTTAGTCAAACTCATCAAAATTCTGACCTGACCACAGAGAGATGATCACGCTCCAGGAGTGGGAATTTGAGAGCAGCGTAAGAAGCTGCATGAAATGGAACTAAGTGCTTCTCCGAGTTGGTGCTGATTATGTTGCTGCTATTCGATGCTCCAGGAAGTGAAATTCCTCTTGATTAAAAGGGGAAAAAAATAGCATTGTTTTTACCAGTGCTCATTCAACATAGGTAATTTTGACAAGGACATATTTGATTAACTCTGGGTTATAAAGTGAAAATGACAAATTTTATTTATTAGCCTCAATAGGTGGTAAGATACACAGTGAATACAGTTTGGTGTTCATGCAGAGCAACTACAGGAAGGGACTACACAATTTAAGGATATTCTCAAGATTCTAGTTGTATCATAAAACCAAAAGAAGTGATAGATGCAGAGTTAAGAAAATAAAATTAGAGGTATGTATCTCTGTCTCCAAACATAGGTGGGTAATAAGTATACTGGAGTTATTTTATCATGACTAACATTAAGTTTTTCAATCCTCTTTCTGCCAGGGTAACAAGAAATGGGAATATAGCACTTTAGTTTCCAGGAGTAATTTCCACCAAGAGGTAAGAGAGAAAGAAAGAAATGAGAAAGATGATGAAGGTTATGAGGATGGTCTAGAAGGTCCAGAAACATTATCCTAGGCAAAATTGACAGAGGAAGGGATTAAGTGGATGCCTGAAAGACCATCTCAGGGCAGAGAGGCTGCTCGGGTGGGGATCCCTGGACAGTAGAAACAGCGCCAGCCCTGACTCTCAGGTCTGAATCTAGGTGTGACTCAGTACCACAAGTCACATTTCTTTACCTTGACCCTCATAATATCATGGCTGAAACTTGAGTTTCATGGAATTTGATGTCATGAGTTTATCATTTGACCACACCCTGATTGCATCGACAGCCTGGTGTGGCTTGGAGTTCTCTCTCAAATTCCTTTTAAAGAATCATTGAATGTAAAAAATTAGAAAGAGGCATTAGCTGTTTTGTGATTTTTAATTCTCTCCTCTCTCTTTGTCTTTTTCTTAATTTTGTTGTGGAGACCTTTATCCATCAAAAATCCTACCCAGAACTCCAATCTGTTCAAGAGGTTAAGCTTCTTTCTGTGAAGGGAGGATAGCATTGTGGTGTCCAGGAAATACAGATTAACCATAAATTAGGAGACCCCCATTCCTGTTTGGCGCAGCCCCTACCACACCTCCCAGTGGTGGGCACTTTATAAAGTGCTTCCACACGTAGTCTCTTAACTTTATTTTCCTGTCAGTCCTGAGAGAGATACACAATGGCAATGCTAAATTTTATCCGAAGGTTAAGAAATCACCTTTTTAGCTGGGCATGGTGGTGCACACCTGTAATCCCAGCTATTTGAGAGGCAGAGGCAGGAGAATTGAAAGTTGGAGGCCAGCCTGGGCAACGTAGGTAGTAAGACCCTGTCTCAAACTATAAAATAGAAATGGCTGAAGTGGTCGCTCAGTGCACCCTTGGGTTCAATCACCAGAATCAACACTTCCCACCCCCTACCCCAAAAAAAGAAAAAGAAAAGGAAGAAGAAATCACCTTCTATATTCTAAAGCAAAATAAGTTTTTCTACAAAAAAAACCTTTTCCATAAAACTTCTTAGATAATACTAACCCAGATGCAGCCTCCAAACTCCCCTTTTCTTTTGCCTCATAAATGATTGAACTGCTGAACTGCTTTTCTCTACTGATCAGCTTGTTAATCAAATTTTAATTAAGCCTCTCTCCTTCCTCCAGGCACCTGGACTTTGGCCCACCCTCTGCCTGACCCAGCAGATACAGCCTCTTCTGAAGGCCCCTGCTGGAAAATAGTCTGGTCTGAGAGCAAAACACTCTCTGGCTCTTCATCTCATCTTCCTTTCATCCCATTGTACCACACAGAGTCTTTTCTAGCCTTATTTATTCCACTATAAAGAAAGCCCTCAATTAACATGGATCTTGTTTATGTTGATTGCATTTCCTTTGTATATGTACCCAGAAATGGGATAGCTGGATCATATGGTGGATCTCTTTAGTTTTCTGGGGAACCTCCATGTTGTTCTGAGTTTATATTCCCAACAACAGTATAGAAAGTTCTCTTTTTTTTTTCACATCTTCACCAGCATTTGTGTATATATATATATATCCCCAAAGTGTATGTGTGTATATATATATGTGTGTGTATGTGTGTGTACATATATACGAATGTTTTTCATCCATAAAGAGGAATGTAATCCTGTTATCTGCAGTAAAATGGATGGAACTGGAGGACATTACCTTTCGTCAAATAAGCCATACACAGGAAGATGAGCACCTCGTGTTCTATCCTCATGTGTGTAAGCTTAACAAATATTGGTCTGAATGTAGAATGAAGGTTAATAGAAGTTGGAAGAGTATGGTTGGGAGAGTGGATAAAGAGAGATTGGATTTTATAAGTGCATATTTATGTGACTGTATGGAAATATCACACTGAACCCCATTAATATGTACAATAATACATTGAATCAAAAATTTTAAAAAAAGAAAGAAAATACTTCTTTCCTAATCTTTAACTGTTTGCAGACCTCTTGGTCACAGTGTTTTCTCTGTTGCAATAGGTCCTTTCTCCTGCAATAACCCTGTGAGTGAAATCTCTCTTTTCTAAGTCTGGATTTGCCCTTTATTTGATAGCAGGTATCTTTGTTTAATTTTTTAAATTGACACATAATAATTACATGTATTTATGGGGTATAGTCCCTAATCATCACTAGCAGCATCACCTGAGAACTTGTTAGAAATGCAGGTACTCAGGTCTCTCTTGGACCTCCTGAATCAGAAACTCTCAGGGGTGGGGTCAGATTTCTGAGGTTTAGCAAACCCTCTGAGGGATTCTCAGCCTGAGTCACTCACCCAGGTACAGGATGAGCTTTCAGGTGAGGCCTGCAAATGAGCAATCCTGAACAGCCCTGAGGGATGGAGAGGACTCTGCCTTCCAGGCTCCTCCCTCCTCTGGTGGCTGTGCTGGGAAGGCAACTAATCCCCACCCCCCTCGACTGCTCTGCCTTTCCAGGTGTTGTTAATAAGTGTTTTCTTGGCAGTTCCTGTCTTCAAAGAAAGAAATCAAAATGTATTGAGCGCCCATGAATGTGCCAGACACTTGGGCTTGGCATTTCTGATGAGTTATTTATGTGATTTTCATAAAAACCAGAAAGATGAAAAACTTATCCTGTGTTTCATATAGAGGGATGTTTGAATTTTGTTGGGGAACCTAAAAATTTTGTTGAAAACCTAAAAGACATTAAGACCAAAAGTATTTCTAATGAGGGAATTTCATGCCCTTTATGGGGGTGGGAGAGAGATTTTTATTGACGAATGAGTGTTGTTCTGGTAAAGACCAGAACCTCTGAAGGGCAGTTTAAATACCTTCCAATCATATGACTCAGCAAATATACTTTGGGTTATAGTTTTCAGAGAAATTTTCTCCCAGGTCCATAGGAAGAAAGAAATCCATATGCAGCAAAATGACACTAAACCCTTATCTCTCACCATGCACAAAACTCAACTCAAAATGGATCAAGGACCTAGGAATTAGAACAGAGACCCTGAACCTAATAGAGGAAAAACTAGACCCAAATCTTCATCATGTCAGACTTCCTTAACAAGACTCCTAAAGCACAAGAAATAAAATCAAGAATTAATAAATGGTATCCATTCAAACTAAAAATCTTCTTCTCGGCAAACAAAACAATGAGGCAAAGAGAGCAAATTTTTGCCACATGCTCGTCAGAGCAATAATCTCCAGGATATATAAATAACTCAAAAAACAAACAACCCAATCAACAAATGGGCCAAATTGCTGAACAGATACTTCTCAGAAGAAGATATACAATTGATCAACAAATATATGAAAAAAAATGTTCAACATCTCTAGTAATTAGAGAAATGCAAATAAAATCACTCTAAGATTTTATCTCATGCCAGTCAGAATGGCAGTTATCAAGAATACAAACAACAGTAAATGTTGGTGAAGATGTGGGGGGAAACGGCACACTCAAACATTGTTGGTGGGACTGAAAATTGGTGCAAACACTTTGGAAAGCAGTATGGAGATTCCTTAGATACTTGGAATGGCAACATCATTTGACCTAGCTATCCCACTCCTTGGTTTATACCCAAAAGACTTAAAATCAACATACTATAGTAATGCAGCCACCTCAATTTTTATAGCAGCACAATTCACAATAGCTAAATTGTGGAACCAACCTAGATGCCCTTCAACAGATTAATGGATAAAGAAACTGTGGTATATATACACAATGGAATATTACTCAGCATTAAAAGAGAATAAAATTATGGCATTTGCAGGTAAATGGATGGAGTTGGAGAATACCATGCTAAGTAAAGTAAGCCAATTCCAAAAAACCAAAGGCCAAGTGTTCTTTTCAATAAGTGGATGCTGATCCATAATGGGGGGGGGCATGGGGAAAATGGAGGAACTTTGGGCAAAGTAGAGGGAGAGAGAGAAAGAGAGGAGGGTACGGGGGCAGGAAAGATGGTGGAATGAGATGGACATCATTACCCTAGGTACATGTATGATTGCACATATGGTACGACACTACATTGTGTACAAACAGAGACATGAAAGATTGTGCTGCAATTGTGTACAATGAATCAAAATGCAGTCTGCTATCATGTATAACTAATTAAAATCAATTAATTAATTAAAAAGAAAAAAAAGGCTGGGAATGTGACTCAGTGGCTAAGTGTCCCTGGGTTTCATCCCTGATACTGAAAAAAAAACCTATGTTATATAAACATATAACAAAATTATATGATATATTGATTATACACATATAAATATATAACATAAACATAATATAGAAGGAAATATGATAGGTTGCTTGTGTATATACACGTAAGTATATACACTTGTATTTTTATATGTGTATGCAGTATGTAGATGTCAAAAAGCATGAAAACATGTACAGAAAATATACATACTATTTTCCAGATAATATTTACTTTTGATAGTGATGGTGAGAATGGTGCTTGTGTGTGTTCTGGTGTGTGAGAGACGTGTGTTCACAGAGCAGGGGTGGTCTGCATGCTCAAAATGTTTCATAATTTAATATGTTGGAAAATGCATTCTAATAACTTCCATCTGATCACTAGAATTCTGCCTTCTTCATTTGTATTCTACTTGGCTATTTCTATTTTAATATGCAAAAGAAGTTATGTTGTGATAACCTTCTAACTATGAATTTTTAATGAGGATTCTTGGCCCAGAATATTTCCAAACAGGTTGTGTGGTTGGAGATTTGGAGCAGGGTGGGAGAAGAGTCGTGAGACTGGAGACTGGTTTTATGGATTTATGTTGTACATTTGTACATGATCTGGAGAAAGAGAGAGACTTAGAGCAAGACATCACAGACAGGTTGCTTAATCTTTTTCAGTCCATTTCCTTAGTTGTGAAATAGGAATAATAAATCGTATTTTACTGGGTTGCTGTAAATAAAAACATGGCACTTGGTGAGCATATGAAGTACCCAGCATTATGACACCCAATTTATATTTAAAGCATCTATGAGACAGACATCGGAGAAGAAAGAAATATCAATCACTTGCCAAACTGAAAGATGATGTCTGCAGGCATCAGAGCAGCAGCCAATGAAATCTCGCTCCTCCAAATCAATAGGTGCATTCGAAACATCAAACAAATCCTGGTGTGGTTCTGAAACCGAGTAACTCTTTCCCCACCTGGCAATTTGATACAGCTTGGTGCATATGAGCAGTGAAGAGGAACTGGAGCTCATCCCTACCAGGGGAAGGGAAAGTAAAGGCAAGTGAGTGACTAGGTCAGACTTGGGGAAGGGATGAGTAGCTCAGCAAAGCAAAGGGAAGGAGAGGCTCATGGCAGGCAGGGTTGCCAACGAAGGAGGAAGGAGCTGCAGGAAGGACAGTTTGTGAGCCACTCCCAAAGGGACAAAGACAAAAGCAAGGCTGAATTGAGGTCATCTGATGTCCAGGATGATGTAGCTTGATAATGAAGTATGGTAAAGATAAACAGGACCTGTGTGGTGGCCTGATCCTAGAGAGAACATGAAGTCTCCTAATCAAGTTGGTGACTTCAAGGTGGACTGCACAGAGTGTTCTTTGTGTAGAAAAATGTAGTCAGTCTATCCATCAGGGAACTAATGCAGCTGGAGACCTAAATACTGTAGATGAGTGTTCAGTTAAGGGATAGTGTGCACCCTGCAATTAGAAAAGTCAAAGCTCATCGATATCGCTAACCCTGTCAACAATCAGTTCTGCATACTCTGACTCTTGTCCTCTATGGCTATAAATGTTAAAAATAATAATAATAAAGAATTGTAAGGATATATGGTGCCATTCTGGCTCATCCTGTACCATTTTAAGAGACATTTTGGTTACTGATGCCTTTAGTCATAGTGGATGACAAAGGGAAAGTTTGTAGAATGTCAATCAGGAGGCAATTTAATATCATGTCAAAAGCATGGCTTACACATCAGACATACTGAAGCACATTAGTTCATTCATTCAGCAATTTTATATGGACCCAGAATTTATTTCTATTGGAGGAAGACAAAAAATTAGGAAATGAATGACAAGATCTGAGGGTGTGGTGAGTGTTGTGAAGGAGTTAAAAAGAGGTGATAGGATTCATAGTGACTGGAAATAGTGTGGACTTTCAAAGTGGGCGGTCACCTGAGTGTAAAATAGTCCACTGAGGGGATGAGTACCTCATATAGACAGGATGGCAAGAGCCAAGGCCTCTGCTAGAGGGCAGGGTGTGTCCAGTACAGAAAGTGCAGGATGAGAGGACTGGGGATTTATGAGTATCAGTGACATGAGATATTGTCACAGAGATGGTTTTAAATACTACTTTTATTAGCTGCATGACCTTTACCAAGTTTCTTTACTTGCTTTAGATTCTATTAACTAATCTTAAAATGATGATGTTAATACCCACTGTATTGTTAGGATTAGAAATGTTAACCAAAATGTAAAGGATTTAGTAAAATAGGGGACATTAGTAGGTGTTCAAGAATAAAAGTTTTATTATTAACACTAATATTTAGTTAAATCATCCCATCAAGTTTCCTAATAGGGTTAGATTCATATTTAGGAATTTGCTCATGGCTGAGAAGTTAGGAAATTTTATTTTGGGAGAATTGAAAAAGCCACTCTAGTATTCTAACGTGAAAAACTTTCCTCATGACAAGCACTATTGAGTGTTTAATTGTGGGGTGACTGTATAAGTTAACATCAGGGGCTAAGAAAGGATGCTGAGACCTAGAATACATGGATGAATCCAGTTTGTACCATCCTCAAATTATTTTAACAAGAAACCCTATGGACCATTGTAGATTGATGTGAGTCAAATGATGTGATTCCTCTGCCTTAAATCCACCAGTGGATTCTCATCTCAAAATAAACCCTGATGTCCTATCATAGTTCTCAGATCCCTAAGTGATGTAGACTCCTCTACCTCTCCAATCCCATCTCCCTTCAGGGCTCCCCTCCCCAGCTTCTTCAGCCATTGTTCTCCTTGATGTTTCTCAAACACATCAAGGACTATTACATCTCAGGACTTTTGCACTTGCTGTTTTTTCTGCCTAGTAAGCTCTTTCCCCATTATCAGCATGACCCCCTCCCATTGATCAATCATGGACTGAATATTACTACCCAGGTAGGTCTTTTCTAAACTCCCTATAAAATGCCACCTCTTCTCTTCCCACTCTGCCTTAGTTTTCCTCAGGGTACAAATTACTGCATGAAATGTTATTTTATAATTTAGCTGTTTGTTATTTCCTTCTGTTGAAAAATTCCCTCCATAGGATTGGACCTGGGTTTTGTTTACTTTTGATGCTCAAACTCCAAGAATATATCTGGGTGCCTGATGAGTAACTGTTCAGTGAATGGATAAAGTAGTTCTCATTGCTGAAGTTGTTCCCTAAGGTCAATGAGAAACTTTGTAATTTCCTTAGATGTCACTCAGTAAATCTCATCGTTCATTCACTAAGCTCTTGAGCATCTAATGTGTTCACACAGGTCTGGGCACTTGCTGGCTGAAGTTTAACAGTGATGAGAATGGAGGCTTCAGAGAGAGAAGGTATTAAGACTAGTCCAATCTACCAAGGTGGGTTAATTGTATCAACAAAGAAATCACCTGAGAAATAGGTGAATACATTCTACTGTGCTAAGTTAAAACAATGCTAGGTAAAGTCTAATTTATCTTCAATAACAACCCTCCTCCAATCTCAAACCATTTCAACCTTCCCCAAAGAAACCAATTTTCCCAAAGCATTAACTCCTAAATCTTCTATTGACCCAGATATATAAAATGTATATGCAGAATATGAGCGTTACTTTACATACTTGTTATCATAGTATTATACTACAACTTGATTTTATTTTATATGAGGCAATGTTTCAGAAAAACCATAACTATTGAGTTTTCACATTATTTATTAGTCATGTCTTTTGTCACAAATAAAGCAAAAATTTTGGTGTAGTCACAGGTGTTAATATTCTTGCATATTTTTTTCTATATAAGAGGACATATTAATCCTTAGGATTATAGACATCTCCTCTATGTTATTCCACTAACTTTAACTTTCTACTACTAATGTATCATCTTTTTTCAGCTTACATCTTTGATCTACTTGAGATTTATTATGGTGAATGATATAAAGAATCAAATTTTATTTTTTAAGGAAGATATTCCATCATCAAAATGTTTCAGGAATCCCTAATACCACTGTTATTTATATGCTAAAGTATAAGCTACTTATGAATCTATTCTTGAATCACTGTTTATCTCTAAAAACCTCAATCTTTTACAGAGTGTGGCTTTAGTGTATGTTTTTTTCTATTATTTGGTGAAGGAAAATCTTCATCTTTCCAAAATATTTTTTAAATTTGTCTATCTCTCCAAAATATTTTAAAAATTTGTCTGTTCTTTCTATAATACACTAAATTTTGAAGGATGCTTGTCAAATTAAAAAATCAGGGAACTGAATGTCCTCTCTCACCCCACTCTCATACTTGCCAAAGATTCATACTATTTTATTCACCCACAAAACACACATTTTAAAGCTATCTTTACTATATTGCATTGGTTTGGTTTTGTATCATAATTTTCTGCTTTTATCTTTGTTATTTTCTACTTCTATCCTTTCTTGTTCTTTTTCTACTTTCTAGTGTAGATGATGAAATCATATTCTATAACAAAAATCAATAAACTAAGATATCTTAATATTCTGCTGAATAAATTACATGACCAATTTTAAATATATTAGATTGTATCTGTTTATGAAAGAAAAGTATGATCTGGTGTTAGTTTAGCTATGAGCACAATTCTAAGACTTAATTATTTTCCATTAAATTTTGAAGAGATGAATCTGTCATTGCCTTATATTCAGGATGTCTGTCTGAACGTGGACCAGCTTTAATATCTTGATTATAATCAGTAGAAAGTGATACTGTTTAATTTTTGAGGCTAGGTCACAAAAAACAATGCAGCCTACATCCGTTGTCTCTTGGGATGGCTTGCTCTTGGAACATGTCTGCCATGCTATGAGGAAGCTCAGGGCATAGACAGATCACATGTGGTTACTCTGGTTGATAGCGCCAAAGTGAGGTCCCAGCCAACAGCCAGCACCAACAACCAAAAATGTTAGGAAGCCTTTGAGATAGTATTAGTCCAACCACCATCTGGCAAAAACATGAGGGAACCTACATGAAAACCACCTAGTTACCCCAGAAATCATGGGTTGGATCATCTGCCATTAACTAGCTGTATGACTTTGGGTAAATTATATGACTTATCTGTAAAATGGTGCTAATAATACCTACACTAGAGGGTTGTTTTGAAAATTAAGAAAACAACTCTTGAATGTAAATACTATTCATTTCATTTTATCTGAGAATATGTACCAGGAAAGATCAAATAAATCAATCAAAGTCAGTCTAAAATATAACAAGAAACATAATGTGAGTTTGAACTCAAATTTGATTCTAACTCCTGTTCTCTTTACCATTATTCAATTTTAATGCTAAAAACAATCACCATAGCAACCCATTAACCTATCTAATCTCATACAAGGACCTAGAGAATCAGTACCACCCTTTTTCAGGTCTCTGTTTAATTTAAGTCAGACTTGGCAACAAGCTAAAGTTATGATGCCATTTAAAGCAAAAGAGGGGAAAAAATGTACCACTGGTTTTGAATACCTGAGCCCACAGCAGGTTAAGCAGACGCCTCACTGTGCCTGTGTGAGAGAGAACAGCTAGTTCTTGTTGGCCTCACTTTCTCATAATGCTGTTTTTGGAAAATGATTTTTACTAAAATAGCAGGCCATGTATGAAGCTTGTTCAAATGCCAGAGTTGCTCTTGGAACAAAAATACAGTTATATTGCATATTTTCATAGAGATACCAAGGAGAAAGGAGCTGAGTAACAGAGAAGGGAGTGTGAGGAGGGTGAGTAGAGACTTAAGGCGAACATATTTTCATATTATCAAAGTTCCCATGTAAATTTTCTTTGCACTGATGGATCATATACATCATGATGGGTTGAAATGATTTCACACAGCAAAATTGATCAATGTCAGTAGCAAAACATATTGGACATGTCCCTATGGGCAATCATATTACAAATACAAAAAGTAGTGCCATGGTTCTACTTTTGATACATAAGGTAATATTGAGAAAGGGAAATTTACTTCAAAGTCTTTGCTTTAACGATGGTTTGCTGCTGATACATTGATTTTCCTAATCATCCTTATCGTTATAACTATATATCATGAGTTAATATTTGTTGAATACTTAGTACACTTAATATTAATATATTTACTATCTACTAGACAATGTTCTAAATACTTTTCATGTATTACGTCCTTTAATCCTCAGAAAAATAACTTTTTTTTTGTGGTACTGAGGATCAAACCTAAGTCTCTTTACCACTGAACTATATCTCTGATCCTTTTTATTTTGAGACAGGGTCTTACTAATTTGCCCAGGCTGGCCTCAAACTTGTGATCCTTCTTCCTCAGCCTCTCCAGCTACTGCAATTACAGTCATGCATCATGATGCCCAGTTCATGCAAATACTTTTTAAATACACATTATACAGTAGAAGAAATTAAAGCATAGAAGTAAATATAGTTGCTATACTAGAAAATTCAGGATGCACAGGGAGACAAAGCCAAGGTTTTTAATTGCTTTGATATTTATTCTTATTGATTTTATCAATATTAGTTGCAGATAACTTTTGTTGATATGTGTGCTAATCTTGAGTGAAGCACTTCATCTTGACCAAGGCAGAAGGACAGAAGACAGTGAAAAGGGAATGATTTTCTCAACATGTGAACCAATGTTATTTAATTCCCTCCCACTTCATTATTCCTTAGTGAATTCTTTGGGTTCCTCGTGCTACAACATTGAAACTAATGGTTCCTAGAAAGATAGAAGTGGGAAGGATTCTGAGACTTTTCTTCCATCCCCCTGATTTAACAGATAAAGTCTAGATGTCTATAGAATCATAAAACCTGTGTTCTCTGTCGTCTGCTCTCAGGAATGTGATTATTCAAAATAATTTTTATATACTAGCAGCTTTGCTTCTGACCCATTGTATGGTCCTGGCCACAGTATCTAATCTCAGTGGGTCTAGTTTTCTTATCCATCTGATGAGCTGGTTGGTCTGTGATCTCCCAGACCCCTTGCAGGCATATTCTGGGTGGAATATATGCAGTGGCCCAAGCACCCATAGGGTTTATATTATTTCATCCCAACATGAGGAGATAAGGCATTTATTTGCACAAAGATTCAACTTTTCTGTGAGTCCAGTAAGATTGTATGTCCTAATCAGTGTGTCTCAAAAATGTGCAAAATACTGGGAATCCTGCCTATAAAGAGAAAAGAGCAGGGAATTAAATCCCATTAGATAAAGCACTTCTTTGGTTCTTCTGCCTTCTTGCAGGTGAAGGTCTCACTTTGTAGGTGATGTGTCATCATTACTCTATCACCTCTGAACCTCTCTTTTTCATTTAATAACAAGCCTTTCTACACAACCTATCTGGCCAAAGTTGAATAACATCATTTAGTGTTTTCCTTTTCTTTGTTTTTCATTTGCTTCTATTTGTGTCAACTGAATATGATGTCTTTCTATTCTGGGAATGCTATACGGATCATTTAAACGTTAACTAATTTGAATGAAAAGGTTGATATAGAGAAAAATGATGAATAAATATTAGTAGAGATATATGTATTATGTATGCATTATTATTTATTGCTGTGGAACAAACCACTCCAAAGGAATGGCTCAAATCTGCCCTCTGTGTTTAGATTACTCTTCCATGGGTGGACAGTTTTGACTGGTCTTATTTGGGTGTTTTTTTAATGGTCTTAGCTGTTTCTGTTACATATTGATAGTTCAAGTCTGTGGATTCCTTCTTAGAAGAGTGCTTTTAGAGTCACAAAATGAAACTGAATTTCAAAGGAAACCGATTGTTTTGAAACCCAAGTATCAAAATATCATAAAAGTTTATAGTATTGCAATACACTGATTCTTCATTAACACACTAAGTAATGAAATCTAATGACAGGTCAATTAACTACTGTAATCCTGAATAGTGGTGAATGTAAACAGTGTTTCAAGATCTCTGGGATAACTGTTACATAATCCAAAAACATCTATTATCACTAGTACCAAAATTATCGATTCTAATAAGATAACTCATTTTTGTCTAAATTCATAATAGAAATAAAGGTTAAATTGCATTCAGAAGATAGAGAAAAAATTTTTTTTCATTTAAGTTTGTGTGTCTCTACATAATGAAAAAATCTAGGTTAAGATCACATTCCTTGAATTTTCTTTTCTTGGAGAAAAGTCAAAATTGAATGTAAAGATTCTGGGGGGCATAGTGATCCATCTTGCTGAATCTTTATTCTTTCAAGTTCTTGTTAGCTCTTATTACTTGTTTTTTTTTTTCCCCATGGAGTATGTGATTTTTCAATAGTGTTCAGTGTTACAAATTGTTCCTCCCAACTCAGGTCTTAACTTTGGCATCTTGCAATCAGAAGGCTGTCTTTGATTCTTCTCCTTTTCCCTCAGCATCCATGAAGACCTTCTTTGATGTTCCCTCTTCCCTAGATATCCAAAGGGTTCTCTGATACCTAAAATACCTGTTATGCCATTTTGACTATTTGCTTATTCTCTGTAATCAGTGGTCTGAGGATGAGTGTTGTTGGGTGGGAAGAATGAAGAGTGCGGAGATAAGATCTCAGTTCTCCTGGAATGATGAAAATGGTTTCTGTAGGTGCTTTGGAAATGTGGGAGGGACTGAGGAATGGGATACTGATGCAAACCTGAGAAAACAGCTGTCTCTTCCCATCCCACTGCCTTCCTGGGGAAAACAGTGCCTCTTTCCCTTTTGATCTGATTTCTAAGCATCGTGAAGGAAGTCACACAAAGATTCAGAAAGTGAATACAAACTGAAATAGCTGTGTTATGTTCAGAAAACGCACCAAGTCCATTTTGTCTGAATTAGAGAGTCTTTATCTAGCCAGCCAGTGACTGCTCCCTAAAGGACCCATCACTGTTTCTGCAAGGAATAGCCTCCAGCCTGGGAATTTCAAGGTATTTAAGGCAAACCCCTGCAAAACTCAAAAACTGTATCCAGGTTGCTATAGCTGCAACAAGCAAGGAGGTTCGAGAGTACAGAAGCTGAACTGAGCCATTAGCGAAACAATGCAATGGGTACATTGGTATTTCTCATAGGACTTTCCATAATCATAAGCAGAAAGAAAGAGAGTCCAAATGACCCTAGTTGAGTACAAGTTAAAGAATGGTTACTAACATCTAGACAATCTCTGAGAGGGTACATTCAAAGACAGAACAATTTTACATCATATAAGAATTGCCATTTTGTACTGCCAAACATGCTGTGTTAAGCAAGTATTGATAGGTACAGAAGCAGGTTGTTCCCAGGGGAGAAGCATTTCTCATATGACATGGAGTCTCAGGGTAAAAATGGAGTCTGTTTGTTCATTGCCCATATAACCTGGCCCATAATAGCTGATCCCTTATTTCCGAGGACTTCAAGTAAGGATTTATTATACTTTGCTATATAGGATTGATTAGAGACAATTTGTGCCAGAACATCTGACTACAATAGTGTAAATGCTTATAGTACAATATTATAGTACAATATTATAAGTGTTTAGAGTACACAAATTATTTCCATGAAGACTTTGGTAGTGAAAATCTGAGATTAAGAAAAGCAAAAATGCCAGGTACATGGAGCAAGTTTATAATCCTAGTGGTTGGGGAAGCTGAGGCAGGAGGATCGTGAGTTCAAACCCAGCTTTAGCAATTTAGTGAGGCCCTGAGTAACTCAGCAAGACCCTGTCTCTAAGTAAAAAATAAAAAGAGCTGGAGATGTGGCTTAGTGGTTAAGCGACCCTGGATTCAATCTCTAGTACCAAAAAAAAGAAAGAAAAGCAAAAGCAGCCATTTCGGTTATGCATAGCTGGCTGCAATTTTTTTTAAATCTATTTATTAGATCTGTAAACAGAACTATCTGCAGAAGAAAGAATGGTGTTGCAATTGTGATGACATATAGCCAAGCAAATCAGCCAAGAACGCTGTGATTTGAGGAAAAGTTGAGAGAGAATGCAGAGGTTCCAGTGGCTCTCGGGGATTGAAAAAAAAAAAAATGGAACTAGCATTTGTCTCCAAGAACAAGTAAATGAGAGATGGTACTAAGTTAATGTCAAAATTAAGTATTTATTTGTACCCAGTTGACTATATTTTCCTACTGTGTCATCAAGTACCCATGACTCAAAATATTATTTATTTTCCTTCTTCATTTTTAGATTACATAAGCAAAACATGTTTGTTGTTAAAAACACAAACAATATAAATAAAAAGGAAAAATTCTTTCCCTTTCTATCAACATGATCCCTGATGGTAATAGCCTTTAACAGTATAGTCTTTAACTTCACCTTTTAGATTTTTAAATATGCAGATCTACATAAGTGTGTGTACATATGTAATTAAAATAGGTTCATTATAAACATATTGTTCTTTGATTTTCTTATTTCACTTTAAATAATTGTTTTCCATTTCTTCATGTCTACATTAGTATAAACTTCTATTATTTTATTTTTTAATTTACTTTTTTTGGAACTGCACTGTTTTCCCTTGTTTGACTACCCCATCATTTATTTAATATTCATCTAATGCCTGGTTTTTCAGGTTGGGTCCCACCCAACAATTATTAACTAATTGAGAGTTTGTTATTCTCTAGGGATTCTGAGGAGGAATATAAGCTATTTAAGGAGCAGTCTGTTCTCTCAAATAGTTTGAGGCTGAAGATGTGAGTCAGATACATTGTGTAACAAATAACCTTCACATTGCAACAGAAAATACTGTGAATTCCCAATGCCATAGAATCTAATGGCAAAAGGAATCAAAATAGCCTAAAAAAGAAAGACATTGTACAAGAGTGTTTTCTCAAAAGAAAAATCCAACGTATTGAAATAGAATGGTTAAAGGACAATTATTCATAGCATAAAGATTTTGTTCTTACAAAGTGTTTGATTTGTTAAGATCCCTTCTGGTACTTAAATCCTGATTTTTGTATCAACAGTTATTTGATGTAACCTAGGACACTTGTCAAGTGGAAAAAAAAAAGCTTAAATATTAGGGACTTCTGAAGGTTGGTGCTATATCTCCATCTCCTGAAATATTGAAGTGAAAAAAACATAATTCAGTGTATTTAACAAAGAGTTTTCCGCCTCACTTTGGATTAAATAGGCTTACTCATCTCCAACTCTTGAGTACTTACTTGTTCCTCCCTGTCTTTCACTTTCTGGAGATTAACTTGATGCAGGTTCTCATCACTGCTATGGCCACAGTGTACATGGTGCCAGTGCCCATACTTTGAGTTTCTTGCCTTTGATACAGGGTGACTTCTCCATTGCCACTGAGGCTTGAGGCACACTGGAACCTGTGTGGTATCACATGGGCTCCCAGTATGGTGCAGGGGATCAGTGCCTGATAAGAGTAAATCTCCCATCCGTGTATATAAATTCTCCTTCTTCTTCCTTCACCTTCCCTGCTAGCGGACTGTCTGTAGATGCAGCATCCTTATGGTCTCTCAGAAGATAGTCTTAAAAGATGGTACAACTGGTTGGTCTTAATATGAAGTGGTGGCTGTCTCTGTAGTGCACCACCTCCCATTTGCTCTGTGTCTTCTCTGCCCTGCTCCTTTTCTATCACTTCTGCTTCTCTGAAATTGTACTTTCTAAAAAGGTGTTGCACTTAAGCTGTGGTCTGTAGAAGTCACAACAAGACAACGGAGGTTGCACAAAGAGGAGTAAAGCAGATGTTCTCTACTTTGCTTATTACCTAGTTTACAGCTACCATTTAAAGGCCAACTACTAAGTGCCCCACAATTTTGTCAAATCCTTTCATTGAATAACCACCTCCCTATGAAGGGGTTATTGATATGGACTGGATTTTTCATTTTACAAGAAAGAAAACTTCAGATGTACTGATATATTTTTATAATTCTGAAGACTTCAATTTTCTTCTGAGATGAAACATTTATGTATGTGTCTTGCAGCTTTCAGGATTAAGCATGGCTGGTGATTTTAGATAAACATTGAAGACATGGTAGGAAATCCTCCAGAAAGAATTTTTTCTATTTAGGGCATATCGATTTTAAAGATTTAGGTGTTTGTACAAAATCCATCAGAACCCTGTCGTCAGGCCGTCAGTGTGAGGTAAGACAGGTCCAGAATTTGGGTCATGCTAAGCAGAGGGCAGAAAACTAATTGTAGAGGCTGGTTATAGCCAGACAGGATACAGGCAAGGTGAGGCAGCTGGCATCAATCAGGAGATATAATAGAAAAGAATCCCAGACAGATAGATACTATAAATTATGAATACAGACATGAATGTTTGTTTGCTTGTGTAGAGATAATCAAGAACCTTGTATAGTTTCTTGGGGGGAAAATTGTTTCAAGCCCAAGGAACAAAAGGGGGATTTGGGTTGGGTGCAACAGAGCATGCCAATAATTCCAGTGGCTCAGAAGGTTGAAGCAGGAGGACTGCAAGTTTGAGGTAAGTCTGGGAAAACTAGGGAGAACCTGTTTCAAGATAAAAATTAAAAAGAGCTGGAGATGTAGCTCAGTGGTGAAGTATGCCTGGATTCAATCCCCAGAACCACGGTAGAGGTGTGGGGGGGCACATATATTTGGTTTTATTCCTAACCAATTAAGCGTATCTACCAACCATAATCCTCTCTTGTTGAGCTGATTTGGCAATGAAGGATAAACTTGTTAATAGAGGCTAAACCTGGAATACCACTTTAGACCAAATTCAACATTTAAAGTACCTGCATCATTTTAAAATACTTTCTATTTTGCCCATGTGGATGTTACATCATCAGGGATCCTGGAACTTGGAGCCTTCTGTGGCTCTGGGAAGAATACTTGCACACATGAAAGTGAATCCAAGTAGTTTATTTAAGAGGTGAACCCAAGAAGTATTGGTGAGGGAGTGAGGGAGTGAGTCAGGGAAGAGAACAAAGCTAATAAAGGGGGTGAATTGAGGCTATTACTGCTTCTACTCCTCTGGGAGACTGTGGAACCTGTTTTAGAGATATCCAACCAAGAGACAAAGCATCTGGGGTATTTATCTATTGACTCTTGTCGGTTATTTATTGAAAATTGCTCCTAGGCCTTAGCTCTCCGGTACTTCTAGCTCACCTTCTACAAGGGCTAAATGAACTCTCAGGGCTACAGACAGACTCAGGTATTCTTTTTTTTTTTTTTTTTAACACAACAATTGCTCCATCTTTTAATTTGAAGATTAACAATTCATTAACTTTACTTCTTTGCTCAAGTTAGTCATGATATCATGTTATTATTAAAAATAACATAGATCATTTACTTCTTCTTTATCTATTTATCTATTTATTTATTTTTGCATTATAATTCTTAATACACCATTATACAATAATTTATCATATCTCTGATTATATATAAGGTATGTTGACACCAAATTCACATCTTCATACATGCATTTTGTATAATGATGAGGGTCTCCTTTCACCATCCATGCTATTCCCTTTCTCCCTCCCTCAGACTCAGGTACTCTATCCAGGAATGATGATTGTGAAGGATGGGTCACCAATAGCATTTGCTACCCTGGGTTATGATGCCTGTTATCTTTACCTCCAGGTGTCTTGATACATACCTAATCCCAGTTAGGCTCAAACAATCACACTTTACAGATATTTATCTTATATTACTTACTCAGTGATTAATGGATATGTTGGGAAAAATATGGAAAAGGCATGCAACCTAAGACACTGTGGTATTCAGGCACAAATGCTTGAAAATGGTAAGAGGTAGCTAAGGATACCTGAGTAATGGGCTGTGACTGGTTCCAATCATGGACCCTTCCACTCCTCTAATTCTAGCGATATCACCTCTTATCTGAAAATGTTGAAATTTATTCTTTGACTGGGACTAGCATTTTTTTGAATTGTTTTCTAAAAGTGTCACAAGTATAGAAAAAAAAATTGGCTGTTTTTTTTTTGTTGTTGTTGTTGTGTCTATTTTTTGTTGTTGCATGTTGAATGAATTCCATTACTAACAAAATTTAGGGTTCACCCTCAATAAATTTCTTAGAGCCTTCCTTGTCATTCAAATCTGCACCTCAATTACAGAGCTAGGTGACAGGATTTAATTTTCCTTTTAAGGAATTACTTTTCTACTTTTAATTAATTATTATAAAACATGATATAAAATTTAATGTTTAAAGGCTTTTTATCCTGTGATAGTTTGTGTAGATACAGGGTAATTTAACATAATTCACATGCTTTTATAAGAATATCTTCCTCTCAAGACATATTATCAAATATAATAATTTTCTTAATGTTGTCTCATGAAAATAAGTTCAAATATACAGAAGTTTGAAAAAGAGGTACAACAGAGCACACGTAAACTTATCACTTGAATTCAAGAATTGTTTTTACTTTAAAAAATTTTTCTTCCTATGTTCAATAATTTTTGATTCACTGACATCATAAAAACTTATCTCTAAAAATTTTATCATGTATCTCCTAAAATCATAATCATTTTATAATATCACCTAATAACTAGATGATAATGAAATTTCTCCATTGTTACTCAAAATACTTTCACAGCAATCTCTTTCAAACCAGAGACCATCACAGTTATAATCTACAGCAGTTTCCTCCCACAGTTTTCTTTCCAATAGCATCTGCTTCTTCAAGAGATCAGGTCAACTTTCTTGTCATATGAACCCCATTCTATAGTTCTCTGTTTCCTCAAATTGTTTAATTTTCTCCTTTATCCTTTACATTTTGTATGGGATGGGAATGAGATTCCAAGGCTGGATTTGATTAATCCTTTGGAACACTGTTGGAAGTCATCCTTTACAGATGATGCTGCCCATCTCATTTTGCATGACACCAGGAGACACATAAATCCAGGTGGCCCCACGGTTTGTGATGATTGTTATTAGTTAAGGTAATGACTTGTGGATTTCTCTATCATAGAAGTACATATTCTCTTGTAACTGGCAGTCTAAGGAGTGATATTTAGGCATTTGCTCAAATACAAGTTTTTAAAAATTATTTATCATAAATTTATTATCTCACATTTTCTATGGGTCAAGGGTCCAGGTATGGGTTGGTTGGGTGCTCTGCTTCCGGCTCTCAACAAGGGTTAGCTAAGGTTGTGATCTTATCTGATCCTGTCAGGGTCCTCTTCCAAGCTCACCAACTTAAGGTAGAATTTATTTCCTTTGGATTGTAGTACTGAGGTCTTCATTTTCCTTCTGGCTATTGACGGGAGATCATGCTCAGCTCCTGTAGATTGTCCTCGAGTCCATGCCATGTGTCCCCTTCCATGGGAAGCTGATCATACATATGCTTCTCAAAGACCGTGAGAACCTCTGCTGGTTTAATGTCAAATACAGTTTTAACTTACATTTCTACAACTAAAGCTTCATAAAAATATTAAAGTATATAATTTTTGATTTCTACAATCTACCACTAATTACCCATGTAGCTTTCATCTCTTTGTTTCTTTATAACTAAGTGTTTAACTAGACTAAAATTCAGCAAACTATAGCCCCTGGGTCAAATCAGGTTCACTTCCTATTCTTGTAAATAAAGTTTTATTGGGACACAGCCACTCTCACTCATTTGCATACCATCTCTGCCTGTTTTTGTACTTCATTGGCAGAGTTGAATATTGTAACAGACCATATAGCCTACAAAGAAAGAAATATTTATTCTCTGGCCCTTTATAGAAATTTACCAACCTCTGAATAAATGGCCTCTTAGATCTCTCTGAGCATTAGTATTGGATTCTGCATCTTTCTGTTAGAACATCTAGCACCAAACCTGGCAGAGAAATAACTGGATTTTGTCCTTATATCAGTTTCTTTGGGAAATAAATTGCATACAATAGGCTATAGATAATTAAGTGAACAATTTGATAGGTTTGACATGCACATACATCTATGACCTCACCACTGAAATCAAGATATTAAACATATTTGTCACCCACAAAAGTTTTCTTATATCACTTGTTAATTCCTTTCCCTGTTCCCAGACAACCACAAATCTTTTTACTGTCACATAGTTTATATTTCCTAAAATTGTGTATAAAAGAACCATAAAATACATACTCTTTTTTTGTTTGACTTCTTTCATTAAGAATAATTATTTTGAAATATACCTACATTGCTGCATGTCTCTTTTAAATTACTGAATAACATTCCACTGTAGGGATACACAATTTTTTGGTCAGGTCAATTGTTGATAGACATTTGGGTTGTTTCCAGTTTTATGCTATTACAAATAAGTCTGTTATAAGCATTCTTTTACAGTCTTTGTAAGAACATATTCTTTTCTTTTTCTTGAGTAAATATTTTTTAGTGAACTGTTAAAATTTAAAGAAACAGAACAAATGTTAATTTTTTTTTGTAATGACTTCACATTTAGATGCTCCTCTCATGAGGATTATATCTCACTAATGGTTATTCTTTCAAATTCTGAGATGGAAAATTATACATGAAGTCAAAAACCTATAAACTTGATAATTTATGTTATTAAACATGTTGCATGTATATAGAGACTGCTATGAAGTATATATTACAACCAGTTCTAAATGATACTCTGAAATCAGTTCTTTGTGGCTTCAGATACTTCATAAATGATTCTTTGTTTCAAGGATTCCCATCCTTCTCAGGAGAAACTTCAGTGATTAAAGAGATTAAAAGTTTGAAGCCTGCATCCTATATTTTCAAAAGCCCAGATCATGGGTTCAGGAACTACACAGTATAGAGGATCCTTTATTTCAATTGGGAGCCAGTCAAAAGTCTTCTCATGATTTTGAGAGATGGAACCAGTTAGAGTCCTCTGGTTCAAGCAAACAAGAGGTAGCAGATCTAGCTAACTTTTCCAAAAAGGGATTTTCAATAAGCCCCATTGGACCATACTAATACAAGGTCCAGCTTCCAGGGTAGGGTAGGGTGACAGACTGGGTTTGAAGGAGGTGAGACCCAGAGAATGAGATGACCTTGTTAGTGGGACCATCCCATAGCTTCTTAGGGGAAATAAGACTGAAAGGATGGAAGTGGAGCAGTCTCCTACCTTCTTGTATTATTCAAAGTCTAAGATTGAAGCAACTAATTGGCCAGCCCAGGACAAGAGCCATGCACCTGGATGTACAAGGAGAGCAAAAAGAAGAATCTAGCAGAAGGAGCTTCAAGGTCACCACCAACTCTTGTGTGTGTGCAAGCTCTTGGAATTGCCATACCGCCAAGACCACACAGAGTGAAGGAGAGGCAATTACCCCCAAGAAACTGGGGAAGTCAGAAAACCAAATAAACACTGGTCTGCATAAATACTGACAGTCTCTTCTGCTGATGGGTGATGTTAGAAAGGTTTCCTTCTGCACACTTCAAATGCAATTAGATCTAAAACTCACTTTAGTTTTGCAGATTCATCAAGGAAAAAAATGTGTTCTTTGTGCTTTCCCTTCAGTTCTTCAGCCAAAAAACAAAACCACAGTGAATGGGGGAAATAATAGAGCTCAGACACACATGAGGAAACCTGGCCAATCATTTTTGTGCAAGACTGACCCTGTGCCATATTTAGCATTGACAGCCAGCACCAGCCTTTGGACTCTCACACAGAATCTTGACCCCCTGATTTGTTGCTAAAAGCCCTCTGCTGAGAAGGATTATCTTTGACCGTCAAGCAAACCACAAGCATCTTCTATTCTGTGGGATGTGGATCTGAACTTAGACTTGTGAGAATTTCATAACACCATCAACACTGTAACACAGGAGCCAAGGTTCTCATCTATCAGGGAGTTCAGGTTTGAGACACTTGAGAACTCAGAATGGAGGAGATGATCTTTGAATATTTGATTCTATAATGTTTGATGACAAAAAAGATAAGGTAAGAGCCTTTTTTTTTCTGTCCTACAAGATGGTTTTGGTGCCCCTAATTACAGAGACTCATAACTGTACTTTGTTCAGACCAAGAGAAAGTATAAAGAAAGAAAATAGCAATAGACACAGTGTCCTTGTGCACACACTTGTAAAGTTCTTTTCAGAAAACATTTATTTTTTTAAGCTTCTTAAAAATAAAGCTGTAAATATACTATGGGAGTATAGTAATTCTGGTATGATGATCAACAACAGAAAATCAAACTGATATGATACTAAGAACTCATCAACAGACCTTATTTGAATTTTTTAAAAAAATTTTGCCATTAATGTCCTTCTTTGTGTTCAGGATCCCACATTATAATTAGCTTTGTCCTCTTTGTCTCTTCCCATCTATGAGTTTTTCTTTGTACTTCATGGCCTGGGAAATTTTTTTTTTGTACTGGGGATTGAATTTAGGGGCACTAGACCTCTGAGCCACATCCCCAGCCCTATTTTATATTTTATTTAGAGACAGGGTCTCACTGAGTTGCTTAGCGCCTCACTTTTACTGAGGCTAGCTTTGAACTTGTGACCCTCCTGCCTCAGACTCCCAAGCCACTGGGATTACAGGTGTGAGCCATTGTGCTCAGTTTGGAAAATTTGAAATATATAGATCCATTATTTTGTGAAACACTCTTCAGTTTGAGTTCATCTGAGGTTCCCCTCAGAATTACAGTGAGGCTTTGCATTTATTATGGACTCAATGTGCGTGTGTTCCCTGCCAAATTCCCATGTTGAAATCCTAACCCACCCTCAATGTGATTTTATTAGGGGGAGTCTTGATGGATGGAATTAGTGTTCCTACAAGAAGAGGCACAAGAGCTTGCTTCCTTCCTCTCTCTGCTCTAGGCCATGTAAGGACATGACAGGGAGAAGAACTTCTGCAAACCAAGAAGCAGGACCTCACCAAGTACCAAATAACCAACACCTTAATCTCGACTTCCTGGACTCCAGAATTGTGAGAAATAAGTGCCACTTGTCAATGGTAATTTATGATGGCAGCCTGATCTAAGATAGCATTTCTGACAGATAGACAACAAGAGTGCATAATATGGGGGGGCACCAGAGAATCGATGTCCTGTTCTATGTCTTGGTAAGGTCCCTTAGATCCCTTGATGGAGGTGGGTGGTATCTACGAGTTTCCTTCACTGAAGTCCCTATTTCCCCTTTGATAAAATATTGTCAGAAGATGCTTTGTGACTAGGCAGCTGGCTCTGCTTCTCATCATACTTTCAGCATTAGTGTCCATTAAAGATTCTTGGCTTCAACGACAGTCACTGTAGTGTTTGCTTAAAGGCGGTTTTCAATGTTCACCCTTTCTTGTACATTTTCTATGTTTGTTGTTGGATTTCGACTGCAAGGATGAATTTTATGAGTGTTTGCTAAATGTCTGTGCTACGAGGGAATGGGGTCAGGGGACCTGCCTCAGTTCTGTTCTTCTAAGGGGGTTAGTGCTGGTTGCAAAAGCCCTGGCTGCAGCTGCTGAGGTGGGGACAGAATCCACTCTCCTCAGCTCTCACCGCCCTCCTATTTTTGCTCCTGCTGTTTCCTACATGGCAAGACCTCCCCCTTCACCAGCGACTTGTTCTTCAGGCCTTAGCCCCTATCAGTCCTTAGCAGGGAGCTTTCCTGTCTTCCTTTCTCCACGACTGTAACTGTTCTCTGTGCTCTTCCTGCCATAGACCAGAAAATACTATTATAAAACAGTCTTATTTTCTTTTATGACTCCACCACACTGTGAATAAAGACCACATTATTTTTCTCTAGATTTTTGAGCTATCAGGCAGCATCTAACATATAGGGCCTTCCTGCAAAGGGGCCGATGGAGGATAAATGAATGTAAAAGAGTGTTTGTCACCGATTCCTTCCTTACATTACATATTTAAATATTTATTAGGGCATAATTCAAAATGTGCTCTTTGGGGGGTGTAGAGTTCTATGAGTTTTAACATGTATACCCTTATTACCTCATTACCATATCAATATATCAACAGTCTGCCTCACCCCTAAATGGTCACTTGTGCCCTCTGTGGCCATCCACCTCCAACTCTGGCAATCACTGATATTTTCTCTGTTACCTTCATTTTGCCATTTCCAGCATGCCATATAAGTGGAATTGTAAAACACATAGCACTTAGCACTTGACTTCTTTCACTTACCGTAATGCTTGTGAAATTAATCCATGCTGCCGTTGTTATTAGTACTTTGATCCTTTACATTGTTGAGTTTTCTCCCATTTTATGGATTTAACACTTATCCATGTACCAGTCACTGGGCATTGAATTACTCCCAGTTCTGAGGATTATGAAACGAAGTGTGTATATGTGTGTGTGTGTTTGTGTGTGTGTGTGTGTACTTGTGCGTTCCTTTCTCTTGAGTCTGTGCCTAGGAGTAGAATGTCTAGAGTGCCTAAGAAGTTTCCAAACCGCTTTCCTGAATGGCTAGACCTATTTTCATTCTGACCAGCAATATAGCTTCAGGAGAACACTAAGACAACTATGGCAATATTGTCCCCACCCTGATTGTTATAGATGAAGGAAATTAGGCCTCTTTTCATTTGGCTATTTGCCATGTGTATGTCTTCTCTACTGATAAATCATTGTAATATTTTGCCCTTTTCTTATTGGGTTGTTTTCCTGTCGAGTTTCACATGCCCTTTACATATTCTAGATAGAACAAATTTTAAATGGGAATCAAGTCCAATTTATTTATTTTTTCTCTTAGGGTTGGTGCTAATGTTTATTTTTGCAGTTGATTTGTTGTTCTTTTAACTTCCTTATCTGAGTTGTTTTCTTTGCCATGAAAGATTTTTTTTTTTTTTTAAGAAAACACAAGTCTTGGTTTCTAGAGCCATGATCAGGACAAGTCACTTCGTCGTCATTGCTTGATTTAGTTTTCATATCTGTGAAATGGGAACAACACTTCCTTCCTTGGAAAACATGTGTTGCCTTTTGGTAAAGTCAAGATATTTGCCTGATGAGTGAAAAACAAATGATTGAGCTTTGAGAATTCTACATTAGCAGGTAGATGAGGCAAGAAGAAATGAGAATTTACAGCCAAAGAACTGATGAAAAGAACTTATGTCATGGGATCCTCACCTTCAGAAAGGCAAAGAGAAGTAGCAACTGGAGAGAATTCAGAGAGAGACTGATTTCCTATTGACTCAGCCAGACCCCGGAGCAGGAAGAGAATCTTCTGGGGAGCAGATATAAAAATTGTTAATAATTAATTATATTAATTATTAATATTCAAATTTAAGGTATGTCTAAATACTGAAAAAGAAAAAATACCCAGTTGTTTCTATTCATGATGTCACTCTTACTTCATGGAAGAATGTTATTCCATGAAATTACAACCTGGCCTCTCTTCCCTTTAGGTTAGTTTTAAAAAAAATAAAATAAAATAAAAGCAAGAAAGGAGAGCCCATCTGCCAAATCCAAGGAGTACCACCCAAGAAGTCCTTGGCATGTGCCAGAAACTTTACATGTTCCCCACATCTGATGTTTACACGGTTCTGCAGAGAACTCAGCATGCAAGGAGGCTCTGTTCCAATAACTGCAGAACATAACAGATGACAGGTGACCCTATAGTGCAATATAACTGGAAATTGAAGTGACTGTCTCAGAAAGCCAAAGTTTATTCCTCTCCATTGCACTTCAGTGTGCCAACCTTCTCTTTCTAAAGAAAAATGGACACAGAAAGACACACAGGCCTCTTGATGCACTGACTCTCTCTTTAGAATGGCTCCTTGACATCCTGTCCTATTGTCAGGTAGGTTAGTTAGGTAGAGGGAAAGGATAATGGAGGACAGACATTAGGCCTATGCACCAAGAATCATGCAGGAACCCCAAACCAGAAACTATAGGGAACCTTACCTGAACAGGCAAGCTTTGGGAGATGAGATCTGGAATGCCTGACCTTCCCCAGACTGCAGAGAACTATAATCCTTTGAGGGAGTTATTACTTTGTTGAGAGCCACAGCTGAAGGGGCCCCAGCAAACTTCCAGCTGATTGGCTCACCGGGGCCCCAGCAACCAGCTGATTGGCTCCTCTGCGGTGATGCTCATTGGGCTGTTTCCCCGCCCTTTCAGCTGCTCATTGGGGGACTCTTTTGGCTCCACCCACACGACCCAGCCAATCAGCCTCAAGAGCGGGAAGAGATTGGGGTAGGTGTTCGCAGGGAGTGCCTGAGGTGGCTGTTGGGAATTCCTGAAGGGCTCCTATGGTGCCAGTGTGTGTGTGTTCTAAAAAAAAAGTTCCTTTGTGCTTGATAAGTGGCTTGTGAATTGTGCCCAGCCAGACTGCGGCATTACTTCAAATCCTGGGACCCTAACTCAAATAGGTAAGTATCAGAAAAGTGGGGTCTGGTACATCAAGACCCCCCAGCTACAGCTAATTAAAACTCCTCAAGGGGCACTGTGGTTTTCAGATAAGTACCATCATTATCTCTTATAACCAACTATGCATAATGTTATAACCATTTAGGGTGAGAGAGAAATCAAGGCAAGAACAAAAGACTCAGTTTGCTTAAAAACTCTGGCCCTGTGAGCACCATGCTGGCCTCTCTCAGAGGTGGTCTGTGCAGTTCCTATGTTGTACATAACCCTTTCCTTTCATTCTCTCTAAACATTTGCTTACTACTTTGTGTTTTTTCTTGAATTCTTTCTAGTAAAGTCATAAAGAGTGGCATCTGGGGACTGTGGTGGCTATTCCAGCTCCACCCAGCAGGCTCCAAGCTCTGTAACATGATTCCATCCTATGTTATAATGTTGCTACATTCTCAAACCAAAATGTCCTGGGGCTGGGGATGTGGCTCAGTGGCACAGTACTTGCTTAGTATGGTATGAGGCCCTGGGTTCTATCTCCAGTACTGAAAAAAAAAATCTTTTTTCATTTCTTGAGTGTGTCCTTGCAGATTCCCTTGACTCCAGCTGTCTTTCATGTCAGGAGTTTTCAGATATTAACATGGCTCTTTCACTGTGGCCCACTGTAAAAAGCTGCCAATGGAGTCATTTTTTTTTTTTTAACCACCCACCTTGCAAACAAATTGTGTATCGCTGTTCAAGTAGGATGGGATCGGATCTTATCAGACAGGACTTCACCAGCTGGAACCAGAAAAAAAATATGTCCATCTGGCCTGGGCAATGTGCCCTCCTGGAAAATTACTAAATAGCGCCAAACTCTATAAAAATACATTCCTTAAAATGCCAGCAGAAGGCACAGACTTATGGAGAAATGAAGAAATTATGCAGTCTTTGCAAAACCCCATTCATCACCAGTCTTGGGAAAGGGAATAAATGCCCACCCAGTTTCTGTGCCAAGAACATTAATGATTAGTTCATGGGTGCTGTCACCCAGGAATGTCCTGGCTGTGATTCAGATTTTAGGCATGAGCGATTGTGATATAAATGCTTGGAGCCCATAGAGTAATGAGACATTTTGTCCTGCGGAGGCTGGGAATCAGAAGCAACCCTCCTGCTACAGGGAGGTGGTGAGAAGTAATGGCTTTGGAGATGCCTCTATGGGTTGGGGAAAACTTGCTGTGTTCCTCAGCTCTTCGTCACCGTGACCAAAATACCCAACAAGAACAACTAAACGTAGGAAAAGTTTATTTTAGGCTCGTGGTTTTACAGGTCTCAGTCCACGGTCAACCAGCTTCCTCACTCTGGGCCCGACATGAGGCAGAACATCATGGTGAAGGAAAGTTGTGCTTCTGGTGGCTAGGAAGCAGAGAGGTGGAGAGATGGCCAGGAGCCAGGGACAAAGCACAATCCTCAAGGGCACATGGCAGTGGCCTACTTCCTCTAGTCCTGCCCTCCCCAAAACCATCGAGAGTAGATAGAGTAATCCACTGATTAAGTTATAGATTTCACCATCGAATCATTTCTTCTGAACATTGCTCCACTGCCTAACAAGAGCTTCTGGTGGGGAACACCTCAGATCCAAACCATAACACAAGCCAAATTAATTCTAGCTGCTTTCCTTCTCTTTGACCACAGCTCTTGCAGAACTGTTTTGTTGTTTTTCTGATTATATAGAGAAAAGTCATCAGACAAAGGTCCATTGTATACCCTCTTGACCCCTCCTCCATGGCCACGGCCTGCTCACAGGCTCGAATGCCTCCTGACCCTCCTCCCCACTTCCTCCTTCCCCTGATCCATCTCACCCTGTGTTATGGGGGAAGTGGCGTCCCCCAACAGCTCATATGTGCTGAAGTGCTAACTCTCAGATCTTCAGAATGTGACTGTGTGGAGATAGATAGGGTTTTAAGGAAGTAACTAAGTTAAAATGAAATCATGAGGGTGGACCCTAATCTGATACCACTAATGTCCTAATAAGAACAGAAAATTAGGACACAAAGGCACAGAGGAAAAGCCATGTAAGGACACAGGAGGAAAGTGGCCATCTGCAGGCCACGAAGAGAGGCCTCAGAGGAAACTAACCTGGATGACACACCTTGGTCTCAGTATTCTAGTCTCCAGAACTGTGAGAAACACATTTCTATTGTTCAGTCTCCTAGTCTGGCATTTTGTTACAGAGTCCGAACAAACTAATACATACTGTATTCCACAAATCACTCCCATTCTTGGGTACTGTCTTTCAGCCTCAGTACCAAGTGCAGAGTCTGAACCTGGAAATTAATTTTTTTTTCCTTTCTTTTTACATTGGTACTTGGGATTGAACCCAGGGGCATTTCACAACTGAGCTATATCCCCAATCCCTTTTTTTAAAAAAATTTTTTGAGACCCTGTCTGGCTAAATAGCCAAGGCTGGCCTCAAATTTGTAATCCTCCTGCCTCAGCTTCCAGAGTGGCTGGGATTACAGGTGTGTGCTACCACGCCTGGGTATGAAGTTGTTTTCTCAATATGACCCTTCCCATCTTGCCTTACCCTGTTCTGACTTTGCATTCAGTTTCCTTGAGCACCAGTTTTTGACCCACACTTTTTTTATCTCTTTGCCTGTGCTTTTATCCTAATCACTGTCCCTCAAATCAAGTGTGGGTCTCTTGCTCCACGAGGACTACTCTTTCATCCAAAGAGACAACAGTCTACTCTCCTGGCTCACTTCTACCCATTTCCTAATTATTTATGTACACATTCTTCAGTGAGGCTAGGAGCTGTGCCTGACTCAATGACTTTAGATTGGTAAATCTCCTACCCATATTTGTTGAAATGACTAAAAGAAATAATTTGTGACTGATAAAGGCTGTATGATCCCCTATCCAGGAATAACAGAAAATAACCAGAAGTTTGTGATCGAGCAATGTTGGCTGTAGGGTTTTTAAATTTTATTTATTTATTTATTTTGTGTGGTTATTGTTCATTTTGGGGGGTTTCGTTTTCATTTGGTTTGGGCAGTGCTAGGGATTGAACCCAGGGCCTCACACATGCCAGGCAAGCAAACACTCTACTACTGGGCCACATCCCCAGCCCCCTGATGTTGGATAGACCACCACATTAACTGCCTTCTGCATGTCCCTTTGCTTCAATGTCTAAAAGGGATAGTTCTATCAACTTTATGGGATTATTGTATGGATTAGAGAAGGTAACATGCAAGGGACTTGTCAAATTAGACCCTCAAAAGGATTAAATCCCTTCTTTATAATTGTCTGTCAATGCTTAACGTAAAGAAATAAAGTTCAAACAGGATAATTTTAAGCATCAGAAGCAACTGCCTGAGCCAGCCATCTCTGCAGACCACACGTAGGAGCCCACTCACTCCCCAGGTTATTCCAGGTAAATAAGCAATTCTTCTGCCCCTTGCTCAGTCATAAGTACTGAGAATCAAGGCAGTCAGAAGAGATTCTCAGTTACTTCAGTCATCATAGATGATACAGAAGCTCTACACCCTCTTCAAGGGCTTCACTCTGTGTGCCCAAAGGGCCACCACGGTTAGACCCCACTAACAGGCTTGAGTGGATCTTGGTTGACATACCACAAGAATGCAACACACCAAGAGGTCGTGTTCAGTTGAGCAAATATTTGACAAATACCTGTGCATCTGCAGAGGGTAGTTCCTTATTTTCAGGTATTTTTATCACCCTGTGGGTGAAGACAGGTACACAGGCCAAGAGCTGTGAACCAGAGAGCAAGTAACTGCAAGTACAATTGATCTTATTGGTGTTTTCTATATTTCAAGTTCACCTATGTGCTAACTCTTATTTGTAACCCCCAAATCATGGCTTCTGGTACCTGCACAGTAATCTGTAGACATGTGCATAGCAGCCAAAATTTTCATTCACCTGACTCACAGCAGAGGTAGAGCAAGGACATTCTCTGCCGTCCTGTTTCGTCTCTCATGCTATAAACCCAGGTCCTTTCCGTGGTCTGTGTAGTGGCCCAATCCTCACATTTCTATCTTTTTTTCTTGGTGATTTACCCTTTAAAATACTGTCTGGTATTCCCAAGTATGAAAAGACAGTGATATGGGTTATGGAAAAAATACATGTGTTAGCTAATCTTTATTCAGGCATTAATTATAGTGCTATTGGATGTGAATTCAATGTCAATGACTCAATGGTATGTATTATGTAAGGTTTCTTGTTATTTTGGTACTGGAGATTGAACCTAGGAGCACTTTACCCCTGAGCTATCTCTCCAGTCCTTTTTATTTCTTAATTATTATTATTTTTTAATTTTGATACAGAGTCTCACTAAATTTGTGAGGCTGGATTTGAATTTGCAATCCTCCTTCCTCAGCCTCCTGAGTCACTGGGATTATAAGCATGTGGTGATACACCTGAGTACATAAGGTATTAAAGAGAAACATATCAATTACAAGGCTGATGAAAATGTTGTGACCAGAGAAACTCTCAAGAACTTAATCCATTTCCCTTAAGAGTGATTGTTCAGTATTTGTTAATTCATTGTTCCCAGATACTTTATAGAGCATAATTGCAATGAATAATAAGAATTGACCTTGTTTGGTTTAAAATGCAGTTAAAGGTCAGAAGTGGTGGGTGAGAGTGGAGAAATGCAAGCAAGGGGGTTTCTCAAATGGCAGGATTGGGCTTGTCTTGCTGCTGCAGAGTTCACAACTATGTAGCACAATTAGATTTTCACATTTACACTCTGTTGCCCATGAGAAGGATGGTTTTGAAGAGGAGTTTTCCAGGTTAAAACAGCACTCCAGAGCTTTTACCTGCATCATCCAGCTGCAAACACCATTCAGGTTCACTGTCACTAAAAAATGTGACTTTCTCTTAGACCCAGAAGACAAACTATCTTGTTCTGTCCCACATTTGGGAATATTAAAGCTGTAACTAAATAATCATTTGATAAAGAGTGTGTGGCATTATAGGAGTAGAAATATTGCCAGTATCAACTGAAGGGGATGGAAATGAAATGAATGAAGACTTTCAGGATTCTTGGCTTTGGCAGGATGGGATGACAGGTTATTTGGCTGTACCCTGCTTTTCAAGAGGAGAGATGACCCCAAAGGTGATTCAGAGCTAATCAGGGCCACTATCTTGATTTCTATACTCCAAACAGCCTCTACCTAGTAGCTGAGGGCAGAGCTAGGGGCAGGACATGCCTAGAGCCCTGGGGGTGACAGGGCCACTCCTGTGGGCCTGGAAGTTAGCATACAGAGCCAAAGAAGATGAGTCCTGAGATTTAACATCTAATGGAATTAGGCTTTTGGACTTGCTCTGGAATCTGTAGCCCATTTCTTCTGGTATTTCCTTTTGTTGGGTTCACAGGTTCACAGGTGGAGAGAAATTTTGCTTGAGAATGAATTATACCTCCATTCTCACCTATACCTGATTATATGATGTTTAGATGAAATCTAAGACTTTAGAGTCGGTGGTAGAATGAGTTAAGAATTTTGTGGCTGTGGAGATGGAATGGATTTATTTTGCTTGTGAGAAGGGCATGAATTTTGCTTGTGAGAAGGGCTAGGAGTGGAGTGTTATGGTCTGAATTATATGCCTTCAAAATTCATATGTTGAAGCCCTAATCCTCAATATTAGTACCCTAATATTAATACCCATATAAAAAGAGACACCAGAGGACTTTTTCTCCCTCTTCCTCACCTTCAGCCATGTGAAGACACACAAAAGGCAGTAATCTGTAAACCAGGAAGAGAATCTGCAACAGAAACTCAAGCTGGCACCTGATCTTGAACTTCTAGCCTCTAGAACTATGAAACAATTTTTAAAAAAATTTCAACGGACCCCATCTGTGGTATTTTGTTATTGCAGCTGGGCAGAGTAAATTAGAATGCCAGCTATAAATTCTTATAGGTGATTTTAAAAATAGAGCAGGGAGAGTTGTATATCTGTGTGAAGGGGCAAAAGTCAATCAATTGGGGTGCTGGATGTACGGTTTTCCTTCTACTAGAAAACTTATTATGAGCTGGGGTGCAGTGGTGCACATCTGTAATCCTGGTGGCTTGGGAGGCTGAGGCAGGAGTATTGCAAATTCAAAGCCAGCTTCAGCAATTGAGGAAGGCTCTAAAAACAGCAAAATATAAAGGGCTGGGGATGTGACTTAATAGTTAAGCACCCCTGGTTTCAATCTCCATTACAAAAAAGAAAGGAAGGAAGGAACGAAAGAAAGAAGGAAGGAAAGAAGAAAGGAAGAAAACCCATTATGAGAAGAAAACAGTTGGATATTTTCTATCTTTTCTTTATACAATTAGCTTGATACATATTTTCACATTCACTTTCATGCATTTCTATTTGGCATACATTAGATAGAGTCATGAATTCTGAGGTAGAAGATTTGAGTTCAAGCCCCTATTTTTCCACCAACCAGCTGACACTTCTGTGTCTCAGTTTCTTCAATGGTCAAACACAGAAAATAACAGTATACTAGCTCTGCCCAGATCATAAGGTCATTGCTGGAAGATGAACATATCATGTAAGTAAGAAAAAAAATTAAAAGCTATAAAGATGCAAAATGTGAACATGGCAGAAATAGAAATTGGCTCTGAATTGCTGGGAATCCAAGCCTGAAATAATTCTTGAAAGGAAGAAAGTCACTTAGGACTTCATAAGTGTCACATTGCTCTTCATGGTTTAAGAACACCAGAGCAGCTAAGAAATGTTACATAAGGAAAATAATTCCTACCACTTGGTAATAGTCATTTTTACTGAACTCCATTTTTGCTCTCATCTACGTGAACAAATGTTACCATATGCAAACCAGGTCCTGCTTCAATTAAAACTCTGAAAACAGAACAACTACCACCACCACAACAACAAAACAAAACAACAAAAAAAAAACCCTTCTGCTGGAAATTGAAGTGGCTAATTAATTAATTTATCCTGGCTGCAGATATCTGCGTACTCATTATGTGCTTAGTATTGTTCTAGATGTTTAGGGAGGCACCCAGCAGCATTAACTCCAATATCCCTTTGAGAAGATAACAATGCAGTTGGGAATAAGCAAATGGCATTTAAGAGCTGCTAAATAGAGCAGGCAAGTAGTACAAGAGATGTCACAGGCAGATTTGTGACAAGTGCTGATAGCATGTCAAGATTTCAAAGAAAGAAGATGGGAGAAAGTTGAACTAATCATTTATGATGGGCACTGATGATTGACAGAGCATTGAATCAGAAAAGGAGGATGGTTTTGCAAGTGGACATACAGGTTCAGGAAGTCCTACACAAATCCACTAGCCGGGGCTAAGTAGCAGAGTAATGATCTTTCTGTACAATGTAATTTCTTTACAATGGCAATTTGGTGCAGACTGGGTTCATTAATATTCTGATCACGTAGTCCAGGCCACTATATACTACTCCTGCCTCTTTTTGGAGCAAAGGGTCTTAAAAATGCAGGAATCATTGAAGTTATTATTTTAAAAAAATCTGTGCAAAATAAGTTCCATGGAACTTGGTACATTTGAACATATATTAATAGGTCTTGCCCTAAAAATGAAGATGAGGGCTGGGTATGGTGGTGCACACCTGTAACCCCAGCAACTTCAGAGGCTGAAGATAGGAGGATTGCAAGTTTGAAGCCAGTCACAGCAATTTAGGGAATCCTAAGCAATCTAATGAGATATTTTCTCAAAATAAAAACTTAAAAAGGACTGGGGGATGTAGTACAGTAGTAAAGTTTTCTTGAATTCAATCCCTAGTATCAAAAAAAAGAAAGAAACTTAAAAAAAGGACATGTGGGCCCAAAAAAAAATGTTTAGAAAATACTACACACTGTATCTTTGCTGGAGAGTTTCAATATATGTTAATATATATACAAAATTGATTTCAGTAACTCAGTCCTAGTCCTGCTCCTTGTTTTATAATATTTAATGATTCTCTGATATCTGTACTCAATATATAGATTCTGAAGCAGATGAAAGGCAGAACTCTTTGTTAGTTACAGCTCTAAAGAAGAGAAGGCTGACATTCAAGGCCAGGTAAGGGGTTACACCTGGGGACAGGACAACTACAAATTGGAGATACAGGGGCAACTTATGCATGTCAGGCAGGATTTCTCAGGCTCTCTGTGCATAAGCTTATTTAAATAATGTTTTGGACTCTAACACATAAGGGCATCCCTCATGTTCTAGTTCCTGGCCTGTAGCTATTTGGACAAAAGCATGATGGCCTGGAATGGGAGAACCCAATAAGGGAAATGGTTGGGATGTTGACTTAATCAGCTGCTCAAGAAAGGGAACTGGCAGCTTCTAGCCAGGGCTTCAAAGCTGAGTCACCATAGCATTTCCAACAACGGCAACAAACAAAATATGTCATTTCCTTCCATGATCTCTGCTGCATTATAGGGCCTAGAAGCCTCATAACTATGTTACTAAGATCCCCTAAGGGGTCACTGTTATTATTAGATGCTGCCATGAAGATGCATATATGTAATAAATAACAGGCACTGCCAATCCTCGGAGTGACAGGAGCATGTCTGGGCTTTGGTTTTTGTATTTTGTGTATTTTTGTGATAGTCCCCTGATCACTAGTTACCATGGGCCTAGAGACAGCAGTGATAGCTCTTGCCACTTCGTAATTCTGGTGCTCCTTGAATCTAATGGTGGCTTTGCCTGATCTCTGTGGTTCCAGCCCTTCTGATGGAATTGTAAGTTCTCAGTCCCCTGCATTCAATCCCTTTTTGCTTTAATCTGAAAGTGACTGCTGTTTTCCTGATTGGGCCCTGACACTAGCATAGTTAAGCTTCTGAGAAGCCTTTCTATGAAAGAAAGCAAAATAATAATAATAATAATTTTTAACTAGCAATTCCCAAATATATTTGACCATAAAATTTATTTTCTCATCCCAGCCAAATACCTCCTCTTTTTCTCGTAAAACACTTCTGATATCTTGAAAAAACTTGGTCTTGAGGTATATATTTGGAAAACATCTATATAGTTGGAGACTGAGAGCTAGGGGTCTAGAAGTGTGGGCCTAATCTCAGCTATATGACCTTGGGTAAGTTAAATCATCTTGCTGACTTTACTTTCTTCACTGGTTCATATGAAAAATTGGATGAGGCTCACCAACAACAGGTTTTCCAATTCTAACATTTTTTTTTATTCTGTGAAAAACCATGTCCTTAAAATCTATTGCTGTTCAGGTTAAAAAAAAAAAAACTACTGTGTTTTGCTTTGCCTTCTCTTATTTCTGGCTGGGTATGCATGAATATTTTAAGATTTGAGCTAGAAAAATTCTAAGCACTTGCAGCAAATAAATAAATACTGAGTAGCTCTTATTAAAGTTATATGGTGTTTTTAGGATTTCAAAACGTTAGTGCTGATCCCCAAAACCTGGCATCTTCAGAAATAGGTTTCCTAGTGCATTAACAGAACACGGACAAAGGATACAGGGAAGAAACTTACAGCACTCAAACCGAACCATTTTAAAAAGTAGCATACAAGCTCCCACCATTGGAAATATTCAGCTGGAGACTAGACATCACCTTGACAGGAATGACAGAATTTTGTCTTTATTTTGTTATCTTTTCAGAATTTTGTAACTGAAAGGTGTGGTGCAGAGCATCCCCACAGATCCTTCTATTTTACAGATGAGAAAACAAAAGACAGAGAAGTTACCTGGATTTCCTAAGGTCACACAGCTAGTTCATGGCAGAACTGGAAAGAGACACAAGATATCTCCTCCCTGTTCCTCTGTGCATGCCTGGAACTAATTTTAATTTCTTTGAGGAACAACATTCAGATGAAAAGCCATTTAGTGTGAATTGGAGAAGATTCAGAGTTACCAGATACTGTGGGAAGGTGAGATCAGAAGGCTTCTGGTCAACTTTCTGCTCTTGGAATTCTTCTACTTGAGCATCCTGGGGGTGGAGATCCTGTGCTTCATCCCTGCTGAAATGGTGGATGTGTTTGTCGACGTGACCAAAACACCTGACAAAAGCAATTTAGAGGAGGAAAAGTTTATTTTGGTTCATGGTTTCAAAGGTTCAGTCCATGGTGGACCAAATCCATTGCTGTGGGCTCAAAGTGAAACAGAAAATCATAATGGAAAGCCATGGTGGAGGGAAGCTGCTTACTCGTGGCAACCAGAAGTAGAGTGAGACAGGAAGAGACCGGATCAACCCTTCCAGGGCATGCCCACAGCAACCTACCTCTTCCGGCCATGCTTCACCTGCCTACAGCTACCACCCACTCAGTCCATTCACATGAGGGTGGACTGATTAGTTCACGGATCCCATAATCCAATCGTTGTACCTCTGAATATTTTTGCGTTAACACAGGGGTTTAAGGGGACATCTCCTATCCAAACCATAATGACAGCCATTAAGCTTTCCTGCTGACATAATCACACACACACACACACACACACACACACACACACACAAAATAAATAATTAAAAAACAACAACAACAACAAAAAACCTGTACAGCACCCTTCACCCTCAGGAAGATAGTCTCTCCCTGTGACATTCTTACAACTATAGCGCCTGCAGGCAGTACTGAGAAACCAATCAATACAAGGCTCTTCTTCAGATTCACAAACTGCTCCCCCAAGAGACACAAAATGCAATCTGAAGGCTGCACCATTTGTGGTGTGGCTACTTGGAGCTGGGAGCTAGGCTTCTTTCCTAAATGCTGCCAAAGCAGAGAATATGGCTGTGTCTCTGCAGAGAACCTGGGGGCGGGGAAGAGAGGGAGATTCACACAGGTCTGAATTTTCCTGAGTGTTTCCCCTAAAGAAGAAGGCCCAAGTGTAGTGAAGAAAAATGATCCTCAAACAAACAAACAAACAAACAACAAAAAAAACTTGAGTTTTCAGTTGTAGCTATTTGTTCCTTTTTGTTTTATAGCATGGGAGATTCAGCTAGAGCCCTGAGAGAACTTCCCATAGTGGCAAAAGTCAGCCCTAATTTTCCAACAAGTTATACTCAGGGATTTGGTAAAGGTCAAGAGGGCAGATAGGGTTATGAGAGTGTGGTTTATATCTTTTGTTCAAAATTAAAATTAACGCACCACATTTAACCCTTTCAATGCCCATGACTCCCTCCTTACAGTGATTCCTGCTTTCTGTTCATGGTTTCCCTTGGTTCACGATTCCATATCCACTGTCACTCCACCACCCTTACTTGCTTTTTACTCTTTTTTTTTGTTTTATTTTAATAACTAATTTATCAATTTATTTCTGTAGTACTGGAGATTGAACGTAAGGCACTCTGCACTGAGCAATATCCCTAGCCCTTGTTATTTTCTATCTGAGATAGGGTCTTGTTAAGTTGCCTAGGCTGGCCTTGAACTTAGGGTCCTCCTGCCCCAGCCCTCCTGAGTTGCTGGGATTACAGGTGTGTGCCACTGTGCCCAGATAGTTTTATTTTATTTTTGATTGAATGTGATATTTGTCTATATTTATGGGATACCTTTTGCTTTTGTGAGTGACTGCTGACATTTGAGTGCTTGTGTGCTTCCAAAGTTCATTTGAGCCCTATCACCACTGTGATGGTGTAAGGAGGTAGGGCCTTTGGGAGGTGACTGGCCATGATCAGTGTTCTTATAAAAGATGCCCCAAGGAACTCCATCCCCCCTTCCATCATGGGAGGAGATAGCAAGAAGGTGCCCTCTATGAATTAAAACTAGCAAACAAACAGGACTTAACCAGTTACCAAGTACGTCAAAGCCTTGATCTTGGACTTCCCAGTCTCCAAAACTTTGAGAAGTAAATTTCTGTTTTTTCATGAGCTATTTAATTTATGGTATTGTGTTAGAAGACATTGCCTCTTCACTGGCGTACGGTCTCCATTCTGGACCCCTTATAATTTGTCCCATGTGGTCCCTGGAAATAACCTCTTCAGCCTGAGATTTCATTCCATGAGTTCTCATTCAAAATCCTCTGGGATCTTGGCCCTCCAGGCCCTTGATGACCTAGTTGATTCTTCTCCTTCAGTTCTAACCTTGGAGTAGACACTGTCTCCTACTTGATGTTCTTTATCTAAGAAATGTGAAGCTTCAGAAGAAACATAGTGCCACACGTCCACACTCCTTATGCCTGAGGACTATCAACCAGGGACCCAGACTTGAGCACCGTATCTTCACCAGCCCTGACCTTCCTTTTTGTGATGCAAGGGGAGGGAAGAGTTCATGAGTTTTCCTCTGAGCAGGGCAAGGATTTTGTAGGAGCTTTACTTACTCATCTGCTATGTGTTTGTTTTGTCAGGGGATTCTCTGCTAGACTCCCAGCATAGTAGTAAAGAAGACAAGCAAGATCCCCCCTTGTGGAGAGCTTATATTTCAGTGGGAGATGCACATAATAGATAAAAAAATAAGTAAAGATGATAATAATGGATGGAGATTAATCTGATGGTATGTTGCACTATATCAGAGTCAGGAGGGATACTGCTTGGATTGGGTTGTCACGCAAAGGATCTATAGCCAGATGCTATTTAAGTTGCATATTCAAGGATAAGACGGAAGTTCTTAGAGGAGACTGTCATTTGGAGAGGAAGTGGGCAATGAGGTGGAGGAAATCTAGTAGCAGCACTGAATAGAAACCATAGGAAAGGGCATTTTTCCTACTTACTCCTTCCTTCTGGAAAAGGGAAAGCAGAGAAATGCTCACAAAATCATTTTTCATCCCTCCCTTTTGCATTCAATATTGTATCAGAAGTCCCAGCCAACACATTAAGGCAAGAAAAAGAAGTAAGGGTGTAAAGCATTGGAAAAGAAAAAGTAAAACTCTGTTTTCTGACAACATATAGTACATGTACGTAATCTAAAGGAATTGATGAACTCTTGGAACAAATTCATTAATTTATCAAGGTCACAGTTAATACAAGGTTTAATATTATAAAACATCAAATGTATTTCTAAACCAAGAACAAAACTTTTGGGAAATTGTCAGTAAGAATAATATTATTTAAATTAGTATCATAAAATAATTATGTTGCAATAAAACTAATCAAAGATGAACAAGATTTCTGTGGATTATAAAATGTTACATCTATAAAAAATAAGTTAAAAAAATAAAAATAAAATGCTAAATCTATCTTAGAAAACCATTTGGCAATTTTGTATAAGTTAAACATACAGTTATTATATGAACCACAAATTTCATTCCTAAGTATTTACCCAAAATAAATGAGAACACAGGTTTGCATACACACATAATCGATAAGAATATTCATAAGCAGTTTTATTTGTATGCACTCCAAACTGGAAACAACCCAAATGTCCATCAACATGCAAATGTGTCGACAAACTGTGGCATGTTCATAAATGGAACACTAATCAGCAACAAAAATAAATGAATTACTGAGATCAAATAGCAACGTGGATGAATCTCCAAAATATGTTGAATGAAAGCAGTTAGACCTGAGGATATATAATAATATGATTCCTAGTATGTGAAGGTAAAGAACAGACAAACTAATTTGTAATACAATTAAGAAATGTCACTGACTAAAATTGGTTATAAGAGAATTCCTAGAGGTGATAGGAATGTTCTTTACCTTGATTTGGATAATGGTTCCAGAAGTGTTTATATATTTGAAAGTTAAACCACAAACTTAAAATCTCCACATTTCAATGAGCATAAAATATACCTTGATTAAATAAAAGCTCTGCTTACCCTTGCCTACTTTCTTTTTTCTTTATTCTTTTTAGTTTTACATGACAGTAGAATGTATTTTGACATATCTTACATACATGGAGTATAACTTCTCATTTTTGCGGTTGTACATGATGTAGAGTTACACTGGTTGTGTATTCATATATGAACAGGAAAATATGAACATAGGAAAGTTATATTCAATTCATTCAACTATATTTCCCATCCTCACTCCCATCCCCCCATTCCCTGTTGGTTGTCTAACTGGGGAACCTCCACTACCCACCCCACCGCCTATTGTGAGTCAGCATCCACATATCAGAGAGAACATTCGGCACTTGGTTTGGGGGGATTGCCTTACCTACTTTCCAAAGTTAGTGAAAGCATTTTTTTTTTTTTAAGAGATTCAAGAAAGACTGATCTTTGGGTGGAGAAATCTATGGGTGGGGAAAATTCTAGAAGCTCAATTCTAGGAAGCTCCTACTTTGTGTTACTTTTATCACAACTTTATTTGTTTTAATTGTCTGGGCTGCTTAAGATGGTTGTTGTAAAGATTAACAAAACGAATGCTACCCATAACCACACAAGGCAGGTAAGAGATGCATTTTTTATACACTCATTCAGAAAATGCGTTTTTCAAATTATATTTTTTCTGAGCAGCACAGGATCTGACATAGAGCCTACTGATAGTAGTAGGTCCCTTTGGTTGAAGTAGGAGAAGGGTGGGTAGGAGCTCCACTCTTTCTTTCTCTCCCTGTCTTTCAGCCTTACCTGCAGCACCTCTGCTCAGCGGGAGATAGTTTAAAATCCACAGATGGAAAGGATTCTTTTGTTAGACTTGCCACATTGACTTGCACTAGACAATCTTAGAAAATGCTATAATATCACCTCTCAGCCTTGCTGGAAAGGCATGGTTTCTCAGCTGTGACTAGCATGAGAATAGCAAAGTCTGAATTTTCTAACAGGTATCAGAATTTCCTATCCTCATCTCTTCACTCACAGCACGGCCCCTGTTTACAGGAATCCCAGACCTCACATTTGCCCTTCCGCTTCCTCACCTCCCAGACTGAAGGCATCAGGATTTGCTGCTGGCCCTTGTATACCAGATCTGAGTGGACACTATAGATCCTTGTCCATATTTCTTTTTCATTTTTGCTTCACTCTCTTTCTCTCTTGCTTGCTTCCTTCCCTCATTCCTCATTTCCTTCCTTAGCTTTTTCTATCTTTATTTCGTGGTTTTTATTTTTTACTTTTTCTTCACCTGCTTTCTTCCCTCTCCCTCCTCGTTCTTTCTTTCTTCCCTGTCTCTTTCTCTTTCCTTATTTTATAGGGTTTTTTTTCCACTTTTTTCTCTACCTACTTCCCTGATTTCCTTCTCCTGTTCCCACCCCCAGGCATCAGAAAAGGACGGAATATATTCACAGCCATAAATCCCCTCTCCTATGAATTGATTGCTATGTGAGTCTTAACTAAGTCCCTGATAACAGGCAAGTAGTTCAGGGGGAAAGGCTAGTCAGAAGGACAAACTTATTGAATAAATATATAGCACATGATTAATTGATTTGAGAGAGGTTCCCCACAGGATGCCACCTGGGGTCCCTGTTCCATCAATCAAATTACTACTACTCTGAGAACACCTTGCTTACTCCATCTCAAAGAGAGTTTGAAGTATTAATTAATGAGCGATTAGTTCAGCCTCATAAGTTATTGCTCTAATAAAAAGGGTGTTGAAGCAGGAATCAGACCAGTTTGAGTGTGTTATTGCTGTTCTAACAGACCTCTTCAATTCAATAATTAGGAAGCATGAAATGTAGTTTAATAGACATAATTTGATGACATAAAATTGTTCATCTGGTGTCAGCCATTTATCTTTATTAATACATCTCAGGGTCACATGAAAAATAACTCTTTGCAATAGGAATTATTGAGGCTGCTTGTTTTTCCTTTGTTTTTCTCTGAAGTACCTGAGATTTTCCGATGCTGTCTCTGTGATCAGCTCCATGATACTGGGTAAACTTCACTGATCAGGCTGAATGGTTTGGTTAATAGATGTAGGAGTTTTGAATGCACACAAAGAAAGTAAGCTTTGGGGTAGAAGCCCTGTCTTATGTCCCTCAGGTTTATGCCCACAATGCCTCAGAGTTCTGATGAACAAGTATTTCTAACCAAATCAGAACTGAATTTCACTTGTGAAATTGCATATATAATTAGAAGAGCTTCATGTAGGATTCAATAAGTTTATAGAAACTGTCCATAATTTATTACATCATATCTTTACGTTATACAGCGCTTCTCATTCCTGGTCAAGCTTCCTTATTTCAGTCTCTCTGTAATTCTTAGTTGTGTCATTCTTTTTTCTTTTCTTTTCTTTTCATTCATTCATTCTTTGTGTGTGTGTGTGTGTGTGTGTGTGTGTTGTTACTTTTGTGGAGGGGGGCCTGAACCCAAGGGCACTTTACCACTGAGTTACACCCTCAGCCCTTTTTTATTTTGAAAGAGAATCTCCCTAAATTGCCTAGGTGGGCCTCAAACTTGCAGTTCTCCTACCTCAATCTCCCAAATCACTGGGATTATAGGCATGTGCCATTGCACCCAGCCTTGATTGTGTCATTTGTGAGCCTTTTGAAATTGCCTCTCAGGAAAATATTGATATTTTAATAGAAGGTCCTTCTATTCTCTTCTTTTAAAAGTATGTTAACTTAGAGATGTGTTTTATTTGTTCCTGAAGGAATTAATGTTATTCATCCTTTTTCACTGACTGTTGGCCAATTCAACAAGCATTGATAGTATTCTTAATTCTAACATGGAAAGAAGCAGCATGACAATGGTGGAAATTCAATTAGGAAAGACGGTGTTCTGGGTTCTTCTTCTTGCTGTGTGGATAACTTAGCTCTTTATGTAACTATGGACAAGTTTCTAAGCCTTTCAAAACCTCCCTTTACATATCTATAAATTGAAGATAATTATACCTCCCAGGGTCCCTATTAAAATCGAATGAGGATAATTGATGTGAAGATGCTTTCAAAAAGTAAGAGTTCTGTACTAAGCCAAGATTAGCAATGTAGTCATGCATGACAAAGCCTAAAGTGTCGGCCTTTCCCCTGTGGGGCTGGTTTGTATAAAACTTTTCTGCATCTCTAATTAGGCAAATGACCTTTAGTGCATCAGTTTCTAGTGTCCAAAATCCAGAGTCAGCATCTTTCTGCAGAAACTGTAATCTATTTGATTTACAACATGGCTAATAGTGTCACCATCTTGGCCACCCAGACCTGAAGCACTAAAACTATTTTGATGTGGGTGGTAGTGTCCCAGTTTGTACAACATTGTGCTGGTTCACCATCCCTGTGTACCAGTTTCCAAATATCACAAACTAGGTGGCTCAAAACAATAGCAATTTATATTTGTAACCTTTTAGGGTCTTGAAGTTTGCAACTCAGGTGCAGGTAGGGTTGGTTTCTTTTGGAAGTCTTAAGAGAGGGTCTCTGATCCTTGCCTCTCTCCTAGGTTTTTGTGGTTTCCAGCAATCCTTGGAACTTGTAGACAAGTCACTATAATCTCTGCCTCATGGTATGGACCCTGGTGTGCATTTCTATTCCTTCTTTCTCCTTATTGATGTAACAGGGATTTAGAGACCCGCTTTTGCTAAAAAGCAGTGACTCGTCACTTGAGCCTGCAGATGTCTGATGGGTAACTAAAAGCAGGATAAAAAGCCTTCATTTTTCTCTCTGTCTCCTTTATTACCTTAAACTTTGGGTCAGATTCCTGCTCAGTTCTGCACATAGGAATGTTAACCATTTAAAGAGTATACATCTAAAGCCAGGAATATTCCCCCTTTGAGGCTGAAGACACCAAGATAAGAGTAACTAAAATACTTTCAAGCTTTTCAGGGACATAATAATCAACAGACTGTCAACCAGGTTTTACAATAGTCCTGTTCCAACCCCGCTGCAGAAGTCTCAGTCATGGCCCTGCACCTGCCAGGAACAGTAGAAACAGAGCCTTGCAGGCAGATTTCTCTGACTTGAGGCTCCCCCTAAGCAGGAGCAATCGTCTCACGGGAACCGATTTGCCTCCTCAAATAACAAGACGTCCTTGGAGCTTCGAGAACCAGATTTGATATGGTAATCAACCAGGCTAGAGTTTGATCAAGGCAGATCAATTCTGCCCCTGCCCCAATTCTTCCTCTGTTTAAACCTGAAAGGTCATGTCAGTATCTCCGAAGATAGAGTTGAGGCTGCTAGTCTCCTTGACTTTCTAGAATGGCCGTGCTAAATATTAAAATTGCTTTCCTCCTTCACCATTATTTTTTTGTTTGTTTGTTTTATGCTTGATGAGTGACTGGACCTGGTTTGTTGGGTCTTCCTGAAGTCAGGCCCCCCTCTGCCCTGGGTAACATAAGGACACAGGGTGTCATTGGGATAAGGGCCCGCTCTAATCTATTATGACTTCATTTTACCTTGATTACATCACCAAAGACCCTATTTAAAATAAGGTCAGATTCATATATACTGGGAATTAGGGCTTAAATATATCTTTTAAGGAAATGTAAATTTAATCATTATACTCTGAAACATTTTTTAAAAGGCCATCTTTACTCTTCAGAGCATCCTGGTTTGGATGACAAATTTGATAGTTACCAAAAACCAAATCCCCCTCTCTCAACATTATCTCATCTACCTACAGAACCAGGAAGAAATGGTTTCCTGGATTTTATCTAGATAAATTTGTACCTATGAAACCTTCCTTTCTGACATCTCTCACTCAACTTTGTCAACATTCGAAACTGTTAGCCCACCCCTACTGACCTGGTCTGGTTTTGTCCTCAGTCTCCAGACTCAGTCTTCCGGCTCCCTCTTCCATGCCAGTTCTTCATTCCTGGATGAAACCATCTGCATGCTAACTCATCCTCTTAAGTGATATATTAGTCCATATAGATCATTATTTCAATGAGGCAAAAATAACTCATGCTTTGAGTGATATATAATTTGGAATTCATGCATTTTCATCTCTTTCCTATGGGGATAATGTCAGGAGCTGCCTACATTTAGTGTATATCATGTTTGTTGAGATTCATCCTTATGTCCTTGGGCTTCTTTTTAAATGCTTGAATTAAGAGTCAGATGAGGAAAAGAAAAGACCAAAGAGGACAGATAGTCAGCTGAAGCTAAGATGTTTGTAAATTGTCTTGTAAGTACAGTTTGAAGAGTTTCTTTAGGTAAACACCAGAATTTTGAGTAAAGGGCACTCATGACTTTCTTGATTCTACCCTTAGTTTTGTTATGACTTAGTGTAGCTTGCTTTGTATTCGTACAACTTTGTAGGATCATGTGGGAGAAGATTATTTCAGAGCTTGAGTAGGTTTTGAGCCACAGACGGTGGGAGGCACACATGACATCTGTCTGGTTTTTCTTCCTCCTAACTCAAATTGTAGTGTTTTTTTTTTCTTTTTTTTTTTTCCACAGACTTAAAATCCCAGGGATGGAAGCAAATTTGAGTGGTTTCTGAACAGCCAGCTCTGGCCTGAATTCCACTTCACAAATGCATAACAGATTACTATCAGTCAGGACAGGAAGGTTGACTGCTCTAAAAATCTACAAAAGAGTGGGATGGATTTCATCTATTTAGAACCTCGAAATGAATGTTTTCAAGAGAGAGCCAGCAAGCTCTGGATGAAACCTATTCTGTTTCAATGTATTAAGAAAAAAAAAAAGAAATAGAAAGGGGGATGGACAGAGGAACATCTTTTAGGAACAGGCATAGAATGGGCTGGAAAATTCTGACGTGGGGTGCAGCTAAAGGTTAATCTTTAACATTCAGAACAAAGTAATTTAAGCCATTTAAACTTCAAAGGACAGAAAACTAGAGGACTCCAATGTATTCAAGATGATTTTCTTTTGGCTCTGGCCAAGTCAAACAGAGAAAAGAGATTTTCTTCTTTAAAGAAAAAGGAAGAAAGAAACAGTTCTGGTATAGTCAGAAGAAAAATGCTAATGGGAATTGTCAAGGGATGACTCTCCTCCAAAGAAGAAAGTGGAAGAGATTGGATTAGACTGTTTTATGTTACTAATAATACCATACCATAGAATGGGTAAGTTACAAAGAAAAAGGTTTATTTTGGTTCACGGTTCTGGTCCAAAGTCAAGGGGCTATAGCTGGTGATGGCCTTCTTTTTAGCAGAGTATCCAGGTGGTATAATGTATCACATGGCAAAGAGACAGGCAGTCTGTATGTGTATATCTGGTCTCTCTCCCTCTTCTTAAAAAGCCACCAGGATTCAATAACTCGGACTCTATCCTGATGACTTATCCAATCCTAAACACTTCCCAATGGCCCTTCCTTGAAATGTCATAGATTAAGTTTCTACCCTCTTCATGAGGATAGAGATTCAACACATTTTGGAGACACTAAAACCATACCCAAGCATAGCATAGATGAAGTATAAATCAGAGTCAAATCTGGAGAAACCAAGTCATAATTCTAGACCCTCATTTTTCTAGTATACTACAAAGATGGTAGAAAAACACTCTGCAATGAGCTCCAAAGTGGTTGGGCATAGGTAAAGTTTGCTATGAGCAAGATATCAAATTGGAGCATAGATCTTAACTGTATTTTAATCTGTATATTAGCATTTTTATATATGACAATTAGGCATAATGAAAATGATGCTAATTGTGTTAATAAATAATTATACATTTTAAGGAAATACACAGTTGACAGATTGGCAAACCCTCTTCCTTCCAGCTTTCCTATTCTCTAATACTCCCAGGTTGGAGTGGCCCCTTGTAGGTGAGACAGCCCCACTCTTACCAGTTGAGGAATATGACCTGTGTCTCTGAGGCTGTTACTGTAAACTGAATCTCAATGCAATTGATCACAACTGTCAGATGGATCTATTCTATCACTGGATTCCTGATCAGATCAATGCAGAGGAGAAAGAAATATAGAAATAAATCTTTTGCTTTCTTTTATTTCAACAATTTTTCAAATGTTTATAAATAAGGGATTTTTCCAGAAGTAGGGCAAGAATTCATGAGAAAAGGTAGCATTGGTAGAAAATACTTTCCTAGAAAACAGATTTTTTTAAAAAAATCCCATTAGTTTTGTTTTCTCTCATTGGAGGAGACTCATAGAGAATGTTTTTGCATTCTGGAGAAATGAGAAGAAAACAGAAGCTCTAATGAAAAAGTACAGCTCCACATATGAAGTTAACGTTCCTGCAACCCAGCCTGAGAACCCTCTGGATTGGCTAGTGATGATATTTCAGGGAAGTTGACATCTGAGGGGTCCAAAGAGCTTGAGCCAAATATCTACCTCCTGTTTCTTTCCACTCCCTTTATCTCTCCCTCCAGGTCTGGTGCCTTCATGAGCAGACGGCACCAGAGTCAGGGAAGTCTCAGACAGAGGAAGAGGGGACTCAAAGGCAGGGATTATGTTAACCCCTGGACTGATGAGAAAATGTGTAATTTCAGATCCCCTTGTTATGGACGGCGATAAAGTAGTAACCATATCTGTTTACTGATGTGATATTGGGGCTTGCTGGGTAAGATTTTACATCAGACACCTGCTCTATGATGTTCAAGGAAACCTCATCCTCCTCAGATAAATCCCTGCTCTTCCAAGTTGAGCTCCCACAGTCGCAGCTCAACCGGGAGACCCCTCACTGTTCAGTCCTTCAACCCTGAAGTGCTAGACCCTCCTCTGCTCCAGTTGTAATGACATCCATTGGTGTCTGGGGAAGCATGGGTGTGAGCACTTGACCTTGGAATTCCCTGGCAGCGAATTCAGTTACCCCAGAATATTCTGAAGGGATTGAAATGGTGAACGTTGCGTTACATTTAACATTTTCACTGCTCATCCTCTACCAAATGGATTTTCAACAAGTATAGTTAAAACAAACTGGGTGGAACAGTTGCATTTCCTGTTGACCTGTGACACAGCTGCCCTGAAACTAACTCTTCTGTCAAGAAATAATTGCTCCCAATGCCATAACTCACAGTAGCATTGTACATTGCACTTGTCTGTGCTTGAAAGTTTAAATAGATCTCCTATTTCTTCTGGTCTTTTAAAATAATTGTATAATGAAGCCTACTGTTCCCTTTATTTGGAGATCACTTACCAGCTGCTTTTGAGTATAAAATGTTTTCTTTCTTTTGTGAAGGAATGTCTAGGGTAGATAACTTTTGAGGTTTATACTTACTTTGGGTAAAGTTTAAAAAAAAAGTTGATGACCATATATATTAGTGTCTAAATTAAAACACAACGTACTTGACCATGGCATTCAAACATTTTAGAATCTCTAGAGATTTTTCACTTCATTAATTTATTCATTATACATTTATTGAGTACCTAAATGTGGATTTTCTAAGACAGTACCATCCTGGAGAAATGTAATGCGAGACACTCATTTAATTTTAAATTTTCTACTAGCCATATTTTAAAAGGGTAAAAGGAAATAAATGCTTAATTTTAATATATATTTTATTTAACACATTTGTTCAAAATATTATTATTTTGACATATAATAGATGTAAAGAAGTTATTAATGGGATTTTTAATATTCTCTCTCTCTCTCTCTCTTTCTGTCATGCTAAGTCATTGGAATTCAGTGAGGATTTTATACTTGTAGGACATCTCAATTTGAACTAACCACAGTTCAAGTGCTCATGAAGTTTCATGTGGCTCATAGCCATTATATAGGATTGTGCAATTCCAAGGAATTACAAGATCAAAAAAGGCATTACCTTTAGTTTCATAGAAAATAAATAATCAGGACAAGGGAATATACTGTTTTCATTCAAAGCAGTCAAAAGGTTACATGTATGAAAATGAGATGAAATTTTGCCCTGTTAAAGTAAATATCCATGGGGACTTGGGAAGAATTTACGGAGGTGAGGGGCATTAGAGGTAGACCTTTAAGATGAGTAATGGGAGGGGAGAAATGAAAGGGTAATTCTGCATGGGAAGACATGGTGGCTTAAGGGTGAGCTATACTGGGACTTGAACCACAGCTGAGGGTCCCAACTCTCTGTCCTTTCATGTTTTGACCACCTCCTGCATCCCAGGGTCACCTAAGAAAACTTCTTCAGGGTTGTTATTGTTGAAAGATAGAGTTTTCAACTTGACTCTCGTGTGATCTGCAAGATATAACCAGTGGTTTTCCAATCACTTTTCACACACTGACTTGATGCAACCCTGGCTCAGAACCAGACGTGAGGGTTTCTCTCTGCACACTAAAGCAGTTCTCCAGTGGACACAGCCAGGTGTCATTCAATTCAATTCAATTTTGACACTATCTACCTGAGATGACATCAGATCTCCCAGGTTGAAGGCTCAGTCCCACAAGACTGCTTCCACTTCAGATGCAAGTCACAAGTAATATGTTGTCATCCACACTCCTGACCAATCAGCCGTAAATCAGGAGTTTCCACAATCCCTTCCTGAGTTAGATGAACTTGCTAGAGTGGCTCATAGAATCCAGGGAGATACTATACTTATGAATTTTCTGTTTTATTAATAGAGGCTACCATAAAGGATACTGATGAATCACCAGATGGAAGAAATACATAGGAAGGGGCACAAGTGCATCCATACCGTCCCTGGGTGCACAGAAGACATGCATCACTCTAGAGAATAGAAGGGTTTTAGGAGCCCAGTGCCAGAAAATGGGAACTAAGACCTAAAATATGTATATATGTGTGTGTGTATCTATTTACTTTTTTCTTCTTATAAATCACAATATCACTGATAGTCTTGCTGAGTCTCTGCCTTACAGATGGAGAGACTCTTCTTATTCTTTTTTTTAAAAAAATTTATTTGTTCTTTTAAGTTACATAAGACAGTAGAATATATTTTGACAATCATACATACATGGAATATAGTTTCCCATTTTTGTGGTTGTATATGATGTGGAGTTACACTGGCCATGTATGCATATATGAATGTCAGGAGCTGCCACATAGGAGCTGAGCGCCCCCTAGCTTTGAGCAATGGGAATGTGGAGAGGTGGCAAGCCAGCAGTGGGCTGTGTGTGTGTGAGCTGTGAGCATTTTGAGCACACAAAGCGGACTGGACTGACGATGCTGCTCTGTCTGGGCTGTGCATGTGTGTGTCTCTTTCACCTGCTCTGCCTTTGATCATCACACAGCACATGAGATGGGCGTGGCCTTCCAAGACATCAGTCAACCTGCTGACCTGCAAGACATCATGAAGCTAGACTCAAGGCCCCGAAACCTGACCCCTGGCCTCATTTGAATAGCTTCTCCCCAATAAAACTGGGTTCCAATCATGCTCTTTCTCTTTATTGCCTGCCTTGCCTCCTTTGTGGGAGCTGGGTCAAAGGAGCCATCACAGAACCCAAAGAAAAAGGTATTTCTCTGCCTCTGTGTGATTGTTTCGTGCCAGCCCAGTTCACCTGGAGTGATCCTGGCTGGTTTAGTCATATGTTAAAACATACGAACAAGGAAAGTTAGGTCCAATGAATTCTACTATCTTTTGTGTTCCCATCCCCCATCCCTTCCCTCATTCCCCCCTGTGCAATACAGTGAACCTCTAATCCTCTCTTTCTACCACCTATTGTGATTTAGCATCTGCATATCAGAGAGAACATTCAGCCTTTGATTTGGGGGAGATTGACTTATTACTGGCAAATGTCATAATTTTATTCTTCTTTATGGCTAAGTAATAATCCATTGAGTATACATACCACATTTTATTTATCCATTCATCTGTTAAAGGGTACCTAGGTTGGTTCCATAGGTTAGCTATTGTGAATTGAATTATTATAAACATAGATGTACTTTCGTCACTGTAGGATTTTAATTCCTTTGGGTATAGACTGAGGAGTGAAATACCTGGATCAAATGGTGGTTCCATTCTAAGTTTTGTGAGATACCTCTCTACTGCTTTCCAGAGTGGTTGCACTAATTTGCAGTCCCATCATCAATGTCTGAAAGTACCTTTCTCCCCACATCCTTGCCAACATTTACTCTTTTATTCTTGATAATTGCCATTCTGACTGGAGTGAGATAGAATCTCAATGTAGTTTTAATTTGCATTTCTCTAACTGCTAGTGATGTTGAACATTTTTTCATGTATTTGTTGACTGATTATATTTCTTCTGTGAAGTGCCTGTTCAGTTTGATTGAGTTATTTATATTGATTGGGTTATTTGTATTTTGGGTTAATTTTTTTGAGTTCTTTATATATCCTGGAGATTAATGTTCCATATGAGATGCAAGTGGCAAAGATTTTTCTCTCTTCTGTAGGCTCTTTCTTCATGTTCTTTATTGTTTCCTTTGCGGTGAAGAAGCTTTTTAGTTTGATATTATCTCATTAATTGATTCTTGATTTTACTTCTTGTGGTTAGGATTCTTGTTGAGGAAGTCAGGTCTTAAGCCAACATGATGGAGATTTGGGCTGCTTTTTCCTCTAGTAGGCACAGGATCTGGTTTAACACCTAGGTCTTTGATCCACTTTGAATTGAGTTTTGTGTGGGGTGAGAGATAGGGGTCTAATTGTGCTACATATGGATTTCCAGGTTTCCCAGCACCCTTTGTTGAAGAGGCTATCTTTTCTCCAATGTATATTTTTGGCACCTATGTCTAGTATGAGACAACTCTATTTATGGGGGTTTGTCTCAGTGTCTTCTATTCTGTACCATTGGTTTCTGTGTCTGTTTGGGTGATAATACCATGCAATTTTGTTACTATAGCTCTGTAGCATAATTTAAGGTCTAGTATTGTGATGCCTTCTGCTTCACTTTTTTTTTCAATGAGGGTTGCTTTGGCCATTCTGGGTCTCTTACTTTTCAAAATAAATTTCAAGACTGCTTTTTAAAATTTCTAGTCATCAGAACCTTAATAGAAATTGGGTTAAATCTGCATAGCACTTTTGGTAGTACGGCCATTTTGACAATGTTAATTCTGCCTCTCCAAGAGCATGGGAGATCTTTCCATCTTTTAAAGCCTTCTTCAATTTTTATTCTTTAGTATTCTATAGTTTTCATTGTAGAGGTCTTTCACCTCTTTTGTTAGACTGATTCCCCAATATTTTTTTTGAGGCTATTGTGAATGGGATAGTTTTCCTAATTTTCTTTCAATTGATTCATCATTGATGTATAGGAACACAATTAATTTATGGATGTTAATTTTATATCCTTCTATTTTGCTGAATACATGTATGAGTTCTGGAAGTTTTCTGGTGGAGTTTTTTGGGTCTTCTAAATATAGAATCATGTCGTGGGCAAATAGGGATAGTTTGAGTTCTCCTCTACCTATTCATATCCCTTTAATTTCTTTCTTCTGTCTCATTGCTCTGGCTAGGGTTTCCAGGACTATGCTGAATAGTAGTGGTGAAAGAGGGCATCCCTGTCTTCTTCTCATTCTTAATTCCTTCATCGGCAGCTTTTCCCTTAGCATTGATAATAGTTGAGTTGGGTACTTATATTTTTGGACTCTTTAGAGTTGTCTTTTATTCCTTGGCAGTTTTATTCCTTCTACTCATTAGGAATTCTTTAGATTAAATATTTCTTATCCAAACATCTGGGGTGGCTCTGTCTCCTGATGGTATACTGATATATCTCCCCTCCCACTGTTCTGTCTACCTTGTTGCTTTTAGTAGACTTAAGAAAGAAGGCCCAAAGAAACATGCCTCTATTTCACATTTGGGCAAATTCACCCTGGGGCAAACTTTGCTGAGCTCTGCCCAAATCCTTTGAGCCTCAGCACTTTAGATCATGCCTACTTCCAGCTTCTCATATCTATGTCTCCTTTCTGAGATTATAGAAGTTGCTCTGGCCACACACCCAGCTGGCAATCAGTGCCAGGAAGTTCATACACCTGAAGAGCAGGTGTCAGTCAATGACACACAAGATTTGGGGTACAAATATCCCAACTCCCTTACCTCCAAGCAGGGTAACTCTGAGTGAGGTATATATATCAGGGTTCCCAGAGTTCCCCTTGGAGAAGGTAGCTAGAATCATAATGTTTACTATAGCTAGACCCTGTTGGTCCCTTCCCTTTCTCACTTCCAGTGTTTCCTAAGATCAAATACCTTCACTGCACTTGCTGTCTCAGACACTGCTTCTGGAGGAACTTAATTTAAGGTTCACTGGGATTCTATATTTTAGGTTACGGAGGGATCTACCAGCTCTAAAACCCATAGGTTGTCAGATATAGGACCGCTTCAGCAATTGCAATCTAAGGCAAATGAATTGGCCCTTTTAAAATTCCTTAATATGCTTTGAGGCTGTGAAAACCTGTTGCTAAAACATCTGTTTGGTTTATTTACTTCAGTCCAACAATCAGTCCAGTTGGAAAAGTGTTTGCTTGTGTAAACTGAGTACCCAGGGGACCATTGACACTTTCCACATTTCAGTTACTTAGTTGGGTGTTGCTGGGACACATCTGTCGTCTCAGCTAATTCCACAATAAACTGAAATAATCATAGCACTACTCTCCCCCAGGCTGTTGTGAGAATAATTTCTAAATATTGTTGTGAGGCACGTGGCACATATATAATGTGTTATGCATATGTTAAATAACAAACTTGAAATACTCTATTTAAGGGTACCCCAAGAAAACAGATTGAGGAATATTAATGCTGGAAATTGGTATTTTTCTCTTGCACATCACTGGTTAAACAAGTCTTTCATTCAATATATATCCTGGTCACTCAGCTTTTATTCTGGGCACGAACAGTTCCTGGTTGATATGTTTTTATTTTGGAGTTCTGATATCATGGAAATAATAAATCAATATAAACCTAGAATGACTAAGTAGTAGATGGCACAAATGACTGCTATAATTTGGGTCTTCCATGTCCAAAGACACATAGGTTAAAGGGTTGGTCCTTTAAAGGGTATTTAAGGGTGGTGCTATTGAAAGGAGGTGAAGCTTAAGAGAGGTGGGTCTTAGTGGGAAGTCATTGGTGGTGTGCCCTTGAAAGGTATAGTTGGATTCTGACCCATTCCTATTTCTCTTTTTGCTCTCTGGCTCATGATGAAGTAATCGATTTTGTTCCAACATATGCTCCTTCCATGATGTGCTGCCTAACCACAGGTCCAGTGTATCAGGGCCTCCCTACCATGAACTGAAAATGCTAATAAATAAACCAACCAACCAACCAACCAACCAACCACCACCAAAAACAAAAAACCTCTGCTGTGTAAAGTTATTTATCTCAGGCATTCTGTATGGTGATAAAAATCTAACTAGCAATGACACAGGTCTGTTTCCCTCCTTGCACTCACTCCTTTGCCATGTGACTTTATAGTATGGTATTTGCCCATCATGGGAAACCTGCCCCTTGACTCTGGACTGAGCCATAGGACTTGTTTTGCCCAGCAGAATGCTCACAGAAACATGTATGAAGAGGTTTGAAGTGAGCATGTGTACCAGAGCTTGCTCTCTCTAGCATCTCCATCTTTGCCACAAATAATTGGTTGGTTTGCTGGAGGATGGAGACATGTGGAGAAGAGCCTGACACCCAGTCACTTTGGGCAATGCCAGTCATGTTCATACACCAGTAAATCACCCCCCATACAAGTATAGAGCCAAAGTAGGGCAGAAGAGCCACCTGCTGAGCCCACCACAAATTTCTAACCTGCAGACTCATGGGCTAAATACATGCTTATTGTTTTAAGTGACCATGCTTTGGGGAGGTACTATTTTGCTCAAAGTAGTGCTATTTTGATACTAGACAATGTTGTCAAACCTACCAGACCATTGTTCTAGTTCTCTAGATCTTCTCCTCTGTGTTGACAATGCTGTCAGACTTTTTGACACTATCTCACTGACTCACTGCCAAGTGTTTCCTCCAGATTCAAGAACTCCAACCCTTTCAATATTGTTCTCTTGACTCCATCTCTCTTCCTATCCTGCTGAGAGTCAGACCCTGTCTCCACCATTAGCCAAATATGGAAGCAAATATTCCTATCATAAAACCCCTCAATAAGTTTTTTTTTCCCTTTCACCCTTTATAACTAGAGTTCATTATGACACTGCCAGCAGCAGAAAAAGCATTTTATTACTCAGACAGACAGTTTAAAATAAATTTTCTTTGACATTCTCCAAGCCAGTGTGGGAGCTGCAGAAACACACAGTGGGTGGGAAGACACTGATTGGCAGAGATATTTTAAATATACTTTTACACAAAGGGAGGCATCTATAGTTTTCATAGCACTTGACTCTTGAATCTGAACTGCAATAGCTCATTTTCTCCCAAACCATTTTAATAATATATTCAAAAGGGAGCTTCTTTCCATGAATACACTTACTCACGAAGCACATGTATACATGGCAGGTTCCCTTTGTGGGGCCTATTCATGTCTTTAACACATTGTAGTATCCCTTTTTGTTTTCTTCCTTTTCTCTATCAAAGCTCTAAAAATGACTCCCGAAGTACTTGGAATTACTGAAGATTTTACTAGAGAAGCAGAGAGTGAAGTTGTATTGGGCATCATTTTGCAAAACTCCTTTTGCATTTTCCTGGTCTATATCCAAATTCCTCCATATGTTTCTGTCCTAGGGAGAAGCAGCCTTGTAAGTAAACACTAAAATAAGTGCTAAAGCTCCATTATACCATATTATTTTGCTAACAGCATGTATTATAAATTTGAGAGAAATGTTATCTCCCTACTTTTGGTTAAAACAAAAGATGGCTGCAGAAATTTGAGGACTCCAGAATTTTTGATACCCCCTCTGGAGTTCAGTTTTGGGGATGATTCCTGGGTATTAGTCAAAAAAGCAATCGTCCCAGCAGAAGTGTACCTGTAGGAGATCCCAGAGATGAAAGTAGCACTTTTCTAGGGTTCTCCAACATTTGAAACCTCAGCAGAGACCACTGAGGAAAGTTGGAGTGGGAAAGGAAAAAAAAATTAAGCAGCTCCTTAGCTTTTAACATTTGCTTGCAAGAAAAAATGGTGCATGGTGGAAAGACACATGGAGTTTATTTCACAGAGCATAGGAAGTCTGCAGTATTAGATGGAGAGACAATCAATGAAGTAAATGTTATTCCTGATTCTAAAGAAAACCATGGATGATATAGGAATAAAGCTTCCATGAACTAGAAATTTAATCTTTTCTCTAAGTTTCTTTATTTATGACTGTTTTTTGGCTTGTCTTTAAAAAAAAAAATCCTTCATTTGCCTTCGGTTAATTGTAAATGCTTGATATTATACATCAGGGAACTCATGAAGGGAACCAAGAGACAGTATGGGCCATAAAATATTCACTTTAGCTTCTAATTTTGATTCCAGGGCCAAATAATAAAATGTAAAGAAGAGAAAATATTCTAAATGAGTCATAAGATCCACAAAGGTGGAAAATAAGATTTTTTAACTCTTGGATCATGTTAGCTTATACATAAGTTGATGAATCATATATTAGTGCTACTTTTCAGAGTACAAACAGATGGTGCCTCCACTGGAGGAAAGTGAAATTTACTCATCTTTAGAAAGCTGCTTGGATATAAAGCAAGTGCCACGGAGTCCAGCGTCACTCAGGCAGCTGGCTTCACCTCTGTGTCGAGTGCTGCAAACTGGCCTCTCCACAAAGGTCCATCCTTGTTGCTGCAAGGTGCAAATGTAGGATTAGATAGAAATAAGATGTAAAGGTGGGTTGTTGCAAAGGAGCTATTTTGCCAAACTCAAAGAGAATCATATAAGGAAAGCAACTACACCAAGAATTTGCCCCTTCAAGGGGAAGCAGAGTTACCTTTGAGTTCATTTGCACTGCAAAAGGGTGGATATCACTGAAAGGGGGAAAAGTGAGAGAAGTGAAAATTTACTGGGTCCTGGAGGCCACAGTGATGGACTTGATTCAGTCCACCTGGGCTTCAACACAATCCTTCTATCAGATGCTGTAATGGCTGTTTTTGTATCTCCTTGACCCCCTTTATCATTTCTTTACCCCTCCCTTGGTTTCTGCTGGATTTTTCTTTCAGTGGCTTTTACATTGACTCTTTTATGGAGGCCCATCCTTGGGCCAGAGCATCTATTTTGTCCCACAGTGCAAAGTTCAAAGTGCATTTATGTTTGAGACCCTTTGAAATAGATTTTAGCAAAAGCTGGTGAGTATAGAAATTAGGAAGTCTATCTCCTTTGCTTTCATTGAGGACACCTTTAAGATGTAAATTATGCTCCAGAGCTCCCCTGCAGGAAGAGGGTGAGGGCACAGTTGGAGGCTGGAATCACTTCTGAAACTACCCCAGCTAGGCTTCCTCCCCTTCTTGGGTCTTGCTTTTCCACCCCTTCATCTTTTCCTCTGGGAGCACTTCCTCAATATGTTTATGAAAAATTCTTGTTTGGGACAAGCTCCTAGAAACCCATTTCAAGATACTGTCCAAGGAAGAGTGGTATCTACGCAGATGCTCAGCTGGGCTTTCCCGCTCGGTATTGACAACAGGTTTCAGATTGTAAACTCTCTTCCAGATTGTACCCTCGAAACCAAATACATTTGCTCAGAACATTCCAGGAAGCTGTAGATGGCAACAGTATTCTGAACCATTTTACCAGGAAAAAAAAGCAAGCAAACAAACAAACAGAACAGAAAGGGAACAATAATGAGCCTCAAACTTTCAGTTACAGAATAAAAAATGATTCCCCCCTTTTTCCTCTCTCTCTTTCTTTCTTTCATTTTTTTTTTACTTTAAGAACTATGATTAGAGAGATTGATAAATTGGTTTTTTAAAAACTTTATCTATTTGTTCTAATTAGTTATACATGACGGCAGAAAAATTGGCTTTTTTAATAAAAAGAGGATCACCTCCTCTCAGCAGAAGTTAATAGCTTCCTCTTTGGAACTTATTTTAGTTGGAGATTAATGGGACGCTAATCCTGAGTCTGTGAGAAAGGCGTCACCATGTATCATGGGCATAGGACATTGGCCCTGAGAATGATGACGCATCAGGTGATGAGTTCACTCAAGACACAATGGAAGAGATCTGCATTTTCCTAGTTGAGAGCTCAACGTCACAGTCACTGATGGTAGAAAATTCAATCCATTACTTCCCCTGTACACTTCTCAATGGAAACCTCTTACACAGACTTTCCCTGGTAAAAATAAAGTTTCTGTGAGAATATAAGTCAACTTGACAGGAGCAAATGGTTTTGATTGTCTGTTTAGAGGTCTTTCTCTGTTGCCCAGGCTAATCTCCAGCTCCTGGACTCAAACGATCTTTCTGCTTCAGTCTCTGATGTACCTGGGCCTACACGGACAGGCTACCACACCACACCTGGCCCTTAACATCTATTTTTTTTTCAGGACTTCTCAGACCCTTCATCTTGCTAAGATACACTATAAATCTGCCAACACATTATTTCCCAAACTTAGAGGTCTACAACTCTTTAGAGGATCTTTGTTGCTATAAACTGATAAAATTTCTTTTTACCTTCCTCAACTTTATTCCTTTATCTCTTTCTTTTGCTTCCTTATCTGTCATTTGGTATGAAAATAAGTGTAAATATAGGTGTCTAGTTGTGTCCTATTCACCTATTGCCATGAACTCTACATCCTTTCTGTTCTGGAGGAATAAGACCTATAATGGTCTCATATTTTGGTATTTCAGGTGTATATAAATCTCTGTCCAACCAGATTAAAGCCCCTAGAGAAAAGCGTAGAAGTGGATTTTTTTTTTTTTTTTGGACCAAGGATTGAACTCAGGGGCATCCAACCACTGAGCCACATCCCCAGCCCTATTTTGTATTTTATTTAGAGACAGGGTCTCACTGAGTTGCTTAGTGTCTTGCTGTTGCTGAGCTGGCTTTGAATTTATAATCCTCCTGCCTCAGTTTCCCGAGCTGCTGGGATTACAAGCGTGCGCCACCGCACCTGGCCAGAAGTTGAAATATAAAATAAAACACAGATATTCATATTCAGTTAGTAAATTGACAATTGACAAAAGTCAGCAAGCATCCCCACTGAGAAGAAAGTTTTACAATAACTTTGGGAAATAGTCTTAAAGTTCAAAGCCTTAGCATTTGCTATTTATTGTCCTTGTGACAACCTTCCTAAAGAACTCCTATCATAACCTATCATGTCATCTGTCTGTCTATCTATCTATCTATCTGTCATATCTTCCCTCTAGAATGTAGATTTTAGACTTCCTCTGTACCAGACATATTAGATGTTTGATATGCAACAGAAAAAAGGCTAAGAAGAAACCCAGAAGAGAAGGGAGGAAGAAAGGGGAGAGGGATTCAATGTGTTCACACGCTGATGGCTCTTATGTGCTTTTGCCAAAGTATGGCTTCTGCCCTCACTCATACCTGAATTTGAGTGGAGCTGGGATAACTCTTGGCAGAATAGTGCTAAGGAATTAACTTTGATTTGAAAATTGTGATGGACATCTATTTTAGCTCAGTTTAAGTGTGTCTTAGGAAAGAGTTGAGGTGATGCTAACACTCTTAAACACATAGGCAACTAAGCCAATCAAGGGGGGTGAGTCAGGTTCTAGTTTGGGGACCAGAGGCCTGGGGCTTAGAGAAGGGTGCAGAGTGAGGCAGTGAAGTGGAGATGTCATCACCAGAAGGTCTGAAGATGCTCTAGGCATTTACAAGGCTGCTATTTCCCAAATTGCCTCAGGTAGATTTTCAGTTTTCCCAGCACCCTTTGTTGAAGAGGCTGTCTTTTCTCCAATGCATGTTTTCAGTGCCTTTGTCTAATATGAGATAACTGTATTTATGTGGGTTTGTCTCTGTGTCCTCTATTTTGTACATTGATCTCTGTGTCGGTTTTGAAGTCAATACCATGCTGTTTTTGTTACTAAAGCTCTGTAGTATAATTTAAGGTCTAGTATTGTGATGCCTCCTGCTTCACTTTTCTTGCTAAGGATTGCTTTGATTATTCTAGGTCTCTTATTTTTCCAAATAAATTCCATCACTACTTTTTCTATTTCTATGAAGAATTCCATTGGGATTTAATAGGAATTACATTAAATCTGTATAGTGCTTCTGATAGTATGGCTATTTTGACAAAGTTAATTCCATCTATCCAAGAGCTTGGGGAATTTTTCTGTCTTCTAGGGTCTTCTTTAATTTCTTTCTTTAGTATTCTGTAGTTTTCATTGTAGATGTCTTTCATGTCTTTTGTTAAATTAGTTTCAAAAAAAATTTTTTTTTTGAGATTTGAGACTATTGTGAATGGGGTAGTTTTCCTAATTTCTATTTCAGTAGACTCATTACTGATGTATAGGATTTATGGGTGTTAATTTTATATCCTGCTACTTTGCTGAATTCATTTATGAGTTCTAGAAGTTTTCTGGTGGAAAACTTTTAAATATAGAATCATGTTGTCATCTCTGCTTCTCTTTCTTACTGTTCTCAGCCTAAAATCAAATCCTAATTTTTTTTTCTTCTTTACAGCCCTCTTCTTCCAACTCAAGTGAAAAGCCCTCCATCCAAAAACAGGCCCTATCACTTACACTCTATATGGCTCCTGTTAGCTGGCTACAGATCCTGACTGCTTTGGGGGAATTTCAGGTGATGGAGAAAAAATAGCTTAGAGCTCCACGTTCAGTAAAGCCATCAGGTGATGATTGTTTTCAATGTTGCTTAATCAGACGAACCTTTGTTTGGTTGAGGAACAGTGGGCTTTTCATCATTAGTTATTGTAACAGGCTGACCAGTAGGAAGAATTCAACACAGAAATTGTTTCAGTTATTTATTTTTTTGTTTTTGTTTATTTCCTTTGTTTTATTTTGTTTTGATACTAGGGATTGAACTCAGGGACACTTGACCACTAAGCCACATCCCCAGTCCTATTTTATATTTTATTTAGAGACAGGGTCTCACTGAGTTGCTTAGTGCCTCACCATTGCTAAGGCTGATTTGAACTCACAATCTTCCTGTTTCAGCCTCTGAAGCTGCTGGGATTACAGGTGTGGGCCACTGTGCCCAGCTTGTTTTCTTGTTTGTTTGTTTTGGTTCATTTGGTTTTGGTATAGGTTAATACATGAATTCACCACAAAATAGATTTTTGTTGTTGTTGTTCTGCTGTTTATGGAAATGTCAGCTCCTTTATACTAAGGAAAGACTATAGTAGGCTCGGTGGTATTATTGATTGTGATTCTCTCTCTTCCTGATTTTAGTATGACTTGATGGTGGGAGGAGTTTTTTTTTTTTTCCTGATCATTTTGATGTTGGGGGTGACCTTGAGACCAGCATGACAGTTCTGTCCAGGGGCTTTAGGAGAGGAGTGTTATGTCTCAGTTTGTCTTCTTGAGTTTCTGAGCCCACCATATCCCACGGCATCCATGGCTCATTATTTTTTCCCCCAACATTCATTTTAATACATGCACATAATTTCATTTATCTGTAAGTGACACATAATGACTGTAAGTATTAAAGGAGTACAGTGTGACATTTCAAATACATGTACACGACATGTAATGATCAAACCAGGGTAATTGGCACATCCATCATCTCAGGCATGTGTCCTTTCTTTGTGCTGGGAACATTCAAAATCCTCTCTACTAGCTATTTTGAAATGCACCATAAATTATTTTAATGATAGTTACCCTACTGTGCTATAAGACATTAGAAGTTATCCTTTCTATTTAATTACACCCTTGTAGTCAATAACCATCTTCATTCCATCTCTTGCATACCCTTCCCAGGCTTTGGTAACCACTCTTCTGTTCCTTGCTTCTATCAACATTTTTAACTTCTGCATGTAAGTGAACATGTGCAGTATTTGTCTTTCTATGGACAGAACTCATTTAAGCAGGTAACCCTAAAACTGATCCAGGCCAGACTTTACCCCTGCTGACACAGCTGATCCCTGGTCTCATAAACAAGTAAGTATTTCAGGTCGCTGGATTCTAGGCTCGTTGGCTATGGAAAACTGTGAAGCATGACTTAATACAGGCTCTAATGGAACCTCAACCTACTTTGTGTGGAGGATCAACAAAAGCTGCTTTGTCTTTTATAAGAAGGGACTTTTCAGCCACTGTCATTCATTTTTGCCCCACTATTTTGACTTCTGCTAGTTTCCTTTGTCCTGCTAAAATTTTTCAGCATGAGCAATATGCAACATGATGAGGAATATACCAAATAACTTGATCAGAGAAAAAAATAAATCCTGGCAGAAGAAAAATTCTGTAATAAGATACTGATCTACTTTAAAAAAATGGATTGAATGAAAAAAAGAAATTAAAAATCATCCTGTTGACAATGGGTACTTTCGGGATATTTCAACAACAGAATAAAGCTGACATGGAATGCTAAAAGCTAGGAAAAAAAAAATCATGTAGGAAGTGTTGAAAACTGAATGATTGAGAAAATTAGTCTCAATAGGAATATTCAACAGAAAATAAAACAAACAATGACTAATTGAGTAAAATTGACTAAAGAATTAAATCTTCTCAAGAAAATATTGATGTAGACAAGACAGCCTTGGGGATATGGGACTTGATGTAACTAGGAACTGCAGAAAAATACTATCAACAGCAGAACTTGCCTTAGGAGGATCTAGACAACTGAGATCCTTGTGCCAGGCATGTGGATCTTGTATCTGGGGATCCTGCTCACAGGTCACCTCCCACTTCCAGGCAATCTCTGTCATGAAGACACACTATGGAGAGTCACGAAGGCAAAGTGCCAAGTGCTCTGTAAGTCCAGCTCTGTCTGCCTACTTTGTCAGTGGGGTTTTCTTAAATTCTGGATTTTTTTTTTTTTGGCAATCAGCAAGGTAGACATAACCTCCTAAAAGCATATCTCAATTTTAAGCCAGAGCTTCCTGAAACATTTCAATTGTTCATCATAAAGCTTTATAGTATTGTCTGTTATATGTGTGAGCATGTGTGTGTGTGTGTGTGTGTGTGTGAAAGTACATTGTTTAGCTTATGTGTGAGTGTGCACATAACTATATGAATATGTAAATTTATGTATATGTGCATGTATGTAAATATGTTAATTTTAGGATTTACATGGATCTACATACATGTGTGTATATATGCGAGTATGTATATGTGCATGTGTGTTTCTATGGACTTCCCAGACTCCAGAACTAAAGAGATAAATTCTCTTTCTTATAAATTATCTAATCTCAGGTATTTTGTTGTAGCAGCAGGTACTAACAGAGACAGAGTTTGAAGCAAAGACTAGTACTCACTAAACTCCTTGCCCTTCACGCAGAAGGCCTGGAGTGGAGGAGGGGGATACAGGTAATGTGAACCACCCTTCCTGATCCCTTCAGTGTGTCTTTTCTTTTGTTTTTACCACACTCAGGTGCTATAGTCCCTCATCTGGTTTCCTTACCTCTTGTGAAAATATTTTCATGCATGGATAGTGGTTCAAATTGATGTTTCTATAAGGGACTCTGAGCAAGAGAAAAAAAAGAGGGAACAATTTATTATGAAACATAAATCTTTACAGTAACAAGATCACCTGGACCAAAGGCTGACTCTGAGTATGACTAGAATTGTAACAAGTCAATACCATGCCTGCCTGTGGGATCCAGTCTGAAGGAGACAGCGTGCCTTACAAAGGTTGCTCACTGAAAATGCTTCACCCAGTCAAGCCTTTGACCTAACTTCAGAGTAACAGGAAGTTTAAAGAAAAAAAGTAAGGAAACAACTCCTTGGGAAAATAACCATAAATCCTTCAAGACAAATGGCTTGGTCTCTTCAAAAAGTCAAAGGCAGATGAAATGAAGGAAGGAAGGAAGAAAGGGAGGGAGGGAGGGAGGGAGGGAGGGAGGGAGAGAGAGAGAGAGAGAGAGAGAGAGAGAGAGAGAGAGAAGAAGAAGAAGAAGAAGAAGAAGAAGAAGAAGAAGAAGAAGAAGAAGAAGAAGAAGAAGAAGAAGAAAGGAAGGAAGGAAGGAAGAAAGAAAAGAAGGAAGGAAAATAAATGGGAGGGAATTGTTTTACATAGAAGAGATATGACGACAGAATGGAATGGTTACTTCTTGATTGAATTTTAGTTTTAAAACAAACCCAAATGTTTATCAATTGGTGAATAAGTGAATAAAATGTGGTATATGTTCCTATTGTAGAATCTTTTTCAGTAATAAATGGAATGAAGGGCTGATCCATGCTATAATGTGAGTGAACCTCAAAAACATCACACTAAATTAAAGAAGCCAGACACAAAGCTTACATATTTCAGTTATAAGAAATGTTCAGAATAGGAAAAGTCTTGGAGGCAGAAAATAAATTAGTAAAAAATAGATTAGTCTATTGACCAGGATGAGGGGGGAAAGGGAGATATGGTTAATGGGTAGATTTCTTTATGGTTAATGAGAGTATTCTGGAATTAGAATTTGATAGCTATGCTGGTTGCACAACTTTGTAAATATACTAAAACCTACTAAACTGAATACTTTAAAACTGTGACATTTATGTTATTGGAATTGAGCTTCTAAATAAATAAATGTGGCAGAGCTTCATGAAACAACAACAAAGCCCAAAAACTATGAGGCATTATTTGAATACCTAAGGAAAGTTGAATATAGATAGGATATTAGATGATATTAAGGAAATTGTGTAGGTGTGTTAATGGTATTGTAATTAGTAGGACAATGAATTTTTAGAAAATATATTCTGATACATTTAGGAATAAATTATAGTAATGCCTATAATTATTCTCAAATAGGCCAGTAAAAATGTAAGTAAAATAGCTGGTGTGGTGGCACATGCTTGTGTTTCCAGTGGCTCGGGAGGCTGAGGCAGGAGAATCGCAAGAACAAAGCCAGCCTCAGAAAAAGCAAGGTGCTAAGCAGGTCTTAGTGAGACCCTGTCTCTAAATAAAATACAAAATAGGGCTGGGGAGGTGGCTCAGTGGTAAAGTGCCCCTGAACTCAATCCCTGGTACAAAAAAAAAGCCATAAATAGAAATAACATGGCAGGTAACAAGATTTGAATTTAAGTGGTAGGTATATGTCTTGCCACTGTATTATTGTTTCAGGTTTCCCTATCTTTAAAAAACTTAAAAAAAAATATTTGGAGAGATATTGAGATAATGAAGAGATCACTCTGGTGAAGTGGAGAACACATGGGAGAAACAAATGCTATATTTATCAACATTGTATTTTCAATATCATCCTAATGAAGTATTATTGGCTATATGTTTTGGAACTTGAGATGATATTAGGGGTCAGCTGGGGAAAATAATGTGTGAGAACAGTGTGGGGAATCCTGAAAATGAGGGTATGAAATAAGACTGGAGAGTTTTTAAACATTACATAAATGTAAATGATGAAAACAGTTTACCTAGAGAAAGTAGTCAGTGTAACAATCAGAGATCTCAGAAACTGATCCCAATACACCTGGAAATCACTTATAGTTAAAGGTGAAATTAAACATCAATGAAGGAAGAACAGATTATATAACAAATTGCTTTGGATCAAATAGCTAGCTAGCTGTTTGCAAAAATACAAACACAGGTCTTTTATCCCTTATTGCAGAAACAATGCTAGCTGTAGACCTTGCAAAATAGAAAGCATAGTTGGGCATGGTGGCACACACTGTAATCCCAACAGCGTGGGAGGCTGAGGCAGGAGGATCGAGAGTTCAAAGCCAGCCTCACCAAAAGCCACGTGCTAAGCAACTCAGTGAGACCCTGTCTCTGAATAAAATACAAAATAGGTTTGGGGATGTGGCTCAGTGGTCAAGTGCTCCGGAGTTCTATCTCCGGTTCCAAAAGAAAAGAAATCACAAAAATTATCTTATCAATACTGAAGTCATAGCTTCTGTTTCTATACCTGAGTAGTAAAACTGAGACTTGAAAACAACCATATCTTTTGTACCCTCAGTGGGAAGTCGAGCTATGGTTGCCACTGTAAAATTTTTGATTCCCCAAATTTGGTGGTGCTGGAGACTTTCACTGTGCTGTCTTTCATCCATGTAGGCTTTGTGGAAAGCTTGCTGTTCTAAATATGGTTGAATGAGGAAAATTACTGTTAACTGCTTGCTTGAAAAGTTCCAGAGGGTGTCCCTTTGGGCTGGTGTCAGGAAAGGGCAGCCTGGAGCTAGAGATGCTCGATGATGCAGCTCAAGGTTAGACAGGCTGTGTGCACACCTGATAGTGTTTTCTAAGACAAGAAAAAAAACAGTTTTCCAGGACATCCTGGGGACCCACAAGGTTCATTCAATTACCATGTTAGTGCCACTTTCCTTCTTCAGAGTTGCTCTGTGAACATGAAAAGGGATCTTCAGAATGATGGCGAGGTCCACGTGGAGACTAAACACACTGAAACAGCTCTGCCATCTTTCCACCTGGGCGCTGCGAGAGCTACCTCTGGTGTTCCCAGGGACACAGTCTCAGCACACTCCTGTAGTCGCCTGGCCTTCTCCAAACGTCAGCTGAGGTTCATAAGCTGTAGATGGAGTGGATCTGGACCCTATACCTGGCTTGTGAGTGAGTCCAATGCCCCTCCAAAGGCTTTCTAGACAGAGTTTATATTCTCTTGGGACTTCTACATAGAGCAGCCATTACTGAAAGGTTTGGAAGCCAAGAATTTAAAAAAAAAAAAACCAAATTAATTTGTCCTAACCCTCAGAAATGGAAAGTCACACCTTCCTATTGTTCCAGGCCTTTACCCTCCGGCTTCCCCTGCGACTCAACCCTGTCTCTATCATGCAGGGCAGTCTGGAGAGGTTGTCTCCTGTTCCGCTGAAGGTTAACTTTTGCAGATCCCAAACCTGGTGTTCTCCTTACTGAATACAAAAGGCCCCTTGCTACCTTTTAGCAACACGAAAAATAAAACTGGACAAACATAAAAGCCATCAAGAGATTTCTTTGGTTTTCCTCCAACCTCACTCTTCTAATCCTATAAGTAGAAGAGAGAAGGACACAGTTTCATTTTTGTATCACAAGCAAAAATTTTCTATCAATTCTTAGGAGGCAGAATAATGATAGTTTTATTTTAAAATAGAAATGTTTATTTTTTTCTTTATTACACTCGATATTCTCACTCACATGCCTAGGGCTTTTGAAACAGAAATGAATAGTCATTGTTCTCCAATAACTATTTTGCCCCTCTTACCTTAACAATAGAAGCCAAACTTTTTAGCTGAGTTACCAAGAATAAGAATGTTTGCTGGTCTGCTTTGCAGCTATGCTATGTGAATATTTTCTGGAAAGCAGGACAATCTAAGCAGAAATGTCTGATGACTTCTGTGAATGTCTTTAATGGAAAAGACAAGTTTTTCTCCAACTGCTATTTAAAATGTGATAGTGATAGATGGGGCTCTAGCAGTCCACCTTGGAACATGAGTCAGGCTCAGCTTTCTGTTGATGGCAGCCCAACACCCAGAAGAGTGGATCCTTCTTGACAAACTCTTGAAGCTGCTAGCTCTGAAATGTTTTCCTCTGGACTCCATTCCCAGTATGTTGCATTCCCTTACCATTCACAATCAATTCCAACTCACTGAAAGGAAGAAACTTTTTGAGATTCTTTCCTAGAAGCAAGGTTTCTTTCCTATCCATTGGTCAGAATTAGGTCACATATGATGAACTCATTGTCCCAGAGAACTGATGGTCCCTGGAACTGCTGAAGTTAAGATGATAATGGAAAGCTGTTAAGAAGAACTGCATGGGTGTGTGGTGGTACACACCTATAATCCCAACAACTCAGGATGCTCAGGCAGGAAGATTGCAGGTTCAAGGCCAGCCTCAGCAACTTAGTGAGGCCCTAGGCGAATTAGTGAGGCCCTGTCTCAAAAATAAAATATTTTTTAAAAGGAATGGAAGTGTGTCTCAGAGGTAAAGTGCCTCTGGGTTCAATACCAAGTACTAAAACCAAAACCAAAACAAAACAAAATTTAAAAAAAAAAAATCCCTGCCTGGATCAGTTAGAGTTGGGTGAAAGCCACGTAGGACTCCACCCATAAAGAATAGATGCTCTGTACCAGGTAGAAAACAAAGGCTGCCACCCAAATATGAACCAACTTCACAGTGCTAATGCCTTCCTATATTTACTATAAAATCTTTATGTCAAATCCAAATTCTACTTCACCTATTATTTATCTTATAAAATAATCCTCAATAAAACAGCTGAGACCCCATCTCTAATTGCATCCTCTCCCCCTTCCTCATTCACAGATACCCAGACATCTGTAATTTCCATGCATTTCTCTAAAAATTAAGTATAGGCCTATATTCTTAAGAAGCATGTGGTAAAATTAGAGATTAGCATACCCTAAGACTCAGCAATTTTATTTTTAGGCACTTGAAACTTTGTATGATTTCTAATTGAATGTACTTAACGTGGTACTATTATATATTCTCCTTCGAACTGATTTTCTCTCGGTATTATTTTTGTAAGATTTATCCATGTTGTTATGCATAAGGTTTAGTGCAGACATTTTCATTTCCAGGTTGTATTCTATGATATAAACATAACGCGGTTGAATGACCTATGATCCTATGAATGGAATTATGCTATTCCAAATGTTTACTAGTACAACATTCTTTTATGAGCATTTCATATAAAGTTATTCCTCTGATATGTCAAGAGCTTTGTAATGTTGTGAACAACCAATAAAAAAAAAATAAAGTTATTCCTCTGTATCCATAGAGGATTGTTTTCAGGATCCCCACAGACACTCAAATCTGTAGCTGCTCAATCCTTTACATCAAAGGGCACAATATTTGCTTATAACATACACATCCTCCTGTATACTTTAAATCTTCTCTACATTACTTACAATGTCATAATACAAACACATCCTCCTGTATACTTTAAATCTTCTCTACATTACTTACAATGTCATAATACAACCACTCTTTGAATAAATGTTGTTATACTGTATAGTTTGGGAAATAATGACAGGGAAACAGTTTGCATGCCTTCAGCAACAAATGCAATTTAAGAGAAAATATTTTTGATCCATGGGAGTTGAAGGTATGAATGTGGATCCACAAAAGCCAACATCTTGACCACACACACAAGAGTTTCTGTAGATATATTTTTAGGTCAGCAGATATTTGCTTCTTGAGTTTTAGTCAATGCTAGCTGATTCTTTTTCAAGATGTTGGTGTCAATTCACTCTTGCAGAAACAGTTAATGAGACTTCCTGTTTCTTTGAATCATTTCAGTGCTTGGTAGATTCAGGATTCTCACTTTAGCCAGTCAATGGTTATGTAATGTCATTGTGCTACAAGAATTTCCATTTCCCCTATTAGTAGTTAAAAGGTCTTTTCAGATACTCAGTGTTCTTTGATCTCTTTTCTGTAAGTTTTCCTTTCGTATGTTTTGTCCATTTTTCTGCCAAGTGGTTTGGCTTATTGATTGGCAGATGCTCCGTACATATTCTAGATCACAGTCTTTCCTCTGTTTTGTTCCTGGCTGTGGCTTGAACTTTCACTTTCTAATGAGCTTATCCATGAACAGAGACTATAGATTCTCAGGCATCCGTATTTTCTTTTAAGGGTTGAACTTTTTGTCTTAAGGAATCATTCCTTGCTTTGAGCTTGAGAGACAATTATTTTTTCCTTCTAAAATTTTAAGAACATAAAACATATATGTCATCTATATCTTATCCTATGATACAGAGAGTTTTATCACCCAGGTGTAAGAATTTTTAACAAATTTATTGGGATTTCTTTTTTTATTTTTTTTACATCTGAGCAATTTGGAATTTTTAAAAAATCTACATATATCTGGGGCTTTTATATGTGGTTTTTTTAAAATTTAACCTTGGTTTTATATAAAATATAAAATTTATCGTAATAATTTTTTAAGTGTACATTTCAGCGCCTTTAAGTGCATTCACAGTGTTGTTTGAACATTATCACAATTGATATCTATAGCTATTTATGCTTCAAAATTGAAACTCTTTCTCATTAACCCATAACTCCACAACCCCTCTCTTCTAGTCTCTGACAACCTCATTCTATTTTCTTTCTCTGTGATTTTGAGACAACTCATATATATGAAATTATACAATACTTGTCATTTGGACAGTAGTTTATTCCACATGGTATAATTGTTCTAAAGGTTTGTCTATTTTTACAGCATGTGTCAGAATCTCTACGTAATAGTCCATTCATGTAATTTTACATTGTCAGTAGATACTTGGATTGTTTCTACCTTATGGCTATTGTGATCACTGCTGCTCTAAACATGGGTACACACAAATATATGACTCCCTACTTTCAATTTTGTGGGCATGTCCTCAGAAGTGAACTTACTAGACCATTGTTTCAGTCAGCATTTTGTTGCCGTGAACAAAAGACCTGACAAGAAAATCTTAAGAGGAGGAAAAGTTTATTTTGGCTTATGGTTTCAGAGATTCAGTCCATGTTCATGTGATCCCCTAGCTCTGGGTCCAACGAGAGGCGGAACATCATTGGAGGGTGTGATGAAGGAAACCAGCTCAGGACACCATGACAGGAAACAGAGGGAGAGAGCTCAGCTTCCCATAAACAAAATATGAACCTCAGAGGCATTCTTCCAGTGACTTGCTTCCTGCAGCCAGCCCTACCTACCTACAGTTACCACCCTAAAGTTCATCCATGTCTGTGGATTAATCCACTGGTTAGGTCATACCTCTCATATTCTGAGTATTTCACCTCTAAAAATTCTTGCATTGTCTCCCTCGTGAGCTTTCAGAGGATGCCTCACATCTAAACCGTGGCAACCATATGTGTGAGCTCTATTTTAATATTACGGGAACTCCCATTCTGTTGTCTGTAGTAACTGCAGAATTTCGCAAGCCTACCTACGGTGCACATTCTTCCAATTTCTCCACATCCTCACCTACACTTGAAATTTCTGGCTTTTTGATATTAGGTATCCTAATGAGTGTGAGATGATATCTTATTGTGGTTTTGATTTTCATTTCCCTGATTATTAGTGATGTTGTGCATCTTTTCATGTGATTATTGACCATTTAAATATCTTCTTGGAAGAAATGCCTATTCAAGTCTTTTGCCCATTTTTTAATTGGTCATTTGTTTTTGTTGTTGAGCTGTAGGAATTCTTTATGTATTCTGAATACAAATCTCTTATTACATGTATAACTACTAAATATTTTGTCCCTTCTCCTAGGTTGCTCTTTTTCTCGGTTGGTTTGTTCTTTGATGCACAGAAGTTTTACATTTTAATGTAGTCCAAGTTCATGTGTTTAATTCTATTGTCTGTGCTTTTGATGTCAAATCTAAAAAAAATATTACCAAATACAGTGTCTGAGGATTTTCTCTCCTTAAGGACTAAATGGTAATTATGGTAAGGATTAGTCTGCTACAGTTGCCACAACAAAACACCACATACCAGGTGATGTAAACAACAGAAATTTATTTTCACAGTTTTGGAGGTTGGACGTTCAACACTGAGCTGCCCTTGGGGTTGGTTTCTCCAGCAGCTTCTCTCCTTGGCTTGCAGAAAGCTGCCTTCTCACTATGTCCTAACATGATGTTTTTTTCATGTATGTGGACTTCTAATATCTCATCCTCTTTAATAGGACACCAGTCCCAGTGAGTTAAAACCCCACCCTTATAATCTCATTTAACCTCAATCACTTCCTCAAAGTCTCTATCTCCAAACAATTGGGGTTAGAATATCAATCTATGAATTTTGAGGGGGTAAAAGTTAGTCTATAGCACTCTAAAAATTTTATCAGATAATGAATGTAACTCATTTATCAGTGCAATGCTAGTGCACATTATAATTAATTAATGTTAGAAATGGCCATTATGCCATCACTATTATTATTTGAGAATGCAATTGGGAGTGTGTATGGAGTGGGCTGAGTAGGTATGACTCCAAAAGTTGATGTCATTTTTAAGTGTTTCAAACACAGCTGTGACCCTCAATGCATGTGTGAACTTGAGTAAATTATCTGGGCTCTGCAGAACTAGTGCCTTCTTCTATAACAGATGGAAATAATGGTAGCCTCGTTTCAGGCTTTTTGGTGGGTGAGGGTGTGGATTAAATAAAATAATGTTATCTAAAATGCTAAGGACACTGCCTGACATGTTGGAACCACTAAATAAATGCATGAAGGAATTTAATATATTTCATGCATTTCTCATTAAGTCCTGTTTCTTTCTCTGAGCACTTGAAGAGATTGAGCAGCTGAGCATCCAAATTGCATGCCCCATAACTATTCCACAGATGTCATTTCCTGTGACATTGGAGGAAAGTTCTTTAAGCACCCTAACTTTCCTCACATGTAAATTAGGTGAAATTTTTTACCTCATGGAATGGTTCTGATAATTAAATGAAAAAAAAATATTAAGTAAACATAACCGAAAAACAGCAAGTCTGTAATGCACACCGGCTTCTATTGCTGTTTTCTGAGTACTTCTGTCACCTGGGTACCCATTCTTTCCTAGGCTGCTTGGTTTTGTGAAATTCATTCCATTACTTTCATCTTTTTTGCTGAATTTATGAAAATTAGATTTCACTTGTATGGAATCTAAGATCCCTATTTGACTCAGAAGGGCACATATTTTGCATGGTGAACCCACCCTTTCCTGACAGTTGAATACAGAATTATTCTTAAATGACTCAAAAGCTTAGAGGGAGACTGACGTTGTTAAAAAGTTGAGGACAAGGACATGTTCCTAAAATGACATTTTCCCTATTTCCCCTTAAAGGGAAACAGAGAGTTCATATGTCAACAGGCCCACAATTTTCCCAAGAAAATAATCTTTGGTTGGTTTACACATGGACATGGGCATGCTATGTCTTCCAAGCATGCTTGCAGGAAAATTACAAAGCTGATCTAACCAACAGTCCCCTTGACCATATAAAAAGTAAAATAAATCTCAGTAAATGTATGAATACAAGACCCAATTTTGAAAGATCAACTTCTTCCAAAAGTAACTTCCTGCAGAGTGAACATTGGAACAAGGTGACTTGTTCCATGGGGATATTAAATGTGCAGAGCTTAAAGAAGGTGGTTGAGGAAGACGTCTAGAAATAATAAATGAATTCAGCAAAGTAGCAGCATATAAAAATCAATACCCATAAATCAAATGCATTTCTATACATCAGTGATGAATCCACTGCAGGAGAAATTAGGAAAACTATCCCATTCACAATAGCCTCAAAAAATTACTTGGGAATCAATCTAACAGAAGAGGTGAAAGCCCTCTACGATGAAAACTATAGAATAGAAGACCTTACAAGATGGAAAGATATCCCATGCTTTTGGATAGGCAGAATTAATATAGTCAAAATGGCCATATTACCAACAGTGTTATACAAACGTAATGCATTTCCTATTGAAATCTCAATGACATTCTTCATAGAACTAGAAAAAAGCAACCATGAAATTCATTTGAAAAAATAAAAGACCCAGAACAGCCAAAGCTAAACTTAGCAAGAAGAGTGAAGCAGGAGGCATCACAACACCAGACCTTAAACTATACTACAGAGCCACAGTAACAAAAAATGTCATGATATTGGCACCAAAACAGATACATAGATCAATGGCACGGAATAGAAGACACACAGACAAACTCACATAAATACAGTTATCTCATATAGACAAAGGCCCCAAAAATATACATTGGAGAAAAGATAACCTCTTCAACAAATGGGAAAACTAGAAATCCATATGTAGCAAAATGAAATTAAACCTCTATCTCTCACCCTGCACAAAAATCAACTCAAAGTGGATCAAAGACTTAGGCACTAGAACAGAGACCCTGCACCTAATAGAAGAAAAAAATAGGCCCAAATTTTCTTCATGTTGATTTGGACCTGACTTCCTTAACAAGACTCCTAAAGCACAAGATGTAAAATTAAGGATCAATAAATGGGATGGATTCAAACTAGTAAGCTTCTTCTCAGCAAAAGAAATAATCAATAATGTGAAGAGAGAGCCTACAGAACGGGAAAAAAATCTTTGTCACCTGCACGTCAGATAGAGCACTAATCTCTAGGATGTATAAAGAACACAAAACTCTTTAACACCCCAAAAACAAATAAATGGGCAAAGGAACTGAACAGACATTTCACAGAAGAAAAAATATGATCCATCAACAAACACATAAAAAAAGTGTTTATCATCTCTAGGAATTAGAGAAATACAAATCAAAACTTCTCTGAGATTTCATCTCACTATGGTCAGAATGTCAATTATCAAGAATACAAGCAATAATAAGTATTGATGAGGATGTGGGGGAAAAGGTGCACTCATACATTGTTGGTGGGATTGCACATTGGTGCAACCAGTATGGAGATTCCTCAAAAAACTTGGAATGGAAACACCATTTAACCCAGCTATCCCACTGCTTGGTTTATACCCAAAGGACTTAAATTCAGCATACTACCGTGAAGTAGCCATATCAATGTTTATAGAAGCTCAATTCACAATAGCTAAACTACAGAACCAACCTAGGTGCCCTTCACCAAATGAATGGATAAAGAAAATGTGTTACATACACGATGGAATATAACACAACCTTAAAGAAGAATGAGATTATGGCATTTTCAGGTAAATGGATGAAACTAGGAATATCATGCTAAGTAAAATAAGCCAATCCTAAAAAAACAAAGTCCAAGTGTTTTCCCTGATAAGTGGATGCTGATTCATAGTGGGGGAAGGGGAGGGAAGAATGAAGGAACTTTGGATTGTGCAGAGGGGAGTGAGGGGAGAGGCTGGGGCTGTGGGTATGGGAAGAATAGCAGAATGAGACAGAAATTATTAGTCTGTATACATATATGATTACAATACTGGTGTGACTATGCACACTATACAGCCAGAGGAATGAGAAATTGTGCTCCATTTGTGTACAATGTGTCAAAATGCATTCCACTGTCATGTCTAACTAATTAGAAAGAATTTTAAAAATATTTTTTAAAAAGAAGGTGGTGGAGATGGAGTAGTTTGATAAATCATAGGTTTTGACTTTATGTGATTGCCCACTAGCCCTCAATAGCTGGTCTGGATGGTGATGAGAAAACTTTGCCATCTTCAGATAATAAAACATTTATCTTTTAATATTTGTATTATCACAAAAGAGCATGCACCCAGTTTGCTAAACATTTATGTAATTTTACTAAATGGATACATATCCAGGAGGTGGCCCCCTCAGTAAACATAGGTGGGTCACAAGAATGAAGCAGACATGTGTACCAATTGGGACTCTCACACACTGCTGTTGAAAATGTAAAACTGTGCAGCCATCGGAAAACAGTTTGGCAGTTCTTCAAAAAGTTAAACACAAAGTTACCATGTGATCCAGCAATTCCTCTTCTAGCTATATTCCCAAGAAAAATAAAACCACATATGCATGCAAAAATAAAACTTTTATATGAATATTTATTGCACCATTATTTATAATAGCCAAAACCTGAAAATGATTCAAATGTTCATGAACTAATGTCTAGATCACAAATATGACATATCCTTACTAGGAGATATTATTTGATATCAAGAAGGTATGAGTTTCTTACAAATGCTACAACACGGATGAGACTTAACGTAGTGTGATCAGTGAATGAAGGAAGTCACCAAGACTATATATTATATGAGTCTATTTATGTGAAAATTCCAGAATAAGCAAATCCATAGAGATAGACAGTAGATGGGCTTAGGGTTGGGGGAAATGTGGAGTGGGGAGTGTCTGCTGGTGGAAAGGAGTTTTATTTTGGAGGTGATGACAATGTTCTAATCTTAGGTTATGGTGCTGTTTGTCCAACTCTGAGAATACTAAAATGTCTGAATTATACCCAAGGTGAATTTTGTGATGTGCAAATTATATTTCAATAAAGATATTTTAAAAGAAATAAGTAGGCAGTTTAGCTAAGTCTGTGGATGGGAACATTACTCTGAATACAGCTGAAAGAATTATAGATGTGAGTCCTGGTCAACTAACTGTAGAGCATTATTTTTTCCCAACCAGGGGCAATTGTGCCTCCCAGAGGCTATTTTGCAATGGATGTCTGGAGATATCATTGTTGCCACAATAGAGAGGATGCTATTTGTAGAGGCCAAGGATATGTCTAAATATTCCACCTTGCACAGGACAAAGAGTTATCCAGCTTAAAATACCAGTACTGTTGAAGTTGAGAAAGCCATCTTCATCTGAAAGGATCCAGGAAAATAGTAGTACCCACTTTATAGGGCTGTTCTTTGCATCCCTTCCCCACAAAAAAAAATGTCTGGGTTACGTGGAAGTAGAGAGTTCTCATCTAATGGCATCATTTATATTGACATCATCTCGGTCTGTCTATATTCTGATTCTTAGAGTTTCTTACCATGCAGGGTCTACCTGGGTAGAAACTCACTGCTGTTTTGTCAGTTTCCAAGAATTAAAAATTCGGAAATGATTAGAATATCATATGTCATTAACTCCGCCCACTTGGCATGTCCCATGTTTGATGTATCTATTATATCCTCTTAGGGATCAAAGAAAAGTTATGTGTCCTTACTTGTAAAGTCTAGAAAACAGATTTGTCTTAATTTAGACATAATCAGAATCCATTGTCTCTGTGTTATTTCTGAATCCAATTTCATAGGATCATAAAATATTCACCAAGTCTGGAAGGAGGTTGTCAGCCATTATGTAGACCAGAAATATATATTGATGGAAATTTTATACCGAAGCCAATTAGAACACATGATAGAAGGTGACTTCTAGTATTTCTAGGGATTCTTTATAATCAGCCACACTTAGAGATAAGTCAAGCAGCCAATTACTCAGGCAAATTAATGGGAGGAGATGTCATTATAAGACTGGGCACATAGCAGGCACATGCAGAGAATTCTGGAACTTGGGAGCATGAATTGGACTCAGTTTGCCCTTCAAATGTAAATAAGCTGCTAGGGGTCAGGAGGTTTAGTTCATTCATCTCCTAAAGGTTTTAGGATCTTATTTTTTTTTATGGATGAAATAGAAATTTTAGAATAAATTAGAGGCTTTCCAAATTAAGGAAACTTATTAAGTAAGTCTGAATTTCCAGGCTGAATTTCTAGAACATCCTACTCCATAAGTCTGGAATCAAGCACAGGCATCAAGGTTTCTGCTATGGATGATTTTAATATGCATCCCAGTTTGGGAATAACTGGACATATTTGTCATATTGATCCTGGATGCATTACCTATACTGAGATCCAGGACTTAGTATGGCGAGGCTATAATTGTCCTTTGCATATAAATCATGAAGGGGGAAGAAAAGAAACCTTCCAGGGAAGATGAGGCCCTGGCAAGGAGGGTACTAAGGGGAGGGAGGATTCCAGAGTGCTGGATGCTGTTGCTATGGCAACCCCATCCTTTCCCAGCATGTGTTCTGAAAGGCTGCCTGTGTGCTGTGTGGTGAGTTGCACCTCTGATGGAGTAAAGATAGCTCCTGTTGTCAATTTGGAGATGAGGACTTGTGGATACAGCAGGATAATTAAATAAAAGCATATCTGAATGTTAATAATCAACATCACCCAATCATCTTAAGTGTTTGGTTCACATCCATTGCAGGTAAAGCAAATGAAGCCCTCTTTTCTGTTTTGGTTTTCAGAGACTTCTCAGAGTTTGCTACTTTTATGCTCTTTCCCATTCCAAACCCTCATCTAATGGAAATTCCTTTTAATTTTATTTGGAGGCACAACAGAAATGACCAAAAAAACCTCAACTTAAATTGGTTTGAGTAAAGTGACATACTTAATCTCATAAATAACCCTAAGACAATTGGACTGTTCTTTCACTCTGAGACATTCCTGCATAGCTTGCTTTCTCCTTGTACTCATTGTAATATGATGGGAATGAGAAGGAGGGAGGAGTCCAGCTGTGGAATACTAAGGATGGCCATTAAATGACCATGGAGAGCCTTGCCCATTTGCAGGTTTTGTTTGTTTGTTTGTTTGTTTGTTTGTTTGTTTGCTGATGGCTTAGCAGTCCAAGGCTGGGGTAAGTTCAGTCATAGCCTCTCACCCATAAAGTTTAGTATTTATTGGCACCTACTGTATACAAGATGCTGCCCTGAGCATTTTGCCCTGGTTTAGTCCTCAGAGTAACCCTATGATTTAGCTTCATTGTTCATCCCTTCTTATGACCTGTCCAAGATCTCTCTGCTAGGTAAGTGGTAGGACAGGACTAGCCATAGGTCTGTGAGAGCTTGTGCTCCTAACTACAGTTGTCTCCTAATTAAACACACGACTTTCCTGAGGTCTACATGAAAGGATGGTGTTAGACAAGAGCACTTTTTGAAAGGTGGCACTTGGAAATGCCAAGTGGAATAAACATTTAACAGGACTCTTGAAAGCCTATGTATTATATTAACATATACTGATAGAACAATCATTCATTTTCCACATTTATTTGACCTTGGAGCACTGCTTTCTCTCATTTTGTAGGACTATTGTTGAAAAAAAAAACCACTTTAGGAAATATAGCACTTAATTATTTTTAAGAATCACTATTTATTAATACTCATATTAAAGCAATATTTTTTTCTTCCTCAGCTGGTAATTCTTGCTATGTTCTTAATCTGTCAAACTTTATCTGTCCTTCCTCACTTTTTGTTTTCAGCTCTATTAATGTATACTTTATCTGCAATATGTTACATATATTTAAGGTATGCCATTGGCTGTGTTTTCATGGACATATATATAGATATGGCTATAGATATATAGATCCATTCATCTTTCAATGGACACTTGAGTAGTTTTCGTATGTTGGCTAGGGTAAATAAGGCTTCAATGAACATGGGCATGCAGACATCTCTTTCACATAGTGATTTTATTTCCTTTGAATATATACTCTGAAGTTAGATTTCTTGGTTCTATTTTTATTTTTTTAAGGAACCTCAACCTTTTCCATAATGGTCACAAACAATTTACATTCCCATCATCATTGTATAAGAGTTCCCTTTCCTTCACATACTCCTCAACTCTTACTTTTGACATTTTGATAATAGCCATCCTAACAGATGTGAGATAGTCTTGATTTGCATTTTCCAGATGATTAGTGATGCTAGACATTTTTTCATGTCCCTGTTGGCTTTTTTAAATGTCTTATGTGGAGAAATGTCTGTTCAGCCAAGGTGTCCATCAACAGATGAATAGATAACAAAAATGTGGTTTATATACACAATGGAGTTTTATTTACTATAATGAAGAATGAAATTGTGTCATTTTCAGGGAAATAAATGAAACTATAAACCACAATTTTAAACAAAATAAGTAAGAGTTGTAGATAAAAGCGTCTATATTTTCTTTCTTATGCAGAAGCTAGAGGGGGGTGGAGAAAAACAGGAAAGTGGGGAATGCCACGGAAGTAGAAGGAGGAACCTTAGGGTCTATATGTCTGTTTTTCTTCCAGCACCGTGCTGTTTTTGTGAACTATTGCTCTAAAGTATAAAATGAAATGAGGTATAGTGATGCCTCCAGAACCACTATTTTTGCTCAGGATTGCTATGGCCTTTCTGGATCTTTTGTTTTTCTATATGACTTTTAGGATTTTTTTCTTCTAGTTCTATGTAGAGCATCTTCAGTATTTTCATGGGAATTGCATTGAATCTGTAGATCACTTTTGATCATATGAACATTTTAAACCATATCAATTCTGCCTACAGACAAACATGGGAGGTTTTTCATCTTCTGTGTCTTCTTCAATTTCTTTCTTCAGTGTTCTATCATTTTCCTTGTAGAGGAAAATAGTTAGATTTATTCCTAGGACTTTTATTTAAAAAGTTATGCATAAAATTGTTTTTCTGATTTCCTTCTCAGCAGATTCATTATTGCTACACAGAAAAGCTATTGACTATTGTATGTTGATTTTTTATCCTGCTAGTTTGCTGAATTTTCTTATCAGCTCTAGAAATCATCTGGTGGAACCTTTAGGGTCTTCCAAGTATAGGATCATATCATCTGCAAAGAGGGATGATTTGACTTCTCCCCTTCTTTTTTGTGTCTTGCCTAATTGCCCCAGCTAAAATGCCAAGTACTTTATTGAACAGGAGAGATGAGAGCAGACATTGTTACCTAGTTCCCAATTTTTGAGGAAATGCTTTCATAGAGTCCCCATTCACTCTGGTATTGGCTTTGCATTTGTCATATATAGATTTTATTATGTTAAGTCCCTTCTATCCCTAGTTTCTTCAGGACTTTTTTTTTTTATCATAAAGGGATGTAGTATTTACCAAAGGATTTTTTTGCAACTAGGGAGATGATCACATGGGTTTTGTTCTTGGTTCCATTTGTGTGATGTATTATTGATTTGCATATGTTGAACAGTCTTTGCATCTCTGGAATGAAACCAACGTGTTGGGGTGTATGAGCTCTTCAGTGTGTTGTTGAATTTAATTTGTTAATATTTTATTGGGAATTTTTGCATCAATGTTCATCAATGTTATTGGTGTGTAGTTTTCTTTCATTGAAGTGTCCTTATCTGGTTTTGGTATTAAGGTGATATAGGCTTCATTGAATATGTTTGAAAACATTCTTTTTCTTGAGTACTGGTGTTAGTTCTTTAAAGATCTGGTGAAATTCAGCCTTGAATTTCCTGGTCCTGGAATTTATTTGTTAAGAGGCTTTTTAATTAATTAATTTATTTATTAATTTATTTTTACTTCTTTGGTCTCATTGCTTGTTATTGGTCTGTTTAGTTTTCTTATAGTCTCTTGGTTCTTAGTCTCTTAGTGTTCTCTCTCTCTCTCTCTCTCTCTCTCTCTCTCTCTCTCTCTCTCTCTCTCTCTCATTTGGCTAAGGGTTTATCAATCTTGTTTATTTTTTCAAAGAACCAACTCTTTGTTTCATTGATCATTTGTATTGTTCTTTTAGTTTCTAGTTCATTAATTTCAGCTCTAAGCTTTATTATTTCTTCTGCTAGTTTTGGGATTGCTTTGCTCTTTTTTTTTCTAAGAACTTAAGATGCATCAATTAGGCTACTTATTTGAGATCTTTGGTTTATTTAATGTAGGCAGTCAAAGTTATAAACTACTGTCTTAGATCTAACTGCCTTTATTGTATCCCAGAGATTCTGGTATGCTATGTTTCTATTTTTTTAATTTTAAAATTCTTAAAATTTCCCCCTTAATTTCTTCAATGACACACTCATCATTCAAAAATGTATTATTTAATCTCCATGGATGTGTGTAGCATCTATAGCTCTTTGTTGTTATTGTTGATTTCTAACTTTGTTCCATTGTAATCTGAAAAGATGTAAGAGATTATTTCAATGTTTTGTATATGCTTGCTAACATTTGTAAATGGTCTACTATGTGGTCAATTCTGAAGAAAGTTCCATGAGTGGCTGAAAAGAAACTATATGTATGTGTTGTTGGATAGAATATTTTATATAGATAATTTCTATAGTTAATTTCAAATGATTTATAGTAAAGTTTAAATTGGATGTATGTTTGTTGATCATAAAGTTAATTTTATATAGAAAACTCAGTGTGTAAAAGCAGATTTTTACGTTGATTTTGCATCCTGCAATTTACTAACTTAAATTAATAGTGTTAATGGAATTTTTAGGGTTAACTATATATGAAATCAAATCATCTGCAAACAGAGACAATTTTACTTCTTCCTTCTTTTTTGAGAGAAAGAGACAGAGAGAAGAGAGAATTTTTTAATATTTATTTTTCAGTTTTCGGTGGACACAACATCTTTATTTTTTTTAATTTTTATGTGGTGCTGAGGATCGAACCCAGCGCCCCGTGCATGCCAGGCGAGCGCATTACCGCTTGAGCCACATCCCTAGCCCATTACTTCTTCCTTTCTGATTTAAATGTCTTTATACCTTTTCCTTGCATAAGTGATATGGCTCAGAATTTTAGTATTATGTTGAATAAAAGTGATAGGCCTGATTGTTTGGTCCCCTGGGGCTTCTGGACTGGAGTTATGGGTGTTAGCCTGGTATTCACTGGGTGGGCCTGGTTCTGGCCTAGGTGGCTAAGCCAGGTAGCTACTTTACTCTTCTTTGCCCATATGGAGGGTATCACTCTTCACACTGTAGTGCATGAGCTTGGAGAGGGGTGATGTGGGTGACGATGAGGGAACTAGTGTTGGAAACTACTATTCTGCCATCTTGCCAACATCACTTCTGTTCTTTCTGTCTTAAAGTGAATATCTTGACTTCTCACTAAGCTGAAGATTATTCTTAAAAATGCTGACATGGTTCTCAGTTATTTCACCAGCCACAGAAGGAGCCTTCTGCATTGAATTATTTTTCAGGTCTTTTCATTTGTTTGTTTTCCTTTCAATTTCACTAACGCAAAATGCTGTGCAATCTCAACATTGCACCAGCCATACAAATTAACTTGGCATGAGGGCTCTCATTCTGCCTATCAATATGACAGGTGATTCACCGATATTCTGACCCATGTAGGAGAAACATAAGACTTTCTTTTGTATTTGAGGAAAAGAGGAGATGTTCAGCATCATTAGAAATGGTAAAGCAATGGAAGATAATTCAGAGTTCTTGGAAAAGATGCTTGGAATTTCACAGCACTACGTGAAGAGAACTCTTCTTTGCAGAGAAGCAATAAGTTGAGGATCCATAACATTTTGATGAGCTATTGGGTCTTGAAAATGTTCCTTAACTAACTTAAGAATTATCAGTGGAGCTTCTATTATGAAATCAGCACTTTGCTGTCAGATTCTAGGAAGAGAGAGACAATAAAACACAGCCCAACTTCCAAGGGGTTCTGAGTAAAATATTTTCATATAATTTTTTTGTCTGCATTTTTGGGTTTTAGTTTTGTCAAGAAAAAATGATTAAATAGCAGGTTTCATTTATCAAGCTTTCTTAAAATTGCAGCAAAGTCAAACGTTTGGAGATTGTTTAAAGTAATACCACTTAAATTTCTCTTCCAGTAAGTTTGGGAAAAACAACATCCTTTGAAAATGAGAGTATCAAAATGTATCTTACTTTGATGCTGTGTTATATTATTTTTGATTTTTCTATTTTTTTTTTTATCAGACTTCCACACGGATTAGTTTATTTCAATCCCCAGATGACCTGGTGGGATAAGTAGTAGAGGTGTTCCCAGTCTGACCCAGCAGACATCTTAAAAAAAATCTCTGATGGACAGAGGGAATGACATTTTTGTAATGCCAGTCAAAGGATAACACTTTGCACCTCTACAGCACTGTGAGATAGCTAGGATCATCTCCATGAGACAAAGATAAATGATAGGTTCTGCCCAGCATCACATCGTAGTTAGTGCTGGAGTACAGCAAGAATTTGTCATTAGAAATGAACCAAAACACTCATATGGATTTGCTGCTCTGGAGTGAGATGGAACTTGGACATACAAAGGACCATGTAGGACTCTCCATCAGGCTTCAACCAACAGAAGAGAAGACAACTCCTGTTTGACTCTCAAGGTGTACAGGAGTCATGTGACAGTGGTCCACTTCACCTTTTGAATATACAGTTTTTGCTGATTATTTTAAAAGAGACATGTTTTCTTTTCCTCTTCTCCCTTTCCCCCTCCCTAACCTGGGGAGGACAACAAGATTACCTTGAGTTATCTGTGCTCATAGGAAGATGTCACCAGGAGACGTAGGAAGTGACTATCTCCCAATTTTTTAACAAGTGAATTTTAATATACCATCAGGGCACACTTGGGATCCCTGTCAGGGCACACCTGGAATGTAGCCTTTGAAGAACTTCTTTAAAAGCACTTTATTTTCCCTGCTGGGCAGAATCACAGCCTCTGGGACAGGAGTCCCCTGTGCTGCTTCTTTGCCAGCAAAGCAATAAATCTTTTTCCTTTTTCCCAAAACTGTGTCCTCATTACTGGATCGGCATCAGAACAAGGACCAAACTTTCTAAAATGGTTATGCTCAGCCACTTATAAGCATTTGATGGTTGGGCACAGAGTCATTCATTAGCTCATTCATAGCCAGGAAATTTAAAGGGGGTGTTGTTGCCATGAATTATATAAATCATTGGGATAGATAGGTTCATTTCTAGAGTTCAAATTCCAAATATCTCCACTTACTCATTTTCATTGTATTATTTTTTACTTTATTAACTCATTTGTTTACCCATTTCTTTATTCATTTGTTCACTGTCTCATTATTTTTTTAAATGTTCACATAGACCTAGCAAAAATAATTACAGTCAGTAGAATGTATCATATTGTCAATGAACTAAAATCTTTTCCCCACAGATCTTTTAGTTTCTGTACAATATTCTTGCAAGGATTCAAATACTTTTTTCCAAATGTAAACTCATAGAAATTTAAAAATGTGTATTTTTTTCTGAGATTTTCTCAGATTTGAACTATGTGTTTTTCCTACACTGTCTCTTTCACTTCAACATTTAGGTTTCTTAAAACTGGGTTCTACTGTTTTTGTTCTTTGTTTTGCTTCTACACTTAAAAATAATCTTGAGTTTTTAGCTGTAGCATAGTTAGTGATTCAACACTATCACAATTCTTAGGAGGGATATTTGTCTAAAATCAAACACCATGACACTTTTTCTAAAGAAGCTAATAACATCTTTCTCCTATTAAAACATATTGTGTACTCATAATCAAATCACCTTATGTTTTTCAAGTTATTCCTTTCAGAAAACTGTTTCTAGTATTTTTCCATGAATGATGTTAAGCTGGCTAACATCTAATTGATTATTTGAGCTTATGTTCTGGTTTAAAATAATGGTATTGCAAAAATTTTCACGCTTTAGATATTTAACTCATTGTGAAATAATTTTGTTTATTGAGATGAGGGCCATTAGGATCATGTTTACCCTACTTGGCAACCTGGAAATCAGCACAGTGTTTGTGAAATGGTTATACATATCACTTGCTTTCCTTTGTGGTCTGCTAGCTTTCATCATTGAGGAGGTGCGAACGCCAAGATTTACTGTTAGACTAGAGCATGGGTCTCAAAATGTTTTTCTACATCTTCCCACCAACCCCACTTCAAATCCTATGTTTCTAATAGTCATCTCATAGGTTTTTCAAAGTAGAAGGAAGGGGCCATGCATTAACAGCTCAGGGTGTTAGATGCTGTATCAGGTGGGATTTTTACGTACGTGCTCTCATTCTGTCCTAGCAGAGCTTAGAGATGTCATCACCTGACCTGATCTAACTCAAATAGGAAGTGGTTCTACTACTTCCTGTCACATTGATCTAACTCAAATAGGAAGTGGTAGAACCAGTGTCTGAGGACTGCTGTCTGAATCCTAGGCTTTTGTTCTTCCTTATATATCATTTTGCCTCATCTTCCCGGTATCTTTATCTTGTTTAAGACTCACCAGCAAAGTATTCATTTGCTTCCAAACACCTAACACCATCACCCTATTTTTCATTCATCAATTTTTAAAAATCTGGATCACCACTCCCTTGAACTTCATACCGGATCCCAGGTCTACTTGACCTCTTCTGGCTGCCCCCTCTTCCTGTCTATCTTCCTCTTCTGTCCAATAGATCCATTGCTTTTCCTACCAGAGCTGGTGACCTTTCTTTCTACCCAGTCAGGCTGAATGCAAAACTTACCTCAAGGAATTTCCAAGACTGGATAAAAAGACAAGGCTGCTACACTCAAAGTTAAAATATGATTCAAGATTTAAATTGTCACTGAAGGCAATAATGTGAGAGTGTCACATGACCATGTGTGACAGCTGGTCACTGAATGGTCCATTCCTGCTGTGGAATACAGCCAAAGGACATCTGAAGAAGTAAAGTTGAGCTGCACCACAGGCGATGGCAGCACACCAAGTGTTGAGGGTCATGCTAGTTAGGAAAATAGCAGAGGAAATATGGGGGACTCACATGAACATGGCTGGTTCAAAGGATGAGGGAAGAGTTTGTCTATGAAGAGCTTCGGGGTCTTTCCCGAGGAGACAGTGAATTCTTCTGAACATCAGGCTTGAAGGCCATGGAGGTTGCAGGGACAATGTTCTGTCACATTCTTTTCATTCTTCAGTTCAATCATTTCTCAGCAGATTGTTTAAAACATTGCTTTAGCATCTCGGAAGATAGATAAATTTAGAAGCTATGATTTAAGTACTGACTTAGGTATTTATCTGCTTCTGTAAGAATGCCCATGCACCTCCATAATAATAATTATTATTGTTCTTTCAATTATTTTTATCTTTAGCCTTGCCTCGCCAACTCTTTTTCAGCCATGACTGAGTGGCGTGTACTAAAATCAAGTTCTGCTCTGTCCTTTGTAATAAATTGAGCTGCAGCCTGAATATTCTGACTGAGTATTCTGATTGTAGCTCTGACCTGACTTCATTTTCAAGACTGTCAAAAGTAATTAGGGACAGAGAGATTTTTCCCGCTTAGCATCTGGAAATGCAAAGATACCAAGAAGGAATCTGAAGTGTTATTAACATCACCTTTCTGCCTGCTTTTTATATCACTCTGTAAAATAGTCTATTCCACAGCCAGCAAGGTCTGGTATGAGAACCGGCCCCATCTTTCTTGGAGCATCAGATTTTCCCTTCTACTAGAAAGCAAGAAATGGATTCCCATCTTTCAGAGATCGAGATGGATTTTGTTGTCACATTGACCTGCCATAGATGGCTGTGTGATTTAGGCAATTTATTCAATCTTGCTTGTCTCATTAGAAATTAATAATTTCTAAAGATTTTGTGAGGATGCCATGAAACAGCATTTGTAAAGCAATTTACAAAGTAATTGGCATATTATAGCACCCAAAAATACATATAGCTGTTAGGGTTGGTAGATACAGTAGTGGAGGATTTTGAGCCTATATGATTTTATTTACAATTTAAAAAAAATTATTTCTCTAGAAACAATATGGCCAGAAATAGTGCAAAAGGGGTATAGGTTACTTTTGGGATTTGTCTTCCTTCGATAATAACCAAAATCATCATAAATTTATTTTAAACCTTTTAATGTTTTCAATCATACAGAAAATTTGCAAAAACATACAGCAGTATCCAATCAGATGAGGATAAAAGGTAAAAGAGCAGATTCAGACAAAAAAGTCTCTCCTGAATTCACTGTTCTTATCATTCTCTTTTTCAGTTACTAGAAAAGCAACAATACTTTTGCAGAACACAGCTTGGATCCTAAAATCCAACATGCTATGCTCAGCTCAGGGTAGCCTCTAGGCTACAAGCTAATTCAGCTTTTCATGATTTAAAATGGGCTTTGTTTTAAGCACAAATCCCTTTTTTTGTTAAAAAGGACTTAATAACAAAGCTATTCTTCCCTGTGAAACCTAACTAAGTGGGCTAACCTCAGGCTAACTCAATCAGATGTGTTATTTTTTTAGCATTTCAGTTTTAGAAGAAAGAACCAAATGACAAGAAGAAAGCTTAAATTATCCTGAATGACACTGGGTTACAAGGAAACTTAATCTGAAAGAAATGATGGGGGGGGGTCCGATGTTATTAAGTACAGAAAATTTCTGGTTGTTGATATGCCCGTATAGAAAATAATCAGTTAAAATGGAGCCTTGCAGTACATACAGGGGGCTTTTAGCTTTAGCAGGAAAAAGCATTAGATAAGATGCACAGCAGCCAATGGGAAAAGTTAGTTTGTGGTGAATTGTCTAAGACTGGCAGATGCCATTCACCAGGGTAAGTGGATGGTCACCAGGGTTACAAAGAACTCAGGATGAGGAAACCTCAAGATCCTAGGAGGGTTTTGGGAGAAGTGTTGTCCTGATGAAGACATCCATATAGATTGACAAATTCATATCTGTTAGGGGATAGATAGATGAGGATGGTGGGAACATGAGGTGAAGAGAATAATTCTATAAAATGGGCCCACTGTGCTGATCCTCATATGCATTTTTTTTTCCAAAAAGCAATTTACCCAGTAGCCCTGCCTGGCTTAAGGGGACAGGATATGTCACATTCCTCAGCAAGTGATTTGTTATCTACAGGAGAAATGAAGGCCTGAAATAACATTGATAAGAAGAATCCAAGTTACCCTCAAGGGGGACATGTTTATGACTATATCCTGAAACTCTAGGAGATAAAGATAGTTCCTCCTAACCATAAAATCTGTAAGAATGTACGGTTATGAACTGATAGGAAAGATAGTAGAATGAAATAGACATTATTACTGTATGTATATATGTGACCACATGACTAATATGATTCTGCAACATGTACACTCAGAAAAATAAGAAATTATATCCCATCTATGGATGATACATCAAAGTGCATAAATGTATTCTACTATTATGTATAATTAAATAAAACAAATAAAAAATATATAAGAAAAAAAGGAATCTAATTAGAACCAATCAGCATGGGCCAAGGTGACCTAGAGATGCCATGGCAGTGGTACCTGAAAGTCTGATGTCATCTTGCTGTCAGTCAAAAGTCAAGAGGTTGACCTGGGCAGGACTCTCTGGAAACTGCTCTGGGATCCCCAATAAAAATGGAGTGTGGGAGAGGCATATTATCCCTCTCCTCTCTGAGAGGACCGGCTCTCTCTCCCTTGAGAGTGTCCCCTTTTCCTTTTCCCATCCCTTCAATAAACTCATGCCTATTACTCTGAGTGACATGACTGAAATCTTTCTTACTTGGTCTCAAGAATCGGGGTTTAAAGAGGAGGGTCTTCACGTTGCCTCAGTTTCTCAGAAGGCCCCAGCTCTGTAACGATATTCTTGTCTCATAATTACCTTTATTTTATTCTAAATGTTACAGAGTCAGGGACTGTTGCAGACCTGAGGCAGCCACTGAAGTTCTCTTTCACTGGCTCTTGCTGATCGCACACCAGAAGGATTTCAGACATGTCACTCAGTAGAGTAGCAGGCATGAGTTAATCAAAGTGATTTAAAAAAGGAAACAAGGAAAGTCTCAAGAGAGAGAGAGAGTGAGTCCTCGCAGAGACGAATGGTGTGCCCTTCTTGTCCTCCAGTTTTATCGAAAGTCTCAGGAAAGTTTCCAGAAAGTCCCACCCAAGTCTACCTCTTAACTTTTGACTGACAGAATGACGTCAGACTTCCATGTCCCCAATGCACGTGACAACTCTTACTCACTTTGGCCCGTGCTGAGTTGTTCTAATTGGAACCTGTTCTTACAGATTTTATGGTTAGGGGGAATTATCCTTATCTCTCTGAATTCTGGAATCTGCGCTGGGTAAGGGTCAAAAAGTTACCTTCCCCCTTGAAGGTAACTTGTCTTCTTCTTATCTTCATTTTGGTCCTACATTTCTCCTGCAGATAATAGGCTATTTGCTGAGGAATATAATATACCCTATAGACTTAAGCCAGGCAGAACTGGAGGTAAATTGCTTTTTTAAAGAAAGCATTTTGGGGATAGCACACTGGGTCCAGTTTATAGGGTTGGTCCCTTAACTTCACATTCCCACCATTCACATCTCTTCCTTATAACAAAAAAAAAAAAAAAAAAATCTAGAAAGTTTAAAGTACCATCCAATTTGGACTGGTCTTTTAATGTATCTTCCCTTTGCCTAGATATCTCTGGAAAATTGTTCAACAGAGGGATCCTTTCTTCTGGGATGATTTACATTCAATTAGTGGCTCTGTGTTTCTAGATTAGATTAAATACCACCACTCCTCTAAGTAGGGTGGGAAAATGAGGTATGCTATTATCTTCTGTTATTCCCTAGATCTTTCCCCAATTTGTCTGGAAAATTTGAAAGAGCTGAGAACATGATAATAAAAACTGAAAAATAAACCCACATATATAGACACAATTTAGGTTTAGCATACATACATACCCCCCCACACACACACACATACACGCACACACAGTCATGGTTCATTCTTGTTTAAATTTACAGACTGTAAATGTGCATTTAGAAATACAAATACCTGTGTTCCACTACAAAACCACTAAATCAGAAAGTCCAGGTGGGACCCAGCAATCTTTGTTTTAATGAGGACTCTAGGGCTTTCTGATGTACACTGAGGTTAGGACAGTACTATGTTACAGGAACTTTGAATGATAAAGGAGTCAATACCCAAAAGAATTTCTGTTTTAGTTTCAGTTGTCCAGGAAATTAAAATAACATTGGCATTATAGTTAATTTTTGTGCTTTGGGTAATAAAGGCTCAGATGTGTTGTTTTATGTCAAAATTAGGATCCCATTCTCATTTAGGTGGCTTCAAGGGAAAAAAAAAATGTCTGAGAAGTGTATATTATTCCATGGAATTTTTAAGTCCCTCTCTTCTAAAACTCCCAGACTGAGCCTCCAAGTCCTGTGTTGAATAGAACTGTGAGCTCCTTGCCCCTGCATGTTCCTCCTGTGAACTGGGGACAGCTCCCATTGATTGCCAACAAGCTGAGGCTGTTACATTAGCATTCCACAGCAGAGGAAAGAATCTGCATAACGATGGACCTCTTTGGGGTCCAAAGAAAGCAGGCTTTGTCCTGATCTTACAGTTGAATTTTTCATTCTCTTCATAACTACTGCTACTAGGATATTTCTTATTTGGGAAATTGCCCTTTGCTTCCAGTAAATAAGATCCCAAGAGGAAAAACCCCTCTGAGGGCAACAGGACTATGAAGTAGTACCAAAAGACTTTGCATGATACCAGAGGAGAAATTCACTCTGAGCCTGTGAAGGGAGAGGAAGCAAAGAGACAAAGAGACACCCACCTGGAGTGATGCGGGAGCATACTGTTAGGAAAGGGCTAGTGAAGAATCCTCTGCTGCCTGAAGGAAATTGCAAGATGCTCAATATTGAATTGAAAACAGTTGTTTTACTGTACTAGCAATGTTTCTTCTCTCCTTCAAACCTGCTTCTAAACATTTTCTGTGTGCAGGACATTTTATGCTCTGAAGACAGTCACATTGCTGACTGTATGTCAGGGCAATAAAGAACCTATCATCAAGAGGCAGAAGTAGCCATGAGAACATGCATGCTGTGAATATGTCCAGAGTCAAACCTCCACAGGATATGTAAGGAGTGTTTGGATGGAGCTTTAAGTGTCTAAGGAAATGACAAATTTGCATTTATGTACAGTAGCATTTGTTCACACTCACAACTTCAAGAAACAGATTACCAAATTCAAGTACAATTGGTTTATATTGCTCTCTTTGAAATACTTAGATTATGATGCAAAAGATAATTAAAATAATAGTATTTCTTTAGAGCAGTAGTGTCCAATAATATTTTTTTTCAATGATGGAAATGTTCTATATTTTCACAGACCAATTCAGTAGGCACTAACCACAGGTGACTATTGTACACTTGAAACATGACTAGTGCAACTAAAGAACTGAATTTGCAATTCAATTTAAATAAATTTCTATTTCTGTCCAGTGGCTAGTATGTTGGACAGTACAGGAAGAGAAAGGTTGTATCCTGTTGCTCACTTGAGCCAAGGCATATTCATTACTCCCAAAATGCTCCAACTACAGCCGAAAGGTTGGCTATCTGCTCTGAACCACTCTATACCAAGATCCTGATACCATTGTCAAGCACAGAATCCACTGTTCAGTCCCTGAGAACCCCAGTTCCTGTCCCCGGGCTTCAGCTCCCTTTGGGACTGGAGAATTCTGTGCCATTTCATGGGTTTCCCAGATTCCACTTGGGCTGCCATCTCAGACCTGGAACTTCATATCCTGAAAGGGCTTGTTTAGCTCACATGTCTCTGTACCTTTCTGCACCTATCCTTCTTTGTTGACCTATTCTGGCCCACCTGCCTAAGCCATGGCTAGAGCAAGAGTTACTAAGGAGATGTGTTCTCTTGCTGATGTCTTTGCTCTCACAGTTTAGGATCTCTGGTCTTGGGTAAGAAAACTTCTCCAACTTCCCAACATTTTCAATATAATACTCACCAGCCATCTCCCATCACACACATGTGTGCATACATGCAAACACATGTAAGGAAAGTGAGATAGTCACAAAAATAAACCAAGTAAGACAAAGAAAAGCAAAAATGTGCAGAGAGAAGTCTATAACTTTAGTTTCTAAAGGAAAAACTAAACTGACATATGGAATCAAGGTTATAAAAGCTAAAACAGAACTTTGAGACTGCACTGTCAGGGACCCCAGAGATTATGAACAGCACTGGTGAAGATAAAAGGCATAAGAATTAACTTTGACTGTTAGATTTGAGGTGATGCATAATAACATTTATCCTTCATTTTGTAGGTTATGAAGCAGTGTCCTTGTCATTAAATCATAGTTGCCTATGATCACGTTCATCTGCTCAATTGAATCATTTTCTCTTTGAGTGTCTTTCCAATTTTGATTTTTATGCCAAACACATAGCAGGTCTTCTGCTTAATGGTTTCCTTGCATCTTCACAATCATCCCATGAGACAGACAAGGTTGGAGGCATTCAGCATATTGACCTTGTTATCACTAAAGTTCCTTCATACATGAAGCCTATATGGAAATAAACATGATTTCTGACCCCATAGAATACAAGTTAGGATTCAACAGTATTGAAACACAGAGGCAGATTGTATTCATCTGAACGAATCTTTAAATTGTCCAACTATCCATTTTGATTGATTTAGAGGCTATCATGCAGCATAAAGAGAACATGGTATTAGGACATGATAGCAAACATCAATTTTCTATCCTGTCCCTTTGTAATGCTTCTGAATGTCTTGGAAAACACCCCATTTGCTGGGTTCAGATCAGGGTTCCCTATTGCTACTCTCTGAGAAATGGAGATATTGAACACCTGTAAAAGTCACTCTATCGCACCATATTGTGACTCTTTATATAAACAAGTCATTCCAACAAGCGAAGGCGAACTCATCAGTGATAGACATGCTCATCTTGGTTTCTTTCTTCAACATTCTCAGGCCTCTATTATTTCCCCATCTACATTTCTTTTTGTCAGGGTCCCCACCAGAGCTAAGGAAAGCAGAAAAAGGAAATGCTTTGGAACTTGCAGCTTTCATTAGCAGAGCTTCTTAAAATCTTATTTGAGGGAAAGTTGAAAAATTCTCAAAATGAGGTGGTTATGCTGTTTATTTATGTTGTCAGCAGATTCAAATTATTAGTGCTTTTTCCTTCTCATGGGTACTTTAAATTTAGCCATAAAATTGGGAAATTATATGAGACTTCTAGAGTGGTAAGCAAGGACAAATATTATAAAAGCAGAAATAGGGTTATTTTATGGGGGTAGAGTGAATTAATCTTAAGTGAATCTATATTATACAACTGCCTCATTACTTGGGACTTCCATCTGCTTTTTATAATTTATAATTTATAGTTTTAATATCTAACCATTTTAATTTAGGGATCCAAAAATAAGTGCTAGATTTTTGAGCCAAATAAATGCACTGCCATTAGCACACAGCAAGTTGCATGCTGCTAATTACTAATTATTCATGTGGCTAACATAACCCAAGCAGAAAAAAAAAGATAAAATAAAAAAGAAGAGCTAGAGAGGATAGAAAAATAAAACTTTAAGCCAGGAACAAAGCTACTTCATCAAATTACCTAGAAATACAGTAAATTAACAGAGCTTGTCTAGCTTTAATTTCTCCTGAGATATCAAAACAATTGTGCAACCTGAAGACAGATATCAGTAAAGAAGAGAGCGAAGGCTCTTCTCTCTTCCTTTCCTGGGCTCAGTTATGACAGGGCACTAATTTCCTGGACCCTTGTAAGTATTAGGATGGAATCCTGACCAGGTGACCTTATACAGGTATTTTTTTCTCCTGTTTGTGTTTTGGTGCCCATTTTTGACAAATGAAGTGACTCAACTTGTTTCAGTTATATTTTTAGAGGAGTTTAATGTCTAAAGAAAAGGCCAAACCAAAATGAGGTGATGTCACCTCCCACCTCTCTGCTCAGAGGCTTCTCTATGCATTGATGACATAGTGAGTCCCTGGCCTCCCACGGAATGAGGTAGAATCTCACAGCCAGGGGGAAGCCAGACTGCATCTTTCTCGGAGGAACCAGAGGAGAGAGAGACGGTTACTGGAGCCTCTTAAAAGCAGGATCCATCGAAGGAGAGACAAACAGAGAGAGCTGATGGTTTATCTAGGCCCACAGCCACAAGAGAGCAGAACGTGAAGTTCAAGCTAGATTTGCAAATACCCGGACCTGGGATGGCTCAAGATACCCCTCTGCCTTTCCCTGCTCCCAACAGAAACACTTTTGCTCTGTGCTGTGAGGTTTTTTGATGTACTTTATGATTTTTAATGGGTAACTATTGGTTTGCATGTCAAAATTATCTATGTGAATAAGGATGCGTGTATATTTTCTCTTTTGAACAACATGCATCATTTGTTTGTCTAAATACTGAAAACATAACAATTATGACTTGAGAGCTCTACTCTGTGAACTAAAAGCTCTGTGGATTTTAGAAGTACAAGTGAATCTTAATAATAATAAATATAACATTGACCAAGTTGTTACTCAGTGCCAGACACTATACTAAACATTTTCCGTCTGTTTACTCATAGAATTCTCAAGATAGCAATATGAAATAAAATTTATTATTCCTGTTACACAGTAAGAAAACTGAGGCACATAGAGATCACACAGCCCTTGACAGAACATGGAGTTGATTCCAGAAAGTGTGGCTTTAAAATTTATGCTCTAAACCATTGATTTTTTGTTGAATATACTAAAAATTATAAAATGAAGTTCAAAGCCTTCTTCCATAACCTCCTAATTTTTCTGCCAAAGGTTAACAGGCTTTTCAACCTCTTAATAGAAAAATAATCATGCCTATAAAAAAAAGATATATCAAGAAATTTGTATGTGTGTCTTACATATGTTCACATTACTGCACAAGGAGGTCCCGCTTTGCATAGTATGACCTCCACTTAGTGTTTTTCAAAGGGCTGAAGATGTAGCCCATTGATAGAGTGCTTGAGGCCCTGGGTTTAATCTCCACTGAGTACCAAAGGCAAGGGAGCTGGGGCAGGGAGTTGGGGAGAACCTAAGTGGTTTTCAGGCATTTGTCTCTCTCTCTGGCCCACTGCAGTGCCTGGAACAGAAGTCTAGAGACTTCCCATTGCACCATCTTCTAGTCTTTTCTGTTTTTTGTTTTTTTTTTTTGGAGGGGGGAGGGGGGGTGGGAATAGAACCCAGGACTGCTTTACCACTGAGATACATTCCCAGTCCTTTTTATTTTTATTTATTTTTATTTTGAGATAGAGCCTTACTAAATTGCTGAGGCTGGCCTTGAACTTGCACTCCTTCTGCCTTAGCCTCCCAAGTCACTGGGATTACAGGCATGTGCCACCACACCAAGTTCCTCTAGGCTCTTGAGTGGGAGTGGGTAGGTGGTGGTGTTCATTTCTTAACTGAATCAGTCAGGGGCCCAGGAAGAGCCAGAAGCACACTGGATGGTTTGCCAGAGGAGAATTTAACAAGGAGCAGGACTGAGGGAAACAAGGGAAAGTGGAACCTCAGAGCACCAGTGCAGCAGCAGGCTGTCCTTAAGCAGGCTGGAGGAGCCAAGGGAGAGACCAGGTCGCTAGAGCATCTTGAAAGGAGGATCCACAGAAGGGTCTCTGGACAGGAGCAGTGTCCACAGAGGGATGCAGCCAAACTGTAAAGAAGCCATGGGAGGAAACAGAATAAATACCCCAGCTTCTCTCTCTGCTCCCTTGTTCCAGTTCCCTGATGGTTCCTTCTATTGCCTGAATCCAGCTGGGGGCCAGAGGGCAAAGAAGCCTCATGGAGGTCAGCCTGGATTTTAGCCCAGGCCCTGCTGTATGGATGGCACTTTGACTGCTCCACTAAGTCACCTTTCTCTCACTTCTGCTCTCGGTGGACATTGCTCACCCAATGATCACTCACTCTCTTTGAAATTGTGGGTTTAAAGTATTATCCTTTTTTTTTTCCCCAAATGTCATTTTACTGAAGTCTTAGGAAGCAGAGGATAAAAATGCAAGAGGTAGAACCACTTAATTTAACTGAAATGAATTTAATAGAGCCTTAAAATTTTAAGTATAGGTTGTATGTTTTAATGAAAAACTTATTCCTAGGTATTTTACCTTTTAGTTAGATCATTGGAATTGATTATTTTCTTCCATATATTTTGAAACTTTATAGTTTTAGATAAGGAAATCTTAGTTTTTCTATATAGTTACCAGTCATCTTACCAAATTCTCTGTTTATAATTATATTTTGGCTGATGTAATCCAAGTATTTTTTTTAAATCAGAGCAAATAATATTAATATTACATGCTTCTTTCCAACACAAATACTTAGTGTGTTATTCTTGCCTAACTTCTTTGGCTCAGACTTCCAGAATAATGCTAAATGAATTTTGATAGCATTTTTATTTTTATTCCTGTACTAGAAATATTTGTATTTCTAACCTATAAACATGACAATTCATATTCCATATGTGATTATTTCACTTTATATCTCATGTTATTTTTTGTTATTATATTGTTTTCCTTTTTAATGAGCAAGAAATATAGGATTTTTGTAAATGTCTTTTAAAATTTCATTAGATAATCATATGTTTTATGACATTTGATTTATATTATGTTCACAAGTTATGTATTATATTAGATTTACCATTTTTGAGCCACTTTTGCATTTCTGGAATGAATAGTTTATTATAATGTCTTATTATTAAAAATATTCTCCAGAGTTATATTTCATTAAGATTTTGATATTAATATTTATAATCTAGACTATAGATTATTATGTCATCTTTCATAGATATCAATATTAAACATAAAATAATTTGTATCACTTAAATTTAATTTTTTTCTATGTCTTGAGAAAGTTGAATAATAAACTTTCTAAACCTGGTGCTTCTTGGAGATGTAATTCTTTGAAAGCTTTCTTAATTTCTGCTGGATTCCTTTAGAGTTTCTATTTATTCTATAGTTGATTTTAGTAACAAATAGAAAATATTTAATTTAATCTAGGATTTCAAATTTATTTTTTAAGATAAAAATCTTAATAATATTTCAATATTTCAATTTTGTGATTATTTAAAATTTTTCTGTATTAGTGTTTTCCCTTTAATACTTTACTTATTTTTATATTTCCACATTCCCACCCCATTTTTCTTATGTCAGGCATTTTCATCGTTTATTGTTGTCATTAATTTAATGTCATTTTTGTTTTACATTTTTGATTTTGCACATAATTTTCTTTTTCCCTGTTTCCCAACTCCTTATTTTATTCATAATTTTGTCCCTTTTATTTTCATGTTTATTTCATTCTTTATTTTTAAAAATTTAAATTAATTAATTATGTGTTTCCTAATAATTATAGAGTATTTAAGGCTAAGGTTTATTATGAATTGAGTTTTATCTATAATATGTTTTGCTTGTACTTAGACATGTCTGGCTCTTTTATTCATTGTATTTTCTCTCTTAAAACTATGCCATATTTTTATATTTTTAACCTTCTCTTTAATTTACAATTATATTCTTTTTGTTGATGTTGACTATTTTATTCTTGATGATATTGTTATTTTTTGTGTGACAAAAAGAAGAGTTTGGACAATCTGTTCTCAAACTGCCCTTGTAATCCTCAAGTCCTGGGTACATGGCTAGTCTGATATGCAACCATATAAAAGTATTTGTTGTTGTTGTTTTCTGTTGTTTTTTTTTTTTTTTTTTTGATACTGAGAATTGAACCGAGGGCACTTAACTACTGAGCCACATCCCTAGCCTTCTTAATTTTTTTACTTTGAGACAGGGTTTTGCTAAGTTGCTGAAGGCCTTGTTAAAACTGAGGCTGGTCTCAAGCTTGTGATCCACCTGCCTCGGGGTTCTGAGTCTCTGGGATTACAGGCATGCATCACCATACCTGGCTGTTTTATTTGGTTTTTAACATGAGACTATTGTTATAGATGCAAAAGAATGTAGCTTTAAAAACAATGCAGTGGATATGAAACTTAAGAGTTTCAAACTCAGGTGTGCCCTACATGGAAAATTCTTTAAATTTGTGTATGAAAAAAAAATTTGCATCCCACCTTTCTAGTAACATTTGTTCCAATCCATTTCTGATTTTTTTTCCCGTCGAATCCAGAGATTTCTTAGGTCTGTTGAAGCTCATTTATGTTTGTGTGCAAGTTAACTAGAGCTCAGAAGCTCCAGCCATCTGGATAGCACCAATTCTCCAGGGGAATTAATAGGTGCATCAGAGGGGGCTGGAATGTGTCCACCACTCTTTGGCTGAAGTGATCTTGAAGTCACTGGTGCATGTGTCCGTCACAGGCACAGTCCCACTCCCACTATGGCTCCTGCTATACTCTTCTGGGAGCTGTGACCACATTTCCCCATGCTCCTTTCATAGTACATGCACTATCATCCTTTGATGCAGTGATACATCTTGCTACTTAACCATGTAACCCCAGGAATGGGCACACACCAGCTCTCTTTCTCTGTCTGCCAATCTCATGCCAGGCTTACAATCATGTTAAACTGCTAGATGCTCTTACACACCCCCTTGGAGTTGGGCATATCTTTCACACCAAGAGACTTTATGACACTAACTCTCTAGCCCTTCCTCATGAAGATGAAATGAGCAGAAAACAATGTTTTCATGCTCTAAGTCCCAGGAGAGAATAACAGTGGTCCTTTTTCAGTCTCATGTTCCCCAACATCAAGATAGAATTCACTCGGCCCATTCTCTCTTGCCAGACTTTCTTCTCCTTTTGCCTATCAAACTCTCTGTATCTAGTATTCTGTGCCCTATATTAAAAGGGATTCTAAGTCACCATGCAAATTTACAAATCTAACACTGGGGATTGGAAGTTGGAGTTGTGGATCGGTGCTAGAGTGCTTTACTGGCATGTGTGAGGCACTGGGTTCAAGAAGCATTGCATATAAATAAATAAATAAAGGTCAACAACTAAACATAAATAAATAAATAAACTAATGGATGGTGTATATGTGCATTAGCTATAAATTATGCCAAAAGCTATCCCTTGTCTCTTTCTAGCAAGCAAGCAGGGGGAAATCTGCAATGTGCAGGTGAAAAAATACATGAATCCATGAATACATTGAAATATCATCCCATGCAAAGCAATATGCTAAAATAAACTTTCCCACCACCCTTATCCTTTTACTATTCCCAGTCAGAATCACTTAGATTTGTGTTATGGTTAGGGTTGTGTAATCTCAGAATTGGAGATGCTACAGATTTGGTACAGATATTTGGGTTGGTATTATATAGCTGATGGAGACCACATGATTGGGAGCCATGAGTTTAATCACAGTTTAATCACAGTTTTTAATTCAGTTTTTCATGAATTACCTTCAAGTTCCATGTCTGCTCATTCTCTGAGTATTCATGTGAATCTTGGATGATCTGTGTTTCTTGAAACTACAATAGGCATCTTCACTTAATTTCATTTCATAAGTAGATTTGGCTGTTTATTATTAATGGAACTTTTTCCATTCGAAGTTTCTGGGTGCACATCATATTCTTTTATGAGGCTTAACCCTATTTGATCTGGCATCCTTACACGTTGGGGACATTGGAAGAGTCAACTTTATTGTGTGAGCTCTTATCTAAACTCTAGGGTAGATATTTATTTTTTAATCATAAAAATCACAGATCTGTATTCATTTAAACAATGCAGTCATGAATAAAGTTCTTATACTTGGATTTGGCATTAAGATGGAATAAGAGAGTACCATGGAGTAACTTTGAAGAATGCCAATCATATGCATCACCTAGTATTTAGTACTGAATTCATATTTTGACTGGGTAGACTTAAGTGCTGCAGGAAAATTTCCACACTAAACTAATCTCATCATTATACAGATATGCTCCTCTTGGAAACTTGACTTTAAGGTGAGAAAGAGGGAGTAATGAGATGGGTCTGCATGGTCATGGTCGAGGGTGTTTAACATTTTTGTTGTTGCTGTTAATTAAAGATGATTCTTGGGATATAGAAAAGCTAATGTAAGAATAGTCTCTTCCAACACCACTTGGATTAATCTTCCTGTGGCAAACAAAGCCGAGCCAAACACCCCCCAGCCCTTCTGTTGTGCAGGGCTGATGTTCCTGGCTTTCCTTAAGGTACCAGATGGAAACTACTCTTGAGTTCCCCTCCGTGGTGACTCACTGGCTCATTATCCCACGGTCAGCTCATATATTTTTAACATAGTCATTTGATCAAGTGATTTCTTCAGCACATTTGCACCTGATGGGCCATTTTATTGACGCCCCATCTCATTTACTATCATGTGTAGTATTTAGCTGAGGAGGTGACTTCAATGCTTTGTGAATATTTTTCCTATGCAAAGGTGAGTACCTGTTCAAGGCTTCTAGTCCCAGGAAAGAAGAATAAGGATTTTTCTTCTATACTCTCTAGAGATCTTGCAATATGCATTCCCTTAATGAAGCCAGACACATCCACTTTCTTTTGGCTTGTGCATGATCTGTCAAAGTGACTCAGCGCTGTAATTTTAATATGCCAATTATTTTCTAAAGAAAAACACAAGACTGCTTTGTATGCAAGAAAAGAATGTGTGTCTATTTCAGACATTGTAGATTCTTTGCACTGGGTTTGAATTCTTATTCTCTAAGAAAGCCATGGCCTTTACAAGGTAGCAGCTTTGGCATCCCTGGGAAAATTTGTGCTCCATTTATGAATTCTTTGTTATAAATCATTTTGTGCATTGTATGATCATTAGATGAGGTGAACTATATTTGAATAGGCAATTTTATGACCATAAGCAGAGGATAGCTCTTTGGCACATGTTAGTTTATGTTCAGATTGATAGTACAGAGCTTTATAAAGAAAGAGATGAACCTGATTCAGACTTTAAAATATAGTACTCATTTATTGGCTCCTTTTACTACCATTTATGATCTCACCATTTTTAAAATAAAAAAGAAATTTTCTGGCTTATTTATTTTACTCAAAATATCATTTATGAGGCTTTGGGAAAAAATTTAGTAAAAATCTCTCATAAAGCCATCTTCTCCAAAGATAACATTGATAACCTTTTTACTTTCCATAGAGCTTGGCAGTCATGATTGGATATGAAATCTATTCTATTAGAATAGATTTGGTTAAGAATAAACATTGGGTTAGTGGTGTGGCTCAGAGGAAGAGCACTTGCCTAGCATGCATGAAATCCTGGGTTCAATTCCCAGCAAAACAAAACAAAACAAAACAAAGGATAAATTTATGATATGTACCTGGTTGGTTAAGTTGCTTTTAGGTATGTTTGGGCATGTTCTGTGTGCAATGGGACTAGAAGTGATATGTATGAAGGAAAAGGAACATATAAGCAAGAACAGACTGAACAGTATTCATGCCTTTGAGGCAATGGAGAAGCAAGCCATGAATCCAATATGCAGCTCAGTCTATTGAAGCTAAGATGAAACCAAGCAGGTACAGCTCCTTTGTCCTGGTCATGAGGCCCCTTTCTTAGAACAATTTTATTACAATGAGCGAAGCTATAGGCAATTGAACTAAACAGTAATTAGAGGAAAAGGTGTGTTTTACAAAGTTCCTGTGGAGGACAGGCTGTGTCCTCCATAATCAATAGAACAGTGGTTTTCTGCCTGTGCCTGACCCTAATTTACTCCATTTTATAAAGTGGTAGATTGCTATGAGTTATTCCATTTTGAGTTTAAGTGCTGAGGTGGAATGACTTTATACCTTGTTTGTACAAGTAAACAACTACCATCTGCCTAGCACAACCATAAGACACAACCTGATAAATCAGTCATGCAAATAATAATGGCCACCTGTGAACTTATTGAATCAGAAGCACATGGATGCATGGATTTATCAAACTCATATCAGGAAACCCAGGTTCATGAGTTTATTAAACACACCACATCACCAAATGAAGCAACTCCCTCACCTGAGACACAAAAAAGGAGGAGCACACTGAGACAAGACATGGTGGCACACTGACCCTGGCACCTGGTCTCATGTCATGACCCTTGCTCAGGAAAATTGCCACGGGTCCAATCTCTGTCTTCAGGCTTCAGCAAAGTGCAGTTTCTCCCTCCTGTGGTGACAGTACATAGCTCACTCCAAACTGACATCTCAAGCTGACATTCCAAGCTGACACTCTGAAACTGCCAACCATCTGGACTCTGGTCTAGAATAAATTCTGTGCATTGACAGCTCTGTCCCCTGAAGAAGTTCTTGAGCTGATTCTGGTTCCTAATCTTATCTGACTGCCTACAGTGACCCTTAATATTCTGTCTGCTTTCTGCCTGTGCTCTCAGTTCAGCTTTCTGGACCCCTGGGACCTTCTTAACTCTTCTTAGCCTGTCACCTATATGTACAATTGTGTCATGTGTGATGTGTGACTTGAACATTGAAGATATTGGCAGTTAAGATAGGAATGAAAGAACCTGTGATTGCCCAGCTTCTGACTATCAGATGACGCGTGAGTATTCAGTGACCTGCAATCACTGAGAGTGGTGTAGCCTCTGAATTGAATGCTATCCAATGAGTTCTGATATGTGGAATACATGAACATGTTTGGTCTGTGTTCATGGAATAGCTCACTCATGATACTCTGCTAGAGGAAAGCCAGGGAAGGAGCTTCAGAGGACTTTATCAACAGGAAAGGCAGAGATCATGATGGGAACAGACCTGTGTTCCAAGGGGAAAGGATTTTACTGAGCCAGCCGACTGCAGGGGCAGATCTGTGCAGTTCTCAAAGGTGTGAACTCTGAATTTGGATACCCTGGATTCATATCCTGAAAGGGCAACTAACCTAGCCTATTAGTTTTCTGCATGGTAAAATGGGAATGGTAAAAGTTACGGTGAAGATTATGAGAATAAAATGATAAAAAATGCTGAAAACAGCACTTTACTTGCTCCATAGTAAAGCAACTCAATGAATATTAGCTATTATTATCCCTCAGTGACTTGATCAGGCTCAGTGTAAACAAGCTGGGTGCTGAAGCAGCATTGTCTTCTCTATTGCTCCATGGAAGAAACCTGAGGATCAAGACACTCAAATGGATTCTCCTGGTGGGTCTTATGAAGCAAGTGACTTGGATTACTCACGGATTACTCACAATTTTGATGATGACATTTTCATTTTGATGACACTTTCTGCTTTTTAGAAAAAAATTTTGGTTCTTTTTCTTTGCCTAAAGGGTTAGGATAGGAAGATGAGAGTCAACACATGTATATTTTTACATTGTGCTCTTCAAACATGCATGTGATTTGATTCTTGATTTTTTTAATCTAATATTATAATAAACATTTTCAGGTTATACTTTTTCATAGTGTTCATCATGTTAATTCTTAATTAATATTCATCTCTGAGTATTAATGTGTTTAACATTAATATCTGGATCATAGTCCTTTGTATGATCATGTAATTAAATATTGCCCACTGTTGGAAATTCTATGGATTTTGATATTTTAATGTTAAAAGCAATGTGTCAACAAACACTTCTTATTCATTTAATTCTTCAGCAACTACTGATTGAGTACCTACAATATTCCAGGTACTACGGGAGGTATTTGCAATAGTAATGGACTCAACATGAGTTTTGATCAACATCTGTGGTCTTCAGTATGATTCATTGCTGGAAATAGAGTTTCCGGTTCAGAGAGAACAATCATCTTGAGATTTTTTTCATACCCTTTGCCACATAGCTATCTAGAAATAAGCCAATTTAACATCCTCAGTAATTGATCACGTAATCTTGAGTCAAAAACAGTATTTCTCAGGAATTTACACAAGTCTAAAAACATCTCCACCCACTGGAGAAAGCAGATGGAGACTTGGTTCTGAGAAGCAGATTTTTCTTTCTACCTTAGGAACCACGACTGTGGTGAATATACCACGTCAACTTATTTAACGTGGAAAAATCCTTGTAAAAGGTGGGAAATGAGAATGGGAGAGGTGGAGAAAGAATAAGACCTGTGCTATTCATAAATTCAGTGACACCCTTTTATAAAACACAAATTGTTACATTTTGAAAAGAGCCATGATTTGAGAATTAGTATTAAAAAGATGGAGTGATAAGAATAATATTGTAGTGGAATTGCATAAATTTCAATCTGCCCCTTTACCTTAAACTAGTAGGTATGTGGTGACAATATCAAAGATTGGTCACACTGTAAGAGGAGAAATGGAATGATAGTTGCCAGCAATGCTTTGAAACTCAATAGACATTAGAAAGTGATGAATGTACAGCTTGGTCCACTGATTAAGTTATAAACCTTGTTCCAATGTGCTTTTTATTAAAATGAAAATCTTTCTTTCCATCAATAGACCCATAAATTAATTCTTATCCCTCTTCTTATAAAGGAGCTATCTGTTCATCGTTTAAAACAAGGTCACCAAAAGGAATTAAAAAATTTATTTTGAAGAATAACTCCTTGGCATTTTTAGAATTTTTTATCCATGGCAAATGACCCCCATGACTGAAGCCAGTAAGCAGAGTAGATTCTAAAGAGGAAGATTGGTTGGTACCCTCCTTGGGGGTCCATATGGAAGACACTGAGGGGAGGTAAGTACAACATCAGGTGAGTCTGCTTCCAGTAGAAGCCTGCCAACAAGGCCAGAGGCAGGATTCCCATTTCTGGAATGATCACTGTCTTCAGAACATCTTTTCTCTTAGGACTACTACTACTATTACTACCAATAACAGTAGATACCATTTGTTAAGCTGCTGCTATATTTTGGGCACTTTGCAAAATCTTGCATATGCTAACATTATAGCTTACCAAAGGCCAGGTGTAGGATATTTTATTGCTGTCCTTACAAGCAAAGAAACCAAGGCTCAAAGAGACTCAACTATCTATCCAAGGTCACACAACTTTGGCAAATGAAGGTATGCAAACTCAGAACTTCTTTAAGATATATTAACATGACAGTTGCTGCATCAACACCCTTTGGCATCGCTGGAGGCCTCAGCCTGGTTTGCAGAGGTTGGTAGCATGTGATCTCTGCTGGGCTGTGGGATACTCCTTCTCCAGTGCCCTGCACATTAAGGGAGAGGCATTTTATGCACGGGATTAGTAAGAAAGGAGATAACTCACTATTTTCATGACCTCTCTGATAGTTCAAATGGTAGAGTGTGCAAGTATTTTCAACAACAGTACTGTATTTATGGAAACCACTGCTGCTATGAACATAGCAAGCCACTGAACAGGAAGAAGCAACTGCTACAAATCTAATTGCAAAACCATGCCTTGCTGCTTCCTCAAGTCTCTCATCTGTAGTTGCACCACTTGTCAAAATGAATACTGGCAAATCTTAGTCAAGAAATTCATTTTAATGACACTTTCTGCTTTTTAGAAATCAGCAAATATATGAAAAAATGTTCAATATCTCTAGTAATTAGAGAAATGCAAATCAAAACTACTCTAAGATTTCATCTCATGCCAGTCAGAATGGCAATTATCAAGAATTAAAGCAACAATAAAGGAAAGAGACCCTCATTGTTATACAAAATTACCTATAAGAGGAAGTGAAAGGAAAGGGGAAAAAGCGAGAGAGAAATGAATTACAGTAGATGGGGTAGGGAGAGAAGATGGGAGGGGAAGGGAGGGGAGGGGAGGAGGGATAGTAGAGGATAGGAAGGGCAGCAGAATACAACAGACACTAGTATGGCAGTATGTAAAAAAGTGGATGCAGAACCGATATGAATCTGCAATATGTATACGGGGTAAAAATGGGAGTTCATAATCTGATGAATCAAGTGTATGAAATATGATGTCAAGAGCTTTGTAATGTTTTGAACAACTAATAATTTTAAAAAGTTAAAAAAAACTACCAGCCTTAAAAAAAAATAAAAAGTAAAATAAAATAAAATAAATAAATAAAGCAACAATAAGTGCTGGAGAGGATGTGGAGAAACAGGTACACTCATACATTGCTGGTGGCACTGCCAATTGGTTCAACTGCTTTGGAAAGCAGTGTGGAGATTCCTCAGAAAACTTGGAATGGAACCACCATTTGACCCAGCTATCCCACTCCTCAATCTATACTCAAAGGACTTAAAATCAGCATACTGTAGTGACACAGCCACATCAATGTTTACAGCAGCTTAATTCACAATAGCTAAACTATGGAACCAACCTAGATGCCCTTCAACAGCTGAATGGATAAAGAAACTGTGGTATATATACATCATTGAATATTACTCAGCCTTAAAAGAGAATAAAATCATGGCATTTTCAGGTAAATGGATGGGGTCAGAGAATATCATGCTAAGCCAAGTAAGCCAATTTCAAAAAACCAAAAGCCAAATATTCTCTCTGATAAATGGATGTTGACCCATAATGGGGCAAGGGTGTTTGTGGGGAGAATGAAGGAACTTTGATTGGGCAAAGGAGAGGGAAGGAAGGGAAGGGGGCATGGGGGCAGGAAGGATGGTGGAATGAGATGAACATGGTTACCCTAGGTACATGTCTGACTGCACCTGTGGTGTGACTCTATACTGTGTACAACCAGAAAAATGAAAAGTTGTGTTCCATTTGCGTACAATGAATCGAAATGCATTCTGCTGTTATGTATAACTAATTTAAAACAAATAAAATTAAAAATAAATTCAAAATATCCAAGACTAGGAGCAGGTTCCGAGGACTGGGTGAATGCCATTGAGTTTGTTTCTGAGCAACCCTACTGTGGCTGTACCGCCCCTTCCTGCACTGAAGCGCCCCTGCAGGGCTCAGTGACCAAGGAAGAATCAGAGAAAGAGCAAACTGCAGTGGAAAGTAAGAAGCAGCTTTGCCCCTGTGCTTCAGTGGGAGAATGCTACTGTGGGGAGAACTGTGTTTATCTCCATGGAGACTCGGATGACATGGTGGGCTGCTGGTCCTCCACTGGATGGATGCAGCTCAGAGGACACAGCACATCAAATCTTGCATTGAGACTCACAAGAAGGACATGGAGCTGTCTCTTGCTGTGCAGAGCAGTGAAGGTGTGCTGTGTGGGGTCTTCATGGAGGTGCTCTCTGAGAAAGCCAACCCCAGCAAGCAACTTTTTGGGATCCTCTGCAGCTGCAACCACACCTACCGTTTCAAGTGCATTCTCAAGTGGAGGAGTGCCGAGCAATATCAAAAAGTCCCACACCGAATGCTGGATCACATCTAACTTGGTCATTCCAAGTGAACACCGGGTGGAGGAAAAAAGAAGAGAAACAGAAACTCCTTCAGAAATACAAATACAAAGAGCAACAAAGCATGCAGGTATTTGATGAAGGACGCGTCCATTTGGAGGGAACTGTCTTAACAAGCACGCGTACCCTGATGGCAGTAGAGAGGAGTCACAGAGACAGAAAAGTGGGAACATCAAGTGCATACCGGGCCCAAAGAAGGAACCACTCTGGGTGTTCATTGAGGAAAGAGAGAACAGCAACCCCTTTGACAATGATGAAGAGGAGGTTGTCACCTTCCAACTGGGTGAGATGTTGCTCATGCTTTGGCTGCAGGTGGGGACGACAAGCTGATAGACTCCAAGGACAAGTGGGGCTTGTTTCACAATGAGCTGGGAGATTTTTATGACACCTAGAGCAGCTTTACGAGGCATGGGAACTGGTCTGCGAGCCTCAGACAGTAGCTGTCATCTGTGTGGCAGGGCAAGGCGTGTTGGTCTCCTAGGCAGGACTCCCCACTCCAGGTGCTGTCGTGATCACTTACCCAGGGCCTGCAGCTCCCCTCTCCTTCCCCCAAGGAGTGTCTGTTTCCTCTGCTTCAAAAAGTTACAAAAAAAAAAATCTTAAAGTTGGGTTTTTTTGTAACATGAATTTATCTGTCCGCACAGGTTTGTGGTGTCATCTGTTTTCAGCCAGGTTGTGTCTATGGACTTTCTGCACTCATTTCCAGGACCCCAGGTTCAGAAGCAAAAGTACCAGCCATGCTTTGGGGTCCAAGAGTAGGGGTGATGGGTGAAGGGACCTAAGCTGGCTGGCAAGTAGCCTTCTGTAGATGTAGGAGGTGGGTCCTGGAGGGTTCTGGTAAAATGTGCACATCTGTGCTTTCTCAGTTCCCTCCCTTACAATCCCCTCCATGTGTGCTTGTCCTGTGGTTTTGGTCTCTTGTTTAATTGAACACAAGGAGTACTACTGGGTAATGAGAACCAGGTGTTAATGTATTGAGTCTAACACGCTAGGAACATTTGAAAGAACACACATGAAAGCTACAGTGGCACACCATTGGTGCGGGATTGGCAGTTGACTCCCAAGGGCTTGGTATAAGCATGAGAGTGTGAGAAGCTTCCTATCCCTGCATGGATGCATTATTTTTAGCCCTAGTGGACAAACTTGGTTTAGTGGTTTCAGCCTCATGTGGCAGATAGATCTTAAAGGGCAAAGCAGTATTTTGGTGGTAGTTACGATAGCAGTGCTACCTCTGTCTATATGCTAGAGAAATGGGGTCAGCCATAGTGGATAAATGACTGATTATCCCATGTATCAACACAGAGTGGGTCTTGGATACAGTTTTATTTAATGTTTCATAGTGTAGCTTTTCCAGTCCAGGCACTTTTGGAAAAACTTTATCCTCATTTGAGGGGTTCTTTTGTCAGGTTTTTGTGTGTGTTTTTATGGGTATTGCCTCTTTCCACCCCTGAGCTTTGCAGGTAGACAGAAGTCATTCAGAACTATGTTCTACGGTGTTTATTGTAGGTCACTGATTTGTTTACAGTAATAAGTCACTCTTTTTTCCACTAAAGGGGAAGGCATGGTCATCCACAAGACAAGCTGAATTTGAATTGTTAGAAGAATTCCTTGATGGGAAAGTTTACCTTTGCATTTTATTGCTTTGTTTTATGAAAATGACTTGGGAGATGCTTCCTGAGTTTTCCATCTACTGCTTTGGTTACTTGGATCCCACCTATTCTTTCACTTTAAGAAAAAACAAGCAATTGTTGCAGAGCTCTCTGTGTTTTGCAGCTGTCCTTGTGTAAGAAGCACTTCTCCCAAATAAAATAAACAAACAAAAAGATCGATTAACAAAGTGTTGCTCAAGAATTCAGCTGGAGCACAACAGAAGAGTCCAGGTTGCAGGAGCATCCGCAAAATGACTTAATGCTAAACGGATGAGTTCTGGCTTAGGAATCCTTAAATTTCCATCATCTCAGAATAAAATTAATCCCAGATCTTAAGAAACTCATAAGGATGAAATCTTACTGTAAAGAGTAAAACACATCAAAGGCAAACTCTGAGTCTCTGGGTTTTTCCCCCCCTTTTAATTAAAATTCCTTTAGTCTTAACTGGTTTGAGTTGATTTTGTCTTCTCGCTTAAACTACATGAAAAAGAGACCAACCAAGGCAAGCCAAATTCAATTCCAAGTTTTCTCCAAGTAACAACTCTGAAGTTTCTGAGAAACTACGAAGTCTCAGAAGACAATCAAAGATCCCTTTGAAAAACCAGGCAGAGGGTACTGTATCTCCTTAAGCACGACTCAATGCAGAGAGGCCCAAGCAAAGCCAGTTTTGTTAAAGGAAGGCTCATTTCTCCCTCCTTGTCTAAGTGCTGTCTGAATTCTGTATGAGCACGTAAATTGACCTCACTCACTCAAAGTGGAAATCAGTGTTAATGCCCACTTGTGTTTCATATATATGGACCATTAGCAAATACTGACTTCCATTTCGGGAGAGGTCAATATATGTGAAATACAAATACTGAGATTTGTATTTGTATTTCACATATATATGTATTCTAAATATTTAGAATTTTTATGGCCATTGGTCATTGCCACAAGTTATGGCTAACTATTGCCATGAATCATTGTGTAACAAAATGCTCTAAAACACAGTAGTCTAAAATGAAAATTTATTATCCTCTATTCTGGTTGTGCAGGTTGCCTGGGCTCAGCTGGGTATTTCTCACGTGAGGTCTATCATGTTTGCTGTCAGGTGGCAGCTGCAGATGGATTTATCTTCAGGCTCACTGGACAAGAGTTGCAAAATGTTTTTCATTCATATATCTGGCACCTCGTCTGGCATGGCTGGCACTGCTGAAGGCTGAATGGACATCTGTTTCCAAGCAGCCTCTCCAAATGGACTGCTCAGACTTTTTCTCAGTGTGGTGGTCTCACACGGTAGCCAGACTTCTAACTGGTGGCTGGCTTCTCCCAGAGAACATGTGCTTATGACAGAGGTGGGAACTGCAGGGCTTCTTATGACTTAGCCTCAGAAGTCACAGTGTCACTGCTACCACATTCTCTTGCTCACATGCGTCAGAGGTCCAATCCAATTGCAAGGGGAGAGGGCCACATAAGGACAGAATTACTAGAAAGTGCCATGAATCCATATAGGTCATTTCTGGAAACTAGTTACCACGCCATGATATTCATATGCCTCATCAGTGGTCTTGCTTTTGTTCAACTGGGTATAAACCAGCTCAGTTGTGGAACTCAGATGGAGATGGGCACATGGCTCTTAGCCTACCTATTACTCATAAGGATCACAAATCACCTCAAATAGTGTGATAACCACTTAACCTCTTCATCCCTCCTTCTGCCCTCCTTATCCTTATCCACATAACTACACTCAGCATCGGTTTTCAACCCCAATACATTCATGTGATTCTTATACATGAAATTATCTTTTTCTCCAGAAACTCCCTGGAAGCAGATCCTTCTCTGTTTGATATCAAACTAAGTATTCTTCATATACTCCTCCTCTGCATGACACTCTTCTTAGGTTGGCTTTGGTGCAAAGTATCTTCAGCCAAGCCCTGTTCTATAGTAGCACTCATTCAGTATTCTACCCACAGACTCCTGAGGGTTTTGGCTCATTTCGGCCTCATGAAATTTGCCTTTTAAAAACAAAATCCTCACAATTGACAATAGAAAAGAAACAGCCTTCTCTAATATCATCAGTACTATTTTTCTCTCTTGTTACATAGGGATTTGAGGATATAGAGCTCTCTATTTAAAAAAAAACACATTTTTTTATTATGGGAAGTTTCAGATATATACAACAGAACAATAAAACCGCCTTTTTCATTGTCCAGTTTCAGCAATCATCTGGATATTTGCCACTTAGTTTTATTTTTAAGAAAACTTCATAGCTTCTGTTGGGTTGGAAGATGGAGACACAATCAAATTGCTGAATATCATTCTCACTTCCCAGAATTTCCAACTCTTTAGTTTGATGATGATTTCTCTTTCATTTTATCTGGTCATAGCATAATAAAAGTGTTTTGAAATGAATACACGCACATGGAAAGAGGCAAAATTCCTATCCAGGAATCAATTCAGCACATCATGCTGTAAATATGGGTTTTAAAAAAAATTTAATGCGGGCGTGAGGTTTATGGTTCAGCGGTAGAGTGCTTGCTAAGCATGCACAAAGTCCAAGGTTCCATACCCAGCACAGAAACAACAACAACAACAAAACAAGATGAGAGTGTAAACGTGATGCCACAATCAGGAAGGTATAGTGTTGCTGAGAACAATTTCTGGCACCCAGATATGACACACCTACATCAGAGGAAACACCCCTGATCCTCACTCTAACTGTACTAGCTGCATTTCTCAATGCACAAAGCTTTGGTAGGTTCAAACAAACAAACAAACAACAAATACTTGAAATGTGAAGCCACTAGTGATCCTTTTACAAAGCAAAATGACTTTCTGTAAGTGATTCTTAGATAAAAACATTTTAAACAATTTGTTTCTCTAAGGCAAATGTTCATGTATTCGAGAGTAAAAGGAACCCTTGGGGAGAACACGTTGTCCCTCTTCAAATATCTCAAGAACTGTCCTACAGAAGAGATACTACACTTATCCACTCTTATTCCTGAGGTCAGAGCTGGGGCAAATGGGTAGATACTGCTAGCAGGTGGACTTCATATCAACTTAACAAAAACAAACCAAAACAACAAGTTCTGCATTTTTCCAAAGTGAAGAGGGTTTTCATTTTTACAAAATGAAGTCAGAGAGCTTCCAGTCATGAACAACATAGTAAAGCATAGGTTGAATAACTGCCCCCTGTTTTATTGTCATGTGTATCTGAAATTTCTTATAATAAAAAATGCCATTTTTTTCAATAGAGAGCTATGTGTCCTCAAACACCTATGTAACACAATAAAAACAATACTAATAATATTAAAGAAGGCCATTTCTTTACTATTGTCAGTTGTGAGGATTTTCCTTTTTTAAAGGCATGGTGGATACAGGTGGAAGAAGAATTCCTATAGTACCTAAGCTTTGTGTGTGTGCACATGCATGTGCGTAAAGTTGTGTATTCACAACAAACTTCAAAGTCATAAGGCAGAAATGAACGGAAAGCTCAGGAGTCTGTGGGTGAAATGATAAGTGCTATTGTAGAACAAGGCTTGGCTGAAGACACTTTACAACAAAGTTAACCTAAGAAGAGGGTCATGCAGAGGGGGGGTATATGAAGAATACTTATTTTGATTGAGATCAAACACGTGTAGCTAAAGAAGGATCTGCTTCCAGGGAGTTTCTGGAGAAAAAGATAATTTCATGCATGAGAACCACATGAATGTTTTGGGGTGGGAAACCAATACTGAGTGTAGTTATGGGAATGAGGACAGTAGGGCAGAAGGAGGAATGAAGAAGCTAAGTGGTTCTTACACTATTTGAGGTGATATATGATCCTAATGAGTAGTAGGTAACCTAAGCCACATTCAAATCACTATATGAGCTAACTTATATCCTGTTAAAGGAGACAGGCCCATTAATGCATTTGGATATCATGGTGGCATGGTAGATAGAGGTGGAAGAGGGATTCCTATAGTATAATGGTACCTAAACTGTGTGTGTGTGTGTGTGTGTGTGTGTGAGTGTGTGTAGATTTGTATATTCACAGCAAACTTTGAAAAATAGAATTATTGGTGACTCCAGAAGAGATTAAAAACTCAAAACAGCTTCACACATCAGTAATAATTACAGTATAATCATTACTGTAGCCTAATCACATCTGAAACCTTGTAGAAATTAGGAAAAGTTTACACATTACTTTCTTAATCATTGTTTTCTAGCACAGTTTATGTTGAACGTTTTATTGTCACACAAAAAAAATGTACTTTGAATTTGCGAGCAAAATTCCAACATGCTGCTGTTTTTGTAAAAACTCAACTTATCTCTGGTGCTAGGCTAATACCGCTCTAAACCATTTATTATTTTCCTAAAAACCAATTTATTTCAGCTCAATCTTCAATCAATGGCATTGCTAATAATTATGATAGAAAATTTCGGCAGTACATGTGAAGGTTTCCAGCAGTTCCTACTGTGCCAAATTTATAAAAGATGTATTGGATCTGTTCATGTCTAAGTTTCTTTTCTGGTTTTGTGCTACTTTTTAGTTTATTTGTATTGCAGTGTTTATTTAGCAGTACTGCATATTGAACCCAGGGCCTTATGCACACTAGGCAAGCACTCTACCACCAAGCTACATCCCCAGCCCAGCTTATATATTTTGAAGGTATGTAAACTAACAGTGAACAAATATCCCCAGCATTTAAGGCAGGGTGGATATTTTTCTCAAATTAATTTGTTCTAAAATTAACAAAAGTAAAATAAATCTTCTGATTTATTTGCTGGCCAGGCACTTAGAATGTTAACTGAGTACAAAAATGTCAAACAGATGTTATATGAATAAAATGACATCTATACATATACCATTGGTTATTATTGTGTTGAAGAGTGTGTTTTGCCCTGATTTGAAGGGTCTGTGATAAAGCCTTCGTGAGAAAATGAAGCAATCAAAGAATCACATTTTCTTTGCCCCATTCCGTCATCTTGTAATGACGGCACATATGCTTAAAAGAAAAACAAACCTGGAGAATTAGCACATTGTATTTAATGCTTTTATGCAATTGCCTGACAACTTTAATTATTTTTTTCTAATGAAAAAAGTAATAAATCTTCCTTGTATAAAATTTGGAAAAACACACATAAGCACAAAAAGAAATCATCACCAACCCTGATCATTCAGAGATAACCTCTGTCAGCATGTTTGTAACTTTGTTTAGATATTGAATCTGAATCTCTCTGGGATTACAGGAATGCACGATGTTCAGGATAGAGAATCACTAATAAGTCAGAAAACCAAATCTTCTATATATACTATCACTGGTGCTATGGAAACCAACATCTGACCTGAACACAACAAGAAATCATGTTTGATGAGGAGGAAATGTGCGCTATAGGGCCATGGTGGGAAGCTGGAAGGAGGCAGCCTGTACTGCCCAGGGCCAGATGAAGACGTCAGTAGGTACATGCAGTGAACATTCACCAAGCTTGCATCTGACAAAGGTGGATTTACCTGACCTTTCACAATACGCAGACCCCAGGGTTCATCCCAACCTTATGGGACTCTTCACCACTTATCTCTAGCACTCAGGGTAGGGCCTGACGACAGATATACAGGACAGATGCTCACTGAGTATCTGCTAATGGATAGCAGAATAATAAGAGTGATTGAACCCAGAGTGGCCTTTCCCCATGCACTGTATCTTTCACTCATAAATGGGCCTTAATGGGCCTGTGCTTTTCATTCTGACTATAAATACAAAATATTTAACAAGCTGGCTTTGTTTTCCCTGAAAACACATATTCCTTGCTCTATCAAAGCCTTCAGAACCAGAATTTTGAACATAGTAGAATTTGCACCGAGATGCTAGTTAGAGAATCATTAGGTACAAATGACCTTTGTGCTGGAGAAGAAACTTAATAATAGCATGTCTGGCTTTGGGCTAGTCTTTGTAATCCAAATAATGAAAGCAGTTTTAAAGTTGAGTGACAATATCCTGAATTCATCCTAGAATCCTCTTTCGATAAAGCCTTAGAGGTAAAACTACTAATGACAATTTCTATAAGACCCTTCACGAGGTCTGTAACACTGAGAGCTGCAAAATTTCTCTTTAAGGAAAAGAAAATGAGTTTTTACACATCCCCTAATTAAATAAATATAGTATCTCCTAAAATATAGCTAGTTTTCCTTTGGCTTTCCCTTAAGTTCAAGGTGACCCATTGATGACAGCCGGATAACAAGACCCATTTAAGACGTTCCAAAGTCAAGTAAAATTAACCCCATTTTTAAATTAGTTAAGTAATTTTTAATTCTCCCCCTGGTTATATTATAGGTGACAAATAAGGATTGTATATATTTACAGTGTTCTACATATTTTGATGCAAGCATGCATAGTGAAATGATTAAACCAGGAAAAACAATTCCCTTTGAAAGTTCTTGGTTATTTTGTAACCTAGAAAAATTTGTTAGCTAGAGGTTAAGAAAATGCAGCTAACAGGGAAATGCAAGGTACTGATAGGAGTAGCCTAAATAAAATATATGAGTCGGATCTATAAGCTTTTGTGGTCAGTTGTGGGACAGGAATTGGCATCCGCACAGTTCTGCGGTCAGCCACATAGAAAACAGATGCTTAACACCTAAAGGGGTCTCATATGTCCTGTCTTATCCATAACATGGGTTGTATAGTTCTTTTTCTAGTCTCACCAGAAGGATCAGCCCATTGTCGTGACAGTTATTTTCAAGGTCTTCCCACTCACCTATAGGTCAGAATTTACAGGTTGGTTTCTTCTTGTGCATTTGCCAAAGCATCTGATAAAATTCCACCTCTAACTTCCCCTCATCCATAGTTTTGCAGATCTGGAAAAAACATTATTGTCATTGCCTACGTGTATTTGAGCTCCTGTTGGAGGAGGTGCCCAATTTCATGTTTTATGCTGTGTACACTTCAGCAGATTCCACAATGTCAGGTGACAATTATATGCTCCAGATATTAATTGTATTTTAAGATAGCCTTTAAAACTTGGCAAATCCCTTTATTAGGAAGTTTAACATTGCATGGAGCTGCTAGTTTTGTTGTGTTTTGCTTTTTTGTTGTTGCTTTTTATTTTGGATGTTGTTTGCTTAATTTTCTATTTTCCTGTGGTGGGTAGAATTCTCAGGTGTCTTGGATTCCTGATCCCCAGTGTCAAGTCTCTCTATAACCTCTTCCCCTTCCATGTAAGCAGGATCTGTATATCCCCTGAATATCATTCCTGGAATTGGTAACATTATGTAAGGAACGTGAAGAGATTTTGAAGATACAGCAAATGTCATTCATCAATTGATTTTGGGTTACTCAAAGGGAGATGATCGGGTGGGCCTGATCTACTCAGGTGATGGCTTACAAGCGAAGCTAAAGATCAGAGAGACCGTCTTTTGCTGGTCTTGAATATGGGAACTGCCATGACAGCCGGCAAGAACTGAGTTCAGCCAACAACTTGAGTCATCTTGAAAGAGGATTCCAAGAATTAGATGAAATTTAAGTCCTAGCTAACATCTAGAACACAGTCTTTTGATACCCAATCTACTAAGTCATGCCAAAACTCCTGACCTACAGAAACTGAAATCATGAATGGGTCTTGTGATAAGCAACTACGTTTGTGGCAGTTTTCTATACAGCAATAGAAAACCAATTCGTCTCCTCTCTCATACATGCACCTAACAATATGAGTGCACACACAGTGTTAAATCCTTTACTGAAGAAGTTTATTAGGTGGGGAGTTTATCACTTAGAAAATTATCCGCATTTCCTATAAAATATTTTGTACATTCAATATCCAAACTGTGAGTCAGCAGAGAAGGGACCCATCCTCTGCTATAGGCACCTCTGACTCAGTTTAAACCATTAGCAAGTTGTTCCTTCAGCACTTGAGATGTCTTAGGGCTCTAGGCACACACCTGGGAGCCCATGGGAGCCAAGGAGGCCCCATGCAGGAAGTATGAAAGAGAATGATGAGCAATGGGAGTTAACGTTGGAAATCTGTTGTGTCTGCTTCCTTGTAATCCAGACTGCTATCACAATTTCAAGACGTTCCTCTTCATTTAGATCCTGCTCATTTGTCAGATCCTTCTGCCAAAGACTGATGCCTGGAAAATTTGGTTGGTAGAACTCTCAAAACCTGATGTCTTTGTTTATCTTTCTCTATGCTCCAGTGCTCTTCCCTTTGACTAAGTCCTTGACTACATCCAATCAATCCAGGGCCTTTGAGAAATGAAACATCCCCTAAAGAGACCATCCTACAGGATACATTTGTAATAAGAGAAGTCCCCAGATAGAGCCATAAAAATCTACTCATCACAGAAGAGTGTAGGAGTTATAAATGAGAACTCTGGAGTCAAACTTAAAATTGAATTTGAGCTAAGACATTTCTTGGGAATTCAGGTAAGTTACTATATTCTCTTTTCTATCGTCTTTTCATCTATAAAATGAAATGTGTATTAATTAGTTTCCTGTTTCTATAACAAAATACTGGAGATACTTAAAGAGAAGAAAGGTTTACTTTTGACTCACAGTTATGGAGGTTTCAGTTCATGGTTGTTGGGTCCTATTGCTTTGGGCACATGGTGGAGTACTGTATATCAAGGCAGGAACACATGGCACAGGAAGCTGCTTACCTTACGACAGCCAGAAAGCAAAGATAGAACAAAGGGGCTGGAGTCCTGATATCCCCTTCAAGTGCACACTCCCAGTGATCCAGCTTCTTCCCAGAAGGCCACTTCTCTGAAAGGTTCCACCACTTCCCAATAATTGTGGCACAGGCTGGAGACCAAACCTGTAACATGTGGACCTTTGGGGACATTCAAGATTCAAACTATAGCAAGGTGCCTGTCTTATCTAGTTGATGAATGACTGAGTGAGGTACTGCCCGAGAAGCACATGGTATTCAGGAAGTCTACAGTGACTAGTGCTGGTTCCACTTCAGCCCGGACTCAGGTTGGAAGCCTCCTTCTCCTCTTTCTCAATATTTTAGTGCTTAGGAACTCCAAGACTCGGTACCTGGACCTTTCTGACACTGACTATTACCTGTGTCAAAACCAGGATCAGAAAAACCATTGCTTCACTCGCTTCTGGTCAAATGAGTCCACAAATCATGAGGATGAAAACATATGGAGGCTTTATTTATAAGTATGTGTTGTCATCTGAAGAAACACACACACACACACACACACACACACACACACACACACACAGATATCCCATGGAAGTAGTAGTTAAATATCAGGTAAGTCACTGGTTTCCTTGCCACACCAGAGTCCCCTTTCATTATCCTGAAAAGCTGCCTCATAAACTTGCCTGAAGAGCCTGAAGGATTGATGCTTTAGAGGCATTGAGGCAGCCCTGGAGTCACCTGCTCTGTTGTGGATTACATGTGAGCCATTTGGGGGCATTCCATGAAAGATCAACTGTGCAGCTAGAATCCAATTTAAAGGTAGACAACAAGTATAACACCATTAACAGTATCTGTGCCTTGTCATCAGTGGAAGCCACAGAGATTTTCACACCACATTTCAGTTGTTTCATCTTACAAAATATCAGTAATACCCACCATCAATTCAAAATTATGGTAGTAATATGTTACAGTAGTTGAATTGTTTGATGCATTTACTTGACTACAGCTAGTTATTACATGTATTCATAAGAAAACTCATGTTTGTGCAAAAAATGCATGAGCACAATCTAATCATAAGAAAACACCAGATAAACTCCATATGAGGGACATTCTAAGACCAGTGTCCTTCAAAAGTGATAAGGTCAAGAAATACTAAGGTGCCGGTTGTGGTGGTGCACACCTAGAATCCCAGTGGCTCAGGAGGCTGAGGCAGGAGAATCGCAAGTTCAACGTCAGGCTCAGCAACTAAACAAGGCCCTAAGTAACTTAGAGAGACCCTGTCTCCAAATAAAATACAACAAAAGGGCTGGGGATGTGGCTCAATGGTTGAGCACTCCTGGGTTCAATCTCTGATACCAGGAAAAAAAATAGAAAGAAAGAGAAATTTTAGATAGGACAAAGGGAGGAGGAGGGGAAGGGAGGGGTAAAGGGGTAGGAGTGATGGTGGAAAGAGTTAGACGTCATTATCTTAAGTACATGTATGAACACACATATGGTGTGAAAATACTTTGTATACAACCAGTGACTTGAAAAATTGTGCTCTATATGTGTGATATGAAATGAATTCCATTCTGCCATCATGTAAAACAAATTAGAATAAACAAATAATTTAATAAAAAATTTAAAAAAAAAAGAAAGAGAGTTTGGGGTTATATCAAAATATGAAGTTAATAAATAATGGTTGGAAACAGAAGAAAATAAGGAACCACCAATATTTTCATAATTTGTTTTTGTAATATCTTGCCAAACGTGGTTCCATATAATTATTTGCATCTGAAATCCTGGATATTTTATGATTTAAACATATCATCGTTAGAAGGGGAGCATAGGCTTCCTCAGACTCCCAAAAGGATCATAGAGATAAAGATGAAGTTTCACTGACTGAAGGCAATTAAAGTTGAACATACCGATGCCAAAGTAACACGATTAAGATTGAAGAGGAATGACTGGCCAGAGGAACCTCTTCCCTTTGGCTTTGGTTTGGAACGAATTGGCCTGAATCCAAAGCCTTTTCTTTAGCATCCTTCAGTTCCACTCTGCAGATGTGATTGGTGGGGGAAGCTGACCCAGAACCACAGGTGAGGCCAGCACACTGACACTCCCCTTCCATTGGACATTAGCAGCTTGCTGCCCTCTCAGAACAGCAGTGTGCAGGACTCATCTTTCCCCATCATTGCACATTTGTTTTGAGCTTAGGTCAAGCTTTAAATTATTAACCACTTCCTGGGCTACTTTTTTCTCAGATCAGTTTTCAAAACACTTTAACATGCATACATGGGCTTTATCCTTCTGCTGGGATATTATGCAAAAACAACCTTTAGATGTTTCTGGCCACCTCTCCAGGTGCTGGTGATGGAGCTTTGTGAGTCTCACTGGAAGGCAACATGGTAATATGCTTTTAGGAATGGATATTTCAACAAATAGCTGCATGATACAAGGGACAGAGAGGAGAAAAAAAAGGCCAAGAAGTAAAGGGGTGAGGGAATGAGGAATTGGACCTACTAATTGAATCATTAGACCTACTCTAAAGACAGCCATCAAATCATTCCCTCGGAAGATGGGGACACCTGAGGACCAAACCTGCTTCCCTTCTCTTTACTCTTCTGACCTGAAGAGGCTCTTGAGATCTTATTGGAATAAACTTCAGAGGCTCCAAATAGAAACACGGGTTTGCTCTACTTGGAGCTAACAGAGCTCTTGAGAAATAACCAGATAAAATTTGATGAAAAGTTCAAGCTGATTGGTTTTGCAGTAGTGAATTACGATGTGGTCAGAAAATATGGAAGTAGAGCTATGTCAAGTCACTGTTGTCCAGAGATGCGGGACTGTTGACCAACCTGCCCCATCTGAGTAGCCCCATTCAGACTTCCAGAGCACTGATGCCTCAGAACTTTGCCTGTATTTGGCAAGAGTATTAGTCAGGGTTCTTTAGAGGAACCGAGAGCTGGAGGAACCAGCAGCTGTGTAGTCCAAGATGCTGAAGCCTCAGAACAAGAGGCATCAATGATGTTACCCTCACCTGGGACCAAAGCCCTGGAAACTCCCTGAAGAATCGCTAGCAAAGTCCACTGTGAAGAGTGAAGGAGCCAGTGTTCCATGTCCTCAGGCGATTGCAGCAGAAATCAAGAACCCATTCAAGAAGAATCGAGCTTGAATCTGATGTGGCTTCTTTAGTATTTTCAAACTTTATTCCATCCAAGCCTCCAACCTATTGGATGGTGCTGCCCACACTTAGGGTGAGTCTCCTCTTCAGTTCGCTATCCCACATGCCAATCATCCCTAGACATAGTCTTATTGACACACCCAGAAGCCTCTTTTTTTTGAGAAAGAGAGAATTTCTTAATATTTATTTTTTAGTTATCAGCAGACACAACATCTTTGTTTATATGTGGTGCTGAGGATCGAACCCAGGCCGCACGCATGCCAGGCGAGTGCGCTACCACTTGAGCCATATCCCCAGCCCCCCGGAAGCCTATTAATCTTAGGTATCTCTTAATCCAATCAAGTCAATTACTCAAATTAACCATGAAAACCAGTTATAAATGTTTAGAGGCTGTAGCTAGAAAGCCATTGCCACCTGTGACAACTAGCAAAGTTCCTACAGATTCAAAACTGAGAAGGTTGCAAGAGAAATCTTAACAGCATAATTGAATATAAATGTTTCACTGAGAGTTTGGAAACATCTCATCTGAAGATCTTGAAAGAGGCATTTGGAGGAACTCCTCGTGATTTTATTTGGGCATGAAAAGATGCGTAGGGATTTTCTAGATTTTCAGCAACCTACATTCACAACATGGGGGCTTACAATCTAGTTATGGACTTTTTCTGTTTGACTGAATTAAAAGTGAGGGAAATTTAGCTCAGATTCCCCCCAAGGAACTCCTGGATCAAGGAGCAGAAGATAATGTTAACACCTACTATATGTGAGGTGTTATGCTAAATGTGTTACATGCATTTTCTCCTTTAGGTCTTGCTATATTCTTAGGAGATTGCTACTAGTCTCATTTTACATAATTTCATGAGTACTTTGTGGAATGAATTTTTCTACTTCATACCAAACAATAGAGTATAGTGTTATTTCCTGGACCCTATCTTCAAGAGCCGGGCACTCTAAGTCCTGATCTGGTTGGAAATTGTGAATCTCCTTTCAAATTAATCCATGCCAAAAAAAAAAATCCCATAAGTAAGACAATAATCTCATAAGTATCTTTGCAGAGGAGATGCCATAAAACTAACGTTATGTTTAAGAGCCTGTGACTTTCTTTTTTAGACGTGAAAATTTGATGAGAATAATCTTTCAGATCAATATGTTACAGAAAAGAGTTAAGAAACCTGTCAGTTTGTGACAATGAAAGTAAAAAGCATTTCTAGGCAAGGTAGGAAGAATTTAGTTTAGGGAGAGGACCTTTCTTAATTAATTAACAGAGGGTTAAAAATTTAAAATATGGTGTCTCTTCTGAAATACTGATGCTGTTGAAATGTCATTGTAATGAGATGGGAGAATAAGTACCTTGTTAAGAATTCCCACCATCTGGGCATGGTGGCACACACTTGTGATCCCAGCTACTCAGGAGGCTGAGGCAGGAGGATCACAAGTTCAAAGCCAGCCTCAGCAATTTAGCAAGGTCCTGAGCAACTTAGCAAGACCCGGCCTCAAAATGAAAACTAAAAAATGGACTGAGGATGAGGCTCAGTGGTTGAACATCCCTGGGTTCAATCCCTGGTACCAAAACAAAACAAAACAAACAAACAAACAAAAAAAGCCCACCAACTCTGAAACCAATAAAGGGTTATAGATGGACACTGAGAAGTCCAAGCAGGGCAGCATGTGACACTACTCTAGGAACTTTCCCATGAGACCAGCTCAGGGCAATGTGTGGTGGGATGAAGACACGGACCTTCAAACCCAAGTTTGGACTTCAGGTCTAGAGGTATCAAGATCCCTATAGGGTGACCATAAAATTTGACTCTTTGACTCTTCTCTATACAGAGTGACCTTCCAAGGTGGTAATGTAGTAGTTAGCAGCACAGGCTTTCAAGTTTGAAGAAATGCATTCAAATTTCTGCTTTGTCACTTAATAACAATTTGATATCATATAAGTCACCTCAGCTCTCTGATCCTTAATTTGTTATTAAACTGGATTATAATGCCACCTACTACAGGGAGTTTGATGAGCTTTAATTAGTAAATATTTGGCAGAACTCCTGGTACAGAGTAAGTGTTGAATAAATGGTAGAAGTCACCATTACTATATCTCCCAGTCCAAGTTTCCCACCATGGGATAGACAGAATGAATCAGGGTGACGTTAGAGGGACACAACAAACTTATAAGAGATTGACTGATGCACAAATAGATAAGATGTCAAAACGTGTTGAATTCACAGAAGTCAGATTAATACAAAACCAATATATTTTCTCATTATTTTACTTACTTCTTTCTTAGAGTAAATGTGAAAATCAAATACCCAAATGAAAGAGATTCAATAGGTTCCCAAATAAACTTTATCCCCATAAAGTTTTAAAGTTCTTCAACAGTATATTTAGTGGAACATAACCCATGAAGTTGGAGATCACTTTAGTATCCATCATCCTCAAAGAAATTATAACTAAGAGCTAATCTATACTCAGTAAAGACAGAAAATTCTCTCTGCAGAGTAACTGTGCAACGTTAGATCTATCTTTAGATTTTTCTCCTCTGAAATTATTCCCTTTTCTTTGGAATCATTTAGCAAATTTTATGCATATTTAATGAATATATTTTTATTATCTTCATTGAATAATAAATTTCACAAAAAAAGATAGTCTGGAAAAGTTCTCATAGGTATCTGAAAGACTAGTCAATTGGATGTGTTCCCTTGTTGCTTTGAATCAATGATACATGTTTATCATCCAGTAGGCATTTATTAAGCACCTACTATGTTCTAAGCACTTTGCCCAATGTGTAGGGGAAAGAGATGAACCAGTTAACCCTCCTGAAATACACATTCCTGTCGATAATACAGAGCTGCTTCAACAGCAAGTAGCTACATGACACCTACTGTGCACCATGCATCATCCTGAGTACTCCGGTGGTTAATGCACTCTCTCTGAAGAGCCACCCTGAGATAGATACCATCACACACCCATTTTGCAGAGGGAAACAACTGGGGCACAGGAAGGTAATGTAATCTTTCCAGGACCTCCCAGTGAGATAGCAATAAGGCTGGAATTAGAACCTGATTATAGAGTCCAAACATTTAACCATTAAGTTGTGCTGCCTCATGAAAGGAAAGACAGAATAGGTAAACAAATAAATATGAAGATGATAATTTCAAAGAATGACCATGGCATGAAGCAAGGGAGCAATAAATGTGAGGAAGAAATTAAAGTGGGCATTAACAGGGAAGGTCAGTGATCTCTGGGCAGGGCATGTTTGCACTGAGATGGGGCCCAGTCAGCCAGGGAGACCTTGTGTGGAAGTGTCCTAGTCCCTTTGGACTGCCCTCACCAACACCTCACACTCTTACTACAGAGAGAATTTCTTGGCCGTTTATCTCTGCTGCTTTTCTGCCTCGATAACAGGATGCTGATTTTTCCTTGTGTTTACCACTTTGCATACAGGCACCCAAGAAAGAATAGCAATTGTCTTTAGATCAATATTTTCAAAATGCACCTGGTTGGAAATCTCACAGTGCACCATTAATGAGCTGGTGGCATCGTGGGCCTGGCAGGCTTTGGGACATGGCAAAGGGGACTCAATGAAACCACTGAATCATCTTATTACGGTGGGCCTCTGGACCACTCACACATAGACTGTGGGAGAGCTTCCTTGGAGTCTTTGCTTTTTGTCCTGCAGAGGATCTAGAGGGTAGCTGGGGATTGCCCCACATCTTCATGGTGGAGCTAGGTTGATGCTGACTCATAGAACATTTATAAATCAGCCATGTGGCCTTTTCATGCCTCCGTGTCCGTGTTGTTCATGAGCATATCTCACACTTACTGAGCTCAGTCTGAGCGCCAGGTGCTGTTCTAAGTACTCTTGTGGGTTATCTTGTAAAATCCTCATGACTCCCAGTGAGCTAGAGATGACTGTCATCTTCATTGTAGAGTTGGGAAACCTGACCCTATTTTAGTCAGCTTTTTCTCTGCTGTGACTGAAAGGCCTTGTGGAGGAGGTAACATTTATTTGGGATTCAGGGTTTCAGAGCTCTCAGTCTTCAGAGGGCTGGCTCCATTCCTTGGGGCTCCAGGTGAGGCAGAACAACATACCAGAAGAGTGTGGCAGAGGGAAGCAACTTACATGATGGTCAGGAGGCCGAGAAAGAGTCCACTCCCCACATACAAAATATATACCCCAAAGGTACGACCTCATGGATCCACCTCCTCCAGCCATACCCTACCCACCTTCAGTTATAGCTCAATTTATCCCATCAGGGGATTAATTTCCTGATTGGGTTGAGGGTCTCATAACCCAATGATTTTTTATCTAAACCTTCTTGCATTGTCTCACACGTAAGATTTTGGGGGGGGGGACAACATGGCAGCGGGCGGAGAGGCAGCGCTTTCAATACCCCCTCAGGGATGGGGTCATAAAGACGTATAGATAACGCTTAGATTCTACCAAAAGAGAATCTCCTAGCAAAATTCCACTGAAGAGAGACCAGCTGGGAGCTACTAGGATTTTTTGAAGTGACAGTTTGCCCCAGACGAACGAATCCCCGCCACGAGATGCAGAGGTCCAGATCCGCAGAGGTCCAGATCCGCCAGCCGCTGTCCACGGGCCATGGCGTGGCTGCCCGCCCGCCCGCCCGCGACTGGGTCCAGCTAGCCTCCAAGACGCAGCTTGGCAGGAAGAGGTCTTTAGCCAAGCCTTCGTGAAATAGCGAGCCAGCTGGGAGCTGAGGCCAACCAGGGACGGACCAGTCCCACCCCTCCCTTCGGACACTCCGGCAAGGAGCCTGGGGCCCGCCATAGCAGAGAGGTGACGTCATCGGAGTCCAGTCAATGGAATTCCTTCCCAGCAGAATCCACTTTAGCAGGTGTGTGACTCCCGCCCCATCCAGATACAAGCAGCCAGGAAACTTCGGGGATCTCTCTGGGGGCGTGTCTGTAGGGAAGCAGAGGGGATCCCCGACCCCCAACCCCCCATATCACCAGCGGTGACTCGCAAGGTCTTAGCCGCCAGTTTACCACAGCACTGGGGCTTAAATGGGACGCGCAGTGGGGCTGCAAGTGTAACTAGATCTCTGGGGAACTGCTTACGGTGAACAGGACCTGGCTGGCCGGCTGACAGGAGGAAGGGGGGAGGGGCTGGAGAAGTGAAAGGGCTCTGGACTGACAAGTCTGAGAGACTCCCAGGAGACACCTTACAGGGATTTCTATTGGCAGGTAGAAGGCAGAAGCTCTGCTCGGAGGGCACAGCTCCGCCTACTGCAAGAGAAGAAAATGGATCTCTAAGACTTCAATATTTATTTTCTTCTTCTCTCTCTGTTCCTCTCTCCCCTTTTCCTTCCTTCTTTCTTTCCTGTTTCAAGTCTTATTGTTCTTTTCATTATCCTCTAATCTATCTATCTGTCTCTCCTTCTTTCTTTTTAAGAGCACCCTCATTCCCCTACCCCCCAACTTTCATCCCAAGCATTACATCTTCCATTACGTGTAATTGTCTAAATGCAAATAGGTGTCTATAGGGCTCCTAAATACCTAGCTACTCCCAACACCCTGATCCAATCACCTGTTAGTATCCCCCCTCAGTAGAGCAACCTTCTAAAGTAGCCAAGACATACTAACTCTCATACCATCATAGCACCTAACCTAAACATAAAGTCCTAAGAACAAACAACAAATCACCATATGCATACAGAACTCAGAAGCCTTTTATGAATTGAATGATTCAGCTTTAAAGTACAATAAAGCCCAACATTTCTAGGCATAATCTCCCACCACAAAGGAGAGACGACAGAGATATACAAAGCCAAAACAAATGTATAGGAGAAAGCAGTTACACAGCAGTCAAACAGAGCTGGAAAGTAACGTGAACAACATGAAAAAACAAGGGAAAAAAGGATTACAAACAATGCAGGACAACTTAAATCTACAGGAGGATCTAGAAGCATCAGAAACATGGACAGGGAAAGAAATCAAGGCATACTGAACTCAGATGGAACGGAATATTAGAGAAGACATGACACAGCAAATCCAAGCAATGAAAGTATATTTTGAAAATGAATTAAACAAACAAATTCAAACTGCAAAGAACGAGCTTCACCAGGAGATAGAGATTTAAAAAAAAAACAGTAATCCTAGAAATGCAGGAAACTATAAACCAGATTAAAAACTCTAACGAGAATATTACAAATAGACTAGATCAAGTAGAAGTCAGAACATCAGATAATGAAGACAAAGTTTATCAACTTGAAAAGAATATAGTCAACACAGAAAGGATGCTTAAATCTCAAGAGCAATCTATCCAAGAGATATGGGATCTCATAAAAAAACCAAATTTGATAGTCATTGGGATAGAAGAAGGCACAGAGGTTCAAACCAAAGGAATGGACAACTTATTAAATGAAATAATCCTAGAAAACTTCCCAGAGATGAAAGATGGAATGGATTGCAAATCCTGGAAGCCTACAGGACCCCAAACATCCAAAACTGTAATAGACCAACTCTAAGACATATAATTATGAAGATAGCCAACATACAGAACAAGGAGAGAATATTAAAAGCTACGAGAGAAAGGAGGCAGATTACATTGAGGGGTAAACCAATTAGGTTAATGACTGATTTTTCATCACAGACTTTGAAAGCAAGAAGATCCTGGAACAATGTATTTCAAACGCTGAAAAATAATGGATTCCAACCAAGAATACTGTATCCAGCAAAATTAAGCTTTATATTTGACAATGAAATTAAAATATTTCACGATAAACAAAAGCTAAAAGAATTTGCAGCCAGAAAACCAGCACTGCAAAGCATTTTGAGCAAAATACTACAAGAAGAGGAATTGAAAAATAGCGCCCCAAACTAACAGTGGGAGGTATCTCAGTAAAGGGGGAGAAAAATAACCAAAGAGGAAAAACTAGCCAAACTAAAATAAATAAATAAATGAACATGATTGGAAGTACAAACCATATTTCAATTGTAACCTTAAATGTTAATGGCTTAAATTCACCAATCAAGAGACATAGGCTAGTAACCTGGATTAAAAAAAACAGATCCAACAATATGCTGCCTTCAGGAGACTCATGTGATAGGAAAAGACATACATAGGCTGAAGGTGAAAGGTTGGGAAAAATCATACCACTCACATAGCCCTCGGAAGCAAGCAGGAGTGGCCATACGCATATTGAAAAAAATCAACTTCAAACCTAAGAATATCAAAAGGGATAAAGAAGGACACTATATACTGTTTAAAGGAATCATCCACCAACAAGATATAACAATTATCAATATGTATGCACCAAATAATGGTGCTGCAACGTTCATAAAACAAACTCTCCTCAAGTTCAAGAGTCAAATAGACCACAACACAATTATTATGGGTTACTTCAACACACTGCTCTCTCCATTAGACAGATCCTCCCGACAAAAGCTGAATAAAGAAACTATAGAACTCAATAACACAACCAATAACCTAGACTTAACCGACATATAGAGAATATATCAACCATCATCAAGTGGATACACGTTCTTCTCAGCAGCACATGGATCCTACTCAAAGATAGACCATATGCTATGCCATAGGGCAACTCTTAGTAAATATAAAGGTGTAGAGATAATACCATGCACCTTATCTGATCATAATGGAATGAAACTGGAAATCAATGATAAAAAAAGGAAGAAAAAATCCTACATCACCGGGAAAATGAACAATATGTTACTGAATGATCAATGGGTTACAGAGACATAAAGGAGGAAATCAAAAAACTCTTAGAGATAAATGACAATACAGACACAACATACCAGAATCTATGGGACACAATGAAAGCAGTTTTAAGAGGGAAATTCATTCCCTGGAGTTCGTTTCTCAAAAAAAGAAAAAACCAACAAATAAATGAACTCACACTTCATCTCAAAACCCTAGAAAAGGAAGAGCAAAACAACAGCACATGTAGTAGAAGACAAGAAATAATTAAAATCAGAGCGGAAATCAACGAAATTGAAACAAAAAAAAACATTGAAAAAATTGATAAAACTAAAAGTTGGTTCTTCGAAAAAATAAATAAGATTGACAGAAACTTAGCCACGTTAACGAAGAGAAGAAGAGAGAGAATTCAAATTACTAACATACGGGATAAAAAAGGCAATATCACAACGGACACCACAGAAATGCAGAAGATAATGAGAAAGTATTTTGAAACCCTATATTCCAATAAAATAGAAGATAGTGAAGATATCGATAAATTTCTTAAGGCATATGATCTGCCCAGATTGAGTCAGGAAGACACACACAATTTAAACAGACCAATAACAAAGGAAGAAATAGAAGAAGCCATAAAAAGACTACCAACCAAGAAAAGCCCTGGACCGGATGGGTATACAGCGGAGTTCTACAAAACCTTCAAAGAAGAATTAATACCAATACTTTTCAAGCTATTTCAAGAAATAGACAAAGAGGGAGAACTTCCAAATTCATTCTATGAGGCCAACATCACCCTGATCCCAAAACCAGACAAAGACACTTCAAAGAAAGAAAACTACAGACCAATATCTCTAATGAACATAGATGCAAAAATCCTCAATAAAACTTCTGAAATGGAAATGAGGAAAACCACTCCATTCACAATATCCTCAAAAAAATTAAAATACTTGGGAATCAACCTAACAAAAGAGGTGAAAGATTTATACAATGAAAACTACAGAACCCTAAAGAGAGAGATAGAAGAAGATCTTAGAAGATGGAAAAATGTACCCTGTTCATGGATAGGCAGAACTAACATCATCAAAATGGCAATATTACCAAAAGTTCTCTACAGGTTTAATGCAATGCCAATCAAAATCCCAATGGCATTTCTTGTAGAAATTGATAAAGCAATCATGAAATTCATATGGAAAAACAAAAGACCCAGAATAGCAAAAGCAATTCTAAGCAGGAAGTATGAATCTGGAGGTATAGTGATACTAGATTTCAAACTGTACTACAGAGCAATAGTAACAAAAACAGCATGGTACTGGTGCCAAAACAGGCAGGTGGACCAATGGTACAGAATAGAGGACAGAGAGACCAATCCACAAAATTACAACTTTCTTATATTTGATAAAGGGGCTAAAAGCATGAAATGGAGAAAGGATAGCATCTTCAACAAATGGTGCTGGAAAAACTGGAAATCCATATGCAACAAAATGAAGCTGAACCCCTTTCTCTCGCCATGCACAAAAGTTAACTCAAAATGGATCAAAGAGCTTGATATCAAATCAGAGACTCTGCACCTGATAGAAGAAAAAGTTGGCTCCAATCTACATATTGTGGGGTCAGGCTCCAAATTCCTTAATAGGACGCCCATAGCCCAAGAGTTAATAACAAGAATAAACAAATGGGACTTACTTAAACTAAAAAGTTTTTTTTTTCTCAGCAAAAGAAACAATAAGAGAGGTAAATAGGGAGCCTACATCCTGGGAACAAATTTTTACCCCTCACACTTCAGATAGAGCCCTAATATCCAGAATATACAAAGAACTCAAAAAATTAAACAATAAGATAACAAATAACCCAATCAACAAATGGGCCAAGGACCTGAACAGACACTTCTCAGAGGAGGACATACAATCAATCAACAAGTACATGAAAAAATGCTCACCATCTCTAGCAGTCAGAGAAATGCAAATCAAAACCACCCTAAGATACCATCTCACTCCAGTAAGATTGGCAGCCATTAGGAAGTCAAACAACAATAAGTGCTGGCAAGGATGTGGGGAAAAGGGTACACTTGTACATTGCTGGTGGGACTGCAAATTGGTGCGGCCAATTTGGAAAGCAGTATGGAGATTCCCGGGAAAGCTGGGAATGGAACCACCATTTGACCCAGCTATTGCCCTTCTCGGACTATTCCCTGAAGACCTTAAAAGAGCGTACTATAGGGATACTGCCACATCAATGATCATAGCAGCACAATTCACAATAGCTAGACTGTGGAACCAACCTAGATGCCCTTCAATAGATGAATGGATAAAAAATGTGGCATTTATACCCCATGGAGTATTACACAGCACTAAAAAATGACAAAATCTTGGAATTTGCAGGGAAATGGATGGCATTAGAGCAGATTATGCTAAGTGAAGCTAGCCAATCCTTAAAAAATAAATGCCAAATGTCTTCTTTGATTTAAGGAGAGCAACTAAGAACTGAGCAGGGAGGAAGAGCATGAGGAAAAGATTAACATAAAACAGAAGTGAGTGGTGGGAGGGAAAGGGAGAGAGAAGGGAAATTGCATGGAAACGGAAGGAAACCCTCAACGTTATATGAAATCACATATAAGAGGTTGTGAGGGGAAAGGGGGGGGAAAACTAGGGAGAGAACTGAACAACAACAGATTAGGTAGAGAGGGAAGATGGGAGGGGAGGGGAGGGGGGACAGTAGGGGATAGGAAAGGCAGCAGAATACAACAGTCACTAATATGGCATTATGTAAAAATGTGAATGTGTAACTGATGTGATTCTGCAATTTGTATTTGGGGTAAAAATGGGAGTTCATAACCCACTTGATTCTAATGTATGAAAGATGATATGTCATGAGCTTTGTAATGTTTTGAACAACCAATAAAAAAAATAAAAATAAAAAAGAAAAGGACATCTATTTAAAAAAAAAACTACTTGAAGAGCTTCAAACGTTTATGGTTGTTTGGCTAGGTGCAAATAAACACAGTTTTGCATTTGTTTCAAATAAATATAAAAATACAGGGGGAATAAAAATACAGGAAAGTCACATGATACTATAAAACAAAAAGATTTTGGGGGACACATCACATCCAAACTGTAACAGACCCGAATTCACATCTGGAGCCCAGATGGATGGATAGGAACGCTTTCCTCCCTGAGTTGGTGTAAGGCATAGGATCCCTCTTCAGAAGGCTGCCAGTTGGAGTCTTATTATATCCGCTCTCCCCTTCTCGTTTCTAACAGATCTTGGATTTGTTCAAGATGTCCATGAACTGCTGAGCAGATGTTGGCTTCCCAGACTCTTCCACAGCTGGGGATGGCCATGGTAGAATTGATATTACTAAAAGCATGTTCTGCAGCCCCAGTTTATGCAGATGAGAGCCTTGACAGCTGGGTTGATAACAAATCCAGGACCACCCTCAATCACATCCTCATCCATGAAAGTCACATGAAATTGGACACCTTCTGAAGTCTGTCGGGTTTTCTCCCTAGACTCTCAGAGTTCATGTCTGGTGAGGAATTCATACATGTGGCAGTTGACAATAACACAAAGCAGGATGTAGTTCAGGTGTTCCCCAGATCTCATGAGGACATGGGAGGTGGAGAGTCATCCCATGATCTCAGGCCACATCACAGGAGAGATGCATCTTGAAGGAGGCAGGTGGCAGAAGAGCCCCTGGAGACAAGATCGGCACATCTGAACGCAGAGGGGTGGAAATGCATCCATCTGTGCACACACAGGGCATGCGTAGGGGCAGGTGCCGGGGCTTTCTCTCTCTGGTTAATTAATCCACCAATTTCCCCCTTTCGATTATGGAGTGGTCTTGCCCTTCGCACTTAAAGCGCGTCCTTCTTCTCTTCAGTCACTCTAAAACCACAGTGGATATTCTTTCATGGTGGTCAATCAGAACTTTCCCTTCTGATTCTTCCTCAGGTAGGTCCCTGAAAAGAGGACAGAGACCCCACATTTTCATTTGGAGAATGTGCATCCACATGTTGCTTACACATCACAACTCTCCAAGGGCGTCACTTGTGGCCACAAGCCTAACATTAGCCACAGGGAAGATGGTTTGCATTACTAAACCTGAGAAGGACCACGACCAGGAAGGACCCAGCCAGGGCCCACAAGAGAACTGATGGTACTTTTGTTTATGCTTGGCTTTTATGTCTTGTGCGCCTCTCTCTCTCTCTCTCTCTCCACCCCGCTCTCTTTCTCTGGCAGTCTTTATTTTCTTTCCCACCATGGTGGATGACAGTCCCCCAGTTTTATATTTTACAGCTTCACAGGGAGATTTAGAATTTCCCTTTTTATCTCTCTGTGGAAGAAGGATTCATTGTCCTATTTTGGATCCATCAAAAGTCCAGAGTTACACAGCAGCCCCAAAGTTGCCAACTGGATCATGGGGTTTGGTCTCCCTTGATCCCGTTCCTGAGAGAAGGGAGGTGGCAGGGCGGATGGCGCTCCAATTATCTTTGACTCTTACTTTCACCATTTTTTCATCTTAGTGCCGCGTGTAAGGCAAGCAAGTTACTGAATTTTCTGGGTATTAAATTACTTCTGGACTTTTAAACAATTGCTTATTGCTTTCCGTTTCAATATTAAGCTCATCGGCCAGGCTCCACTTACTTTCTTTTCCTATTGCAGGCACCCCTTCCTTTGCTATGTCCTTCCCTGCCTCCTCCCCCCAGATTGTTCTGATTCAAGCAGCCCTGCCTTTCCTTCCCTAACAATACATTATTAGCTGACACCTTCTACTTCTTTTTCGTTTCCTGCTTATACTTCTTAATTAGCACCTTTCCCACAACTTATTATGCCAGAATGTTTTGGTGACAGACATCATGCTGCCTCATTAACTAGATGTTTTATTCTACCTTCTTTATTTCCCCGCCAGATTATAGGAAGCTGGTTTCTTCCTTCTCCTGTGGCTCCTATCATAATGTCAAGTGTATCCACTAGGTTTTGCTGCATAACAAACCATCTTAATGCTTAGTGGCTTAAAATAGCCATTTGTTTGAGCTCAGGCTTCTGCAAATTGACTGCACAACCCAGGCTCAGCTGGGCTGTTCTGCAGGCCTTGTGTGCTGTGGGGTCATTCATGCTTCTGTGGTCAGTCTCTTGTTATGGATGCAGCTCTGCTTCTGAAAGTCAGCCTACTGCTGACCAGAGTGAAGGTCTGACTGGGATGCACCCCTCTGCATCCAGCAGGCTAGCCTGAGCTCATTTACATACTGGGAACAAAGTCCCGTGTGTCACGTTCACATTGTAGCACTTTTACTCTTGCCCCAAGGACTAAAGCAAGTCATATGGTCAAAATCAGTCAGTGTAGGAGGACAAGAAATGGCATAGAGATAAGGAGGGGAAGAACTTCTGCCCAATTTTGCAATCTAATACTTAAGGTATGTCCTAATTCTCTGTAAATATGCATCTGTCTGCTTAAGCTGCACGTTTTCTTTTAAAAATATCAGTAGAGATGATTCTCTAGAAACGTTTTCCCTCTCTAGCCATTGTGCCTTTTTAATTGGCCTTTTTACATACTTTTTTTGGTCCCCCACCCCGCCCTCTCTCCCTACCTCTGCCCCAATCTTTCTCTTCCCATTTCTCATTTAAGTCTTGCTTGATCCTTTCATTAACTGGCTGGGCTATATTTATCATTCTGAAGTTGGATTCTGATTGGTGTGTGTGTGTGTGTGTGTGTGTGTGTGTGTACAAGTACATGCATGGTAAATAGGGAAATGTTTCTCTTTTTTGCTGAGTTTTAATTTCTTATAATCCAAGATCACATTCTCACAGACTCCGAATCAAGTAAGAATGGGAACAAGCAGAATATATAAATTTTACATATACTAATTTTCCCAATATCTCATGCTAGGAAAAACAATGATTCCAAAACTAGTTGGGCAGAGCATTTATTACTTGAAATATATACCTCCTTTACCTCCTTTGAAGCACATGCTGGAAAGCCATTTTGAGGCACTGTTATTATTATAGCAATAAAGAGCTGTAGTCAATTAGACTCTCAACCCAGCACCAAGGATGTTGCTATTTATCTTTATGTGTGATGTCTAGCCCTGTCTGAGAAGGTCCAAACATGTTAACTGATATTCCAGTCAACAAAATACTTCAACTAATTTGACCAATGGTCACTCAATGTAAATTTTTCTTACTCTATTTAATAATCCTATTTGGAGAAATGTATTATACATCGCTACCCGCCCTCCCAAATTATTCAGACTTGCTTTTGGAGAAGCTATATTAAACTTCAAGTCTTTTGAAAAAAGAAGGCTAAAATACTAACTTAAGAAATTGCCTAGAGATGAAGATGCAGAGGTATCAAATTATACCGATGTTCCTAGGCCTGCGTAAGGTCCAGTTCCCATGATAAGCTCTTGTTTTATGTCACTCATTAGTAGCTCTGCTTCTCTGATCAAGCCATTACTTACACAGTCATGTCACGGCAAGCACTGAGAAGAAGTGAATTTTATCTTGGTTTGGGTTCTCTAAGATGCAGATCCTGAGATAAGGACGGGAGAGTAGACATGTCGGGGGAGTCCTGCAGGAACTGCAGGGCCCAATGAGGGGGTTAGGAGACTGAGGCAAGGAAGAAAGCAGAATCAGCAGAGTGGGTTAATGAGTGCTACCTCTGGGAGCACTTGGGGCCTAACACTCACAAGCTGTCAACCTCAGGGTCAACACTTCAGTGTCCACCTGCTCCCAGCCTCCATAGGATGAGGGTTTCCCAAAGACATAACTCCCTAGAACTCTCTGGGTTATCCTGCTTCGGCTGTACCAAGATCTAAGGATACTAGAGAGACAGGTGGACACAGCAGGTACACTCATGTGGGCTAGGGGATATGGAGTATGGGACCAAATGCTACATGAAACATGTCTTAATAAGTAAACTCAGGACCGAGGGTCAGCAAACATGAGCTTTGACTTCTGTTCTGTGCTTTGGCAATGAATTGTGCAGTGATGGAAAACCATTTACCCTCACTGAGCCTTAGACTTTCCATCTGGGAAATGAAGTCGTTGGGTATTTTTCTAGCCAGGTAAAGATGGACAGTATTAGACCAAAAAAAAAAAAAAGTGCTATAAAGAGAGATGGCATCATCAGGAGATAGAGAACCTTGGACTCCTTTCCCCTTTTAAAATTGTATCTTCAGTAGGGCTGCCCTAATAAAATCTTCATTTCATTTTTAATTGCAGGAGTGACATAGTAATATCTTCTTTCCTTACTTAAAAATCCCCATTAGTAAGATCTTAGTGCATACTAAATAGTGGTGTTGCAACATTTATCTTCTTGTTTAGGGTCTGTGGATTGATTGTCTCTGATGGGCTCTGCTGGAGTCAGCTGGACTTGGCTCATGGCTGCAGTTGGGGTGTACGTCTGCTCCTCATGTTTCTCTTTGACCAGCTGTTTGGGGAGATGCTCTTCTCATGGAGGGTTTAAGGATTGAGAGAGGAAAGCAAAAATGTATCAGCACACTTATGGTCTTAGTTCCAGTGTCATTCATTAATATCCCATTGGCAAAAGCAAGTCATATGGCTCAGAACCCAAACAAAGAATGAAGAAGGGCATGCAGACCAGCATGAAGCCATAGCAATGGCAGGGACATTTGATTCTATACCTGAAGGAAAGGGAAAACTTGAGAGCAATAGCCTGATGCATTCCCATACTTGAAGTCATCCTTCTCTTGAGAATTATACCCATGGTATTAATCTCTTCTGAACCTTGTGGCTTTGTGTGGCCAGGTCTGTCGACTAGGGCTTATTCTCACTCATAGCATTTTTTATTCTGCAGAGAAAATGCCTGCAGGAAATGCTTTTGGTGTATCATCATGCAATTGTTCCCCCAGCTACTCTGAGTAAGTGTTGGTTGCTAATGGTTCATGGTTATCCCCCTCTCTGGAGTCATTAGCAGAAGCAACATCCCTCAGCTGATGAGACAGTTCAGCCTGTGATAGGAAGCTAGAGCCATGATTGATTTATATGGATTACAAAAGCCATCCCCCTTGCCTGAAGATGAGGACAATTTGGCAATATAATTTATATCCCTGTGAATCAGGCAAAGCGTAAATTTTCTTTGACATCACATCCTTGATTTTCTATCTCCTTTACCATTCCTCTTTTCCCTCGGAGCGGTTTTCTCCTGACGGAATTTCCAAAAAAATAGAAAGAAAATGAAAGAAAATCGCATGTACCCAAGTCCTTTTCTTGGGCTTTTCTTCTAGGAAAACTGACCTACGATAATGTCTATCTTTTGGCATATCTTTTAGTAGCTCCCAATACTTCAAGCATTTCCCAATCTATGATTGTATGTGGCTGAATGGAAACTTAGATGTTTTCCTTACTGGGGGAGTAGGGGGAAAAGCAGCAGACTCCTCAAAAATCCTCCAGTAGCTCCAGCCATCTGATGTATTTACTCCATTCTGACCACACAGCTATCATGGATCCGTGTTCAGTATCTCCTAGAACAAGGAGGCTTGAAAGACAAAGATCGTCTTCTTTACCTCCAGAAAAAATGTGTGGCAACAATTGTGACTGCCTACAGGGCTGTGAGCTGCTGCTCACATGGCCCTTTTTAGCAGTCCTGAATCTCAAGTTCGTTTCAGATGAAGCTCATAGTTCATGGCTTTGAAGCAGTCCTGAGCCAGGAACACTATGGGGAGGATGTTATGCATTAAGCATTTGCTATGTGTCAGCCACGATGCTCAACCTTTTGTGTGCATGGTCTGGGAATCCTGCTAATAATTTGATATTTTTATATCTCCTTGTGACTATGGGCAACTGATCAACCAAGTGACCTTGACAATGTTTGCAACTGCCAACTTCCATCTCAACAAATAAAGTTCTGAAGGAAAGTGGGGGAATTAGACTAAAAAAAAAAACACTGAAATGTGTTTCCTGGAAGGATGGTATCTTTATGATTTGCTCCAGATTTGCACTCAGTGAAGTTGGAGCAACAAAGTTAAGAAGTTTACAGGGTTTTTCACTCCAATCATGTATCCTAAGATACATTTTTGTTTGCTTTTTGCATAAGTAGTTCTTTATTATTCCTTTTCCATCCACTGGTCCCACCAATTCCCCCTGAAAGCATATGACGTTCCTATTTTCTTTTCTTTCTGTCTCCAAATCCTCTCTCCAGCCTCTCCTTCAAGTTCAGATTTCTGCCTTTCCCTGTATAAATTGCCTGGACTTTGGGGGCCTAACCTTGATTTAGAGGAAGAGAGACTAAAAAGATAAAAATACCCACCTCTCACTGACACCCAGGAAAACGTGTGGTGACAACTGTGATTTTCTACAAGGCTGTGAGCTCCTACTTGCATGGTGCTTATTAGCAGTGTCCTGGTTCTGAAACGAGAGCTCCACAGTTTTTTTCCATATCCACGTCTTACATTGGCACTGTATGCAGCAGTATAAATCTCCAGCCACTAAATTCTGCTTTGCAATTCCCCAGGCTGTTCATTTATTATTAATTACGACCATTATTTATATAGAACCAGAGAGTTTTACGTCAAGGCTGAGGCCCGGCTGGAACATAAAACAGCACAAGGATCAGCTTAGCAGCAAAAAATACCCAGGATTAGTGGTCTTGGCTCTCCCCACATCCTCCCTCCTACACCAATGGCAGAGGTGATGTGAACAGGGACAGACAGGAAGCTGAGGGAGGAGCAGGTCTTGCTTGAGTTTTTATGCTCTGACAAGTTTCCTTTGGAAGCAGAACACGTAACCAAGGGGCAGAGGGCAATGCATTCCGAAATTTTATGGTTGGAACAATAGATCATTTTTATACATGAATTTATTTATGAATTCAACAGCGAGTCATTGAGTTTGATCACGTGCAAGGTGTAAGGAACACCTTGACCCTCCTGGAATTTATATTCTACTAAGTGTTCAAGGTCAAACCTGAGATTAGGACAGGGTCTGAGTGTTGGTATGAGGAAGGGGGGTAGAATGGGGTGGCAAGAGGGAGAAAGCAGTCACTTGAGAGCACAGCCAGCATGAATGTCCCTTTTCATGGAGTCATTCCATCTCAGCGTGGCGGTTTTCTACCATCGGATTTTGTTCTTGGAAAATGAACCCAGAAGGTGTTCCAATATCAACAGGGTAGAGTGTCAGTTTTATTTAACACACACTACCCTGGTTTGCTACATGTTAAGCACTGCCTGAGGGTTTTCTATACATGAACACATGTAATTGTCATGACAACTTCTCAAGGTGAACACTATTATTATTCTCACCTGGAAAGTGGAGAAACGGAAACTTAGCTTCCCTGCTAAGCTGCACAGACCACAAAACTGGGGTCCAACCAAAGCCAGGCATTCTGGATCCCGAGTGATCCTCTCAATCACGGCATGTTTAGATATGAAAATGCCACGGTTATCCCCTTTGCTTCTTCTCACATCAAATTATCCTTTGCTCACCCCCAAAGAATGTACTTATTGATTATAAACATGGTGCTAAGAGATAGAAAGAAGGCTGATGGTCACCACGGATTGAGGACTTGGGTGGAAGAATGGAGAGAGAGAGGGCATGAGGTTTTCCTCTGGGGTGATGAGAATATTTTGGAAGCAAATAGAGCTTAAGCAGTTGCACAACGTGGTGAATGCAATAAATGACACTGGGTTATTCAGGTTCATTTTATGCTCTGTGACTTTCACCTCAATGGAGAAAATAAATAAATAAATAAATAAATAAATAACAAAATGAGAGGCAAGAAAAGTATTTTCTCCTCATTCTCATGCAGCAGGAGGATGGATTCTAAGACTCCTGAACATATGCTCTCTATTTCTGTGGAGACCCAAGGAAGCTGGGGATTTGTTCAGCCTCAGTGTTCAGGGAAGTTTTCACCAAGGGTTTTTATTTGAGCTAAGCCTTAGTCAACAGCATGAACCCAGGAGTCTTCTTGAGCCAGGACATTAATGTAAATGGGTTGTCAAAGGAAAGGCAACCAGACTTGGTAAAGATTTTGGTAAAAGACTTGGTAAATATTTTGCTGAGCTGAAAGAGCTATGCTTTTCCCAGGAATATTCAACATTAAAAAATTTAAACATTGTGGTAGTCAAAGAAACGAGTGCGTAGGTTTGATTTGGACACATTCAGATTGGATTTTCACACCTGACCTTGAAGGATGAAAGGAATCTTAAAGGGAAAAAAACCACTGTTGAACTGAGTGCCTCAATCTGGGTTACCCCAGAAACAGACCCTGAGACAGGAGTTTGGTTGTAAGTGGCTTAGGTGGGAAGGGGAGGAAACACAGTGGGACCCGTGGAAGGGAAACACAGGCTAGGGGCTCAAACAGGGTGTGCTCAAATACAAGTCCCTTCTGTGGGCAACTGGGAGACGAGCTCTCAGCAGAAAGCTAGGAGCCCGTGTAAGAAACATTTTAGAATTAAAATGTAAATACATGTGTGTATGTACCTTTTCCCATCACCCATTGATTCAGGAATGCTCCAGTGGCTCTATGATATGGCAGGCACAGAAATCTCTCTCAGGGAGAGAGAGTCCTCAAGGACAGAAATGTGGGGGCTAACAATTATCCATTTGCTGGGTGCACAAAATAATAAAAATAATAAGGTTAGGGGGATACTGATGGGGTACCAATAGCACTGGATTCACTAGGCATTCTTCTTGTAGAAGGAACTAGATGTAGCCAAGCAAAAGCTGATCATGCAGGGCCTGTTGGCAGAGTGCTGAGATCTGGGGCACCTGAAGGAGAGTCAGCCAATTAGTTGCTCCCAGCACTTTGAATCTTGTTGAGAACCAATTTGTGGCTGCAGTGCTGGCAGCAGTGCGCAGTCCGTGGTGATGGGTGGTTTCCTAAGCAGCTGCTCTGAGTGCCCATGTCCTAGACTCTCCTACCTGGGGCTGGTTCTCTGGTCTTCCCTTCATTTCTGGGGAGTTCTTATATCCTTCCAGCAAATTTGTTTCTGCACCGAAATGAACAAAGTCCATTTCTATTCCTTGCAACTGAAGATCAGACTACGACAAGTTAAGGGGAGGGAAGCCTGCTGTAGGATACTTCATTTGGAGGGTCAAGGCCTCAGACCCAAGAAGAGATTGAGAGCAGAACAGTGAGAATGTAATAGCAAGAAACAGCATCAGACAACGTCGAGGGACAAAGTATGAGAGTTTGACAGATGAGAGAAATAGGCCCTTTGTGAATCACACTGGGGTGTCATCTGGAGAGAATCACTGAAGCTTTGAAGGATACCACAGGAGCTATCAAAGAAAAACTTATCTTTAATCAAGATTCCTCATGCCAGAATGCCCATGAGAAATAACTATAATCAGGTTCCCGGGAGGTGACTCTGTGTTGCCAATGAGAACTGGTAGGTCCAACTTCTTTAATTCAGTAAGGCCCTGACATGGGCCTTACTAGAGTCCCCAGCTTCCTTCTTAGTGCTTGGTAACTAATGGGTGAATTGGGTTTTTTTTCCTGGTCTCCTTCTCCTGATGTTATGTATCCACCATTGCAATTCTTTCTGGCTTAGACAGTGCTGAGGGCCTAATGAGAGAAAACTATTGTTTTGCAATAGTTTTAACAAAGTGACTGGGAATCTAACTACTACCTCTTAGATGAAGCATGAAAGACAATCTGGCCTTAGGGTTCAAGGTCAGGAGTACAAAGTGACCACACAGAGTGGTAACACTTAAGCACTATTATCAATCATTTAGAGATTATTATGAGATTTCAGTGACGAGCAAAAGTAGATGGCGGTCACACATTACAGGTGGATACTTTGATTAGCTTATAGAGAATAGTCCAGGAGAAAAATACAGTGAGGAACTGAGAAGAACCCTGCACCTGGAGGGAAGAGATGAGGTCTTAGGCTTCAGTTTGGGTACAGAGAAAAAAAAGATGAAGAGAAGTGATTGTACCTCTCTGGGCCTCTGAACCTCAGTCTGTGTATCTGGTAAATCTGGTGAAAATCAGCTCCAGGAAGTGTACCATTTGAACGTCACTCTCTCCCCCTGCCCCCCTCCCCATATCCAGGAGGTCCCATACTTAGTTTCCACCAGGGATTCATTTGCACACCAGCAACTCACTCTCCTAAGAATCACAGAATCACTGCAGAAACCACCATTGTCCATTGTCCAGGGTACACGTTGGACACAGAATGGAGGTGAAGACCTCTGGGGGTGGAACAAGAATGTTCCCTAAACTCTATTCTATTTTAAATTTTGGTTTTATAATCTGAAGTGACCATGGAGGGCCCCTCAGTTCTGCCAAGACTTGAGCTGTGTGAAGGGATATGCTCAACTCTCGGGGATCTGGAGCCAGCCTCTGTAGCTCCTCTTGGGATAATCCATTTAGAGGGCAAATATTCCACATCACATCTGGATTTGAAGAAATAACAGGAATCGCAGTGCCCATTCCAGAACTTCAGCCATGTCTGACAAGGTAAAATGTGTTGAGATTAATCTTAGATATTTAGACAATTCTTTTAGGGGGAGTTGGAGGGGGACACTAGGGATTGAACCCAGGGAAGCTTAAACACTAAGCCACATCCCCAGCCCTTTTGTTTTGAGACCGTGTCTTGCTAAGTTGCTTAGGGCCCCCTAAGTTGCAGAGGCTGTCCTCGAACTTGTGGTCCTCCTGCCTCAGCCTCCCAAGTGGCTGGGATTACAGGCATGCACCACCGTGCCAGGATAGATACCTAGACAATTCTTGAAAGAAAGCCAGCACACTGCCCTTGAAATCCCTGTCCATCATTGGTTGAATGTTATATTTAAGGGCCTCAATTCCCCAGCATCTCTGGCCTGAGTGATGGAAGAAAGGACTCATGGAGCCAGAAACAAACACATGACCAAAACCTTCCAGTTCTATCTGTGTTGTCACCAGTAAACAGACTTTCCTTCTTTTTAAGGTTGTATAGTACTCCATTATATACACATCACATTTTCTTTATCGATTCATTCATTAGTGGGCACTTATATCTTGGTTACAGCAAACACCGGAGTGTGGAAATCATTATGCTAAGTGAAATAAGCCAGGCATGGAAAGATAAATACTACATATTTTTATTTATATGTGGAATCTAAAGTCTACCTTATAAAAACAGAGTAGAAAGGTGGTTACCAAAGGGGAAACAAGGAAAAGAAATGGGGAACAGGAAGATGTTGATCAAAGTGCACAAAGTTTTAGGTACAATGGAGGAATAAGTTTTAGTAATCTATTGCACCATATGGGGAACATAGTTAATAATAATGTTTTACGTACTTCAAAATTGCTAAAATGGATTATAATGTTCTTGACCTCGAAAAATGATGGTGAGGTGATGAATATGTCAAATAGGTTTTTTTTAAATCTTAGATCAAAACATAACATTGAACCTCCAAAATATACACAATTGTTATTTGTTAATTAAAAACATAAAGTTTAGAAAATATTCTCAAAATCCTCTCAGACAGAGAGTCCCAGGTGTTTGAAATAGGCAGGCTTCAGCACGTGAGAGGTCACTACCAAAAAGAAATAGGGCAGGACATTTAGCATCTGCTTTAACACACGTGGCCTGAACTAAACCTCTTTGAAGTTTGTGAAGCATTCGACACATGACAATGTTGTCTCCCAGTGTCTGTCTCCTTTCACCTTTCTTTTCTTTTTGTCTGATGCTCCAGCCAATAGCCACAGTGATAGTCCATCACAAGTATGGAATGCTTCTTCTCTGGTACTTCTCATGGTGTTGAGTTCTTTCCATTCATGGGTTCATTCTTTATTTGACCAAAAATTTGTAGAAAATCTTCCACTCCTGATAGGGGCAATAGGCTCTGGGAATAAAGTGTTTAGCAAAACCAGTGTCTTCTCTTTTATTCCAAAGAGGGCAGACAAGCAGGAGCTGCCTAAAACGTATAAATAAATGCAGATTCTGGGACGAGGGTTCTGATGGATAAGTTGCACCTTACAGAAATCTGACTAACTAGTAGTAGTTTGGATAAAAGTGCTCAGGGAAAATGAAATTTAAACTAACAGTTGAAGGATAAGGAGGAGAAAACTGAGAAGAAGGAGCAGAATACTTCAAGTCGAGGTAACAGCAGGTGTAGAGATCCTGGGAAGACAGCATCAACAACTGGAGGAAGTGAGACCAGATCAGTGTGATTAGAACCCAGTGAGGAAGGCACAGTGAGCTCAGAGAGGTGGACAGACACCTTGGAGACCATGAAGGATGCATGAAGGGCAAGTGCAGTGAGAAGCCACTGACACGTTCAAGCAATGGCCAAAGAGAATGAAAGAGTCTAATTAAGTTTTAAAACATGGTTCTGGTTCCAGAGTTCAAAATGGTTACAGTAGGTCAGCCATAGTTTGGGAGAGCAATGAAGAGGCTACTCCAGGAACTTAGCAATGAAGTAAAAGTAGCCTGAGGAAACTGGTGGGAGTGGAAATGGGAAGACATGAGGACCATGGGGAATCTCAAGGAAGAAAACCAAATAGGACTTATTACAGAGTTCATGGGTGTGAGGAATGAAAAGATGGAGATGTCAGGAAGAACTCTGCCTTATGACAATTCTCAAATAAAGCAGACAGGAAACATTGATTTGTTTAATGTTTACTTGGCTTCTAGAGATGGGTACAATATTATCTCACTCATTTTATGAATGCGGAAATCAAGGCTCAAAAAGGTTAAGAAATGTGCCCAAGGATATACTATTGTGCCACACCAGGCACAATGGCGCATGCCTGTAATCACAGTGGCTCAGGAGACGAGATAAGAGGATCACAAGTTCAAAGCCAGACTCAACAATGGTGAGGTGATGAGCAACCCTGTCTCTAAATAAAATACGAAATAGGGAGGGGGTAGGAAAAATAGAATGAGATGGACATCATCACCCTAATTACATGTATGAAGACACAAATGGTGTGAATATACTTTGCATACAACCAGAGATATGAAAAATTGTGCTCTATATGTGTAATATGAATCGTAATGCATTCTGATGTCATATATAACAAATTAGAATCAAAATTTTTAAAAATACAAAACAGGGCTGGGGAAGTAGCTTAGTGGTTGAGTGCCCAGAGTTCAATCTCCAGTACCAATAATAATAATAATAATAATAATAATAATAATAATAATAATAATAATAAATAATAATTTGCCAAGTAGGGACATAAATCAAGAGCTGGGAAATATCAAAATCCATGTTCTATCACCCTCTGCATAGCCCTTTCTCTACATTCTTATTCTCTTGTCTTCTGTATGCCACCTTTGAATGTTCCTTATGCTTTCTCTCCAATTAAGTCTTTCAGCAACTATGAAGGTGTTAATCTCCTGGAAATCTGCTCAGTACTGGGTGCCATCCAATACACCAATCAATAAAACTAATTTGTGCCCATGGGGGCAAGATTTATCCATTTTATCTCAGACTTTCTGCATAGTGCTTTTGTGCAGATTTTCATGAACAGCATTCAGGAGTTTGATGCTCTGATCTGACAGATTATAATCCCACCAAACCTCCCACAGGAATCTTACTCCCCCATGCTTCTCCTGCAGCACTTGTTCTGCAGGGAAGAAAGGGCTCAGAGTCAGTCTGAGTTCCCAAGTAAACTGCCTCCATCCCCAAGAGCAGGTTTAAGAAACAGAATTAGAGGTCTGTAGTGTTTTTTCTTTGCAAAAGTTAGCAGAGGTGAGACTTGAAAGCATAGTCTGAAAAATCTAACTGACCTGGGATTTTCTAGAAGCTTTTGGTTGACTCTTGGCTCATAAATCAGGAATATTGAACAGAAACTAGACACCCGGTAATGCTTTAAAAACTTTGATTTTTGAACAGTCTTTTTTATTATGAAAAAAATGATAATGATCCTAATAAATACAAAACAGTCACATATTGCACTCATTTATTTGTGTGTGTGTGTGTGTGTGTGTGTGTGTGTGTGTGTTCTGGTGTTACCTAAAGTGAGCAGCGTAAGAAATCAGAGGGAAGATGATTGTCCAAATCAAGGCAAACTTGTACCCATGACTTGATCCATTAAATCAGTACCACAAACATGGAGCAGATGCTGGTTTCAAATACTGTACTCCTTTTCCCTCTGCAGACACTCACCCATGGTTGGAGTGGAACCTCACCCAGAGTGAGTGAGTTCCAAGCATTCTTAAGTGGCCCATGTAGCCACATGTTAAGAAGAGGCATGTGCCTTATTAATCCTATTTTACAATGAGTTAGATAACTCAACACTATTGATACACAGTCAATAGGAAATGCTGTGCAAGAGTCTGAGGTGATCCAGGAATTATTTGAATAATCATCTCCACCTGAGCTAAACACACCATGAACTCCAAGACAGGTGTCTTAAGGATGAGAACTTCATCTGGCCACTTGTTTTTGAGTGTATAGGTTTCCTTCTTTTCTTTAACTTATTTACCTTCAATGAATGGCTAATTGGTGGCAAAGAGAGGGGGAAAAAACTCCCAATAAAGCCCTTTTCATGTATTTAATCTTCTGAATAGATAGGAAATGATGTATCTGCAGACACTCACCATTAGACTCCTGTAGAGAAGTTCTTTTGTGTCCAAAAACCTACTCTGATTTAAGGCATTGCAGAAACATCAAAAATTTTTCCTTCAAAAGCTTGGAAATTATGCTTTTCAAAATTCCTCAGAAGCATTGATAAATAGTCTCTAAATCTGGACAATCTTGAGTTTGCTATTGGCTCTGATATTTTAAAAATAGAAATTGTTGGACGGGGAGTGTAGCTTAGTGATAGAGCACTTTCCTAGCATACACGAGGCCTTGGGTTAGACCCCCAGTACAACAAAAAAGAAATAAAGAAATAAGATTAAAAAATGGAAAAGGAAGGAAGAAAGGAAGGAAGGAAGAAAGGAAGGAAGGAAGGAAGGAAGGAAGGAAGGAAGGAAGGAAGGAAGGAAGGAAGGAAGGAAGGAATTGTTTAAAACCATGACAAGATGACATGTTTTTCCTAGGGAAAAGGAAAAATTAATGTACACTTCAGCAAAGAGTGTATTTTAGTCTTTTAAGAAAAACTAGCAAATAACAAAAATTCAAGGTGAGCTAGATCTTCCTAATACATGTTCCAAGCAAGTAACACAAATATTTCTGTGATAGTAGAAATATCAGCAAGGTCTCATTTACCATTGGAATGATCTGCCAAAGGAGCCATCCTCACACGGGGTGAATTCTATACAGCTAGAGCATGTATGGCATACAGCATGTACGGTCCTCCAGAGAAAGATAACCCATAGAATATACATACCTGCACACATATATAAGTGTATGTGTGTACATATATCTCTCTGTGTGTGTGTAGACATGTATAGACACATGTATATAAATAAAATCCCTTAAAATTTTACCAAACTTTATATTTGGTGTAAACATTATTGAAGCTAAGAAGCCCTATGGTCTACCACCTGCCTGCTAGAGACCCCAGAAAGCTGGTGGTGCAGTCTTTGTCCTCCTGACTATTAAAGAAATAGCACCACATGTTGGATGCTGTATATACATCCTTTTGGAATATCTTGACCCAGCCCTCAACGTACTGCCACCTGGCTCAGGCTATAATTAAATCTTCAAAAGGCCATTACATCATTTTATCAAACTACCTGCTTCTGGATGGTAGAGAACATCGTCAAACCAGGGAATTGCATAAGCCCATTGCCACACTTCTTTTGCTGTGAAATGAGTTCCTTGATCAGAAGCAGTGCTATGTGGAAGATCTTGGTAGTGGATAAGGCATCTCTATACACAGTCATTAAGTTCTTAACTTCTTATAAGTTGGTTAGGAGTGTTCAGTGGAGATAATACATATATCTCTATTGCCATATCAGGCCATAAGTCATCAGTGATATTTTACCACTGGTAAGAGGTACTTGCATTTTTAAATCTAATAAGATTAGAGGGTCAATTCCAGAAACTCCAGAATCACTTAAGAAAACTTGTCCTTAAAATCATGCTCCTCCAGCCAAGTGCAGTAGCACATGCTTGTAATCCCAATGACTCAGGAGGCTGAGGCAAGATATTGCAAGTTCAAAGCCAGCCTCAGCAACTAGTGAGGCCCTAAGCAAGACCTGTCTAAAACCTTTTGCATCTAAAACCTACTCTGATTTAAATTTTTATAAAAATAAAAAAAGGCTAGGGATGTGGCTCAGTGGTTAAGTGTTGCTGGGTTCAATCCCTGGTACAAAAAAAAAAAACAACTTTTTTTTGCCACTCCTGGTACCAAAATCTGTGTTGGTCAAGGGTCAAGTTTCTCCAGAAAAACAGAACCAAGAACCACATTCTGTCTGTTTATCTATATACCTTGATATTAAAATATATGCTTTTATTTAAAGAGAGATATAAAAAATGCATCTATTTATTTATTATGAGAAAGTGGCTTGTGTAATGATGGAAGCTGAGAAGTACAATGATCTTTTCTCTGAAAGCTAGAGAACCAGGAAAGCTGATGGTACAGCTCCCATCAATCCTTATGACCTAAGAACCAGGAGGAGGGATAACGTGTGTTCCACTCTATGTCTAAAGACCTAAGTACAAGCAGAGAAGGTGGCATAAATTCTAGTCCTAGAACAGAAGAAGACTAATTTCCCAGTTCAAACAGTCAGATGGAGAGAAGAAATTCTCCTTTCCTCATCCTTTTATTCTATTCAGGCCCTCCAGGGATTAAATAATGCCCACATACAGTGGGGAGGGGCTTTACAAAGCCATCAGTTCAGAAATGACCTCACAGGCAAGCCCAGAAATAATGATTAATCAAATATCTGGGAACCCTGTAGCCCAGTCAACTTGACACAAAATTAAGCATCACATATGATCTTGTAGGTGAGTGAATACAAGATATTTTACCTTTATGACTTCAAAAGAGGGACATTTAGGAACTCTTAATTTACATAATGTTGAAAAGTTATTTTGTCATTTATGAGATGTTTAACTCTTAATTTACATAATGTTGAAAAGTTATTTTTGTCATTTATGAGATGTTTATCTTAAAGCTTTCCTTATTTTAGAAAATATTTAAATCCCAAGGAACAAACTTTCAACATCCTTTGAAAATAGATTAACACTTCTCAAATTTACCTGTGCACACAAATTCCCCTGAAGATCTTGTTAAAATGCAAATTTTGATTTGCAGCACAGAAATGGAGCCTGGTATGCTGTGATTCTAACAAGCTCCCAGGTGCTGCTACTGCTGCTGCCCTCCAGACCCACTGAAATGGAAAGGCAGTAAATAACTTGTTTGTGTTTTGTGTGTCAGGGACCTCTAACCTACCCTAAGAAAACTTGGCAGGTTGTAAAAATTCAAGTAATCCCTCACATTATGCAATACTTTTATTTGTTCTTTTTGCAAAATAATGTACAAGTTAATAAAAAAATAATTCAGGAATGTATTATGAAAGAAACAAAGACTACATCTTTCATTTGTAACCACTGTCAACATTATAGCATTTGTCAGTGGTTTTCAACCCTCACTTAGCGTCAAAGTTGCCTGAGAATCTTACATAAACTACAGAAACTTGTTCTTACCTTCCTAAGATTTGTTTTTAATTGATCTGAAGTGGGGTTCTAGACATTGATAATTTTTAAAACTTTCCAGATGATTCTAATATGCAGTCAAGATTTAGAATCATTGGTTACCCACAGTGTAGTATTTATATTCATCTAGCTATAAGAAAGCATGCTTTTTTATGTTTAAAGATAAACTCACAATTTTCATAGATATAAATCGCATTTTTGAGTGGCTGCATAACATTTCTTTGGAAGGATAATAGACTTAAGAGACTGGTCAGTCTTCTGTAATTGACATTTATCATTTTCTAATTTTTCTCTCCTGAAAACAGCATTGAAGTGAATATAATTATATCTACATATTTGAACATGGTTTTTAAGGATAAATTCTTAGCAGTAGAAGTACTAGCAGTTTGAAGTTATTATGATGTCAAAACACTCTCAGAATCACTTTCCATGCAGACAGGTGACATGCATTGGCACTATCCTCAAATGAAGCTTAGAATAGCACTGGAATGGACAACTGCATACTGCAGAAATGAATGCAAGGATGGAAGAACAGAAGAATACCCAGTTCTCTGTGTGCAGGACAGACAGGGTTAAAGACAAATGAGCCTTTAAAAGAGAATCTCAAGAGACTTGATTTAGGAATGACACTGGCTGTAGACAGGGCTGGGAGTGGTATAATAAGTATATAAAATCCTAAGCAATGGGGCAATTTGAGTATCTGTGGTGGTTCTTCTGGTCTAGGTATAATGAGTTGCCTATGGAGATACCATCTGAACAATCTCTTTCGAGTTTGGATCTGGTGAGAACCATTTTACTGAGATACAATATCACTTTTTCAATTGTTAATGCAATACATATTGCAGGTGGCTAGAGATAACTATGAAAAAGATCTGGCCAGCCAGAAAATGGATATGCACCTCCTTGGTGTCCTGGCTGTGTAGATAGTGGCTAACAGTACCAAAGGTAAACAAGCAAGAAGAGGGAAGAGGCACTGAATAAATGTGAGTGGTTATTGTACAGATATGGGATCTTGTTTTATCTTGAACAAAAATGAAAGAACCCAGAGCACCATATGAATAAGTACATGATATCATTATGTAAATTGGTCTCAATGTAACAGAGGGCCCACTTGTCTTTCACTCCAACAGGAAATGTGTACATACTTTTAGCCAGTAAGGTATTTTAAAAATTAATAACATTGACCAGAGTGATAAAAAATGGCAACAAATTAGAAAACACTGCAATGATTTTATTACATTAATTAAAGGAGAAAAACCATAAGGTTATCGTAATAGATCCAAAAAGCCTGTGATAAATTCAATACTTATTCATAGTGGAATTATGAATAAGTGGAAATTACTAAAACAAAACAAACAAAAACAGAAACAAGGCTGGGCACTGTGGCACATACCTGTAATCCCAGTGACTGGGGAGACTGAGGCAGGAGGATCACAAGTTCAAAGCTAGCCTCAGCAAAGTGAGGTGCTAAGCAACTCAGTGAGACCCTGTCCCTAAATAAAATACAGAATAGAGCTGGGGATGTGGCTCAGTGGTTGAGTGCTTCTGAGTTCAATCCCCGGTACAAAACAGCAACAAAAACCAGGGGAATGATAAATTTTAAAATGAATGCTATCAAAAATTGTTCCTGGTGGTGAAGTTTAGAATTGTTTCCTTCATTTTAGGTATAAAATAAAGATAACCACCATATTCGTTTCTACCTGTATTGTTGATAATCGATGCTCTAAGTAAAGGAAATCACATGCAAGAAATGAAAAGGAGAAACAAAATAGTCATTACTTACTACTGATATGATTGTATACATCAAAAAACACCTAATACACATGCTGCTTATAACTACAAATTTAGCAAGATTGCTAAATAGCAGGTTGATATGTTTCAGAGGCTAACTAGAAAATAATAGTAATAATAGTAATAATAAGAACAACAATAATAATACAGATCCATCATTAAAACCAACCAAAAATTCTAAGGAGTAAGAAATATTTATCTAACAAAATAAGTACAAAACATGAATACAGAGAAATGTCAGATTTTAATGAAGTATATGCAAAAGAATCTAAATAAAAAATACATACCATGTTCATAAGTAAGATGTTAAAATCGCAACTACTCTGATGCAGCAATTTTATTTCCAGAAATTCTCAGACACAAACACTGAAATAGGATCTAGGACTCGTTGTGGAAGTGTTTTTAATGCAAAAATGAAAATCAGTTTAACTGTCAATAAATAGAAGAATATACATAAACACACATATTATTACAGTGTTTACATGAAACAGGAAAATATGTAGCATTTAAAAATTAATGAACTAAGTTTATATGTATCAACATACATGAATCTAAAACAATTTTAACTCAGAAACATACATCATAAGGAAATATAGAATTGTGATGTAATGGAAAAATTTTAAACAAAGTGAAATAAAACCATATGCCTACTTTTATGCTTTTATTAGTGCATTATAGTTATACATAATAGTGGGGTTCATTTTGACATAATCATCATGAATGGAATTTCATGTGCTCCCTTTCAGTCTCTAGTTCTTCCCCTCTCCCTCCCTTCCTTCTCCCCCCTATTGCCCTTTATCTACTAAAACCATAAACTTTTGGTTTTATTTCAATGAGTACATTTTTATGTAATAAAATTATAAAACTATGGCCAGGAAGAATATGCACCAAATTCAATATATGATCTTCTCCAGGTAGGAAGGAAATAAAATGGGTAGGATTTCAACAGCATGTGTAGTGTTTTCTTAAGAGAAAAAAGGAGAATCTGAAAGAAACTGCGTGGGTACTTCTTACATCTGAGTGCCATTTTAGTTGTGTCATCCTTTAATTTCATAATCAATAATCGTTCTCAATTTATTTCATCCCTGTTTGTTTCATCCCAGGAGCTCTGCGTTCCCGTAAGTAATTATCACCTACATGGCAGGGGTCATCTCATATACTTTTTCTTCTTCCTAAGCCTTCAGCACTATGCTGCATTCTCAGGCAATGTACAGTGAGCACACTTCAATTCTATTGAAAAATCCTTAATATTCCAATTCACAATGACATTCAGCAAAGGAAACCTCATGGAACTAGTTGCTTCCTCACCATAGTCCTAGTATGGTTTTGCATTGAAAATGCTCCAGATTTCTTCTTACCAACAAAACTTTAATTTCAAAATAGGTAATCAGCCACTTAAATAGTGCAAACTGGTGAATTCTGTCAAACGTTCCTCTTGAATGTTTGGAAATTATAACTTGTCCTAAACATATAAATGTAATCTCTTTGACAAAGATGACATTTCAGATTGATCCACTTTTTAAAAATCCTGAATATTTGTTTCCTTTTTGTTTCAGTGTCCTAAGAATTTAATTGCAAAGTTTCCTTCAGTTCTTGTGGCAGAAAAATAGTATTAAGACCTCTATGCACATGAACCTACTTGAAACAGTTGATTTCATGTAGTGCTCATAGTAGGTCCACCTACCACATTTCTATGCTAATCACATGATCTCACACCATCAGAAATGTGTTAAAAAAAAAAAAGATAACTGCTCATGTTTTAGGCAGCTTTTTACTGCAGTGACTGAAAGACCTGACCAGAACAATCATAGAAGAGGAAAAGTTTATTTGAGGACTCACGTTTCCAGAGGTCTCAGTCCATGAACAGCAGGCTCCATTCCTTGGAGATCAAGCTGAGGCAGAACATCACAGGAGAAGAGTGTGACAGAGGGAAGCAGCTCACATGATGATCAGAAAGCAGAGCCAGAGACTCCACTCACCAGACACAAAATGCATACCCCAAAGGCATGCCCCCAATGACACACCTCCTTCAGCCACACCCTACCCCCTTCAGTTACAACTCAGTTAATTCTATCAGGGAGATTAATTCACTGATTGGTTAAGGATCTCAAAACCCAATCATTTCTCCTCTAAACCTTCTTGCATTGTCTCACATATGAGCTTTTGGGGGGAGGCACTTAATGTCTAAACTATAACAGGTTACTGTCACAATTTGTCCTCAAACAACTATAGAGGGAACCAGGTCATCAATGATGAGGATTCAAGAATCAGACACAATCCTCTTGGTGAGAGGAGATTACACAAATAGTCAAAGTAATCTACGCAGGTGATCATGGGCACCAGAAATCTACACAGAGATCCCAGCCTAGGTGTACAGCTAAAAGATAGGGTCATTTTTACAGAGTTGTCAGTACAGGGATGGGGATGCTCAATTTTAAGCAAAATGTCAGGATCCCTGTTATTGGCTTCATGGGACATGACATAAAGTAGAAAAAGTTGATTTCATGGAATGAAGATAAGAGACCAGTAACTTGATCTATCATCTCATTCATTACCCAGCACACACACATACACACACACACACACACACACACACACACACACACTTCCAGCATCTGAAATTTCATCAGTATTTAGTAAATTCTTTGGACTGAGGCATTATTTCTGACAAAAAGAAAAACTCCTATTAAAATAAAAATATCATGCCAGGCACAGTAGCACACACCTATAATCCCAGTAGCCCAGAAGACTGAGGCAGGGTAATTACAAATTCAAAGTCAGCCACAGCAATTTAATAAAACCCTATCTCAAAATAAAAAATAAAAAAGGGTTGGGGATGTGGTTTAATGGTCGAGCACTCCTGGATTCAATCCCCAATATATAAAAAAAAAAATCTTACCTAGAAGTTAACAAATGAAGTAAGTCACTAATCATTAAAAGTAAAAGGAAAGTAATATTTTATTGCTTACAGTTTATAATAATAGACTATGGAAAAGTCTTGTTATTCCTAATTATTTTTTATTTGAAGAAACTCTGGTCAGAAAAGAGGAGATAATTAAATATCGCTAATGGTCCCAGAGTTGCCATGTGGGATTCAAATCCAGGTTTCTGTCACAACAAATTCCTTGCCCTTTCTACATAGCATGCTGCTTCTTTATCGGAATAATGGGCAAGCCCTGACATTAGCATCTAGGAAGACAATTTTCATGAGGAGTAAGGAACAGAAACCAGGAAGCCCCTAACTGTGGTCGTGGGTAGAGTCTACAACAGGTCCAAGTCCCTGATGAGGAGCGCCATGGGTCCAAGTCCCTGATGAGGAGCCCATCTCACAGTCTATGGTTAGTTCTACTGTCAAGCTTGTTCATCTCCTAGATTTGCCAGGCAGGTCTTCTTCCAGGACACTTCAGAGCAGCTGTTGAAAGTCACATTGAGACTTTCCTATTCTAATGGTCTGTATCCCCTCACAAAACTTCAAAATGCAGCCTCCCTTCTCCATCAGGCCTACTCTGAGGAGGAAGTCGGAACCCCACCTGCAGCTCCCCGGCCTGTCGTGTGAGTTCATAGAAGCAGTAGGCACCATCTGAGAGCGGAAATTTAAAGAGCTCTTGGTGGTTTCTGGTTCTGAGATTAGCATCAAAAGCTAAATAAATAATGTAATGTTCCTAATCAAGAGTCATGCAGATAGCAATTAGAACTGCATTACAGGGATTACTCATGTCGATCTCTGTACCTGAGCTCAGACTCAGCTAATTTGCCTCTCTTATTTTAATTCCATCAATTAGAGAAATAAATTGCCAATAAAAGCTCATCTTTTAAAATAATTTGTTTTAACCTTTTATAAAGTACTTGGGGAAAAGCACAGAGAAGAGCTTCCTAAGTGAGTGCTAATTAAGATTGAGGGAGAGAGAACAGGTAGGAAAAATACTGTTCTAAACAACAGCAGAACCCGAAACCCAACGGAGGAAAAATGGATACAGAAGGGTTTCTGTGGTCTTCTGAAACTAAGGATTTCATCTTGGAATCAAAACTAAAAATTAGATTTAGAACATAGTAATAAAATGAGCTCACCTTAAAGATGGGTCCTTTTTATTTGTGCATCCATCCTGTCGCTGAGGATGATGTTAAGTTTTAGGAAGACAGTGATAAGCTCCATGGCCACGGCCCCCACCCTCATGGAACGTGCAGCTTTGTGGAGAGACAGTCAGTAGTCCCATGTACACACAGATAAGTATGAATTGACTGTGTTAGGAGGAGGCAGTGGGTGGGAGGGCAGCCCTGATGTCCATGCTGGGAGGATAGAGGTAAGAATGACTTATGTAGGAGTAGTTACCCTTAAAGGGAGACTAAAATACTGGATTCGATTTCATCAAATGGAGGAGAGTGGAGAGCTCATTACAGGCAGAAGGAATGGCCTCTGAAAATACCAGGAGACAGGAAAGACGTAGAAGGATCTGAAGGAAGAGCAGACCACCCAACAGAGTAACTGGTAAGTGTTGAGCTCTGAGTTCAGATCAGGCTCCATATATAAAGCACTCTCCACATTATCTCATCTTATTTAATTATCCTCATTTTATTTATTTATGCATTTATTTTTGGTACTGTGGGATTGAACCCCAGAGGCACTTTACCACTGATCCACATCCCCGGCCCTTTTAATTATAAAGTCTGAGACGTGGTCTCACTAAGGGGCTTAGGGCATCACTAAATTGCGGAGGCTGGCCTCAGACTTGTCATCCTCCTCCTCAGCCTCCCGAGTATGTGGGATTACAGACCTGCACCATCATGCCCAGTTAATTATCCTCATTTCATTGATTGGCATCATGAGGCTAAGTCATTTGCCTAAGGCTACAGAATAAGTGAACCTTCTATTTTCGTACCCAGGGATGATACAAGACCCTGGGGGAAAATCACCCAAGTTTCTTTTTTGAGGGGAAGAATATGCAGTGAGGGAAAGTTGGTCACATAGATGGGCTCACTGAGGCTTCTTCTGGAACCTTAAGGAACACCCACTGGCCCAGAGCTTTGTGCACAGGACTGTGCCATTATCTGGACAGACACAGCTGATTGCCAGGTTCCTTTAGTAATGCTCCAGGGCAAACACAGAGTCACCACAATCCAAAAAGAATGTCACACACATCATAAGCAATGGGCAAAAAGGGGGAAAACCCCGGAGGGTACAGAGGAGGCTATACTGCAAGACAGGGAGAAGGGGAGTGCTGAGCAATGTGGTGAAAAGAGGGAGTGTAGAGAAAGCATAGCTGGATCCGGGCAGATGACTGTTCACGTGGGGCAAAGGGGTGTGATGGGCCTCAGCGATCTCCAAGGAGCTGAATCTGAGTGACCAGGAGGATCAAATCACTGCCAAAAGGCAGAAGCCAGAAGGAGAAAGCAGTTCCTCTGCATGATGTCGGCAAAAGGTCATGAACGTGGTTGACCATCATGAGCCCAGGTCTCCAGCTGTGGTGTCCCTGGTGCTACTTGACATAGACCAAGCGTCTGAATATCCCAGCCACCTTGCTGTCATCCCATAATGTGGACCTGTCGTGCTCTTACTCGACATACAAGATAAAGACAAATTTCAGTGGATGCCCCAGGTCTAAGTGGTCTCCTGGTTATGGAAGCCCAGAGGATGAGTAAGAAACAACATTCAGGCTTCCCTAGGCTTTAAATATTTCTTCCTTATGATACACTCTGCCTCTGTGACCTGAAACTCCTTTCTAGGGGTCTTGGTCCTCCCAGTCAAGCTAAAACTTGCTAAAAGCATGGGTTTTCTCACATCTTCTCATAGTCTGTTTCTCCATTTTAGGGCTTGGCTCTGGGAATTTGTCAACTAGAGCTCACAAAGATGCCTGAGAAAAGTTTGGGTTTGTTGTTGTTGTTTAAGGCTGTTACCCATTACCCTTGTTAAGAGGGTGAATGCTGAGAGAAAATGTAAAACCAAAAAAAACTACAGCTTGAAAATTTTAGTTCTGGAAAGAGCTTCCCTCCCTAATCACCCAGCCAGACCTCCTGATTATATAGAAGTCAAAATTCAAGTCCTCAACACAGGTATGAATTATCTGTTATGGTTTGGATCTGGAATATCCCCCCCAGAGCTCATACGTTCAGATATAGAGCTTTTGGGAAGTGATTGGATTATGAGAGCTCCAATCTGATCTTTGGATTAATCCACTGATGGTTAAATGAACTACTAAGAGGTGGGACTTAATGGGAGGAGGTAGGTCTTTGGAAGTGTGCCCTGGAAGGGTTTATCTTCTCTCCAGCCTGTCAGGTATTTTGGTCATAGCAATGAAAAACTAATGCAGTATCGAGGAGGACACAATTGGAATGAAGAATCTAACATTCAGGACTCAGTATTAACTCTGACCCCACCTCAAAGATATCAATGGTAAAGTATTTTTTCCAAGCTTATCCCTGACTTTCATTGTGATTTTCAACATGATGTCTTAGAAGACAAAAGTCCCAAAGGCTTAAGTTGGAGGGTCTATGAGAGGACAAGTGACCAAGAGCACATACTCCTCATATGTTTCTGCTTCAACCTGCCCTGGTGCACTAGGAGCGTTACTTATGCACAGAGGTATGAGTTGATGACTGCTTCCTACCTAGAGTGTAGACACCCTTAAGGAGCAGGTTTGGGTTGTTGGATTTATATCTATGGCTATGTCAGCTCACTTAGCACATAATAAACAACAAAATAACATTATTTGCATGATTGAATAAGTACATGAATCGATGTCCTTCCCAGTCTTCAGTCCAGTAAACCTATTATGCCTCCAGGAATTCCAAGCTTCTGGACCTTTTTTTTTTAACCTGTGACCTCTATGATCCAAACATCTAAGTAAAGAGAAATTGGTTAGACAGAGTGCTGGAAGGATTGGTGTAGCTTGGATTAATTTAGTGCTTATCACTTTTCCTGTTTTGTCTAAAGCAGTTAGAACTAGGCATCTTCTTTTCATCTCAGGCCTTATGAAGAAACAACATGCATTATTTAAAAAGAAATAGCAAAAATAAACCCTTGTAAATATTGCACATCTATTTGCAAGTAGAAGATTAATACAATAATAATGCCTCGGATATGAGAAACAGTGAAATGCAAACCTGACGGGAAGAAATTGCCTTCCTTCTTGGAGAAGAGTCACAGGAGACTGGAGAACAAATTATTTTCTTAGCTTTGGGTCCTTGGGGTCATCAAAGCTTCCTAAAAAGGATTATGTACCATGGAAAGTGTTAATGTACCTTATTATTCCATTTCTCTCTGATGAATTCTTTGGAATCAATAAAGGTGCTTAACAGTGAAGAATTTCATTAGGCTGCACTGCAATACCAGGAATCTCTTACATTTATATAATACCTATCTTCAGCAAGTTCTCTTGAAGCAATCATAGAGGATGAATAGGTTCTCCTGCTGTGTAAACCCAGTGAATCATGCCGATTTAGGGTAGTTTTCTCCTTTTGGACTCACTGAGCTTGGGATAGGGCAGAGCTTATACAAGTATCTGTATGTTGTCTTGCCATTTGTATGTCCTTAAAATATGTAATTCCACTCATTATGAGTCCTGAAAGATATGCATAGTGGGTGGATAACCATGACTGTTTGGTAAAGAACTTGGATTAATAGTTAACTGGGAAGATGAGATAGGGAGATGGAGAAAGTTGACTAACTCTGTACAGCAACAGTGGAAATAGTCACAAGGAAGCCAACCCTTTGAACAACTATGTCGGGAAAGTTCGTAAAGCTGGAGTAGCTGAGAGTTCAGGGTAGGGCATTTTCCACTGGGGCTGGTATATTCTGAGAAAAAAAAGAGCCGACTCTGAGGGGAAGAAATCTGATTGGCAGAAGTTAGCACTGATACCATCCCAAGAAGACTCTAAGAGTGACATTGTATTTATGTTGATTATGTATTTCTTGCATGATTTGCCTGCTTCAAATTCATTTATGAAGAAAATGATCAATGATGAAATATAAGAACCTGAATGAGTGTCATTAGAGAAAAGAAAGGAGATGAAGGTCAATGTTCTACCAATGCTGGGGTACCAGATTGAGTCACCAAAGTGCCTGCTATCTTGCACCTTAACTATTTTGTAAACCATATAGCCACTGAAGTTCCTGTAACTACAATTATTGCTCTGTGATTTATCCTTTTTTTGATCTCTTAATTATACCAGGGTCTTTTGATTAAAAAAAATACCTGCTACAACATAAGATTTAGCAAAAAATAGCTCTGTGGGCCCTACTAATAATTTGTAGCTAGGAAAACTACAGAATCTTTAATTTGTAAAGCTAAACCACCTGCAGTTCAAATCCTTCCATATATTTGTGTTCATTTAGCTAAACTTAACAAAAAAAAAAAGCCCTCACTTCTCTGAAACCCTAGGTGATGCGGAGTGTTATGAGAAATATCACAGCCCTGAGTCAAGCTTATTAGCTGGAACCATGAGTAGTCTCTACATAAGCATACATTAAAGGAAAAACAAGAGGAAATTATCAAAATGACACCATCTGCAGAAATTAATAGGGGCAACTGGGTAGGGGCAAAGGAAGACAGATAGTTTGGTTTAATCCATGCATGTCCATTTAATATTTTGAGTTTTCTTTGTTTATCTGCACCAGGCTCCCTTTCTGAAGATATACACATTTGGAGAAATACAGTACATGTGATTCATTTTAGAGTGATTTTTTCTCTCTCAAATGCAATGAAATTCTTTAGCTGTGCAATGAAAGTACAGCAACCATCGTGATGACATTTCTAGTTTCAGTTCTACATGGCTGGGACAGGCTTCTCTGAACTCATCTTATTCTAGTACATTCCACCTTGGATCTTCTTGTCTGGTTTTTCAACTCTGTGCCTGTTAGAATATCAGTCATATTCCTAAAGTTAATAGAAAGATTATAGTAGAATCTATCAGGAAACTTCTGTGGCTTGATAAGCACCTCCTCTTCCACCTCCATACTAATTAATTTCAGTTCTAATCACTTTATTCTTTATGTGAAAGAAAACACCTAAATTTGTTCCTCCTAATCTTTGTCTACCTTCAGATTCCTAAAAATATCTAAAAATATGCATAAACATAAGGTTCTGAGCAGCAGGCTTTATCTCTTAACCCTTAACTTCATTGTTAGAGAAGTCAGATGCAAAATATTCTCCTTTTAGAAAAAAAATTCCCATATCTTTTTGGTATTGCTTATTCAAAGTAGATTTTCTTATTTTGGCTTCAGATCATATTAATTGCACTATTTGTTTCTTTTCCCTTTGAGATCCTATTTTTGTCTGTTTTAGGTGTGTCCTGAATACATTTCTGATTTTCTAGCAGTAAGCCCTTGATAATAAATAGAACCTTAACTTTACCAGGCTTCAAGGCACTGACGTCTAAAATTTGTTTGTTAATAGCCATAGGCCTTTTAGTAGGAAAAAAAAATTGCCAGCATCAAATTAGAAAAGAGGTAATTGAGAGGTTTGCCCATCAAAGTTCTAGGAAAGCTTGTCAGTGGCTACCTAAATGCATGCACTTTGTATTATCAAAGGAAAGTGTCAAGAAAGCTCTATGGCTACCTCTAGGACTTTCCTAGAAATGCTAAACATGATTTTATTTAATCTTCCTACTTCTAAAAAAAAAAAAAACCACTGGAGAAGCATCTCAGTTATAATGCAGAATGCTTTAGTGGGGAGAGCTCTGGGTAGCAAGTCAGGGCATCTGGATTTTAGTCTCTGACTTACCATCTACCCAGGCATTTGACCTTAAACTAGTCTTATCACCTTTCTGTGGTTTGACATCTTCACCTGTGGATGAGAAGTTGAATGAAGAACATCATCTTTTTCTAGTTTTTATAAACCATGATCTTTTAAATTCTAAGGTGCTCACCAATAAAATGAAATAACTGAATTCTGAGCCTGAGATTCTCTCTCCTTGCTTTATGCAAATCTGGAAGCCTTCAGCATACAGACAGGAGAGGAGCATGCTTTACCATCTGGATAACTGCCTATTTTGGGTGGAGGGAGGGGGCAGAGGGTTGGAGTAGGTAAATGTTGCAGGACTGCTCTTGTGCAGTCAGGGGTGGAGGGCCAGCATGGTCACTGCAGATGATCACCATGGTGACTCTCTCACTTGGATTCTGAATTAATGTGTTTCAAGGCTAAGGAGGCTTCCTGAGGCAGACAGGTAAATGACCCTGTTCTACACTCCAGTGAACTACACTGAGAAGTCCACACACCAAATGAACTTCATTGGTGGTTGATTTTTTTTTCTTTTAAACAAGACTAACTGCTTTAATGGTTGACAAAGTTATGATTTTTATGAATCTTCCTTGTAGCCTTCCATGGAAACTTTTGCATCCTGTAAAAACATGAGTACTTCTTTTTCAATATATATAGATTTATACTTCTTCCCAGAAAAACATCATGAATTTTATGAAATCTTGCCACAGTCAACAGTATAGCATGAGGGAGGTGCCTGTGGGGACCATTCACCTGAATGATAAAGTCCTTCATTTTAAGACTCTCAGTCCAACCTCCCTACCTTTCTTTCAGGCCCTGGATCAATATCCTTTCTTATTGGACATACATCTCTTTTGTCTTCCTTAAAAGTGTTGTCTTTCTCAGAAATGAATAACATGCTGGCCACTGCAAGTGAAGTGCCGGAATTCATCTTCTGTTATTTTTATTCCCCTGCTTCTAGAATTCAAAATGAAATGCTGTCTTGGTAGATTCTCAGCCTCAGGCTCAGGAACACCGTGTCAGGTTCAAATGCAGGAATCAGAAAAATCAGTTTTGTCTCGAACCTGTCTTGCCGTTGCCTAATGTTGGACTTATTTTGTGATGTGCTGTAACGACCCACAGGGGAAGTGATTGGATTATGAGGGCGGCAACATATGTGAAAAAAGGCAACACCTTTGAGACACTTGCCTTATTAGTTTGATAGGTATAATTTTGCTTCTGGGATCATCAGAATACAGGACAGGACCATGTGATATACCTGGCCCAGATCATGTACTCACTAATAGTTTTTGCAATTAAAGTCTGAACCCATGCATTTTTTAAAATATTTTTTTCATTGTCAATCTACCTTTATTTTATTTATTTACATGTGGTTCTGAGACTTGAACTCAGTGCCTTACACATGCCTCATTTTTTTTTTTTTTTGCAATACTGAAGATTGAACTCAGGGATGCTCTACCACTCACATACATATTCATCCCATTTTATTTTTTTTGTTTTGTTTTATTTTATTTCATTTCTTTTCATTTCATTTAGAGTCTTACTGCCCAGGTTAGCCTCAAAATTTCAATTCTCCTGCCTCCTCCTTCCAAGTCACCAAGAATATAGGCATGCACCATTATGACCAGCATAACTTTTATGTAGTAAGTTCTTACACTATGGCTAAGGTTTTAGAAAGAAATGGAGAGAGAAAATTGCAAATGAAGATTCTCAAAAGAAATGAGGGTCAGTTCTCTGGGAGGTTACATTACTTAAATGAGAAAATAAAATATTTTTTCTTATATAGTCTCACCTATAAGAAATATGTTCCTGTTTCCTTCATCCTCCCAAATGACAAACTCAATGTTCCTTATTTAACTAAGATTATATCAGTCTGAAGATATTCTTAAAATCTTCCTTAATTGATAAGGTAGTGTTAGAATAGTTATAGGAGAGATTCTTTACCTCATTATTAGCCAAATAGGCATTACCTGGTATCTCACCTATATGATTCATAGGTCCAAGATAAACTTAGTTTCTTCTTTTTGTCTTGTTATACTTATCAGTAATATCCCCTTACCTTGTCAAAGTGTCCTGGCTTGGCCAGTAAATGATAAAGGCACCAAAGTTTTGCCAATACTTGTGCCAAAAGTCCTGATTATCTGGATCCAGATGAGGATTTTAGGTTTTGGGTCTATATACATAGAGAGTTCATGAAATGCAAAAGTAAAACAACTTTCCCACCATAAATATCCATTAACTGGCTACACAGGCAAGTCAAAAGTAGGATTTGTCTCCACCATTTGTCATGACTACCACTGGCTTAGTGCCAGACATGGGGTGTTGTGATGGAGTGAAATGTGGCCTTGAGATATCAGTCATAAATTCTTATGATGTCTGTGGGCAGCCACTGGTAAAACATAAAAAGGATTCATGGCTGTGGAATTATTTTTTATGACCATATCAATATCCTGAAATGTAGAGTGCTAGGATTGCCTTTTCCAAACTCTTCTCTCTCCTGCAGTCTTCTCTATCTCCCTAGTCTATTCCTCATATCCAGAGATTACATGGAGAAAATAAGATGCCTATCATACCCTTTTGACTAATGGTTAAAATAGGAATATATCTGCCATAAAGAGTTGAGTCAACTCTGTTTAGTGGTCATGGGACTTGTTCATGGTCAATGGAATATGGTTGGTTCTGTGTTTCCACATTTGGTATTTCTGCCACTTGACATGAAAAAATTCAATTGATTAACATAAAATGGTTAAATCAGTTGCTTTGAATCCCAGATTCTTCAGTCAGTGTCATTCTTACCACTGACAGTTTGGCAACAGTGGAATCAAGGCACTACTTCCTGTTATCTTAGGCACTAAATGCTTTGAGTTTCTGGGAGACAGTAATCCACACAAATCCAACTTAATTTTCAGATTTTCCCAGATTATGTCTTTATCAGGGAAGATTAGGCACTCTTGCTTTACATGCCCATGATTTAAAAGTGTGATTTTCAAAATGAACCAATTCTTTAGACAGTGACACATAAACAGTTGGTTTTAATTGTTAATTTATAGAGGTACATTTGAAGATGAAGAAATTGATGTTACAAAAAACAAATGCATGTTGTTGTAAAACACCTAGGCTCCTTTTGCAGCCCTGTGTGTGCAATTATGCTGGAGTATTTGTGAGCTTTATTTTGCCCCTGTTTGAGGCAAAATATATATATATTTTATATATATATATAAATATATATATAATTTATATATTTTATATTAAGTTATGACCTCCATTTGTGGAGAGTATAGATGCCTATAGTCTCCACAAATGGAGGTCATAACTTAAAAATACAGATTATAATGCCATGATATTAGAATTGCCTCAGAATTTAGTAGTGATGATGAATAATGATCAATTTATATACAAATCTTTCACTTATGTAAATTCACATGATCCTTTCAATGACATGATGAGGTATTATTATATCCATTTTTCCAAGGAGTTTAGAGACTGGTCTGAAGCTAGAAGTATAGATTTGGGAATCATTAAAGTTCTCCAGTTTGGGAGAATAAAAGACAGTGCTACTTTCCAAAATTTTTCAAAGGAGTAGTAGTAAACTGTCCAAAGCAATACTTGAAGGGATTATTTCTCAGGAGAACTAGTATAATCCAAAGAAAGATCATCAGGTGAAATGCACTTATTTCATAAAAAAAGGTTGGTTGAGGTGACCCCATACATTCAAATGCCCAGTGCTCAAGCTCCTGGTCACCAGCTCCTTGGGGTCTATTTCAGCCTGCAGACGGGTTGTACACACAGTGGCAGACAAAGTGTCTTTGGATTTTCATGCTACCAGAGTAGTTCAGCTGTGTTTGCTGAAAGTGCCATGTTTGTTGCGCACCTGGAAAAAGCTTAATGAAGCATTCTGCAGGCAGGCAGGATGGTGCTGCCATTAATCATCGCTGCTAACTCCTGGACTTGAAAGCAGATGGCGAAGCCCGTGGTTTCTGGTACAGCATGGGCGGAGGTCATGAGTTGATCCTGTACGTTTTCTTTCAGAAGTCTCTCTTCTTTTCCTGGTGTTTTTTTTTTTTTTTTATCTTCCTGCTGAAAGGACGACGGTTACAGAAACACAAGAGGTAGTTGAACATGATCCTGTATAGAAACGTGTCTTTGTAAAACTAGCTTTACTCCATAAATCCAATTTTTTCAAAGGAAAGACTAATAAATATTGTTGGAATTAACCCTTTTGAGGGACATTCAGAGGAGAGAGAGAGAGAAAGAGAGAAAATAGACTTTCCAGGAAAAATCCAAATATTTCAGTTACTTACATGACTCAATTCCAGGATCTCTGAAACTCTTGCCCAGAGTGTTTCTCTCATTCCTCATGCCACCTGGTGAGACAAATGGCTGGGACAACCAGGCATGGTACTTCTAGGCCACTTTTCTGGTAACAAGGGAGACTTTCTATGTCCGTGTGTTTTATTCTTAAGATTTTCCATTAAGGGCTTTATAAACATCATTGAGTCTGTTGGTTTTGTGGTATTGGAAGTTCTCTAGCCTTCTCTCTCACCTTCTTTTGCAGAATCACCCTGTTTTGTTTTTGTGTTGTTTTTTTTTTTTTTAGTCTTTTTCTTGTTTTTTTTTTTTGGTATATTTTAAAAGTTTAACATCATGTTAGAGTTTTCAGAGCCACTTGGTTGGTAACTCATTCCAACTGTTCTCAGAAAACAAATGCAATTGCCAACTGCGCTGGCAGCAAGCCTCGCCTCCTTTCAGTACATGTGTACCTGTTTTGTTTGAGAGTTAACTGTTTAAAAGGAAATTATAATTACAGAGCCAAGGCTTTCACATGGGAAGCTGACTTAGGATCTGGACTCCACCGGCCAGAGTACTACAGAGCCAAGTCTAGAGTCCTTTGGAAGGCAGAGCCAATGCAGTCACAGGGTCATGTGAACAGGTTCTCAAACACACTGGGAAGTGGAGGAGGTATCATCACCAGTTCCACAAGTGCAGTTCTTATGAAAGAAAGAGACCCTAGGACATGAAAGAGCCTTTTATCACTTTGAAAACCTTTATTACTGTTAAGAAACAGACCTTCTGCACCTCCTAATGATTTTATTAAGTACTAAGCTAACTGAACAAGCCCCTTTTTAGTGCCTGAAATAAGTCATCTAGCTTTTAAACCTCTCTAAAGAGGCTATATAGATGTGAAATTATATATAATGTTCATAAAAATAAGGATAATTAAATGTTCTTTTATTTCCAAAGGTGAGAATGCTGAATTGTAATTCTCATTCAGGATGCAAACTGTGAGTAGAATTTTCCAGAGAACCAGATCCAAAATTTGTCATCCTAATGCTATGATAGTATTATCCAACCAGTGATCTAAGCAAATGGGTAGAATACAGAATTGTATCTCAAAAGGAAATTGTACATTCCTCATTCAGCATCCCAGGGGTTAGTCAAACAACCATTCTAGAAAACTTACCAACAAGCAAAGAGAGCTTGAGATCTTTGAACCTGAAAACACTTGGAATCAACTTTGTGTTTCTCTACAAGGTAGACACATTGCCAACTCACAGGCAGAAGGGCATGCTGTACAGTTGTTTGGTCAGCGGTGGAGTTCAGTTTTCACTATGCTCTCTGCAATGGGCTGAATATTTATGTCTCCCTAATATTCAAATATTGAAACCCTGATCACAATGTGATGGTGTCTGGAGGTCAAACCTTTAGTAGGTAGTTAGGTCATGAGGTTGGATACTGCATGAATATAATTAGTGTCCTAATAAGAAGATTCCAGAGAGCTAGCTTGCTCTCTTTCCACCATGCAAGAATATAACAAGAAGTTAGCTGTCTGTAACATGGAGGGTCTTCATCTGAACCCAACTGGGTTCACACTCTGATCTTGGACTTCCAGTCTTCAATCATGGAAAATAAATTTCTGTCTTTTATAAGCCATCTAGTCTATGATGTGTAGTTATAGCAATCTGAAATAGGATACTACCTCGATTTTCCTCCTCCAGCCCAATTATGACCAGCCACACATGTTGGTAAATGTGTTTATGGTAGAGACTGTGGTCATAGGCCTTGAGTCTACAAGGGTAGATTCCATGATGTTGGTATTCTGTGACTATAAGCACTTCTTTAGTGCACATGTGGGATGCTCAATCGATTCCTCTGCTCGTCACCTATCTCTCTATCTCTTTATTGTCTCCCAAATCATGGGTAACAGTGGCAGACTGCATTTTCCAAAGATGACTGTGAGGGCATATTTTATCCCACATGACCTTCTTACAATGTAACTTCAAATCTGTTCCTATGGAATATTGGAGTGTCTACATCCCTGTCCTTAGACACATATGGAATTCATTGTTGCCATGACTGAGAAATGTGACATGACCTGCAAGGGAAGATCACAAAACTGCTATACATGCTTGCCTTCTTTTGGAGAATTTGGTCTTGGAATCCAGATACATGAAGGAAAACCAAACAAGATCACCAAGAGAAGCCACATGGTGAGTTAATGTGTTAAGTATCCCAGCCAACAGCCCAGCAGAGATCTGAGCCAACTGCCAGTGGGGGTATAGGTGGGGGAACAGACATGTGAATAATATTTCCAGATGACCCCAGCCCCAGCCTCTTAAGTTATTCTCTTTGAATCTCCCCAGATGGGTCTCAAACATTGCAGAAAAGAGACAAGTCATTCCCATCCCAGATCTTGACCCACAGAATCTATGAGCAGAATAAAATGGTTGTTTGATTTCATTAAGTTCGGGAGTAGTTTATTACATAGCAATAGTAATTGGAATACTGACAAAACCTAGACCTGGCTTCTTTGCAAGCCCTAAAACAGAAAAACATATTCCATCTGAGATTTCTCTCATGGCCTATAAAAACCCCTTGTTTCCACAAGTTATAAGCTTCAGTGGGAGCCAACTGAGCTCAAATGTGAGCTCAAAGTGGCTCAAGATATAGACTTGGCCCTCTTCTGCAGCACTGATTTTTAAAAGTAAATAAAAGTCTATTTTGTCATTACTGAAAGCAATTTCTCAATTTTGGTTCCTTGAAGGCTTGTATTCTCTTTGAGGAAAACCTGAAAACCTTCATCCTCCTGCCTCATATAAACTCAAGGATCCCTCTACCTTTATGATCACCTCTCCTAATGTTCCTCCAAGTCAGAAGCATTAAGCTCTCATCAAGATCCACAGAACAAAGTTACTAAGATTTCAGAGAAGTATGCACAGCATTCACAGTTTTATTGCTTAAATTATCACCAGAAAGTGCACCCAATCTCCTCCTAGGGCCATTGATCCTCTGCTCTTGACTGAGATGTCTAACAGGAATATTTTTTCCTGCACACAGCTAAAAAGAAAAAAAAGTCACTAATTCCCTCTTCCCTCCAACCCCACATGGGCAAAGTACTGGCATATGTCACCAAACTAATTTTTTTGGACTTTCTTCTTCTATAGGGCCCGATGACCCCTCAGTGGCTTAAGGGGTCACCCCAGTGTTTCAATGACATCCAAATGATCAGACAAGCCTCTCCTCCTACAGTTTTCCCCAACATCCACCTCTGTGTAGTTTGGTGGCCAACAACATCCAGAAGCCCAAGTGCCCCTTCACAACCCCAGCAAAGCAAAGACCTCTTCAATATCCTTTGCTCATCAATCTGAGAGGACAGATAATACATAATTTCCTCCTACATGGGGCTACAGAGAAAGTGCATCTTGTTCAGAACCAGACACTTGCTTCTGAAGATGACAGTTTGATTGCAATCCCCAGGAGTCAGAGAAAGTAATCAAAGGGGGAAGCTAAACAAGGTTCTCACCCTGTCAGGTGACCAAACAGGGTCGTTCTTAGGATCATTTTGTCCTGGAAGCAGGAGCCAAATGTTTGACAAAATGCCAAATTCCAGTGGTAGCAGAAAAGACACCTGTATTACAGAAGGACGTCCCCCTGGGGAACACAGAGGGAATGCTCAGAGACCAAGAAATGAGTAAGACAAAGAACGGAAAAAAACTATAAACAGCACTAAAATCCCCAAGTGCTGGCAAATAAAGCTGGTCACTGATTACCATCATCTTGCTTAAATTCAGCCAAGGTTTTAATAAAAGAGTATGTAGATATTGTACACATATCAGTCATGGGAGAGCAGCAAATATATTTTTTCCAAAGTTGCATGCACATTATGGGCCATATTAGGACATTGTTAGCCAAGCTCAATTTACAGAAAAGAACACTGGACTAGGTGTCAGAATATTCCAGTACTAAACCAACTCCCTTGGAAATAAGTACCCATATAGTGGAAACTGATGTACACTAAGAGCTCCTGGCCCAGAATCCTCTGAAAAATTGCTTCAATTTCCCTTTTCTGCATACTAGAAATTTCCATAATAGTCCCAAATTTTCTTAGAATTCCTGGGATGGAACACATGTTCTCACACTATCACTCTGACCTGAGTTCATCTTTTAATATGCATTGTCTCAACTAAACTGTTAACAACCCAAAGATAAAATCCAGCTCTTTTCCCAACGTAAAACAATTTCTTCTTTTGTCAGGCATTTGAGGGAAGTAGACCATGCACCATGTTGCAAACAGAGCAGAGACACATGCCAGGTGTTTCCCATTCTGTAAAGTCTTTCCAATAATCTTGCCACCCTCGTCTCCCTGGCCTTCTGTTACCACCTTCAACTATGGGGCTCAGCCCTTTACTTGATCCTTCTTCCTCTCATCTCATCTCTCTTTTCAAAATGGCAATAACTGGCTCCTTGCTCCCCATTTTCTCTGACAGAGCATTTAAAAAATTTCTTTGGTCATCATTCTCCAGAAAATACAAGGTCCTAAAGAAACTTATCTCTGTAAATAACTGAAATCATCATGGTAACTAGCAAGATGATGCAAGACTCGCCTCCATACAGTAGCAATAAGAAAGACACTTCTCATCTTCACGTTTTTGAGTTGCTCATCTTAAAATGCCAAGGTTGGACTACAATCCCCTACTTGGGCATTCTCCATTCAGCCACTGGGGAGACAGCACTGTGCATGTGGAAAAGAAATGTCAGCATATTTGCATTTGGGCTAATGAACAGATCTGCTAATTGTATTTTATGTGAAATGTGAAATTCAAGGAAAACACTAGGGGATATTAGCATTGCTAAGCAGTGTCCTGTGCCATTTTAAAAAATATGTTCATATCTGCTCTGCTGCTAATCATCTGTGAAACTTTTGGGTAATTAGCTAACATATCTTAGTTTCATTCTTCTTAGTTTTTTATATGTAACATGCTGCATTAGTCTTGGTGACCTCTGAAGTATACCATAACCACTTTAGACACAGTTTAGTGGGATATACTAAAGCCAAACCAATACCCTTACACTTCTACTTCTAGGTATCAAGCCAAGAAGAAATGCATATATGTTCCTGCCAAGAGATGTATGAGAATGTTGATAGCAACATTACTCCTAATCACCCTATAGAATGCTGAATGGTGTTCCCCACAGATATGACTACATCTTAACCCAAGAACCTGTGATTGTAACTTTATTTGGAAAAGGAATCTTTGCAGATACAATTAAGTTAAGGCTGTTGACATGAGATCATCTTTGATTAGCAGGATGGACTCTGAATCCAATGACAAGTATCCTGATTTGTCATGAGACAGAGAGAAGAGGAAGAAGAGGATAAGGCTGTATAAAGACAGAGGCAGAGATTGGATTCATAAAGCTAGAAGCCTAGGAACATCTGGAACCACCAAAAGCTAGAAGAGGTAAGGAAGGATTGTCTCTTAGAGACTTCAGGGGGGACTTCTCTTAACCACCTAAATTTTAGGCTTCTGTCCTCTAAAACCATGAGAGAATACATTTCCATTAACAAAGCCCCAGGAAAACAACACAAGTTCCAAACTGAAAGCCATCCATATATTCATCAATAGTAGTATTGATATATGTCTCAGTTTGTTTTGTATTTCTATAACAAAATTCCTGAAACTGAGTAATTTATAAATAAAAGAGGTTTATTTAGCTCACAGTTCTGGGGATCCAAGAGCATGGTACAAGAATTTAGTTCTTTGGCTTTTGGTGAGGGTCTCATGGCAGATAGTATCTCAATAATTATGAAAGGGCTGAGCCTGTAGCTCAGGGGTAGAGCACTTGCCTAGCATGTGTGAGATACTTGGTTCAATCCTCAGCACCACATGAAAATAAACAAATAAAGTAAAAGCATTTTGTCCATCTACAACTACAAAAAAAATTAAAAAGAAAAAGGAATTATGTGTGAGAGAGAAAGATTAATCACATAGTAAGAAAAGAAGCAAGAGAGCCAACCAAGAAACCCAAATTCACTTTAAAACATCATATTCTTGTGGTAACTGATCCAGTCCTACAAGGCCTAACCCACTTTCTATGGGTGAGCATTCATCTCTTCTGAATGTGGTGCCCCATTAACCTCATCACCTCCCCTTTGCTCCCACCTCTAACAGATTCTGTCACCTCTCAGTTCTGCTGCACTAAGGAGTACGTCTCTGGCACAGAAGCTTCAGGCGACAAGGCATACTCCCATCACTGTAAGAGGTCATTGGCAGGATAGCCACACAATGGAATACTTCACAGTAATTAAACAGGATGAATTATCAACAAAATGTTAGATTCAAGGAAAACAAACTCAAAGTACATAATTCATGGTCTTACCCAAATAAACCTCAAAAGCAGGAAAGTATCGTCTTGTGATAATTGTCTGAAATTTTGGAATTACCTTTGGCAAGAGGCATTGACTGGAAGGGATCACGAAGAGCCCACTAAGGTGCAAGGGTTCCATTTAATGATCTGGGTGGTGAGTTGGCTTTATAGAAATACATGGAGTTATATACTTAAGATTATACACTCTATTGTATATATATTTGTTTGTTTGTTTTTAGGATCTAAAAACTACTTTTAATCTTAAAATGTTATTAAGAGAATTAAATATTTGGTTCACAAAAGCAGAGAGCATTAACCAGGGTTTGTGCTATGCTTTGAGCTAATACAGAAACAGGAATGATTGGTTATGGTATTTCTATGAAAAATACTTTATAACTTTAAAGCAGACTGGTTGTATCTAAATTCACATGTACAGTAAATGTCATAGTAAAGTTATTTAGGTTTCAAATGTTCACGTCTAAAAATTGCAAAACTCCCTCAAGTGTGAATTCTACTTTGAAAGCCTCCAAATATGACCCTATAAAAGCAGATTGACATGGACTATTTTATATCTTCTCATCTGTTCACGATATTCACTTTATAAGTCCATAAAGTCACCACTTTCACGGAGTCCCCCTTGCTTGCTGCTACATGAGATACAGTTGACTGTATCCACCTTAGGGCTGATGCATTCACATTGAGTTTATATTTTATTCATCACTAGTGTCTGTGTATGTGCTATTTTGTAAGAGTTCTTGTTTCCATATATGTATGATAACAATCTGTTTAGATTTTAAGCATTTTGAAACATTTAGCTTGTTAAGTTCCCAAAAAAACAGACAGTGGGATGAGGAGTCCTGTGCAAGTGATTTATTGAGATGAGGATCCTGTGGCAGATGGGTAATGAAGTAAGGGAAGCTGGACAGGGAAGAGGAGGAAGCCAAGCAAGAAATAATTCCAGGAAAGACCTGCAGAGGACATCCTTAGCCCGATCCCACAGGGAGCTCTGGTATGTAAATTACATCTTTGGGTTTCTAAGGTACCTGGGGGTTCACATATTCCCAACACTATCAGTCAGTAGCTTTTAGATAAAGCAGCTCCACTAATCCAAGGGCATCGTCTGAAGAAGAACCCCTGTTAGACTCTTTTAGTTAACTTTTGTGTCACCATGACCAAAATATGCAAAAAGAACAACTTAGAGAATGGAAAGTTTATTTGGGGCTGAGGGTGTCAGAGGTCTCAGTTCATAGATGGTTGACTCCTTTGCTCTGGGCTCAAGGTGAGGCAGCACATCATGGGAAAAGGGCCCAGGGAAGGAAAGCTGCTCAGCTCATAACAGGGTCAAGAAGCAGAGAAAGAGGAGGAAGGGGCTCAGGGAAGATGCGTGCTTCCAGGGCATGACCCCACTGAGCCACCTCCTCCAGCCATGCCCTGCCAGCCTACAGTGACCACTGTTAGTCCATTCAAACTAGGATAGACTGATTAGGTAATAGTTCCCACAATACAAACATTTCACCTCTGAATATTCCTGCATTAACAGGAGCATTTGGGGGACACCTTATATCTAAACTATAACAGACTCACAAGTACACTGAAGTTGTAGGAAGGGTGCATCCAAATGTTAAGGGGATCTAGAGGAATCTGGGTGGGGCCTGATCAGCATCCACTGGATCTAGAGGAATCTGGGTGGGGCCTGATCAGCATCCACTGCAGGGCCACACCACTCATCTGTCTGTGAAGGCCCCATTTACAGCTTTGGAACAGTGTTGTCTCTACCAGATATAGCATGGATTCAGCCATTCCTTCTCTGACCCCTGGACTGTTCTTGGGCACAGGGAATGATATGAATTTGCTATTCTTTGACTCCCATGCATAGATATTAGCTTGGGCCTCTCTTACCCTCCAAACCTATGAAAATCAGAGAAGGAGAATAGGTGACAAGTGGCAGGGCATATAATCTTTTCTCAAATACCCATCCACACCCAGCTTTTCTTTTCTCTCCTGTTTAAGACAGAATTGGGCAGTGATTGAAAATCCTGGTCCTATAGTAGGCATCCTGGATTTGAATCTCAGTACATGTTGTCCCACATGTTGACTTTTTTTTTTTTATTATAGAACATCTCTGTGTCTCACTTCCCTCCCTTTTTAAAATGGGACTCAGTCATAGCTACTTTCTGAGATTATTTTGAAGATTAGATATAATAAGTTAAACAGTATTACAGTTTAGATATTAGATGTCTTCTAAAGGCTCAGTGAGGGATAATGCAAGAAAGTTTAGAGATGAAATGATTATGAGAGTTTTAACCTAATCAGCACATTAATCCACCAGTAGGGATTAACTGTAAGCAAGCAGGTTACGGTTGAAGGAGGTGGGTCACTAAATGTGTGACTTTGTAGTTTATATTTTTATCCATGATGAGGGGTGCTGGCCCTCTTCCCCCACACACAACATATCTCTCTCTCTCTCTCTCTCTCTCTCTCTCTCTCTCTCTCTCTCTCTCTCTCTCTCTCTCTCTCTCTCTCTCCTCCCTCATCTCCTTTCTGGTGCAATATCTTGAGAGACTTTTCTCCTCCGTATCTTTCCACCATGATATTCTGCCTCATCTCAGGCCCAAAGCAATGGAGTCAGCTCTCTACGGACTGAGACCTCTGAAACCATAAATCCCAAATAAACTTTTCCTCCCCTAAAATCATTCTTGTCAGATCTCTTGGTCACAGTGGTGAAAAAGCTGACTACAACAGATGAATGAAACATGGTGTGCTCTTACACTAGGAGTGAACTTTCACTAAACATTTCTGGCTGTTTATTATTAAATAGCAAGGTTTTCCATTCAGTAACAAGAGTGGAATAGGAAGAGCCATATCTACCATGAAACTAATAAAGTTTAAGCTCCCAGATCTCTTACCTGATTTGTATTGGTGATCGGTTATCATTCTTTCAGCAAGAAAACACCTATCTTTGAACCAGGAAAACACCAAATCTTACAGAGACTTTATCTTAGGCTTCTCAGACTCCAGAACTGTCAGAAACAAATTTCTGTTGTTTATCAGGACCCAGTGTATGGTTCTCTGTTATAGTAGCTAAGACTATGGAATAAGACAAGGAGCAATTAAATAACTCTGCCAAGATCGTACCACTAATGAGTAGAACAAGGGCATTTGGCCCCAGATATACCTGTCTATTCCTGCTATAGCACACTGCCTTATAAAATTCGAAGAACTAATTTGTCATGAAGATGGTACACAGGCATGGATTTGTGTACACAAACATGTAGAATCTGCAACTCATTTCTTACTGATTTTCCAAGTTTTTCCTAATTTTTTTATTTTTTTTGTTCCTTTTAGATATATGTGACACTAGAGGGTATTTTGACATATTATACATACATGGAGTATATAACATCCCATTTTTTGTGGTTGTACATGACATTAGTTACACTAGTCATGTATTCATATATGAACTTAGGAAAGTTATGTCTGATTCATTCTATTGCTTTCACTGAGCACATGTTCCTGAGTACTGAACAAGAATGTAAAAGAATCATAAAGATAGCAATCGAGTTAGTACATTTATAAATTATTTAGTTCCTTCCATGGTCTTTTATTTTTATTGGTGCATTAATGTACAGAATAATGAGACTCATGCCATATTCATATATGCGCATAACATAATTTGCTAAATCTCTTCCCCAGAACCTTCCCTTTCCCTCTCCTCTCTCTCCCTGATCCACTTGTTCTACACTATTGATCTAACTTCTACTATTCTTGTTATTATCATCATTATTATTTTAACTAGTGCATTATCATTATATTTATGTGAATTCATTATGGTATGTTTGTACCAGGACAGCATAATTTGGTATATTCTATACCCCAGTACTTTCTCATATCCTCCCCTCCTCTGCCATCTTGATTCCTTTCCTCTATGTATTGTTTTCTCTATTACTGCCTCCATGAGAGTTCCTTTAATTTTCCAGTTCTTAAAGGGCATTTTACTGTACTTGTTTTATTTACAGCAAAGTTTGGTTGCTGCCCTTAAAGTGATGCATACATAGTTGCCCAATTATGGTAAATGCAATTTCATATTGTTATGATTTGGATCTGGAATGTTCCTCAAAAGCTCATGTATTGAAGGCTTGTTCCCCAATGCAGCAAAGTTCAGGGGTGGGTCTTTAAGGCAGTGATTAGATCATGAAGGTTCTGGCCTCATCAGTGGATTAATCCATCAATGAATTAATAGCTGGATTGTTTGGAGGTGGGACCTGGTTGGACGAAGAAGGGCACTAGGGTCATGCCCTGGAAGAGTTGAATCTTGCTTCTGGCCCCTCTCTCTCCCTCTCTCTACTACCTGGCTGCTGTGAGCTGAACAGCTTTCTTCTACCATGCTCTTCTGCCCTGATGTTCTGCCTGATTTCAAGCCCAGAGCAACCATAGACTGAGAACCCTGAAAACTTGAGCCAAAATAAATCTTTCCCCTCTAAGTTGTTCTTGCCAGGTATTTTGGTCACAGAGACAAAAAAGTTAACACAATATTATAATCACACTATTATGCAAATGGTGTGCTGGGAGCCTTCCCTTTGTCCCTGCAGAGTCACTATCCACTTCTCTCCTCTCTGCTGTCACCTGATAGAACTAACAAAACCTTACATACCTTACAAGAAAGCATGGAATTCAAAGGTCAACAGGTTCAGCTCTTCCCAATCATGCTGCTGTAATAACTGAAATTGATTTTCCAAAAAACGTCAAAATTAAACAGGTTAGATATGATTGAGCAAACATCTCTCGGGTGCTTGTAATAAAAAGGAAATTCCTTGTTTCATAATGTAATAAAAATGTGTTTAAGATGTTATAGAAAAATGTGACCAAAGAGAGATGAAACTGTATTTTTAGATGCCCCCTAACAGAAGCACATGTTAAAATGTCATATTTTAAAAGTTCTGGAGATAAAAAGTAAGACGGGGTGCTTAAAAGTACAAAATGGGTATTTTTAGCTGTGGAAATGTATAATGGAAAACACATGTAGGAGGGAATTGATTAGGTAGGCAGAAAAAGAGCAAACATCCAAGTAAATACAGTACATTTGCTTGGGCAGAACCAGGGGGAGGGAAGAGGAATGAGAAGGTAAAGCAAAATAAAATCACTTTCAACAGGCTCCATATATTTTTGCCAAAAGAGAAAAGGGATGTATTTTGGGAGTGGTGGTGACCCCTAGAATGCCCTTCCTTTTTCAGTAAAAATTTTACCCACACTGAAGGCTCAGTTCCATAGCGTTTTCTTCAATTGACTGACATGGCCTTAGACAACTAACCTGGTTGGGATTCACTTCTCCCTATCATTCAAAATAGCCTCTCACTTCTTAGGTGTAGGTTTGCTCTTTGCAGCATGTGTCCCTCTTTGGTCTGTCCCCCAGTGCCTCTCCCAGACACAGCCCTGTATGCTCATTGACAGTTCACGTGTGTGTCATGCTGCACCTGACCTGGTCCATTTCTTCTAGCAGAAATATCCTCATCACCCTCTCCTCCCATCCACCTGTCTTTCTCCCACTGGTTATTAAAGATGAACCCATGGTACCTGGTACAGTATGACTCCTTTATCGGCCTCATTCATGCAATTCCCATGACCTGCTAGGTGCTTTTCAGCATACAGATTACCACATGGAATCTGAATCATCTTACTTACTGGTTTCTCTCATCCAATAAACTGAAGTTTCTAAAGAGTATTGAGCTATATTTTATTTATCCTTGTCCATCCAGAGCTTGACTGGGACACTTGTGATGAACACTTGAGGGGGATCCCTGTTAAACTAAATCAAATTGAACATATTAAATGTGGTATTTGGATCAATATATTCCTAAAATCTTCCTTGGCTCCCTAGTTCTCAAATCTCTGCCCCAGGGAGTTTTGGACATTATCATTTGCTCATCTCCAGATACCTTTACAGGCAGAGAGGAAGGCAAATAGGGGGAATCCAAATTGCCACTAATTGTCCAAGAATTGCATTACATCCACAGACTAGTAACTTAGCAACACTCAAACCAGAACACTTTTTAATGAGACTTCGTTAGTACTTCATACAGGGGGGAATTAATTTTTGTGGATGATCATTTATTTTATGGCTATGGTAGACTAAATCACCTACTTTGTACTTTTCAGATTCCCCAGACTGGCAGAGGGTCCCGGACTAGGCTCCCAGAAAACTGGGTCACCTATGATACAATGTCACATCTTTAAAATTTGGCAGGCAGTTTGGGGAGGGAAGAGGCTGGGCACAGCAATCAGATGAATTTACTGTGGGTAGATGGCGATTTGTTACATTTTGCATTCTCTGATGTACAATGTCTTTGATTGCTAGCACTGTCATTTTCAGGTTTGACATCTTTCTATGGAGAACATCTGTGGCATGCAGCAACTCTCTTCATACCGGCGGAAAAAAAACAGACAAGACACTGCTAATTTTTTTTTTTTTTTTTACTCAGATGATACAGCGACATATACCGTGACAGTTGTACTGCATCTGGGCTTGAATTATCTTTCAACTTTGACAATTACTGGTTTCTCATCATGCTGCTTTCTCTTGGTTTTTCTAATTCACACCTTTGGGTCTACCTGGATTTCCAAAGCTTTGCATTGAAACCAAAATGATGGCTCTTTCTTTTGCATTTCTTTGAAGGACATGGCCTTTTAAATATGGCTTTCTGCTAAGCACAAAAACAAGGGTCAGCAACGTCATCCTTCCCCCATTCACCCCTGTTCTTCTACAAATGTTCAAATGTGCTCTACTGTTGGTAGTCCCTTTATCTCAAAACCTACCATAGTCTTCAAAAGCTACAAAGCTTCAAAACCAACCATAGTCTTCAAGATGTTCTAGGCTATTCCATAAGGAAAGGAAGATTTGCCAAATAAGCATGTCTTTACCAAAATGTGGGAATTCTGTGTTTTAATTCCTCCCTTTCCACTCATACACGATGGCTTTACTTGTGTGGTTACTCTTTGCCAGGAGTGACATCAAATGAGTCCCTGTGGGAAGAATTTCAGACATCAATGGCAGTTAATGATGGATTAGAAGCTCTTCTATGTACCTACAAATAACTGTGGCCCCACCTTGTCCCACATTGCCCAGTGTGATGACAGAGCACTGCACTGGTGTCTAAATATTAGTTGTATAATATCTAAATTGTTGTGAGACCCTGAGCATGATGATTTATAGCTCTGGCCACAGTTTTCTCAAGTTTAAAAGAAAGGAGTGTATACTCAATGGTATCCACATTGCTTACAGTTATAAAATGCTACATCTTAGTGAATAATGACAACTAGGACATTTTGAAAAATTTCCTACACCTTGACATACAGATGGTAACAAAACTAATGAAACTCACCCTGGAGATGTATTAACATGAAGGCATCCTATTTGTTTTCCACTAAGTGAAATGCAAATATGAAAAAATACAAATAACAAAAACAGGATATGGGTCTCATTGTGGTGTAGCCATTTCCCCCCATCTTTTTGGTTTAGATTGTTTTCAGTGATTCTCGTTTTGGTCTACACTTTGTTGATGACTAGGCAGGCTGTTCCTAAGAGAAACCACTATCTCCCTAGAAGTTTGGTTTCTGGTGATATTTATTTCAGTTTGTAGGATATGGGCCAACTCTCATCAGACACTGACCTTTTTTTAGCCATGCAGTATATTGGAAGGTGTGTGGCAGATGAAATGATGACAATTCATTCTCTTCCCACGAGGAACCTGGTGTCCAACTCATGCCAGAGAATGATGAAGCAGGGACTAACTATTCAAGCCCTTCCTAAAGGTCTCATTGTCAAGGTCTGTGCAAGATAAAATGTTGGGTTTAACCCTTGAGTATGGGGTAGTTTGTAATGTAGAGATAGGTACTGGAATGAGCCTTTAGAAACTCTGAGAAAGGAGACAGTTATCCTTCTTATGCAAAAATGATGGTATCAACAGCGGGCCTTGTGACTCAATGCCTCTTTCCCTTGGAATCAACAAGATGTTCCTTTATAAAGTCAAATATTTGTTTCTGCTAATGAAGTCATGGAGGCTTGCTATTACCAATCATTTGGAAAAGTTTGATGGATCTAAAATCCCAGGTGGAGTGTGTTTGGACAGAAAATGTGGGTAAATTCTTCTGCTTGAGGCTGGGAAACCATGAATCAGCAAAACATCACTTTCCTTGAAAACAGGATTTGAGGAGTTAGACGTCATCAATACAGCATCCCAGATGGGCATAGGCAACCTGCTCTCCAAAGATGCTCCATGATGTACTGACTGGCCTGCCCATGCACAACCTCTCTGCTGGACTTTGCTCTGGGCTCAAGAAACTTCAATCAGCTTGAGCCTTTTCTTTATTAACTTTTACAATACTTTTCTATTTTAACTCTCCACTCAGTTGGCAGAGGGTAAAATTTTAAGGACTTTAAATTTTTTTTTTGCATTCCTTTATTTATTTATTTTTAGTCATACATGACAGCAGAATGAATTTTGACATATAATACATACATGGAATGTACATACATCAATCATATTGTCAATTCTATTCTGCTGCCCTTCCTATCCGCCTTACTTCTCCCTTCCTCTTCCATCCTTTCTCTCTATCCAATCTAATGTGACACACCTTTTTTTTCTTTTTCTCATTACAACATCATATATGTATTCTGTATAACAATGAGGTTCCCCTTCCATCTTCCGTGTAACTCCCCTTCTCCCTCTTTTTCCCTCCCACCTCTCTTCCCTATTTAGTGGTAGTCTTCTTCTCATGCTCTTCTTCACTATCCCATTTTGAGTCACTCCCCTTATATCAGAGAAGACATTCGGCATTTGTTTTTTAGGGATTGGCTAACTTCACTTAGCATAATCTGCTCTAATGCCATCCATTTGCCTGCAAATGCCATGATCTTGTTATTTTTTAGTGCTGAGTAATATTCCATTGTGTATAAATGCCACATTTTTTAATCCATTCATCTATTGAAGGGCATCTAGGTTGGTCCCACATTCTAGCTACTGTGAATTGTGCTGCTATAAACATTGATGTGGCTGTGTATCTGTAATATGCTCTTTTTAGGTCTTTTGGGTATAGTCCAAGAAGGGGAATAGCTGGGTCAAATGGTGGTTCCATTCCCAGCTTTCCAAGGAACCTCCATACTGCTTTCCAAATTGGCTGCACCAATTTGCAGTCTCACCAGCAATGTATGAGTGTACCTTTTTCCCCTGCATCCTCGCCAGCACTTATTGTTGTTTGACTTCATAATCGCTGCCATTCTTACTGGAGTTAGATGGTATCTTAGAGTAGTTTTAATTTGCATTTCTCTGATTAGAGATGGGGAGCATTTTTTCATGTACTTGTTGATTCATTGTATGTCTTCCTCTGAGAAGTGTCTGTTCAGGTCCTTGGCCCATTTGTTGATTGGGTTATTTGCTTTTTTGTTGTTTAACTTTTTGAGTTCTTTGTATACTCTAGAGAATAGAGCTCTATCTGATGTTTGGGGGGGGGTAAAAATTTGTTCCCAGGATGTAGGCTCCCTATTAACCTCACATATTATTTCTCTTCTGAGAAAAAACTTTTTAGTTTGAATTCGTCCCATTTGTTGATTCTTGGTTTTAACTCTTGTGCTATAGGTGTCTTATTAAAAAATTTGGGGCCTGCCCCCACGTGATGAAGATTAGGGCTAACTTTATCTTCTATTAGACGCAGAGTCTCTGATCTGATTCCTAGCTCCTTGATCCATTTGGAGTTGACTTTTGTGCCTGGTGAGAGAAAGGGATTCAATTTCATTTTGTTGCATATGGATTTCCAGTTCTCCCAGAACCATTTGTTGAAGATGCTATCCTTTCTCCATTGCATGTTTTTAGCACCTTTGTCTAATATAAGGTAGTTGTAATTTTGTGGATTTATCTCTGTGTCCTCTATTTTGTACCATTGGTCCACCCGCCTGTTTTGGTACCAGTACCATGCTGTTTTTGTTACTATTGCTCTATAGTATAGTTTAAAATCTGGAATCGCAATACCACCAGTTTCACTCTTCCTGCTTAGAATTACTTTAGCTATTCTGGGTCTCTTATTTTTACAGATGAATTTCATGATTGCTTTTTCTATTTCTACAAGGAATGTCATTGGGATTTTGATGGGAATTGCATTGAATCTGTAAAGTGCTTTTGGTAATATGACCATCTTAATAATATTAATTGTACCAATCTATGAGCAAGGTAAATCCTTCCATCTTCTAAGGTCTTCTTCTATTTCTTTCTTCAGGGTTCTGTAGTTTTCATTGTATAGATCTTTCACCTCTTTTGTTAGGTTGATTCCCAGGTATTTTTTTTTTTTTTTTAGGATATTGTGAATGGAGTAGTTGTCCTCATTTCCATTTCAGAGAATTTGTCGCTGATATACAGGAATGCCTTTGATTTATTGGTATTGATTTTATATCCTGCCACTTTGCTGAATTCATTTACTAGTTCTAGAAGTTTCTTGGTTGAATTTTTTGGGTCTGCTAGGTATAAGATCATGTCATCGGCAAATAGTGCTGGTTTAAGTTCTTCTTTTCCTATATTTATGCCTTTAATTTCTTTGGTCTGTCTAATTGCTCTGGCTAATGTTTCAAGAACTGTATTGAATAGAAGTGGTGAGAGAGGGCATCCCTGTCTTGTTCTAGATTTTAAAGGGAATGCCTTCAATTTTTCTCTATTTGGGGGTGGTATATTTTTCAGTGTGCAGGGGAAAAAAATAGAGTTAAAAATACAGAATTCCTACGTAAACCTCAACCACTCCAATTTTCCCTATTTTTAACATCCTGAATGAGTGTGGTACATGTGTTATCCTTGATAAGCCAATGTTGATGCATTATTATTAACCAAAGTTCAGAACTCACATTAGGTTTCACTTTTTGTGGCATACATTCTGTGACTTCTGAGAAATACCTAATGACATGTATCCACTACTACAGTGTCATACAAGTTTAGATTTACAGAGTTATTGCAAAGAGAGTTCAGTATGCCTCATATCAAGTTTTTTTTTTTATTACAAGCATCTTCTATTATTAAAGATCATTTAGCCAAGTGTGATGGTACATACCTATAATCCTAGCAGCTTGGAGAAATATCAAGAAAAGTTGATATTTCTAACTTTAATGTGTTTATCACTACAAGAAAACTTGATATTTCTAACTTTAATGTGTTTATCACTATAGGTATAAACACATTAAAGTTAGAAATATCAAGTTTTCAAATCCACAAGCATGGACCTTTTTAAATTTTTTAATCATTGTTTTGCAATTTTCTGTATACAGATCTCATATAGACGTTGTTAGACCAAGTGTTTCTTTTCTGGGGATGCTATGGTGTATAGTACTGTTTTTGAAATTTTTAAATGCTGATTGTTTATTGTTGGTATGTAAGAGAGTAATTTATTTTTATGTATTATATTTTATTATCACTATTATTTTGTATAGCATCTTGGTATCCTGAAACCTTGAAGCACTCACATATTACTTTCTTGAGTTGTTTTTCATCAATGCTTCAGGGTTTTTCAATATAGATAATCATGTCATGTATAAATCAAGTCAGTTTTATTTCTTGCTTCCCAATCTATGTGCCTTTTGTTTTCTTGGGCTGTCTTATCACACCAGCTAGAATTTCCAGTATAATGTTGAATAGGAACACCAAGAGAAGTCATCCTGCCCTGCTCTTGATCTTAGAGGAAATGCATCCAGTTTCTCACTATTAATTGTGATGTTAGACGTAAATTATTTTGTAGATGTTCTTGAAGACATTCAGTTCTCCTCTATTTCCAGTGGTTTTTTTTTCTGTTTTGAGTTTTTAACATGAACCAGTGTTATAATTTGTCAGTTTTTTTCCAGATGCTTGATATAATCATATGATTTTTCTTATTTAGTCTGTTGATGTGGTAAATTATACGGATAGTTTTATTTTAATGTTGTACAAGCCTTGCATACCTGCCATAAATCCCACTTAATTGTGGTCTAGAGTTCTTTTTACACCTCACTGGATTTAATTTACTATGGTTTAATTGAAGTTTCTATGTTGATATACATGAAAAATGTTTGTCTATAGTTTTATTTTCTTGTCATGTCAATCTACTTTTGGTATTGAGTGGCAACAGCCTCTTACAATATTCCTTCTGTTTCCATTTTCTTTATGACATTGTGAAGAAAATTGATACTGTTTCTTCTTTAAATATTTGGCAGAATATGCAAGTAAAACTTCTAAGTCTAATAGTTGCCTTTTTAAAGTTTATTGATTATTGAATCAATTTATTTAATAGATATAGAGCTACTTAACTTATCTATATCTCCTTCTATGAGTTCAGTAGGTGGCATCTTTCAAGAAATTGGTGCATTATGTAAATATCAATGTTTTGGTTACAGTATTGTTTGTATTATTCTCCACTTATTTATTTTAATGCACTCTTATTTATTTATTTTTTCAGTCCTGGGCATTGAACCCAGGTGCACTTTACCTCTAAGCTACATACCTAATCCTTTTTTAAAATAATTTTTTTGAGAAAGGGGCTTGCTAAGTTGCTAAGGTTGGCCTCAAACTTGAGATCCTCCTGTCTCAGTTTCCAGAGTTGCTGGGATTACAGGTGTGTATCACTATGTCCAATTGTAGAAGTAGTTTACTATCCTTTTAAATGTCCATCTTTTATATCTGATTTGGAAATTTTTGTCTTCTTTATTCTTGATTTTCCTTGCTAGAGGTTTATCAATTTATTGATCTAAGACACAAGCTTTTGGTTTAATTGATTTTCTTGTTTCAGTTGCATTGATTTCCACTCTGATTTTTGTTTCTTCTTTTATTCTGCTTGCTTTAGGCCTTAACATCTTTTCAGTTTCCCCTGGTTGAATATTTACACATCTTCCTTATTTCCTCATATATGTATTTAACCCTATAAAACTCTAAAGCACTGCTTTCAGTACATCCCTCCCTCACACCCTTCTTTTTGTGTATGGGAGGGGGTACTGGGGATGGAATCCAGGGGCACATGACCACTGAGGCACATCCCCAGCCCTATGTTATATTTTATTTAGAGACAGGATCTCACTGAGTTGCTTGAGGCCTTGCTAAGTTGCTGAGGCTGGCTTTGAACTCTCGATCCTCCTGCCTCAGCTTCCTGAACTGCTGGGATTAAGGCATGAGCCACCGCACCTGGCCCACAAATTTTGATGCTTTTTTCATTTTGATTTGGTTCCAAATACATTTATGCATATTTCTCTTGATTTTTTTATTAATTGTGTTATGTAGATATATACATATTCTCTCAATATTTGATGATATTCCAAGTATATTTCTATTATTGTTATCTAAGTTTAATTTCACTGTGTTCTGAGAATATTGTATGGATTCTATTCTTTTGAATTTGTTAAGATATGGTTTATACCTTTTAATGTTGTCTATGTTCAATAATGTTCCATGTAGAAGAATGTGTATTCTGTTCTTGTTGGATGCAAGAATGTGTATTCTGTTCTTGTTGGATGCAAGATTCTATACATTTTAATTAAATCAAGTTGATTAATAGTGCTATTCAAGTAAACTATATCTTTAGTGATTTTCTACCTGCTTAGTTTGGTTACTGATGGGGAGGGTTAAATTCTCCAGGAAGAGCAGTAGGTTGTCTGTCCCTCACTTGGCTATGTCAGGTTTTGCTTCCTGTACTTTGGCACTCTGTTGCTGTTCTATATTCCTTCAGGACTGCCGTATCATCTTGGAGAATCACCCTACTTATCATCATGGAGCACCACTCCAGACAAGGCCCCTTGTTCTAAAGACTGCTTGGTCTAAAATTAATATAGCTACTCCAGTTTTCTTTTGATTAGTATTAGAAGGCTATTATCTTTCTCTAGTCATTTAATTTGCCAATCTTTATATTTAAAGTGAGTTTTGTATAAATAATATATCTTTGGGTCTTGTTTTCTTATCTGATAGTCTCTGTCATTTGGTTGGAGTAGTTAGATGACTTACTTAAAGGGATTATTCATCTGTTGGTTTTAACATATTTTATAACTCATTTCTTTTTCTTGCAGTTTAAAATGTACATCTGTATAGCTTTCCTTTATTTCTTCTCTTGGTGCATCAATTATATTTCTTTTTAAAAAATATGTGGTTTCCTTAAAGCTTACAACATACAGCTTTAGGTAATCTAAACCTACCTTCAAATAATACTAAATTCTGCTTTGCATGTTCTACTGGTACATGCAAAGTTCCTCCCTCCCAGGCCTTCCATCGTTGCTGTATTTACTTCATTTATCCAAATGCTATAATTCCTAATACATTCTTACCATGACTGCATTAGCAAACAGGCATCTTCTAAATCAGTCATCTACATCTCTCTAATATGCTGATCCACATCATTTCCTTCTCCCTAGAGAAATTCTTTTAACACTTAAGGCAACACAGGTCTGCTAAGTTTGAATCCCATAGTATTTATTTGTCTAAGAAATTGTTTATCTCTCCTTCATTTTGAAAGAATTTTTTTGCTAGATATATAATTCAAGGTTGATGGGATTTTTAATCAAAGCCAAAATTTAATTATTTCCTAACACTCTCTTCTTGCCTATGTAGTTTCTACTAGGAAATCTGATAGAATTTTTATGTTTATCCTTCTACAAGTGGTATTTTTCTCTTTTTTCAGGATTCCTTTCTTAGTCTTCATTTTTTTCCTTTTTGCATTTTGAATATGATGCACATAGGTATGAGTTGTTTGTTGTTTTTGTTTTGCATACTTATTATTCTACTTTATGATACCTTAGTTTCTTATATTTGTGTATTAGATTCTGTTATTAAATTTGGAAAACTATCAGTTATTATTACACATTTGAATCATTCTCCGGCTCCATTGTCTCTTTATTTACCATCTCATATTTCAGTTACATACATGTTTTGAAACCACCCTATAGCTCTTGAATTTTCTGCTCTGTTTTTTAATCATTTTTTTCCTCTTTGCCTTTCAGTTTGGGGCGACCTATTTTCAACCTGAGTCTTTCCTCAGCCTTGTTGAGTATACTCGGGAGTTCATCAAAGGCATTCTTCATTTGTTTACAGTTTTTATTTCTAGAATTTTCATTTGATTCTTTTTTGGAATTTCTGTTTTTCTGATTGTATTATTTGTTCTTGCCTCTGCCCTTGTATGGTTTTCCCATTAGCTCCCTCTACATATTAATCATAGCCATGTTAAACTTTCTATCTGACCTTTTCAAAATCTGTATGAGTCTGGATCCAAGGCCTGGTTTGTCTCTTCAGACTGTGTTTTCTATTTTTTCTTTTTTGGCATCCCTCATAAGTTTTCTATTGAATGATGAACATGTTGTATGGGGCAAGAGCTTGTAGTATGCTGCAAGAATACAATTGTCCCCTTAAGTCTGTGGTTCCCAGAAATTTATCCTTGTCATACTAGTCCACATTAAGCCTCCAAAAATTCATCAAAATAACTATTTAAATCTTTCTTAACATTTAACTAGTTTATGATGTCCACTTTCTGTTCAAAGTAAGCACACTTCAGCTGTAACTCTCAGTATTCATCTTTCTCTCCAGATTTTGAAGTGGAAAATTTGTCCTGAAAATTCAGTTCTATCATGAATCCAAGAAAAGACATTGATTTTCATATTTCCCAGAGTTTTTTTCATTATAAGGAGAAAACTTCCAAGCTCTTTAATGGTTTTAGGTTCTACAGAGACAGCATTTTCCAGACAAAGTCAGGCCTGTTCTTTCTGCAAGAACTATATTAAAATTGCTGCATGTTTTTTTTAAAAAAACATACTTTTATTAACAGTATGAATATATAAATTTGCAATGCCAACCAATAATGTGAACTTAAGCACCAAACTGTATTTTCTCTGTTCACTGAAGCATATATTATTCAGACACTATTTTAGAAATGTAATAAGAAAATCACAATTTTTATAAAAACCTATGAGTATATATACAGTTTAAACCCTAGTGGACCCAGGAAGAACATTCTTCAAAGAGAAAGTCTTATTACTCATCCTAGTTTCACTTGAAGAAAACCATGGGAATCCTATAAATTAAATGAAATACTCTATATGTACATGATAAGAGATGCTGGAAATCTTCTCTGTGAGAAAACCATGAATATCTTGTTGACTTAACTCCCCAGGACTTTAAGATTGAAGAATTGAAAACGGTTTCTTATTTTCTATTCTACTTATAGTTTTAGGTTGCCACAGATGAGAAAGTTTCATGGATAAAGAAAAAAAAATTTAAATCTCTGTATCTCAGCAGAAATAGAAATCCAGATAGCAAAAGGTAGTCTGTGGGAATAGACATTAGGAAAGACACTCTGTGACTTGTAGGCTGTGTACAGAGCCTACATGGGCTCACCAGTGTTCTCCTTGTGGATATCCATCCTTTGCCTTCCACCTATCACAGCCCTCCTGATTTATCTGGTTACACTATGGGGCATGTGACATTTCTCAAATGATACGATTTTTGGAATGCAACAATTTTAGATCTAGGAAAGACTTTAGAGATAAAATATCTCTTACCCATTTCTCAAAAGAAAAGGCTAACACTCTATAGGAGTTACAAGACCTGCCCAAGCTTATCGACAGAAGCAAACAGAGGTCTCACATTGTTGTACTTACTGCCATATTTCTCCTTGTAACACCAAGTCACCCAACAGATCACAACCCTGAGTGTCTTCTACAGGGACTTGCTAAATCTCTGGTTTTATTTTATTGGCAAAGGGAGACGTCTGAGGGAAGCTTGACTCACTTCTCATTTCAGCATGTTCTCTTTAGCTAAGCTGCCCTTTGAGTCACGTGATGTTTTTCCTTTGGGCCTTTAATTGCTGTTGCACTACACATAAAAATAACCCAAGTTCTTAACATGAGTATTTGCAGCAAGAACACTTGATTATATCTCTCTTTATCAGTTATGTCTGCAAAGGCCACAGCCCTGTGCTCTGGGGGCTTTTCTTCTGTGTGTGGGAAGTCAGCTTCTCCCTTGATAATGAGCAGGTTAATACCTTCTGCTTATATAACACGCTCCCTTTCTTCTGCAGATAAGATGAACTCTTGAGCTTTGTGGCAAGGCTGTGACCAAGCTAACTGCCCTTCAGATGGAGTTAGAAAAAAGGCAACCTTCCTATAATTATACTCACAGGCTCCTGGCTGAGCACCTGTCCCATAGCTCCAATTTAGGGGCTGGATGCCCTTGTTTATTGCATCTTTCTCCTTATGGGTGTGATTCTGTCCAGCTTTTATCCTGGGACTGTTTGCTCTCTGCATCCAATCCTCTCTCCAACTTAGTCAACATTTGTTTTCTGGATCATTACCACTCTTCCCTTGCTAGGTATTAACCTCGATTTTATATTTCTTGCTCACTTTCATTCCCTTTTAATTCTCCCACTGTTAAATTTCTTTCAGCACTTTGTAATCAAAATTACCATTTATTTCTACCAGGATCCCTTGAGCTGGCCCCTTGCTTCCTGTGAACAATGCCTCTGCACACACAAGTGTTACCTTCGAGCACACAATTAGGGATTCTTTGACATATGTCATTTTCTTTTCTTTTTTGGTAGATGCTTTTTAATGAATTTTTTCCACCTGGAAAAACAACAGGGAAAGGAGATAAGGATGTTATTTAGAAATAAATATCTTCTAAGTTCATCAGCTTGAAAGAAAACTTTTTCCCTCTGACAATGGTCAAATGATACATGATACATTTGAAATCAGTGTCTTAAGAACTTTCCTGCCTCTGGCATAAATAAGAAACAATTCAGGCTTCATACCTGTTGCTCTCTTTGCCTAGAAAGCTCTGGATTCAACTCTTGGCCTTGCTAATTTCTGCTTAGAGTCCAAGCCAAGAAGGAGAATCACTTCTTTGGAGAAGCATGTTTCAGCCCTGAAGTCTAAATTGTATAGTTTTATTTGATCCCCAGGAATGAAACCAATGATCAAGAGGAAGAATGAGAGGAAGTCTGTCAGTTTCAAACCTGACCCCACACCACTGACCCAGGGCCAAGTGACTGGTGACACAAACGGAGAGAAGGAAAGAACCAAAGTTAGAAACTGTTTGGGCAGTAGTGGAAGAAGAGAGAATCAGACTGAACTTAGCTGATAGAGAAACTGCATAGTGAGCTTATTAGTGAGAAATACCTCACTTCTCTTAGCCAGTGAAGGGAGAGCTGTGGTGGGAAGGCGATATATAAAGATCACATTTAAAGTTACAGATTTTGGAAACAGAAATTCCTGCATCTTCGTTTTCTTGTATTGCCATAGAGGAACACCTGTGAAGCAAGATATATATACATATATCTCTCCAAATACAGAAAAAATCATTACTACATGAATTCATAACTGAATTTTACCAGATTTTTAAAGAACTAACCCCAATATTCCTTAAATTATTACATGAAATTGGAAGAGGGGACAATGCTTCCAATTTCATTCTATGAAGTCATTACCACCCTAATTCCCAAACTGCATAAGGACAAATCAAGAAAAGAAAACTATAGACCAATATCCTTGATGAACATAGTTACAAAAGGTTTATTTTATTTATTTATTTATTTTTTGTACCAGGGATTGAGCTCAGTGGCACTTAACCACTGAGCCACATCCCCCAGCACTTTTTTGTATTTTATTTAATTGCTAGTGATGTTGAACTTGTTGACTGATTTGTTGACTGGTCATATTTCTTCTTCAGTGAAGTGCCTGAGTTCCTCTGGCCATTTATTGATTTGGGTTTTTTTTTGTTTGTTTGTTTAGTTTTTTGTTGTTGCTAAGTTTTTTGTGCTCTTTATTTATCTTGGAGATTAATGCACTGAGGTACAGATGGCAAAGATTTTTTTTTCCATTCTGTAGGCTCTTTCTTCACATTCTTAATTGTTTCCTTTACTGTGAAGAAGCTTGTTAGTATAAATCCATCCAATTTTTTGAATCTTAATTTTACTTTTGCATTTTACAAGTTTTGTTAAAGAAGTCAGTTCCCAAGCTGACATGATGTGTATTTGGGCCAATTTTTTCTTCTAATGGTCTAATGCTTACATCCTTAATCCACTTTGAGTTGAGTTTGTACAGGGTGAGAGAGAGGGGTTTAATTTCCTTTTGCTATTATGGATTTCCAGTTTTTCCAGCACCATTTGTAAGAGGCTATATTTTCTCCAAAGTATGTTTTTGGTGCCTTTGTTTAGTATGAGGTAACTGTACTTTGTGGATTTGTCTCTGTGTCTTCTATTCTGCAAAATTGGTCTACATGTCTGTTTGGGTGCCAATACCATGTGGTTTTGGTTACTATAGCTCTGTAGTGTAATTTAAGGTCTGCTATTGTGATACCTCCTGCTTCACTGTTTCACTGAGGATTGCTTTGGCTATTATGGGCCTCTTATTTTTCCAAATGAATTTTATGACTGCTTTTTTTTATTTGTACGAGGAATATCATTGGGATTTTAATAGGAATTGTATTAATTCTGCATAATGCTTTTGTTAGTATGGCCATTTTAACAATATTAACTCTGCCGATGCAAGAGCAGATATCTTTCCATCTTCTAAGGTCTTCTTCAATTTCTTTCTTCAGTGTTCTGCAGTTTTCATTGTAGAGGTCTTTCACCTCTTTTGTTATATTCATTCCCAAATATTTTATTTTTTAAGACTATTGTGAATGAGGTAGTTTTTATAATTTCTCTTTCAGTCAACCTATCACTGATGTATAGGAATGCAATTTATTTGGTTGTTAATTTTATATTCTCTACTTTGCTGAATTCATTTATAAGTTGTATAAGTTTTCTAGTGGAGTTTTTTAGGTCTTCTAGATATAGAATCATGTCATCAGTAAATACGGATAATTTGAGTTTTTCTTTTCCTATTCATATCCCTTTAATTTCTTTGTTCTGTCAAATGACTCTGCCTAGAGTTTCAAGGATGATGTTGAATAAAAGTGCTTGGCATAGGGGCATCCTTGTCTTGTTCCAGTTAGAGAAAATGCTTTCTATTTTTAATCTGTTTAGAATGATGTTGGCTTGGGTTTAGCACATATAGCTTTTACAATGTTGAATATATTCCCACTATCCCTAGTTTTTCTAGAGTTTTGAACATGAAGGGGTGCTGAATTTTGTGAACTGCTTTTTCTGCATCTATTAAGATGATCATATGATTCTTGTCTTTAAGTCTATTGATGTGATAAATTATATTTGTTGATTTCCATATGTTGAACCAACCTTGCATCTCTGGGATAAACCCTACTTGATTGTGGTGTGCTATCTTTTTAATATGATTTGGATGTGATTTGCAAGAATTTTATTGAGAATTTTTATGTCTAAATTCATCAGGGATATTGGTCTGAAGTTTTCTTTCCTTGATGTGTCTTTGTCTGGTTTTAGTATCAGGGTGATACTAGCTTCATAGAATGAGTTTGGAAGGATTCCTTCATTTTCTATTTCATGGAATAATTTGAGGAGTACTGGTGTTTATTCATCTTTGAAGATCTTATGGAACTTGGCTGAAAATCCATCTGGTACTGGGCTTTTCTTGATTGAGAGGCTTTTAATGGCATCTTCTATTTCAGTGCTTGAAATTGATATGTTGAAATTGTGTATGTCCTCCTTATTCAGTTTGGGTAGGTCATATGTCTCAGAAATTTGTCAATGTCTTCAAGATTTTCCATTTTATTTTAGTATAAATTTTCAAAACAGTTTTTGATTATTGCCTGTATTTCAGTAATGTCCATTGTGATATTTCCTTTTCCATCACAAATTTTAGTAATGAGTTTTCTCTCTCTTTCTCTTTGGTAGCATGGTTAAGGGTTTATCCACTGTATTTATTTTTTCAAAGAACCAATTTTTGATTTTTTTTCAATTTCATTGATTTCAACTCTGGTTGTAATTATTTCCTGTCTTCTATTGCTTTGGTGTTGATTTCTTCTAGGGCTTTGAGATATAATGTTAGGTTATTTATTTGGCTATTTTCTATTCTTTTAATGGCTGTGCTCAATACAATAACTTTCCTCTTAGAATTATCTTCATAGTGTCCCATAGATTTTGTGTCACTATTCTCATTTACTTCTAACTATTTTTTATTTTATCCCTGATTTCTTCTGCTATTCATTGGTTATTTATTAATATATTATTCAGTCTCCAGGTGTTAGAGTAGCTTCTATTTTTTGTCTTATCATTGATTCCTAATTTCATTCCTTTATGGTCTGATAGAATGCAAGGTATCTCTATTTTTATTTTATTTATTTATTTTTGTGTTTTCTAAGAGTTATTTGTAGCATGAGATATGGTTTATTTTAGAGAAGGATTCATGTGCTGCTGAGAAGAAACTGTATTTGATCATTGATGGATAAAATACTCTCTCTATATATATATGTTATGTATAAATTATTGATTGTATTATTTAGTTCTATAGTTCTTTGTTTAGTTTTGTTTGGAGCATCTATTCAGTGGTGAGAGAGTTGTGTAAAATCACTTAGTATTACTGTGTTGTGGTCTATTTGAACCTTGAAATTGAGAAGGGTTTATTTGATGTATATAGATACTCCCATTGTTTTGGGCATAAATATTTATGTTTGTTATGTTGATGTCTTATGGATATATAATTCCTTTAAGCAGTATAAAATGTCCTTTTTTTGTTCTTTCTAATTAAATTTTGTTTGAAGTCAACTTCACCTGATGTCTCAGGATTAAAAACCCCTGCTTGTTTATGAGATCCATGTGAGTGGATCTAGTCTGGTCTAGGCTATTGGTCATGCTTTACATTGGATTTTTAATTTGGTTAATTGATTTCTTCATTTCAAGGGTTTTGGCTTGATTTCTTTTTACAATATTTATTGATTTTTTTCCATTCTTTCACCTTCAGTCTGTGGATGTGTTTGCCTATGAGGTGAGTCGCTTGAAGGTAGTATAATGTTTGGTCTTGTTTTTAATTCAATCAGCCAATCCATGTCTTTTGATTGAAGAGTTTAGGCCACTTATATTCAGAGTTCTTATTGAGATAGAATATGTATTTCCAGTCATTTTGGTTTATTTCTGGTTTCTAATTTAAACTAGAGTCTTCTTTGAGTGACAACTATTCTTTTAGTGTAGCTCCTCCCTTTGCTGGTTTTCACTTCTTTTTTTTCATTTCATCTTCATGAAATATTTTGCTGAGAATGTTCTGTAGTATAGACTTTCTAGATATGAATTCTTTCAATTTTTTTAAATATTTATTTTTTAGTTGTAGTCTTTATTTTACATTTATGTGGTGCTGAGGATTGAACCCAGTGCCTCGTGCATGCTAGGCGAGCGCTCTACCACTGAGCCACAACCCCAGCTCCTCAATTTTTATTTATCATCTTCAAATCTGAAGCTTAATTTTGCTAGGTATAGTAGTGTTGGTTAGCACTCATTTTCTTGCAGAGTTTGGTATATATTATTCCATGACCTCCTAGCTTCAAGTGTCTGGGTTGAGAAATCAGCAGAGATCCAAGTTGATTTCCCTCTAAACATAATCTCACATTTTTCTCTGGCAGTCTTTCAAATTCTACACTTATGTTGGGCATTTTCAAAATAATGAGCCTTGGCGTGGATCTGAAGTAATTTTGTATATTTGTGGTCTTGTAAGCCTCTTGTATTTGATTGTCCATTTCATTCTTTAGGTTTGGGAAATTTTCTGATATTATTTCATTGAAGACTGTAGATTACTTTGGTTTATATTTCCATGACTTCATCTATCCTGATAAATTTTAAATTTAGTCTTTTTATGTTATTTCATATTTCTTGGATGTTCTGTTCATGGTCACTTAACATCTCTCCATGGTCAACTTTACTTTCAAGATTATGTATTTTTTCTTCATTTCTTGAAACTCTATCTTCCAATTGGTCTAGTCTATTGTTCATGCTTTGCATTGAATTTTTTAATTTGGTTAATTGATTCCTTCAGTTCAAGGATTTCTTCTTGATTTCTTTTTACAATCTCTATCTCTTTATTGAAGTGATCTATCACTTTCAGAAATTTCTCTGATTTCACTCCTTACATTGTCCTTTACTTTGTGGATCAATTTAACTATATATATTCTAAACTCCTTCTCTGACATTTCTTCCACTGTGATGTCAATTGATTCTATTATTGGAGCATCGTGGTTTGTTGGGGTGATTTTTCCCTTGTTTTTTCATGTTGTTTGTGTCTCCCCACCTAGCATTGTGGATCTGAAGAAGTTCAGTTTTTACCCTGTAGACTTATGGTGTCCCTGAATGTTTCCAGAGATGATTAATACAGCAGCCAATGAAAACAATATATAGCCTTAAACTAAATAGCTCTTATTAAGATGTATACAGTTTTGTCACAATAAAAAGGAATGATATGTTCATTTATTGCCTACAATAAAAACAGTAAGTTTGCAAAAGTGTTTACAATTTCAAATTGTGGATAAAGTAAAAGTGGTGTAGAATGTGATGTTTATGAGGAACGAGGAGAGAAGATAGGAGTAAAAAATTAATGAAAGATTGAAAGAGAGAATAGTAGAGATTAGCTGTTAGCAAGAGAAAAGAGAGAATTGAGGTAAACAGATAAGTGAGAGAAAAATATATAAAAAGTAAAAATTTTATACTGGAAAGAAAGAAGTAAAAATAAAAGAATACAAAACAAAATTTAAATATACTAATCAGACACATTGGTCTTCAGTAAATTGATATATGAGAAATATTGGTTTCAAATATGGTAGAAATGTGAGAGAGAAAAAATCTTGATGAAAAATTGAACAATTATTTCCATTGGAGTTCAAAAGATTCTCAGCTTCCCTTCTCAGCAATTAGGTGGAATTGTCTGTAGTATGATGCTTGCTCCACCCTTAGTGTGGGGTTGCTAGTGTGAGAGGGTTAATCCTGGAAGTGGAACTCTTGGAGTTGAAACTCCTAGAGGTGGGGCTTAGGCTGCAGTCTCTTCACTAGATGCCAATCCAATGTTTGCATATTTTAAATCAGTGCATCTCCAGGGCCCAGCAATTGCCAGTCTATGCTGGAAGACTGCACCCCAGAATCTCCTTTGGGTTGCATTCATGCATATAGAAGCACAATACATTGCCTGGGACCCCCTGATTACTGGTCTCTGAGCTAGTTCTTAGCCCAATACATTACCTGGGACCTCCTAATTACTGGTCTCTGATTCAATCACCAAACTCAATCTCTACTGCCCTCCTCTTTTGAATTGCTACTTAGGAACTTCTCTCCTGGCTGGTCCTGAAAGCAGACAAATTGGAGGTAAGAGCAGGCAGGGGTAGAGAGAGGGGATGGAGCTGGGTGCTTTTCCGCAATCAGAATTCCTCTGTGTAAACCTCTCTCCATGCTTAATATTCTCCTGGTCACTTAGGCACACACTCTGTCATGCAGTATGGGTTTGCCTGGCTTGTTTTTCATGCCAGACTTGGGTCTGCCAGCAATTGGCTCTCCCGGCTGCCAGCCTCCATGCCATGGCTACAAAATGAGAGAGATGATGGCTTCTTTCCCATACAAGGACATTGTGCAGCACACCCTTCTGTTTTAGTCAGGCAGTGACTCAGATCTCTAAACTCTCCATACACACCTGAAACACTTCAGTCTTCCCAAGAATGGGGGTTCCTTTATTGATTTACAGTTCTCACTTTTTCTTCCAGCTGCTACTGTGGTTGTGGCACTGGGGATTTCTCCTTTATTTTATTATATTCAATCTCCTGAATCCCGAATCTGTTTTGAGTGTCCCGTATTAAATTCCAGTAAATTCCCCCCTAATTTTTGCTCATTCACCACCTTATTGAAAATCCATCTGTCTGCTTTTTTTGTTTCATGCCACGGAGCTGCTAGGGAAGTGTCCTCTCTATTCCACCATCTTCTTTTCTCTCTTTAGTTCATTCTTCTAAATATGGATATCCTGTTTCCTAGGACCATTTGTTAAAAATGCTATCTTTTCTCCAACATTTTTTTGTACCTCTGCTGAATATCAGATGACTATATCTATATGGGTTTATATATGTGTCTTCTATACCATTCCATTGATCTTCATGTCTGTTTCAATGCCAATATCATACTTCTTTCATAACTATAGTTCTGTAGAACAATTTGAGATTAAGTGTTGTTGATGCTTCCAACATCATTCTTGTTCAATATTGCTTTGGCTGTTCTAGGTCTTTTATTTTTCCAAATAAGTTTTGGAACCAGTGTATGTTCTGTCAACAAATAGGTAAAGAATATTTATATATTTTAAAAAATATTTATATATATTTTAAAATTCATGCAATTTATTTATAGTATATATAATTTATACATAAAATAATATAAATATTGTATACATAATTTTTATATAATATATAATTTATATGTTTACGTATAAATCATATTTATATATATAATTTATATATTTTTATGTGAAAATAGATAACAAGGTAATTTATTGTGATTAAATATCAAGAAGATTTATTATTGGTCCATATATATGACAAAATTATGCGATTTTCGGTAAAATGGGTAGAACTTGAGAGCATCATGTTAAGCAAAACAAGTCAGACTCAAAAAGACAACTACATTATGTTTTCTGTCATATGTGAAAGCCATTGGGAACAGAAGATAAAACAAAGGATAATTTTATGAAGGGGATACCCATAGAGTAGAAGAAGGGAATCAGAAAGAGGAGGAGGGGTAGTTAAGGGGAAGTATTGGGGAGTGGAATTCATCAAATTGTATATGCATGTACTGATATGCCACAATGAATCTCACCATTCTCTACAATTAATATTCACCAATAAAAAAGGAGATGACAGAGGAAAGCATTGTGAGAGACCCCAGAAGTCTCAGTCAGTGGTATCAATAATTTGTATCTCTTTGACAGGGTAAAAGTTCCAACCTCGTTTTAACCTGCTTCTGTTCAAATCATCCACTGAAATGTCTCACTCACTTGTTCAGATTCTGTTTTCAGCAAGTATATGGAAGGCCAAGAGAATTTGAATAGTCTTATGCCAATGACATTGGAAACAATAATTGGGCTTTGCTGTAAGATACGTTAGTATCTTGATACAAAAAGCCAGCAAGTGATCAGTGTGCTAGCCTGCATGCCTGAAATTAAAAATCCTGGATTATGGCAAATTCACCAGAATGTATGGCTACTTTCCCAAAACTAGATCTCTGGTTACACATGGTGATCCAGAAGTTTGCATTGCCCCATGAAGCAGTGGGAAGCCCTTTCCTGCCCCTTCAATCTCGATAGGCTTTTGTTAAATAGAGCTTAGCAAAAGTGGTTCTATGGCATTCCAAGTCTGGATCGTACAAAGCCGCCTGGCTTCCACCTGGCCCTTACTCTTTAAGAGGTTCACCCCATGAGCCTGCCACCATGTTATAAATACGAGCCTCAGGGCAGTGCCACGTGTAGGTGTTCTGGCTGGCAGCCACAGCTACAATTCTAATCACCAACCAGGTCAATCATATGAGTGAAGCAGGCTCCAGATGATTCAAGCCTTAAACTTTGAGCCTCCTTAACGAATAGTGAGTAGAGCAGAGATGAGTTTTTCTTAGTCATAGCAAACCTGCAGAATCATTAAAGAAATAAGTACTCATGTTGATTTAAGACACTAGGTTTTGGGGTACTTTTTTCAAATGAAAATAGATAACTAGACAAGAGGCAACATACCTAATTTTGGCAAGTTACTCTAATTTTGCCATTCAACTACATGAACCTTGCATTTATTCTTTATGTTCCTAGTGTTTATGATCCTTGGATTTCAGTTCTAGTGTGTGAGAATATTCATACCTGCTCAGAGTCAGTCTGGTATGCTGGGGGCCTTGGTTGACTTTACGGGTTCCTGCAGCTCACCTGCATATATTGTAAGGCAGGTGAGCACTCCCTAGCAAAGAACCTTTGTCTAGTTTTTTCTTCATGCTCCATTGAAATTATTTAATGTACATTTATGACCACAACTTTCTACTCATTCTCACTCCCTTGATGATTTTCCTCTGTTGCATAGAATTAATATGATATTCATGCTGCTGATTGTAACATTTTCTCTCCAGCCTGGACTTCACCCTGACCTCCAAACCATCCTCCTGTTCAATCTCTACACTTGGATGAACAACAGGCATCTCAAACTGACATCTCAGATGCTCAAAACTGGACTACCTTTTGCCACTTCAAAAATGTTCCTTTCAAAGATAGTGAATGAATCAGACATAACTTTCCTATGTACATATATGAATACACAACCAATGAAACTCCACATCATGTTCAACTGCAAAAATGGGATCCTAGTTAGAATAAGTTATACTCCATGTATGTATGTCAAAATTCATTCTACTGCCATGTATATCTAAAAAGAACAAATTTTTTAAAAGAAAAAAAAGTTTCATTCAATCTTTCTCATCTCAATAAGTAGCAATTCTATATTTCCAGTTCACTCATTTTGAAAATATTTGACTCCCCCTCTCTACTTCCAAGCTACCATCAAATACTCTTAGCTTTCCCTTTGAGATATATCCGGAATCTGACCACTTCCTGCCTCCTTGGTTACCACGCTGGCCAAAGCTCTCACTGTGACTCACCAAGATCATTGCCATTGCCTCCCGCATGACCTCCTGACCTTGGTCTTTCCCCCTTACCCTCTGGTATGCTTTCCTCCACAGCAGCCTGATCATATCATTTCCTCAATCAAACCCTGCCTTACGAGGGAGGAAAGCCCATGACCTTTCTGTGGACAATAAGCTCTCACATGTTTTAGTTCCCTGATTTTCCTCTGACCTCATTTCTTACATTTTTTTTTTCTAGATGACTCTGTCCTAACCGCACTGACTTCTTGTTGCCTTCACATAGGTGCTGCAGGTTTCTACCTGCAAATGTATGCGCTTGTTGTTCCCTCTACCTAGACTACTACTTCCCCATTTATCCATAGGAATCGTACCTTCTTCTCCTTTTAGGTCTTTGCTAAATATCACCTTCTCAGTGAGACTTCCTTAACTGCCTTTTCTGAAATCCTACTTGCATCCCAACCTACCCATTTTCTCTCTCTCACTTAATTTTCCGAAGGACTCAACCCATCCTCTGGCACTGTCATATTAGTTTATTTATTATCTGACTCCATGTGCTAGCCTTAAGTTCTACAAGGAAAGGTATTATTTTTCTTTCTTGTTCACATGTTCATTAGGTCCTCAGTGTTCATAATGATGTCTGGCATATACTACATGCTCAATAAATATTTGCTGAATTGACCAACATTGATAACTTCCAGATTTCAACTTGCAACCAAAGACACTTTCGAGTTAAACTATATATCCAACTGCCTAATAAATATCTCAAATTTGAAGTCCCATTAATCCTCAAAATATTGCAATCAAGTTTTAACTTGTGATCTCCCCTCCAGATCCCCACTGTATTTTCTGTTGGGGAATGATGTCACCATTTACTCAATTTCTCAAGTTCAAAGTCAATGCCAACCACGCTCTCTCCAACATTCCATTCATCAGAATGGCTAATAAGATCTATCTTTTAAATCATCTCCTCTTCATCCTCAATGTTTTGATTTTGGCATTTCTTACCAAAGATTCCCCCGATGCACTCTCAACCCATAGGACTGTTCTTTCTTCTCCAAATACTTCCAGGGTGACAAAAGTGAAAGGCAACATAATCACACAGTGGCCCTTTTCAGAAGTCAGCATTGTCCATCTCCTAGACATTGAAGCCTGAAATTATGAGCTTGGGGGTTGAGTCATCTTCTCCTTCTAGACCCATCGTCTGTTACATTTCCTTCCCAATACATCTGCCTGCATACACTCCTCGGGCTTCCGCAAGACCATCTCTCCCTCCTACACTGCTTGGACTTCTCTGTTCTCTCCATTTCAATACAAAATTCCAGGTAAATTGCCACATCTTCAAGAAGTGAACTCTCCCACTTCTATTAAAACTCCTAAATATGGATTGTTCTGTGTCTGTACATTTCCTTAAATTCTCCTGCTATTGTGGTTATTCCTGTGCTGCTGGGGGTGGGGAGAACACATCCTCTACTTCATCTCAGAATCACCTGACTTAAGCCAGTGCCATGACCTTAAAGAAATGTGGACTCAATGGTAGTTGTGAAGTGAATGGTTGACTTCCCCAACCCGAGGCCCTGATTGCATGCTGCTGTATTGGATCACCAGAGCTACATGTCATTCCCACTTGTTATCTATTCCCCCTTTCCACCTGTTTAGAGAATACTTACATTACACGCTGCAGTTTTGCATCCAAAAAAAATCACAGAAGGTTCTGAAAATATCAGAAACCTCTAAATCCTTAGGAAAAAAATAATTCATTTGTTTAGAACCAAGTTGGAAGGTCGAATCTTTTCATTGTAGATGTCTATATAGTATGTCTAACTACTATCTATCTATCTATACATGATTTAGATATATGACATATAGGGAGGGAGAGGAAGAAACGGAAGGTGAGTGAGAGAAAGAGATTATAAGGATGCTCATGTGATTATGAATACTGACAAATCCAAAGTCCTCCAGGTAAGTTAACAAGCTAGAGACCTAGGAGAAGTCAAGAAATTTAGTTCATATCTAAAGGCAAGAAATCTCAAAATCGTAAGCTTCTTTTCAAATTCAAAATCAGTAAAAAAAATTTTTTTCAATTTTTTGATGGAGAGTCAGCTTTTTGTGCTATTCAGAACTTCAACTGATTAGATGTGGCCTACCCATCCATCTTAGGGAAAGCGATTTTCTTTACTGAATATACTGATTTAGCTAGTAATCTCATCCAGAAACACCCTTGCAAAAATACCCAGAATTAGGTTCTCAAGCGCCTGGGAATGGATAACTTACTCAATTTAAAACATAAAAGTAACCATCACAAATGGCAGTTTTAGTACATTATTGGACCTCTTTTTACCAGTTGTTGGAGCTCCTCCTTTAGCTTCTGAGTACTTGGCTTCTAATGGTCTGTGTCTATGCATCTCTGCAGAGGATGTCCTAGGACTGTGGAGTCCCGTTGCCCACTTAGAGCATACAGGCAGCAAGCATAGGGAACTGGGGGTTCCTTGAAACTTACCTTCTCCATTGGAGCCATTGACTGCACCCAACTGATGACGCAGGATTGTGAAACCCAGCTTCCTTCAGGTTAAGACCTTCTTCACCTGCTTACTGTGTCTGCCTGGGATCAGATTCATTCTTCCATAAAATACTTGCTTTTAGGACTGGAGTTGTGGCTCAGCGGTAGAGCGCTTGTCTCACACATGTGAGGCACTGGGTTCAGTCTTCAGCACCACATAAAAATAAACAAAATAAAGGTACTTGTCCATTTACAACTAAAAAAATACTCCATGCTAAATAAATATTAACTATTAAAAATACTTGCTTATAAAATATTATCTCAGGTTCTGCTTCTTAGAGGAAACTTCCCTGAAGTTGGTCCCTATTCAGACTTTTAGAAGATGATCCAAAAATGTCCTAAAAGCTTTTGCACCATCAAATGATCAATTAAAAGCATCCTTTGTGTTTAGTATTACTAATATGAACCAAAAGCAACAAAAGAGTTGAGAAGGTATAAGCTTCGGATTCATGACAAACCTCTAGTCCTGGTCTTTTGTGGGGACAAAGAAAGTCAGCCTTGCTACAATGTCCGTGTTAAATTGCATGCTTTACTGTGAAATAAAAAACAACAGGGAAACTACCAGCTCTAATAATAAAAAGATCCAGTTAGCCTTTAATTTATATATATGCTGATTTATTTTATCATTGCAAGTTACTGGAGAGATATACCATTCTTCCCCAGAACCCCCAATGACCACAAAAGGTAATTACTGAAAGGGCTCTGCTCTGTTCATCATGTGGAAGTGTCTCCCGTCTTGAAATGATTTAACCCCAGGGGGCTGCAGGGCTTCCTCTGAAGAGAACTGAGAGCAAGAAACTCTCCTCAATGAATGGAATATGCCTTTTCTTCACTTATCTTTACGAACTTACTTTTCTGTGTAAGTGGTACCCAGGAGACTGGGAGACACAGCCTTTTAAAGAACCTGATGCTAAATACTGTCAAAGAAAGCACTTTAAAAAATAGTCACACGATGCTCCTGAAGCCAGGATGTTTCAAGGGATTTTCTGCTACTCAATGAATCTGGGTTGTCAATCTGTGGAACTTTGAACATGCGTGCGCACATGCGTACACGTACACACACACACACACACACACACACACACACACACACAGAGTTAAAAATCTAATCCCTAGAGTGTTCTGGGACAAATGCTGATATACTACGAGAAAGAAAAAGGAGAGAGGACTCACAAATGACTAAATAAGCATTTTATTAGTCATGGTAAGTGGCCAAAAGACAACCAAGGCCATTAAACATCACCTCCCACAGTATGGAAATGGAACCACGTGTTGGGGATTTTTGAAAGTTGTCAACCGTTTTAGTCAGGGATGGAATGTGACCCCATGACATCTGTAGAAAGATCACTGGGTACAATGTGTGGCCCAGTCCCTGATGGAACAAGAATGGAGGCAGAGAGGCTGAACCCAGGCTGCTATGGTGTGATGGTCCAGGTCAAAGGGTGAGGGCCAGAATATAGGATAGGAGAAGAGGGCAGCTAATGGTGGCATTTGTTGTTATAACCGGCAAGAAGTTATCTATAATATCCCTGGAAGTGGAGACACTGCTATGGCAGGAACCAGAAGGCCAGTCTCTTGGGGCCTTTCCTTAACTCTGAGATGAGTGCTGGGCATGCTGTAGTGGCTCAGTAATTACTTGCTGACTCAGTTGATAAGACATTCATCTATCTTCTCAATCATTCTCTGGTAGAAGGTCATTACAGGCAGTAAAATGATGAAACAGCAAATAATGTAACTTCAGCGGGTCCTCATAAATTTTCCAAATCTCCGTTTCTGCATTTATAGAATGAGTGGGCTGGATGGGAATTCTTACAGATCACCTGCAGCTCAAATAGCCCATGTCAGCCAGCTCTTAGGAGATTGAGGTAGCCACTGTCTTCTCAGGAAATGTTGGCTGAATCCTTGGAATAGGATCAGACTTGAAGAGTGACTGCTCTCAGCCCCCCTCCAAACCCAGGGCTAACAGAGAGCTGCATTTATTGATTATATTTGTGCTAGTTACAGGCCCAGGAACAGTTGTTCTATAATTCCCTTTAGTGGAGAAAAAAAAATGCACCCTATCGTGTAGAGGAGGGCATGCTGATTTTCCAAGGTAGGTTCACTGATGGTATAAAATTGTGTTTTTATTTGAAGTGAATTTCCAGCTGGCTGAATTTATGCTGCCTTTGATACCTTGTTCCGTGCTTTAAATACAACCTCCTTCTCCTGGCTTTGTTTTCCCCAATCCCTGAGAAGGGATTCCCAGATTGTTGATTAAAAGCTATTCAGCAACAGCCTGCAAGTGTTTCCCTGATAACATTCTCTTTAGTGATTCGTCAGGTGCAAGTAGAAGCCTGTGCCCTGGGTCATTCCATACAGGTGTCACCCACTCTGGCCTCGTCGAACCTTCCAGATTGTGCGGACTCAGAACCTAAAGGGAGAGCAGGAGGTTTCCCAGCTCCAGCTTGTCCCAGACTTCACCCTTGCTGAAATCTCTTTCCAGCACACCATTTCCCTTGTCAGTTCCGTGAAGTGAGTAGGAGGCTATATGGCGAACACTGTGTGCTCCTGGTTTTAAGAGGGAAAGGAAGGCAAGCTTCTGCACAGTTCTGCAGAGATTTCCAAGTTAATCCATGAAGCCTATGTATAGGAAAAGCAGGGTGTGCATATAAGTGAGTCCTCAGGGCTGGAATTTCCCTCCACAGAAATGCTGGCATGAAAAGACCCCAGGACTAGTTTTAACCATGAAGCTGTCTCATGCATGACATTGTGAAGAGGTTGCACCTAATCTCTACTCCCTCCTCCAGCTCTGAGATTCCTAGAACTGTACACCTCATAGTGAATGCTTACTATTCTCAATCAGCAAGGACGGAGAAGCCAAGAGAGAAACATCAGAGTCCTCGGGTCCCTTTGGCTATTTGATTGGGTGGGAGCTGTCCAAGGTGCTAAGGAACTAGAAGGAACAGAATAATCTACCATGAAAACTAGGGAATTTCAGAACATGAAAGCCTGCTCTTAGTACATCGGATCTAAATTGGGACAAATGGTCACCGCTGGAGAGCAACATCCCTTGGGTAAAATGACCTGCAAGAGTTTCTCTCTGTTCCCCTTCCTGCTCCCCACGATCACATAGTTTTTCTGTCTCTCTTGTCTTTAGGTACTGCCTTAGTTATATAGCCCTTGACAGGTTCACTCCTTAAGACGCACTTAGTATCAAAGTACCTATGTGGTAGATTATTGCAGTTACAGCTGCTTTGCCCATGCCCTCCAATAATTCCCTCCCATGTTGATTCTGGGCTTTGCCACGTGACTTGTTTTGGTCAATGGGGTATTAGCAATCATAATGCAGTCAAAATACTCAGACCTTAGGACACCATCTCTTGCCACTTTCAGGACTTTGAAATTTTCTTGCAAATCTATGTTAGATTTGGATAAGGAGAGACCACCTGGAACTGAAATGACTTATTCCTGATGAGGCTGTCCTAGACCAGCTGGACCTCAGTCCATTTAGCTGCTGATCACAGACATAAGAGCAAGCCCAACTGAGACCAAAACATACTCTCAGCTGAGATTATTCCAAATTGCCAGCCCACAGAATCATAAGATAAATAAATGTTTTAGGCTAACAAATTTGTTACGCATGCATCCATTCATGCATTTGCGCACACACATACGTACACACACACACACACACACACACACACACACACAAACACATACAGTGGAAACACTGTGACTTAGAATAGAGAAATGGTCCCAGGTAGGTGCTGTATCTGGCATATAATAAATAATAAATATTCAATGGATGATAACTACTACTATCCACTAAAGGGGGAGGAAAAGAAGTAAGAAAGATACCTGTGCCCTCAAACATTATCCTAACTCTGACTATGTGGGTAAACTTGCCCTTTGAAATGAGAAGAGAACAATTGAAAGCAGTGTGTCTGGGAGCACAAAGCTGCTTGTTACTAATATTTGAATATTCTCACTAAGGCTTTTTCACAGTGCGTACCTGAAGAACAGAAATGATGATTACATGGAGAACCTTGTTCTGACCCCTAAGATGAAGTGGGTAGGTTTGATTTCTTGTTACCAAGGTAACCTCTCTCAATAAGCCTTGAAAAGATAATTGCTCTGTGTGAAGACTTTTGCTTTGCATCACACACCAACACAGTTCACAGACAATGCATTTATATAAGAAGCGACAGACCACCCTGACTGGGTGAGGAGCAACGATTCAAAGTACAGACATGCATCTATAAAAGAACTTAATCAGCACTGGTTTGTGGAAGTCTCATCTCAATACATAAGAAAGATACTAGAGCTATAAGTGTTTTAAAAATAAACTTGTCTCGTTTTACAAATGATGAAACTGGGTCTCCCCAAAAGTTGAACTATAAGCCTGGTGTCTCGGAGAATGTTAACCACAGAACTGTTACAAAAAATTAGGTCTCCTTCGAGGGGTACTAAGTCAGATAGGAGCAAGATGCTCTGGAGTACTATGGCACAGTATGATGACTGTATGTAACAATTATATACTATACATTCAAAAAGCTAAAAGAAAGAATTTTCAAATTTTTCATCATAAAGAAATGATTAATGTTTTTTGTTTGTTTTTGTTTTTGAGTACGGGGGATTGAACTCCAGGGAACTCAACAACTGAGCCACATCTCCAGCCCTATTTTGTACTTATTATTTAGAGACAGGGTCTCACTGAGTTGCTTATTGCCTTGCCATTGCAGAGGCTGGTTTTGAACTCATGATCCTCCTACCTCAGCCTCCTGAGCCATTGGAATTACCGGCATGTGCTTCTGTGCCCAGCTAAGAAATGATTAATGTTTGAGATAAATATGTTTAAACCAACTCAAACATAACACACATGTACACATACAGAACATTACATGTTATCCCCACTAAAATGTACAAGTTTTATGTTGTGTACCAGTTAAAAATAAAATCTTTTTTTAAAGGTAAAGAAATATTGTGTCTCTTAAACCCCAGTCTGTTGTTCTTCTTATCACTTTCTATAGTTTTTATGACTTATCTGTCAATGAGTCAGAATGCATTCTTAAATAATATTATCTTTAATTATTTAAGGTAGCATTTAAAAGACCAACAACAATTCAAAACTGATAGAAGCACAAATTAAAGTATAATATAGTTCTTTTATCAAAAAATAAGCCTGATTAACTTTTTCCTATAATTCTTTCCAATCACTTTCCTACAGATGCATCATGTATTTTTAATAAAAGATATCACCTTGTATTCTACTTTAACCTACTTTTTACCTTTAATACTTTATTTTAGTGTGTGTCCTGTGTTCTTAAACATTCATTTACAGCATTATTATTTTGTGTCTCTTCACAGTAGCTTTTATACATGCAGACTCAATGAACTTGAGTGTCAAATCAACTATACCCTGCATTTCTTTTGCCCCAAAGGTCAGCTTCAATTTGCTCCAGACACAATTCTAATGAGTCCTGGAATCCAAAGAGAAAACCACCTTAGTCACAGTATAGGTAAATGAAGTCAAAACTCATAGCTCGTAGATATCAGGGAAGTTGCTCAGTGTTATTTATGAGAAATGTGTGTTAAAATTGCCTTGACTGTTTTTCTCTTACTAAATTGGAAAAGGTCAAGGAGTCTAACAACACAGTATTAGAGAACATGAGGTTAAGGAAACCAGCTCATGTATTGCTGACAGGCAGGAAAAACGGTACAGCCTCTATGAAGCACAATGTGGCCATATCAAATAAAATTACCAGTGCATGCGCACATCTTTCAATTCAGCAACATATTGCTAATTCTAGGAAGTATCACTCATATTCATCTTCCCAAGTTTTAAAATAATATAGGCTTGAAGCTATGACTGCATCATAGTTTCTAATAAAGAGAGATTGAAAACTTCTTAAATGTCCATAAATAGGGGATTGATGACTTGTTCATAGAAGGCACAGAATGCAGAACAATAGAGCTAAAGATTGTAGCCTTTTTTGGACCCTTATGGGACAAGCGCCAAGAATTAATATAAGTAGGAAAAGCAAAAGACAGGATGGTACATAGTGTGCTGCCATGGATGTGAGATGAAAATTCTATTCAATAACTCCAGGATGCTCAAGAGACACCTTTGTCATTCAGAATCCTGGGTGTCATGGAAACTGATCTCTTTGAACAGGTAGTGACTCGGGTCCAAATTTCAGTGAATCTCCACTGATTTGCAGCAAACAATTTGTGTTCATTGTGTCGCTTTGAGTGTTTATACAACAATCTGATTTGCTTTTTTTCTGTCCTGCCCTCCCCTGCCCAGATCCTACTTTCCTCATCAAGAAGGTTGAGCAAATTCAACAGGGTTTCAGACCACAAAATAGTAACTGCTGTGTTAAACTAAGATTTGAATCCTCCGGGACAACATTTATACTTAGACTTTTGTAAACAAAAGTCCCTTTGATTTGACCCCAAAATGAGCCCATAGAGCTCTCCAATCAAATCATGAGGTTGGAATTAGAGGGGAGATTATTCACCATCTTCTCAGTTGCTAATTATTACTGGCCATCCATGATTTGGGCAGAGGAGTTCTCCTACAAAGAGAGCCTGAGCAACTGATACAGGAGAGCCTGGGCTTACAACCTAGTTATATACTGGATAGAGGGAAGTGTTTTCCCTAATGCCTGTTGTTTTCCAAGCAGGCTCTGACCTTTAAAGGGTAAAGCAATAAGTCTGCTGTTACAAGGAAAGAGTCCAACTGCTGCAGCCAGTTACTATCAGCTCTGTTCTGCAGAGCTGGCCGCATGACTCAGGGCACTGGGCCTCATACTATTCTTCTCTAATTATTGTGACTTTATCTCTTCCTTTTGCATTGTTCTTCTTGTAACCCAAGATTTGATCTTCTGCACCTTTCTACCTTCCACTCAAAGTACAGATCATAGCATTAGATGGTTGAGCCACCTCTTCAGATATTCAGTGACATGGAAGTCCATCTTGTTACATTATTTTTTTTTTCCTTCTACATGTTCATGAATTGATGGAGGTCAAGAATCTGAAAGCCTAAGTTCTCAAGATAAAGACTTCCACTAATCTTTGTGACATGTGATGTTCCATGGCAAACACCGTCTGGATCTATCCCTTCTACAACCTTTCAACACTCACCTGTTGGTACTTAAAGCACATACCAGTAGTTCTGTGCCTGAGAAATTGTTTTTGCTGTGCATAAAAATGTCAGAGTCTGTGTTTCTGGAAGCAGTTCTCCACTAATGATGAACACAAAGTTGGCCCCTAAATAACTCAGTTTTTTTCATCCTTCTTTTGTGATGACTTGGGTATGTTTGCACCAAACTTCAGAGTTCTCCACTTGTATTACACTCCAGTTGCCCAAAATGGAAACCTGCTTGATCATACACATAGTGACAAGTGCAGGAGAGTAAGAGTAAGAGTTTACTGCAGCCCAGTAAGAGTTTCATTTTTCAGTAATATGATAGAGCATAGAGTGAAAAGATCTAACATCTGTAACCAAGATTCCAGGGAGAAAACTAAGAGGTGCTGGGTCAGAAGCAATAACTGAAGTGATAATGACTGAGAAATTCCCAAAACTGCTGAAAAAATTACATTAATCCTCAAATGCAGATAGCACATTAATTCCAATCAGAATTGATACAAAGAGACTCATCTGTAGACATATTCTAGTAAAACTTGAAGTCACAGGTTTTTTTTTTAAAAAAATAGCCAGATAAAAAGGCAAATATATGACAGTTAGAAAGACAGCAGCTATATCAATGACAGTGATAGGACTATGGAATAAAATTCTCATAGTGCTAAGAGAAAGAGAACTGTCAGAATAAAATTGTACAGCTAGTCAAGATAAATTTGGGGGGAAGGAAGATTACATTAAAGAAAAACATTTTCAGACAAACAAAAAGGAGAATTTTTGCCAATAGACTCCAGCTAAAGAAACTTGAAAATAAAAAAATATATATACACATAGCTAGAAAATCTGGGGTGCAAGAAGGAATGGTAAGCAAATGATAAACATGTCATAGTAAATGTAAGGAGTTTAAAAATAAAGTATTAATGGAGATTACAAAATCCCCTAGAGAGATGTGTATTTATGTGTGTTTCTATCCAATGAGGGAGGAGATTTAACAGCAAGGTAGAGCAATAAATACTGCTTTAATTGATTGGAATTTTCCAAAGTCCCTCCCTGAGCAACAATCTGGATGCACATGCAGCTTTTGGAGACAAAAGCTTAAGCTAAAGAAAAAAAATGAGATAAGTGTGGGATGTATTCCCTGGTGTCCCTTTTGAGGTAATGATGAGGATAGATCCACTGGTTTTAGGTCATATGCCCTGGTTCTCTCCCTTTGTTTTCTGATAAGCAGAGCCTAATATAAGATTTGTCAAAACATCACTTTGCAATTCATCAAGAAGTCGCTTACAGAAGGTTTGCCTTCTTTTGGAGGATTCTTAAGCATGTAAAGAAACTCTTTAAATAGTTCTCATGCTCATTTCTTTATTACTCTCATAACAACTGCATACAAAGTGACCTGGAGAACACAAATGAATGATTTCAGTTCTTTAAATCAGAAGTTCATCCCGGTTCTGTCACCAGGGCTGCATCCTTTTCTGGTAGCTCTAGGGCAGCATCCATTTCCTTGCTCATCTGGTTGTTGATGGAATTGAGTTCCTGGTGGTTTGAGGCTTGTAAGTGGAGAGCCACATCCGGCTTCTACAGGCCATAGACTCTTGCCCCACTTTCTCCATCTTCATAGCCAGCAAAGTCAGTTTGAGTCTCCCCTCATACTTCAAATTTCTCCTCTTTCTTCCATCTTCTCTCTGCCTTCCCCAGCTTGGAAATGTTCTCCATTTTTAAGGACTTGTGTGGTCACACAAGTCCTGGATAATCCAGGATCTTCTTCTCCATTTCAAATTCTGTAATTTTAATCACATCCCTTTGCCATCCACATACAGTGACATCTCACAAGTTTCAGTGGTTAGAGTATGGACAAAATTTTATTTTGGGGGGGGGGAGGGAGGTGGATCTTTATTCTATTAATTATGGTGGGATAAAGAGGCATGATCCTACTACCCCTTAAGTTTCATATCACTTCAAACTGCAGAAAACCCTTGCAGTAGGGAGAGGAGGGGGTGCTTCTGATCTCATTTCTGCTCTCTCCTCCCCTTCCCCAATCCCCAGCTGATAGCATCCAAGTCAAGGTGTGAGGAAAGTGGAGCAGTTCTTACTGGGCTGAGGAGCACTGCACTGGCTAGCATGGCCAATGGTTAAAGGACCCCTCTGTGGATTCTTTAGAAATCTCCATGGGGTATTTCTCTCCTATAGCTCCCTGAAAAGGTGCATCTCTATCCAGTGCACACACATTTTGGGAAGGAATGCAGGAAGTCAGACTGAAGGGCTCAAGTATATGGCAATGGGTGGAGGTCCAACTAGGAATTCAACCTTATGAAATGGGCTCTACGGAGAGTGGGAGTCAGCAGTCGAGAGTACGACTGAACGGAGGCTCTAGTATCCACTGGCTTTTAACATCAGATCTTGGTTTTGGATGAGCTTCCCCAGAAGCAGACCCTGAGAAGATTTGAAGGTAAGTAGTTTATCTGGGAAATTCCTGCAATTCTGGCAGGGAAGGGGGATGTTACATAAGGAAGCGAAGGAGGCCTATAAAGGTGTGCTGGTAAGTCATCTATAGACGATTGGAACTGCATCCCGTGGAGGAGCCTGAAGAAACCGTGGAACGTAACTCAAGGTTAGCTCCCCTGAGGGGAGAGGGAGCTGGGGCATTTGTTCATCCTCTCCATCACTCATTTGTTGAGTATCCTCTTGGGGAATGTTTTATGCTTCAATGTTTGTGGCCTGTGTGGACAGAGCAGCCTTGTTGAAAAGTCCCCAGTCACAGAGCCGAGCATAACAGCAAATGCCTATAATCTCAGTGACCCGGGAGGATGAGGCTGAAGGCTTGCAAGTTTAAGCAACTTAGCAATACCCTGTCTCAAAATTAAAAGAACTAGGAATATAGCTTAGGGGAAATAACCCTGGGTTCAATCCCCTGTACAAAAAGAAAAAGTCAAAGGTCCTCAGTCACAGATATGCAGGGACAGGCATCAGAGGTCATGGGCTGCTCTGTGGCATGGTGGATTTCCAGCCAAACAATGATATGCCCGAGTCCTGGAGTGAATGAAAGGGAAGTTTAAGAGGAAGTGATACAGGCTGCTGTCAAGCCTTGATCCCTTTAGAGTCAGAATGTGTCTCCAAATCTGGATGGGGATGATTCTAGAAGTGGAAAAAGAGCATCTCAAAGTAAGAAACTGAGGGTTCAAAAGGCCAAGAATATCACTGTGATTAGGGAGCCCAGGCTAATGTGCAAAAGGAAAGCATCAGAACCCAGCATGTGCTCGAAGCTCATTTGTAAGCCATAAATGAGAGTAAGTCCCGTGGGGACTCACCAACGCAAAAGAAGCCACAAAGCCTTTATGGAGAAAGACCCACTACGACCCAACCCGTGTCTCACTGCATGGATTGGGAGTTAGCAGAACTCTAAAGTATAATTTGTTTTGGTAACCTCTTACAGCTGTGACATTTAATTAAAACCAGGAGAAAACGTGAGAAAGAAAATGAATGTGCCTACAGTGTAGGGACAGGAGCATCTCCCGTGGTTCACCCTCAGCATGACCATGGGGACGTCCCCAGGACATGTGACCAATGCTATCAGAGAGCTTGGTTTTGCTGTTTGCTGAGATTATCTCGGGAGAAAAGAACCCGCAGCGTTATTTCAGGACTGGAATGGCTTTCTCAGCTCCCTTTTCTTAATTTGCTAGAGACTAGTCCAGAGAAAATAATTAGAGTTGCTTCGATAATGTGTTTGCTTTACCACTTTCAATTAAGGACAAGAATAGAGGGAGAGAAAGAGAGCACACAACACCGCTTCCACTGAAGCACTTGTTTTTATGTTGCCATTCCTCCATGCAAGCTTGCACAATATTTTCTTGGTTATTTGAAACTAATGAGTCCCCAAGTTGTTTTATTTTCAGCAGCTCTATTAAGATATAATCAGCATGCGATACACATACTTAAGGCATATAATTTGGATCAGTTGTGACAGACACACACACAATCAAGAGAGTGAACATATCCATCACCCCAAAAAATGTTCTTTGGGCTTATCAACCTTCTCTCTGGCCCTTTCTGCTCCTTCTGGGACCTCTGCCCCAGAAAACCACCTGCTGTCACTGCAGGTTAGTTTACATTGTTAGAATTTTATGTGGATGAATGTGGGCAGTGTGCAGGTTCTTTCATCCTCTCCCTTCACTCACCATGATTACGTTGATATTCATTTTTTATGTATTGGTAGGTCATTACATTTCATTGCTAAGGGGTTTTCAAGTTTTGTAGATTATAGATACAGATACTTTTTAAATTTGAAACACTGTCATTGTATTGGTTTCCTAGGGCTGCCTTAACAAACTGCCACAAATTGGATGGCTTGAAACAACAGAAGCTGGTACTCGCACAGTTCCAAAGGCAAGAGTCCAGTGTCAAGGTTTCAACCAGACCAAACTCCCTCTGAAAGCTCCAGGGGAGAATCTGTGCCATGGACTTTCTCTTAGCTTTTGGTGTTGCTGGTGAATCTTGGCACTCCCGCCTCTGTCTCCATCTTTGGGCAACATGCTCCCTTAAGTGATTCTGCATTTGTTGTCTCTTCTTTTAAGAACACCAGTCGTATTGGGTTAAGGGTCCACCCTACTCCAGCATGCCCTCAACTCATTACGTCTATAATGATCCTTTCTCCAAATATGTTCACCCTCTGAGGGTCTGGGAAGAACACAGATTTGTGGGGGAGGGGGTGGTGGCGACACTAACCCAATACACTCATCCTTTCCCATTAAACTTTATATGATTCTGTTAAATTAAATTAGAGAGGGGGGGAAATGAGGTTGAATCTTTTTTTTTTTTTTTGAATTTTCAACCTATCTTGAGATAATGTGAGCCAGTAATCAAATTTCCCAAAGAGTGTTCCAAATAATTACATATAAAATCACATTCTCTAAAAATAGAATAACGTGGCAGAATAAGTTTGGCGAACGCTGGGTTGAAAAGTGTCTTTATTGAAGGCTTATCAAATCTTTAACATGTACGACTAGAATAAACTCGGCTCTTTTCATTGCCTCTCTCAGTGATGCATTGCTTTCAGAAGAGCTACAAAAGGATTGAAAAGCAATTTAAATCTTTATAGCAGAACTCCTAAAAAAAAAAAAAAAACACCAAGGGGAAATACTATTTCATGTACAGAAAAATGTCCCCCAAATCTTCAACCATTTCCTCAGAACCTCCCAGCAGCTGTCCCCAAACCATACAGTCATCCTTTTGAGAATACCCTCCCCATCTTTCCCCTGAAAATTCTAAGCTGACTTTATCTCTTCTATCCCCCTCCTCCCATCTCACCCTCACAATTGTATATATATATATATATTTTTTTTTAAGGGGGAAAGGTGTCTGTCCTTTCTAATGTAGAAATATCAGCTTTGAGGCTGGTCTCTGGTTTTCGTCCCGAATGTAAACTCACTGGAACCATCTCTGCTGGGGGAAGGCTGGATAAGAATTGTAGGAGCAAAGTGATGTAGGTATGGCTGAACCCAGGAAGATGTGATGAAGAAAGAGCAATGGCAAATGCTCCAGAAAGACGGTACCACCCTTTGATCCAAGCCCAAGTCGCAAGGCTTTCTGGAGAATTCCTAAGCAATGAAGATTTCTGGCTTTGATACCTCAAGCTGACCTATTCGAAAGCAAACTGCCCAGGTGGACCTCTCTTCAATAGCTTCCAGATAATCAGCTCACACAAAAATTGTGCAAAAAAGGATTCTCTGTTCCCAGACTGACAATGTTTTCTTTTTCCTCCCTCTATCTTATGACTCCTGTTTTTACCTTCATTTCTTGGCTCAATCTACCAACTTCTCAAGCGAGTAAACAATCTGCCTGAGAAATAAACTACTAAGCATGAGGCAAGAATAACTAACAAATGTCTCTGAGTTGTTCTTCAACAAGAAACATTATTTCTTTTCATTCTTGTCATATAAACTCCTTTACAATGGATGTCCAAGCGGGTAGACCACACACTCTAGCTTCTTCTGAAACTCTACATTTGACTTTAGAAACCTTTTTAATGATACATGGGAGTCTCCAAATGCTGTACGCACACAACTGATTATTAGTGTTGTTACCTGCCAGTTCTGCAGCAAAGCCCCAATGTTTCCTGTTGGAAGCCACTGGGAGGTCAGCAAGAAGCCCATTCAAAGATTATACTCAAATCAGAATTTAATTTTTTCTACCATTTCCCTTTTAATGTAAATTCCCTGTACTTGTGAGGAAACTTGGACAGGTCCAATACATTATATAATAAAAAGCACAAAAAATACTTCTAATAGCACATAAAACCTCAGTTTGGAAGTTAGAATGGCCAGTTCTTGATAGCATGAAATGTTTGCACACCCTTTAGTGACCCTATTCCCCAGCTGGGCCCACTGTGGCCTGTCAGACTACGGGGGCAGAGATGGTGGTGGACAGTTTTTCTTCATTCTTTCCCACACAGCTCTCACACTGCACCTGCTGACTGCAGGGGTTGCCCTTTCCTGGAACCGGATCAAGTAGTGCAAGTGCTATGAAAAGACCAGATTTGGACAGGGTACTTATGTTTTTCACCTTATTTCAGGACAGAAACACCAAGCACCAAGTACCGGGTGAACAGTGGCTCACCCTTTCTCTTGGAATTGCCTTGGTCTCACAATGCAGGATGTGTTTTTCCTTAGCTGGCCATGCCAAGTCCAGCCATGACTCAAATGCTCACTGTCAGGGTTCTTATCAACTCTTTGAGGTGGTTTCTTTCCCTAGAACTAGAAAGTGGCTCCAACATCATGGGAGACACACATACTGTGACCCTTGGTGGAAAGGGAACATACTCCTTTCCCAGGTGCAACAGCCACTTGCAGATCCCAAGCAAGGATCCCAGCATCCTTTCCCTGACCTCCCACTTTCCTGGGATAAGAGAAAGACTTCCATTTCTTGGGTCTCCAAAGTTCAGGGGTGCAGCTCAAGAACTCCATGTGGCCTGATTGAGTACCCTAACCCCTCAAACTAGGCTCAACTTGGGGAAAAAAATCATGTCTACAACTCAGGAGCACAGTTTTTTCTAAAAATACCACAAAATCCTCTTTCTGTATCTGCACTCTTCTGAACCTCTAGATAAAGTCTCCATGAAATTTTTAACTAATCTTCTTTGTAAATTCTGCCTATAATGATCTGATATCTCATTTTGCAATTTCATTTTTTTTTTTGTATCTGGATTCCCATTAGAAATTTCAACTTGAAGATACTGTTAGAAGAAGACACATGCCAGAGAACAAAAATGCTAGCATACCCTTTCTTTAAGATAGAAAGCCAGAAATTGGACAGGTCTCGCATGTGCAATCTTTGTCTTTGATGCTAAACTCACCTGATTAGCTATGTGTACATAAGGTACAAGGAAAAAAGAAAACCTATGCAAATGTGAAAAAATAACATGACCCAGAGCAAAAGTTGCAAAGTTGAATTATAAGTACCTCTTTGAAGTGTTATATTCTAAACCCCCAAACAATTTTTTGATATAAAACATTCTAAAATAGTTTTTAAATTACTTCAAGAAATAATCCAGATGTCCAAAAATAAATGAATTATGAAGCAAGTCAGTGAAGTTTATAGATCTGAATTTATTAACTAAGACATTTTATTTTTTTAATATTTAATTTTTAGCTTTAGGTGAACACGATATCTTTATTTTACATTTATGTGGTGATAAGGATCGAACCCAGTGCCTCGTGCATGCTAGGCAAGCACTCTACCACTGAGCCACAACCCCAGCCCAACTAAGAAATTTTATATATAATGAACTTTTAAAATTAATCGAATACATGTTATGGTGTGACCCATTTTAATAATTATGTATGTGTTCACGAAAAGAACATGGGGCTGGGGATGTGATTCAACATTAGCACACTTTCCTAGCATGCACAAGGCCCTGTGTTCCATCCCTAGCACCATACATAAACACACACACACACACACAAACACACACACACACACACATATCACCACCACCACCCCAAGAAGGAAAGAAAGTCTGAAATGATAAACACCTATATATTCTAAGTAGTCATTTCTGAGTGGTAGGATTTTAGGTAATTTTCAGTTTTACTTTACATTTCTCTACATTATCTGATGTTTTTTTACCTTGAATATTTTTACATTTTAGAGTGAGAAGAAAAACAACAAAGACAGTTTTATGGAACAAAGTACATTTTTCTCACAAATATGAGGTGTTTTATTCAACATAATTATGCTGAAATTTATTGTCAAAAATGCAATAAGGATATTTTTATATTAACTGTAAGTTGGTTTGAATTCCAAATTAGGCAATTTTGCATATGAATATGACCATGACAAATTTTAAGGATATTAATGAGCCAGGCCACTTGCAAACAAATCAATTTATATATATAGTTCTTCTATTTAGTGGTTGCCAAGGGATTGTAAGCAAATGTATGGCTAAAATTTGTGAACATTTGCCTAGTCACAGAATGGGAAACCATCCTTAAGAGTTAAGTGGTTTAAGTTCCTGATAAAATAGCTTGCTTATCAATATTTGATGTTTATAGTGTATCTGCAATTTCCAACAATACAGAAAGATTTATAGTAAGCATGTCTATTTAAGTAAATATTCCATAGTCACTACAATATAACTATATGCTTTGCTTGTGTCAGTTCTTCCCAAATTCCATAAGGAGGAAGTCTAACTGCTAATGTAATGCATTGAAGAGAGAGAAGATAGAAGCAGCAGGCTTAATTTGTGCACTGTATTCCCCTCCTGTCTTCCCTGGGTATCATGGAGCTCAGAGATGTAGAGTAAATGTGGAGCAAGAATGATCTGGTATAGCATTATCTTTTAATTGGAGTTTCTATTTCTGTCACTGTTTCATTTGTGCACCATAATAGTTTAAAACATAGCAATTGGCAGAAGCATCATTGTTGGTTTGGACAGTAGACAAAAGGACACATGCAAGTGTTTGATTTCCAAAAAAGCTTGGCTAGGAATTTAGGATTTTGCCCAGATTTTGCTTGGGGGAACAAATTAGATCTGAAAATTGTTAAGTGCATTAAAACTAGCTTTTTGAGGAGTCTTTGCATCCAAGCAACACTTGTGGGATCCTCCTCAACTCCTTTCCCCAATCCTCCTATGTCTAGCTAAAGGTTATTTTTTATAACTGGAAAGGTTTATTTTCCTGAAAATAACAAATGGGGAGACTGACAACTTAGAACCCTTGTGTTTGTTGGGAGGTAATGACAAAAAAACATGAACCCATTAACATGTAAAATGTGAGCAGAGACTTTGTCCTCCATCATAATGACTTTTTTGATAGTCCTTGTCATCAGATGCAGTTCACAAATGGAGATGGAAAATACTGAGCCTGGTTAGCCTAGATAATTGTATTTACATCTGTTCTTCCTGGGCCTATATGTGATATTAAAAAGTATTTTATGAGTAGCCTTTTGTTACCAAGAGTTAAACCTTATCCTTATGTTCTTGTCAGCTTTCTTTACTATAACAAATACCTGAGATACTCAATTTATAAAGAGAAAAGGTTTATTTTGGCTCCATTGTTTTAGGCCTATGGTGCTACAGACATCATGGCAGGAAGGCATGGTGAGCAAAGCTGCTCACCTCATGGCTGAGATGCATAAAAGAGCCTAGAGTTCTACAATACCCTTTGAGGACATGCCCCCAATGACCTGAAGACCTCCTACTAGGCCCCACTTCTTAAATGGTCCACCACCTCCCAATAGCACCACTTAGGGACAAAATTTTTCACATGTGGGCTTTGGGGGGACATTCCAGATTCAAACTATATGGTACCTTATAAAAAGCTAATTGTGTTTGTTCCCAAACTTGCTTATGCCAGTTTCCCAATTTCTAAAATTATGCAAGCTCTTTAAATATCACGAAAAGACAATGAAATGTGTGCAAAGAGATTTCTTTTAAAAAAAATAAATAAGACGCAGCTGAATACTTTGGAAACTCTCAGTAGAGATAAATAATTTAAAAATCGCTACAAGTGTAAAGTGGCATGATTATAAAAGATTGTAAAGAAAAATGTTAAAAGTAGATAAATTCTGTATTCAGATTATTTTCCTGTTGTTGTCATTATAATTTGGAAACAAGCACAAATTGGCTCTTCATAAGAACAGGATTTAACTCTTAGTTTTATTTTTAAATAAATAAAATCATCCCAGTGGCTTGGGAGGCTGAGGCAGGAGGATTTTGCATTCAAAGCCAGCCTCAGTAAAAGCAAGGTACTAAATGACTCAGTGAGACCCTGTTTCTAAATAAAATACAAAATAGGGCTGGGAATGTGGCTTGATGGCCAAGTGCTCCTGAATTCAATTCCTAGTACCAAAAGAAAAAGAAAAAGAAATAAAGAAATAAAATCACAACTCATAGGTGAGTCCATGTATAGTTTTTGTAAGAACACTAAACAGTTCAGAGCACCGGAGGATTGTTACCTGATCCATATGCAAGATTCTTCTTGGATCTTTTACCCAGAGATTCTGATACAGGTCATCTAGGTGCAATCAAATATGAGAAACTGCATTTTTAAAAAATTTCCACAAATGATGCTAATACTTGGCCAAGTTTGAGAACTACTACATTAGAACTAAGCTTCTGAAGCTTTATTGTGCACATATTCACCTGAAGATACCACAAAATGCAGATTATAATTCAGCAGTAAAGTCCAAAGTTCTGCTTTAAAAAAAAAGGCTAGATAGAAGAATAGAAGAGAGGAAATTTATTGAGGGTTGAGACATCCCATGGCAGGTTGTCTGTAGGCTGAAGACCCTGGGAACCTAGTAGTGTGGCTCAGTCCAAATCTAAAGAGCTTCAGAACCAGGAAGGCTGATGGTGTACCTCTTGTTTTGAGACTGAAAACCTGAGAACCCAGGCCACTAGCCCGGAGTCTAAAGAGCCTGAACTTCTGATGTCCAAGTCAGGAGATGAGTGTGTCCCAGCTCTGGTTCTCTCTGGGACTCAGCAGACTGGATGGTGCCTTCCCACACTGAGGATAGAGTTCTGCATTTCTAAGAAACTCCCAGGTGATGCTGAAACTGCTGGCCCAGTGAGCACACTGTGAGTAGTCAGATATTAAGCAAAAAAAAAAAAAGAGGAACCTCTCTAACATTGATGCTCAACCTTGACTACACTCATATCACCTGAGCAGCTTCAAAAATTCTGAGAACGTGGTTGCATACACCCAGAGTGATTTCCAGATAAGTCTACTGCATATCTAAGGCTCAAAACCACCTCCCTGGAAGGTTATTCTTTAAGTCAACTTTTTTTCTATTGTGACCAAAAAGACTGACAAGAACAATTTTAAAGGAAGAAAAGTTTATTTGGGGCTCATGATTTCAGAGGTCTCTGTCCATAGATGGCTGACTCCATTGCTCTAGGCCTGAAGTGAAGCAGAGCATCATGGCGGAAAGGTGTGGCGGAGGAAAGCAGCTCAGGGCATGGCAATCAGGAAGCAGAGAGACTTCTGTTCACCAAGGACAATATGTAACTCCAAAGGCATGCCTCCAGCGACCTACCTCCTCCTGTCACACCCTGCCTGCCTATGGTTAACACTCAATTAATCCTTTTCAGTGTTAGCCCACTGACCAGTTTATCATTTACTTCTGAAAATGCTTGCATTGTCTCATACATGAGCTTTTGGGGAATACCTCATATCTAAACCATAATTGTTATGTATTAAATTGAACATTTGATCAAGATTCTACACTGAGGCACTCTGCCTTCAAACTCCTTCTAAAGGAGAGCATTGGTTTTCTGTCCTCAGGATGGCTCCACAGTCATTCTGCATTCCTTCCCTTCACCTATAGTCTATTGATTCAGAGTCCCCCTTGAATATCCCTAATCATGATGCCACTATTCCCACAAGACTTTCCCTATACAATCAATCAATTCTGGAGACGTTGGAAGCATGAGGGAGCCATTCATTTGAGAAGAGAGGCCATGTGTTACACTTACTCTGATCCTCCAAACTCAGCTTCCAGAGTTGTAAAAATAGCGCACGGATTGAAAGCCAGATGTCATGCTCTGTAGAAAGCTGGTTTGTAACAGGTTTCATCTGTGTGAATGTTCAATGCTGAGAGCTGAGCTGAGAGGCCTGGTATGGGGGAGGACTGGAGGAAGACTAACCTTTTCTAGTGAGGATCTTTGAGAATGCAAAGAGCAGCTTAAATATCAAATTCCATATCAAAAATTAGAAATGAACTTTATATAACTCTTGGAATGATTGAATCAGAGCTTATTACCAAGCATCAAACTAGCAGAGATTGCACAATTATGGGACTCAGTGAACAGATCAAAGACAGAAATGTCTCAGAAACTGAACATGTGAAAATAAATTTGTTGAAAATTTACTATACATAAAGCACTCGGCTGCTAATGGGAGAAATATCAGAGATGTCCTCACTCCCAGCATACAGCCTATAGAAAGAATAACATCTCACCTTTTCATACCATGTGATATCTATCTTGTACTGAGTGTTTTACCTTGGTTCTAGCATATAAACCTTCTTAACACTCTGTAAGAAACACTGTCATGAATCCCAGATTATCTCAAGTAACAATCCATAGTTTTCCAAACAGAGTCTCACAAATTATCTTATTTGATCTCCATGATACCTTATGCAGTAAGCTGTAATTATCTGCTTTTTTACACAAGGAAACCAGACTCAGAGAGAGTAACTAACTTGCCCAAGGTAACACAGCTGGGAAACAACAAAGTTCAGAACCCAGATCTGGCAAAGTGTTCTTTTTCCTTTACACTGTGTTGAATAGCTGCTTGACTTGAAGTGGCCACATTATTTGTGTCTATTTAGACAGATTTATAAAGCTAAAGTCACCATTTTTTTTTCATTTTTACAAAAGATACCCAGTATTTCCTGTGACAATGGGCTCAGGATTTCTGAGAAACCTAAAGTTTTAGAAACCAAGAAGAAAAACTTTTATCTTTTTTAAAATCCATGTTTATTCCTAATTTTCTGGGTTCCAACCCTCTGCAGATTGTATAAACATTGATGTTATGGCTGACCCCATGGTCTACTCCACTTATGTACAAGTAAGACTGTCTTTGAAACAAACTACAAGTCTAAACGCTTAAAAAAAAGTCGTTCTTTCAAAGACTAGTAGAAATATTGGGGAATGAAATCCACCAAATTATGCTACGTCTGTATATAAATATACCACAATAAATCGTGTGTGTGTGTGTGTGTGTGTGAGAGAGAGAGAGAGAGAGAGAGAGAGAGAGAGAGAGAGAGAGAGAGAGAGAGAGAGATTGAGCTAATTAAAATAACAATAATAGAAGGGGGACCAGTGGAGTAGAGCAAGCAGATCAGCAGAGGGAAGAGGGTAGGGAAAAGGAAAATACGAGGGAAGGAGATTGATTAAATCATGTTATGTATGTATATATACAAATATGGCCTAATAGAAACACTAAGTACTAGTGAAAAAATATCCAAATGAACTATAGGTGTGTGCCAGGTTACATTTTCCAAAAATGGCTACAGTCACAATCTCCCTCTCACAGGCTCCTCTTTTATAAGGTGACTTGACAAAACTTCCTATGGAGACATGGGTCCAGGTCCCTCTCCTTGACCCTGGGTAGGTTCAGTGACCATAGCAGCAGGGTCACTCTGTGATGTAGAAGGCTAGGTCTTAAAAGGCGATACAGCTGCCCCCTGTTCTCTTGGGAATCCAACATCAAACTTGCCAGATCACATGAACAGGCTCCATGTACATGTCCCACCAAGAGCCAGCTGGCGGTCAGATACGTGAGTGGGCACACCTCCAGGTGGCGCCAGCACCAGCCATCCAGGCACTCGTCTTCCAGCATTTTCAGCAAAAGTTCCAGACATCCTGGAACAGGTTTGTTTGAAATTGTGCCTTGACCCACAGAACCCATAATCATAATGCAATGGCTATTTTATGCCATTGTGTTTGGGGGCAGTTCGTTGCGCACCAGTAGGTAATTGATACATTGGACTGATTTTTCTATCATTCATTACAACTGTAGTAACAGGCTTTTGGGATAATTGAACCATTAATTCTGAAGCTGTTACATGTAATTTAAGGATTTTTGAAATCCACACTTGTAGTTTAGAGTCACTGTAGCAAAATAAAAATGATAGGTGTGTTTGAAATAAAAGAAAAAATGCTAACTGCACATCATTGAATAGGCATAAAAGACAAAGAAATTGCCAATATTAAAGTAAAATTCAAGTGCATTATAGAAAAATAGGGAGAATGCTTGGTTGGTATTTTTAAAATGACCTACTTTTAGGGATATCAAAGGCACAATTATGGCTGAAATTTAATTTTCAAATGACAAAAGTACCTAATTACATTGTATTTAAGAAAATGAAGACAGAAGGTAAACTAATTAGAAAAGGATTTCATTTTCATATGATTTGCTCATGCATGCCATGTTATTCTGTTTATCTATTTTCCCCTTCTCATTTATATATGGGGAATGGAAAAAATTAAGAATTGAAAAGGAGTGGGGGAGAAAAAAGGTTTAGAGAAATATGTATCTCCACACACATATGCACATGAGTTTTGTGTGTGAATTTTAGCTCCTTCAAACATTTAATGAGTTCTTAGCATCTGTAGTTTCAGAAACTACAAATCTGAGGATAGCTTATAAATAAGCATGCAATAACTAAACAAGCAGTCAATCACATCATTTTCATTCTTGTGTGGCATTGTGACTTTCTTGTTTAACTCTTTTTTTTTTCTCATGGTTGGAGGTGTAAGAACCTGGAAGTCAATGAGCTAAAGGTGGAGGATGGGTTCATAATGGTCAACTTCTCCCTTATTAATTTCTCTTTCTAAATCTTCAGTGTTGATGAATCCCAACCCAAAGCTACTCTTTCTGCAGGTCCTCTTTATGGTTTCCTAATATTCAATTAACATTGAATATTAACTTTCCATAACTTGCTTCTGAATTTGGGTCTGAAAATCTGCTCCCTTTAGAATCTACAAACAAAATTAAAGCTTTCTGAAGATCCAAATATTCACAGCCGTTCCTGCAACGCTCACTACACTTCATTCTCTCAGAGCCCAAGAGCAAAGGTAATTTTCTTGTGTATTGACATTTCTGGGAAAGGATCCCTACTCGCTTCTGCAGCTCATCTTTTGTTTTCAAATTTGCCAGATGTCACAAAGTCAAATCTAAAATGTACAAATAATTCCTCTTTCTTCGTTAAAATTATTAAATACATTAAAATTCCATCTCTAAAAAGATGGGAAGTGGGATTTTTACATCTTCTAATCCAGGGGACTCCTCTTCCAACAAACATCAAATAGACAGTAATAATGACTAACATACTGAAAAAGAAATTGTATGCACAATATGAACTCTAATTACTGAGAAAGGAATGTGGAACTTTTGGTCCCAGGAGTAATAGGGGACAGACAGATGAGAATGATGGAAACATGCAGTTAAGGGAATAATTGTATAAAATAGGCCCAATGTGCTGACCCTCACATGCTTTCTTTTTCAAGAAGCAATTTACCTGCAGCCCTGCCTGACTTAAGTGAAAATCCTTTCCATAACTTGCTTCTGAATTTGGGTTTGAAAATCTGCAGTGTCTCATTTCTCACTACCTATTATCTGCAGGCCAGAAATAATATCAATAAGAGGAACCCAAGTTAACTCTCAAGGGGGTGACTTCTGTGACCTTTTTCAGAGACCAGATCCTGGAAATCAGGGAGATAAGGATAATTCCTCCGAATCATAAAATCTGTAAGAATTTATGGTTAAAAATCCTATTAGAACTGGTCAGTATTGAAGTCAAAAGTAAATGAAATGGGGACAGACTTTGATGGACCAGCAATGCTTTATTAAACAACCGATGTGTACATTTTCAGGAGGAAAATGGCAACTAGTTACAAAAGGAGTCTTGAGTTTTAGACTTGAATCATAGAAGGATGTGTGGTTGGTTGGTCAGGGGGAACAGAGTAGGAAAGCTGTTTTCCTACTCTCTCTGCAATCCATTGTCCTCCTTTTCTCCCTGGGGGTTGTTGTTTTCCATATCCTTCAAGCATGAGCCAAGGTGACCTACAGTTGTCATGGCAGTGAGGACTTGAAAGTCTGCTGTCATCCTGCTGTCAGTCAAAAGTCAAGAGATGGACCTGGATGGGACTCTCTGGAAACTTTGCTGGGATCCCCCAATAAAACTGGAGTGCAGGAGAGGCACATTGTCCCTTTCCTCTCTAAGAGGACCCACTTTCTCCCTTGAGGGTGTCCCTTTGGCCTTTCCCTATTCTTCCATAAACTCATACCTGTTTCTCCAAGTTACATGTCTGAAATCTTTCTTGCTTTATTGCAAGAATCCAGGTTTGAAGAGGGATTCTTTATGCTGCCTCAGTTTCCCAGAAGACCCCAGCTCTATAACACAAGGACTCCCACATCTGATTATTTTGCTACATCCTGTCTAATTAAACAAAAGGTGGTAGTTTCAGCCAGAATAGTATTTTAAATAAACGGAGCAAATTATACGCTAGTGGTGGATGCTACAGATAAGTTTTCTACACTGTTTGGAAACTTGGATTCAGTTACTTCAAAAGGATTCTCCAACTAAAAAATGTGTCTCATACATTCAAATTTAGAATAAATATATATTTGACATCTAGCCACTCTCAATGATACCAGCCACATGCTAGGTGGACAGTAATACCAACCATGATATCCTTGACAATAACCTGGGGATGATTTGAAAATGACCTGCCTGACTTGCATTCACTATGATGCAGATTTTACAGGGCTGGGAAGAACCCTAATAGCTGCTTAAGCCTCCACAGATGAATCTAATGAACAAACAGGGTTAAGCGCCTGTGTAGGGAGAGAAGTCTTTGCTATCTTCTAGAAGGGCTGCAGAGACAAGAAGAAGCATACATCCTGCATGCCACTTTGTGGAGCTACTATGCCAGGTATGAGAGCAGATACTTTAAAAGGAGGAAGTGAAATTTAGGCCTCTTTAAAGTTTATAGACGTTTCCTCTGAGAAGTTGCCTGCTTTAAAGGCTAACTTGTTAGGGAAACGTATGGAATGTAGTGTTTCCTTCTCTTAATTTTACCTCCAAGACTAGCTCAAATCTCTTTGGATGCAAGTCACATGAAGTGTGGATTTGGGTATATCTGGATAAATCATGGCAATGGTAAGCACTTCTGAGATATCCAGAAATTGAACTAAATAGCGAATTCTGGGAGCATCATCTCCAGTCTAAGCAGGTCTGTAGAGGCTAAAATCTGCATAAACAACTAATGAAGGCAAGGTTCAGTTTGCATTTTGTTTTCAGGAAACAGGGAAGCACCTGCTGTTTATTTATGTTTCTCCAAATGCAGGTGTTTTGAATCTAAATATAAGTGGGCTGTCATTTTCCAACAAGCTGTGCTCTGCAGCTCTGAGTCTTAACCCAACACAATTACAGGTAAGGTTCTAACCTGAGTCATCAATTGAACTTATAGCCATTGTGGTTTTTGCTCCAGGGCTTTGCCTTTTCCAGAATATTCTATAGTTAGAATCATATACTTTAGTGTAGCCTTTACAGATAAGCTTCTTCCACTTAGTAATATGCATTTCAGTTTCTCCCATATCTTTTTCTGATGTGATAGTTATTTTCTTTTTAACACTGTAGAATGACATCCCATGGTTTAGATGTATCAATTCATTGGTCCATTCTCCTATTGAAGGACTTCTTGGTTGCTTCCAAATTTGGTTGACAAATAGGAGTACAATTTTGATGAACATCTGTGTGCAGAGTTTTGTGTGGACATAAGTTTTCAATTCCTTTGGGCAAATACCAAATGGTTATTGGATTGCACAGTAAGAAAATGTTCAGCTTTGTAAGAGACCGTCACAGTTGGTACCATTTTTGATCACCACCAGCAATGAACAAGAACTCCTGTAGCTTCACATTCTCATCAGCATTCGGTGTCATCAGTGTTCTGGATTTTGGCCATTCTAATAGATGTGTGGTGATATCTCATTGTAATTTTCATTTGCATTTCCTGATAACATTTGATATGGAGCAGTTTGGCATATATTTACCAATTATGAATCTTCTTTAGTGATATGTCTGTTTAAGTCTTTTGTTCATTGTGTGTGAGTGTGTGGTAGTGGGGATGGAGCACAGAGTCACATCTCCAGCCCTTTTTTATTTTTATTTTTGAGATAGGGCCTCACTAAATTGCTTAAGGCCTTGCTAAATGCTAAATTGCCTCCATCCTGCCATCCTCCTGCCTCAGTCTCCCAAATCACTGGGATTACAAGCATGCACCACCATGCCTGGCTTCAAGTATGACTTTTCATTTTCATGGCTTTTCTTCTACTCTTTGTTCCCATGTGTTTTTTAGTTTAAGGGTTTTTTTGCCATAAAGTTTTCATATTTTATCTCTATGATGGCATAGTTCATGTTTACTCTTGGCATACAACCCCTGGGAGGCTGATTTTATGTCATTCTTACATTTCACAGAAAGCTGCCATCATAGAATACTGTCCCTGTGGACACAGCTAAGCCATGAAATTTCCCTGAAATCTTCCAAAATCTCATTCCAAAACCTCTTGCAGGCCACCATTATTTTCTTTTATGGGCAACTGTGTAGCCTCCATCTGGGAATCCTGCCTCCTCTCTGTCTCCCTACCTCCCAGGCTACTTTCAGTCAGTGGGATCTTTCCTCTCAATCTCTGTTCAGATCATGGCAGTTTTCTTCTGCCTCCTCTCTGTTGGTTTAATATCTCATTCTAGATGCAATTCAGAATTTTTTCCATTTCCCACTAGCTCACTCCATGTCCAGCCAATCTCTTCCTGCTACCATGCGGTTCCTTATACACTCCAGGCACACTCCTAGCTCAGGGCCTTTGCACATGTCATTTCCTCTACTTAGAACACTCTTTCCACCAAGAGTGGCTCCTCCTTTACCTTATTTAAGTCTCCACTCAAAGAGCACCTTAAAGGGCACTCCTAACTTCCTGTACAAGATCTCTCCTTTCTGTCATTCTCTCTCCATATCCCCTAGCTTTTAATTCTTCTGGTTACCTGATGTTCAGGTACACTTTGTTTATTGCCCATATTCTTTCATTAAAATTTGACTCTTATTAAGCATAATGGAGTTTTATTCAGTCATTTAAAAAAAAGAATAAAATCATGTCATTTGCAGGAAAATGAATGGAACTTGAGAACACTATGTAAAGCAAAATAAGCCAAGCTCAGAAAGTCAAGGGTCGTATGTGGAAGGTAGAGAGGAAAAAGAAAAAGAAAGGTGTAGAGAGGGTGGATCTCATGAAAATTGAAAGGAGATCAGTAGAGTAAAGGGACCGGAGGGAGGGAGGGAAAGGGGAACTATTGGGGAATAGTATTGGCCAAATTATTTTGTTATATTATGTACACGTAGAAACAGGTAACAAGAAATCCCAACATTCAAGAAAAAATTAACTATTACAAGGGAATGAACTGTTTTGCTCACCTTTATTTCCCCAGCATTGAACACAGGGTAGGCCCTTGATAACTATTATATTGAATGAATGCCTTAACTCTTCCCCTTTTTTGAACACTTCTACATTATTTCCCACCAAATCCTAAGAACTTCTGAACAGCCCCAGTTATAAATGTCTTAGGAAATGAATGAACAACAACCACTAAAAAGCTTTAGAAATCATCTTATAAAACCACTTCTTTTCAAAGATGAGAATCTGAAAACCTGGGTGGGTTGGGTGAAGTGCCCAGGAACACACAACTTATTCATTGCTCAGTTGCTTTCAGCAGAAAATAGAAACCCCCGGCTGGAGCTGTTTACCAGCCTCACAAAGGAAGGCCCCCATGCTGCGCGTGAGCCTCTCCTGCTTTCTGTGGCATCTGGAAAACTCTGAGCAGGAAGCAGGTGCAGCCAGCTGGCTTTGTTATCTCCCAGGCCAAAGCAATGCGTGGCCTCAAAGATGGGCGTCAGGGAGTGGGGAACAGAAGGTCTCCCTGTCCTTCTCTGTCATCCTCTTGACTGCACAAAGGAATTAAATAAATATCTGTCAAATAAACGGCTCTGATTGCCCCCAGAGCCAGAAGTGGGGCAGCACAAGATGCTTGAGTCCTCAGGCCTTGTTCCTCTGCCCATAAACAAGTGTTCCTGTTGCTTCCCACCTCCTTACTGTACGTCCGCACTCCCCGAAGGATGGCGCATCACAATGATAAATGATTTCCAACTTGTTTGATAACAGTTTTATTCTCAAGGAATCCTGATTAGCATCTCATGGATTCTTTCCAACACGCTGTGAAAAATGCTGCCATAATGTAGAATTGGAAAGCAAAAAAACAGTACTGGCGTTCTTCATGGGATGCCTTCAATTTACAAGGAAAGGAGCTGGGGTGTGCAGAGGCTTAATAACAGGGCTCGGGATCACCCATCCAGTTATGGCAGAGCACACCCCAGGTCCCAGGCTTTTCCGTGAAGCCAGGCTGCCTATTGAATTATGCCAGTTTTGTTTTCTGGAGAAGAATCAAATTCAATTGCACTGTTCAGATACAATGCAATTGCTAAGGCTTATGGCTGATTAGTGAACTCTCCTCAGGGACTTTTGCACTAATTTATTCAATGAAATCCAACATATACAGAATATATATATATATATATATGTAATCATATGTATATATGTTTATATGTTGCGTGTGTATATATTATATACACATATAAATATGTCTATGAAAATTCAGATATACAAGGTATATAGAATATAATGAATATCATGTACCCATAAGCCAGCTTATGATATAAAACATTAATATTGCCTCTTATGTATGTAGAGTGGTAAATCCTCAATGTAACCTACTCTAGAGTGTGATGGTATCTAATTTGAACTTCCTGATCCCTTCTAAGGTGGAATGTATTTTCATTGACCATTCATTCATGTTTCCTCTTCTAAAACTTAATTGCTCATGTAATTAGTCAAATTTTTCTATTGAGTTATTCTTCTTCAAAAACCTCTTCTACCAGGGGTGGTGGCTCATACATGTAACTCCAGTGGCTTGGGAGGCTGAGGCTGAGGCAGGAGAATGGCAAGTTCAAAGCCAACTTTAGTAACTTAGTAAGGCCCTAAGCAACTTAGCAAGACCCTGTCTCAAAATAAAAAAATAAAAAGGGCTGGGGATGTGGCTCAGTGGTAAAGCATCCATGGGTTCAATCCCAGATACAAAAAAAAAAAAAAAAATTAAAAAGCCTTCTTCATATATTCTAGAATTGGATAGATCTCCATCATATACATTGATTATATACATTTAAGGTGTTTTTTTTCTTAGACTATTGCTTCTCTTTTAAATTTTTTATGTTGGCCTACAAGAAACATAAGCATTTGTTATTTGTTGAGTTTTTTTCCTGTTAAAGTTGCATTTACCACTTTCTCTTTCAAGGTTGTGATTTTTAACTAAGGAATGCTTTCCTACTCTAAAACCATAAAGATATTCTACAGTTGCTTCAAAAACACGTACTGATTTGCTTTTTATATTCAGTCTTTAATTCAAACTGGAATTTATATTTACATAGATTATGGAGGAGGCATGGATATTTGTTTTTTCCAGATAGTTAATTATCATATCACTATTTAACATCCCGTTCTTTCCCCAACAGACCTGTAATGCTGACTCCGCCATTTGTCAAGCTTTCAGGTCTTCATGGACCTATTTTGGGGTTCTGTCTTTGTACCATTGAGTAGTCTCCTGAAGTTGTAAAACTGATGTTTTATGTTTCTTAAGGATAAAATCATTGAAACTGGGTGATGAACCTGCAAGACCTCATTATACCATTCCCTTGACTCTGATTTGTTAATCTTAATGATGAGCTAAACAATTGTATCTTAGTAGAATACTGAATGCACTGTTAGGTTGCAGTTGCTTATAGGACATGTGGTAAGAGGGTGTGGTAGAGGAAAGCCGCTCACCTCATAGCAGTAAAGAAGCAAAGAGAAAGAGAGAGGAGCAAAAAGGGGGCCAAGAATGAAATACAGTTTGCCCCAAGAATACACCCTTAAAGGGCCCGTTCCCTTCAACTAGAACCCACCTCTAAAAGTTTTTACCAATTCCCAAAAGTCCATTCATTCAGCTGTGAACCCATCAATGGATTAATCCACCAATGAGGTCAGAGCCCTCAAGAACCAATGTCTTTTCAAAAGCCACACCTCCAAACAGTGCTAACATTAGAGACAAAGCCTTCAACACATGAGCCTTTGGGACACATTTCAAATCCAAACTGTAACAACTTCAGACTGAGATTTTAGTCTGACTTCATCATTACACTGCATTCCCTGAGTGTAAGAACAGTGTCATGTTTATTTCTGTTTCCCTGTCATCTAGCAAATTGTAGATAGGAAATGCTTTATAATTATTGGATGAAAAAAATAGTGAGTGCTCAAATATTCTTTTAGGACTAATGATAAGTAATTGGAAAGAAAAGGGAAAGCAGAAAGGTTGCTGACTCATAAGTAAAACCCTTAGAGAAAAATTAGAATGAGAGTGACACCAAATGCTAAGTCCCAGGCTCCATTAGCAGAAAGACTGGGAAAAGCTCATCCTAAAAAGCAAAGCATGTCTGCGAGTATCAGTAGAGCGTGTAGTTTATTGCATGTGGAAACATTTTGCAAACATCAAAGCCCTATACCCCTGTCCAAGGCAAAATAACCTATGTTTTTCAGCAGTTTAGGGTATCTCTAATACTATTCCTGGTTGTCTTTTGTACTTCGGAAACAATAGCTTTTTAGCAATCCAAGCTACAGGTGAGAAATAATCAAGATCATTTTCTAAAAACACTAAGAAAAACAGGGCACAGGATCTATTGACAAAGAAGACAGCACAATTCAGCAAAGAGCTCAAAGATAATATGACCCGCCCCGCCTTGATGACAGTTTGAAATGCACTTAGGAAAAATAACAATCCTTTCACAGCAGAACTGATTAATAGTCAAAGCATATAGATAGTGTCTGTTTTGAGTGGTGCAATGTTTTTTCTTTTGTTTCCCGGATCAAGCACAAGTATTTTCGTGTTGTTGCTCTGAGTTGTTTTCACCAACAGAAGTGAAAGCTTCCATCGGATAAAACAATGAGGATGCTCTTTGCCACGCAACCACTTACTATTAAAGATGGTATCCACTTTTCTTTGTTTTTTTTTTCTTCTCTTTCATTTCTCCCTAGGAGTAGCAAAATGCTAACTCTAACAAAATAAGAGAACCACCCATCATCTTTATAATTAAATATCAGGAAATCATGGCTATTGTCCTTAGTTTACAGACTCTGGAACACAGAGAAGTGGAGAGATTAGGCATAAGATCATGAGGCTATTTGCAAGTTTTTCTGCAAATCCTTCCTCTGTGGGTTGGTTTTTAATTATTTTACATTATAACCCAATTTGAATGAATCAAGCCAATAATATGTAATGCCTTTTTGGAAACAGAAATAAACTTGGCCAATTTGGCAACTGGACCACAGAAATTGGTTACAAGCTAAAATAAGACTCCAGGCTTTCTTGCTCTGCCATCGGATGATGTGCCCTGAGATATTTAGGACTAAATATTCTGGGGAACAAAAAGAAATGCCTTCATCTACCTGCTTAGCCCAGTACAAGGCTATGGAAGCCAGTGAGGTGTGGCATGTGGTCTTATGTATTAGTAAAGATGGTGCCAGAGGAGAGGGGAAAAACAAAAACAGATGTGTAGGCATGTATAATCAGAAAGGCATTATGTACATAATCCCAGCAGCTTTATTCAATGGCTTATTCCATTTCAGTAATCATGTTGGTAGATGAGCTAATTGCAAATTTGTTAAGTATTCATAACCAGTAATTTTTGCTAAATGACAATGAACTGCCACACTCCGAAGGATTACAGACCCCTGTGTGACATGATTTCAGAAGCTCTTCCCTGTCATTGTCCCCAAATCATATCCACCCACTTCCTGTCTCTGACACAGGCATTGAAGAAGAGGGCAAGTACCTGATGTGGAGGGGCAGAAAGCAAGCCGTGGCCTCTCATTCTGATACCATGTGCAATACTAAAGTAGATGTTTGGATGTTCAAGCTCAAGCTTTCCCATGTCCAAGCTTTTTCGAGAGGGATTGAGGAATACATTGTTCAAGATTCTATTCTCAACTTCTCTATGTGAACACTGTTCTGTGAAAATGGAAAAATTAGATGAATCCTTCAAAATTATTTGCATTAATGACCTTTTTGTTACATGTAAGCTTTCTCCCCCTTCTCAAAGTTGTGATTCATGCACTAGCAGCATTGGCATTACCGGGGTATATACTAGAAATGTAGGATCTCAGGCCTCACCCAGACCTGAGGAGTCAGCATCTGCTTTTTAATAGACATTGCATCTCCAGATGAATCTTGTACACTTTGAATTCCAAAGAAAAACACTTCAACTTTTTCAAGGGAAATCATATCTTGAGTAATTCCAGATCACAGGAGCATGGAAGACATGGGATTCTGATTTTCAGGAAATCTATTAAGCCTCAAAGTATGTTTGGAGGTTAACCCAGAAGTTTTTCACATCTCCTTACTGTAGTGACCAGGATTAATATTTTCTGTTTATCCAACATGTGGGAATTTCTGTCTTTTCTCTCTTTGTGTGCTGTTAGGTTAATTCCTTGATTTTCTTACTCTTTATGACAGAGTTTCTTCATTCAATCATAATCTGCTTATCTCTCCCTATACATTGCAATGTATTCTGACATATGCTTACATACCTGGACATTCACAATTCCTCATTTGTCAATGTCAGATTAGTCTGTTCACATAAACATGCTTTTCATTTCGCTCTTACATTTGCCATGACAGTTGTAATTGATCAACTTATTCATTTTGCCTATGTATTCATGGTCACAATTATCAGTGCCTTTTTATCTAGCATTTATAAAGGGCCAGTTTCATTATTCATAACTGCACATATATTATCTATAATTATCTTTTTTTAAAAAGAGAGAGAGAGAAAGAGAGACAGAGAAGACAGAGAGAGAATTTTAATATTAATTTTTAAGTTTTCGGTGGACACAACATCTTTGTTTGTATGTGGTGCTGAGGATCGAACCCGGGCCACACGCATGCCAAGCGAGCACGCTACCACTTGAGCCACATCCCCAGCCCTATCTATAATTATCTTAGCAAAATAGCGCAAAGGTGGCATTTATTCCATATACAGATTAAAAAAAAAACAGTCTCAGAAAGCTTATTTGTTCAAAGCCCTATGGCAAGTAAATGATAATGTCTAAATTAAAATACAGGTAAGCCTGAGTCTAAATTACATTATTCATTGCAATGACAGTTTTGTATTTGCATAGTCATGTTAGTGATCCTTCCATTATGTTATAAGCATTGGTTTCAGATGTATGTTTTTAATTTGGAAAAGAGAACATCAACAAATGAACCCATGTTCTGCTCAGATCTCTTTGGGTTGCAAGAAAGAGAAACTCACTCAATGTAGCTCAAAGAAAAGATAAGTGAAATTGTCCAAGGATGAGAAACCCACCGGTGCCCCCATTGGGATGTAGGCAAGGAACATGGAAGTGGGAACAACTGAAGCCATAAGCCACAAACCTGTCTGGGAGCCGTGATGTGTTTCTTAGATCTCTTTGAGCCATCCTTCCCCATTGTCATCCCCCTCTCCAGCTTCCTCTGAGGACCAACCCCAACTTCAAGAAGCAACTGTTCCTGTCCAAATGGAGAGAGCCCCACAGTGTAGTCTCTCAGCTGTCCACCCCAATCTGCTGAAGAGACCACAGTCCTTGATAATGTAGAAGTGAGCCATGGAAGTGCTCTCATTTTTAACAAACCCAATCTTTGCTTTATTACGATTTTACTAGAGTCAACAGAGGAAACCTAGGGAGCAATGCCTGGCTTCAGCGTCCTGGACAAAGTCCTGGATGGGTTTTAACATCTACCTTTTATATATTGCTGGAACTCTCCTACAAAACCTCTTCCAGTGGGAGCCCAAATTTCAAAATATTGTTGTAAAGTTAATCTTATTGCCTTCTCTTCCAATATCAGGAGGCCCCCAAATGATGATCTTGATCTTAGTTGGGAATTTCAGAAGTCTGTGGGACAGAGATGCTTAAGTAACTGGGATGCTTATAAAACTATGCCTGTTACATTTTGAGATCCATGGGTTTTAAGTACATCCTCTTGGAAGTGCTACTCCTCGTGACTGGGCATTCCATAACACTTATCAGTGTTGGTCAGTGTGACCACCATGGCCAACTCTGCCTAAGCCTTCACTGTTGACACCTGACACCATTAGAACTTCCCTTGGTATCTTCTCATCCACTAATGAAGTGCCTATGCCTGGCCTTTCCTTGAGTCTGTGTCCATCCCTAGACAATCCTCTGTGTCTGATAGGCACATTTTATAAAACCCCGAAAGTGCTGTTCACTAGAAGCCAGGCAAACTGGAGCACTTAATGCAGTCAACAATCATTTGTTCATTCGTTCATACAATGAGCATTTAGTCGAGGTGTATTGATCCCAAAGCAAACATGATGTTGACTTGAACCCTGCCATGAAAACCTGTGAATCATGCAAAGTGGAAACTGACAACTGTGGCTGGAGGCATGGAACAAACAAGTGTTTGATAGAACAAAGAAGGTGAACTGGGGGTCTTGTGTACAATAAATTACCATAATGTTAGAGCTGAGAACCTGGAAATAGGAGCCTAAAGAGGCTTTCCACTATGGAAGCTCCTTTTTCAATCATAGCACTTGGTTTTACTTGCATATGTTACAAGAGAACCAAGGTGCATCTTCAAATAGCTTGTTGCTGTTTTCAGGGAGCATAGCAATGTGTCAAAAGCCTAATTGCATAGGTGAATAGCTGGTACAACAGATGAAACAGGTAGCTGTAGATAAAAGATGTTTACATCAATTTTTCATAAACAAATCTAAATATATGGAGATAAAGACATCTCAAAAGTGAGTAACACATTTTTCTGCCTTCTCAAACATGATACATTAAATGTTTGAAAACTGAGAGTCAAAGTGCTGAAAAATTTTATCTTGGTAAATTAAAGTCATGACCCCAGAGAAAATAATAGACCTGCTTCCTCACTGGGTTTTGTTGTTTATTGTTCTTTTTTAAAAATGTTCTTCCACCTTTCCCTTTTTTGGAAGTTGTAACTGGCTGTTTTCATAGTTCCTATCTTATTTGGATTTGCCTCTATCCCACTTCTAGTTTTCTGCTTTAAATCTCCTAAGGACAGAAATTAGAGACTGTTATAAACACAAGAAAAGTGAATGAGAAAAGGCTCAGAATTAGGAACTGTATTCTCGTTTAAAGAATAAACATTCTATATAGGCATGGTGGCTCACGCCTAGAATTCCAGCAGCTCTGGAGGCTGAGGCTAGAGAATTGTGAGTCCAAAACAGCCTCAGCAACTTAGTGAGGCCCTAGGCAACTTAATGAGGCAACATCTCAAAATTAAATTAAAAAAAAAAAGGTTGGGAATGTGGCCCAGTGGTTAAGTACCCCTGGGTTCAATCCCCAGTACCAAAGGAAAAAAAAAAAGTATAAACATCATAATATATTCATTTGGATATTTTGAATATTCAAGAGATCTTTTCCATGATTATTAAAAGTTTTTAACTTCATTCCAGATAGGAGAATATAAGGATATGTACTAGTAAGGCTATGCCATCAAGTTCAATGCTCTATGAAACATATTCTAGACAAGCAGCTCCCCCCTCAGCCTCCTAGCCTAAAGGAGTAATGTTATTTGACAGCCCTTGGCCTCTTGGCTTTGTGGAGAATGCAGTGTTGCAAAGGGAGGTAATGGTTCCCCACTGCACAATGGGCGGTTGGCTTCCTTCCAGGCTGAGGGAGATGGCACTCCATTGCTGAGCAGGTGTCTCCTGATGGAGTAGATCTGCAGGCCTGCCTCTTTCTTACCAGAGCAGAGTGAGAACAGTTAAAGAGACATGCAGAGGACAGTGAAAGGCAGCCTCATTCCCATTGGCCGCCATGCCAAAAAGAAGTGGATTTCCCATCAGTTAAAAGGACAATGAAGAAAACACCCAGTCTACCAGAAGGTTGCCTCCTGGGTAACAGCCCAAGTAGTGTACAGCTACTAGTGACAAGAGCTGAGCAGGTAGATGGACATTGAACCAGGCAGGTTGATCTGTGGGAAGGACAATGCAGTAGAAGAAAGGTTTTCCTCATGATGGACAGCGAGAGCCACTCAGTACTTGCCGCAGAAACATTGTACCATGAGCTTCCACTGTTTTTTTTTTAATTAAGATTTTCAAATATTTTTTAAAAGTAACAAATCCATTTGGTTTAAAATTCAAAAGTTTCTAAAGAAAACTGTGTGAAAAACACTTCCTGCCTTCCACCTCTATCCCCAACCATCCAGTTTTCCAATTCTCCTTCCAATTAGATAAACTAATTTTTGTGAATCTTTCTGGAAATATTCAATATACTTTCAATAATATATATCATATAAGTGAATATGTATGACCAAAGAACAACAATATACATAATGTAAGTGAATCTGTATAAATAGTCTGCAGTTTTATACTGATGATAGTATATATCATAGACATTCAGAACCTTGTTATTTTCACTTAACACAACATCTTGGCAAACCTTCTTTATCAGAATACATATAATATTTTATTTTATGAATATGCCATCATTTATTTAATTGCCTTTCCATTGATGGCCATTTGGGTTGTTTCCAATCTTGAATTAGGACCAACAGTGCTGCCATGTATAACCCTAATGTGACAGGCTGAAACATCTATCCCACCACCAAAAAAGACATCTGTCCTAATCCCTGAGACCTGTGAATGTTGCCAAATATGGCAACGATTTTTACATATCTAAATTAAATCTCTTGAAGTGAGGAAATTATTTTATATTACCCAGATTGACCCTAAGTGCAATCACATGTATCCTAAAAGAAAGCAGAGGTATTACACTAACAACACAGGGGAGTCAGACCAGGGAGAGGTACTTTGAAAGGTTGTACTTAAAGATTGGAATAATGCAAACCAGGGCAATGCAAGCTGGAAGACATAAGCTAGGAGAAGCTCTCAACAGAGCATGGTCCTGCCAACACTTTGACTCAATAGTAGTACTGATTTCAGACTTCTGGAATCCAATATGAGAAAATAAATTTCTATTGTTTTAGGCCACCAAATTTGTAATAATTTATTTTGGAAGCCCAGAAAAGTGGTATGCTCAGACATAAAAACAAACACAAAAACAAAATCTCTCTACTTAGGTGTGAGTTGATCACCACAATAAATTTTCAAAAGATGATGCCTTAAGAATGTGCATTTTAGAATTAATATTGTCAAAATGGTCACACTACCAAAAGCACTATATAGATTTAATGAGATTCCTATTAAAATTCCAAAAACATTCTTCATACAAATAGAAAAAGCAGTCATGAAATTCATTTGGAAAAATAAGAGGCCCAGAATAGACAAAGCAATCCTCAGCAATGAGAGTGAAGGAGGAGGGATCACAATACCAGACCATAAATTATACAGAGCTATAGTAACAAAATCCACATGGTATTGGCACCAAAATGGACAAGTAGACCAAGGCTACAGAATAGAGGACACAGAGACAAACCCACATAAATACAGTTATCTCACACTAGACAAAGGCGCCAAAAACTTACATTGAAAAAAAAGATAACCTCTTCAACAAATGGTGTTGGAATACTGGAAATCCATATGTAGCTAAATGAAATTAGACCCCTGTCTCTCATCCTGCAAAAAAATCAACTTAAAATGGGTCAAGGACCTAGGAATTAGACCAGACACCCTGAGCCTAACAGAAGAAAAAGTTGGCCCAAATCTTCATCATGTTGGCTTAGGAACTGAATTCCTCAACAAGACTCCTAAAGCACAAGAAGTAAAATCAAAAATCAATAAATGGGATGGTATCAAACTGAAAATCTTCTTCACAGCAAAAGAAACAATGAAGAATGTGAAGAGAGAACCTGCTGAATGGGAGAAAATCTTTGCCACATGACCTCAGAGACTGCATTAATCTCTGGGATATATAAAGAACTCAAAAAACTTCACACCAAAAAACCCAAATAACCCAATCAATAAATGGGCAAAAGAATTGAACAGCCACTTCACAGAAGAAGAAATATGATTGGTCAACAAGTATATGAAAAAATGTTCAACATTTCTAGCAAGTAGAGAAATGCAATTAAACTACACTGTGATTCCATCTCACTCCAGTCAGATCGGCAATTATTAAAAATACAAGTAACAGTAAATGTTGGAAAGGATGTGAGAAAAAATATACACTCATACATTGCTGGTGGGACCACAGATTGGTGCAACCACTATGGAAAGAAGCATGGAGATTCCTCAGAAAACTTGGAATAGAACGCCATTTGACCCAGTTATCCCACTCTTCAGTATATACTCAAAGAACTTAGAATCAGCATACTACAGTGACGTGGCCAAATCAATGTTCACAGAAGCTCAATTCATAGCTAAGCTATGGAACCAACCTAGGTGCCTGTCAACAGATGAATGGATAAAGAAAATATGGTACATATACACAATAGGATAGTACTCAGCCATAAAGAAGAATGAAACTATGCTATTTGCCAGTAAATGGATGGATCTGGAGACTATCATGCTAAGTGAAATAAGCCAATCCCCCAAAACCCAAAGGCCAATGTTCTCTCTGATATGCAGATGCTAACTCACAATAAACAGGTAGGAGGGAAGAATAGAAGTTCCCTGTATTAGACAAAGGGGAATGAAGGGAAGAGAGAGGGATGAGAATAGAAAAGACAGTAGAATGAATCTGACATAACTTTCCTATGTTCATATATAAATGCATAACTAGTGTAACTCCACATCATAAATGCCACAAAAATGGAAAGTTGTACTCCATGTATGTATGATATGTCAAAATTCATTCTACTGTCTTATATAACTCAAAAGAATAAATAAAAAGAGAATGTACATTTGTAACCTTTATAGATATTGCCATTTGCACCATGTGGCAGGTGTGTTATCTGATGCGATTTGACACCCCCAGTTTGAAAGCATAAAACTTTCTATATCCTGACTCTTGCCAACACAAAGTTATTAAATGCTTTTGTTACAGAATTTAAAATGATATTTTCATTGTGGTTTTAGTTTACACTTCAACCTGTTGTAAGTTACATGGGCTCGTTATTGGTGAATCATTTTCATCTCTTTTCTCTCCAACATCTGCTTGCATGAATTGTCATTTTTCAATTGTGATTTTTGATACCTTGTCTAATCAATTTGTATATCTTTATGTGTTCGGGTAATTAACTCTTTGTATCTCTGTTGCTATTTGTTTTTACTTATCATCTTTCATTTGACTTCGCTTATCATGATAGTTAGTTTTCAGGAATTTAAAATTTTATGTAATTAAATTGGCCAATATTTTGAAACTTCTGACTTTCTATAGTCATGCCTTGACATCTTCTCCCATGTCAGGTTATTTAAGTACTTTCTTCAAATTATTAATTGTTTCAGTTTTCAAATTTAAACATATGATTCCTTTAGAATTCATTTTTGCATAAGGCTTAAACTTAATTATCTCCCCACTTTTACCTTGGTGTCCTAATACTGCTAGCAATGATCCATCATTTTATCTTTTTATATATACTAAGTTTCTGGAGGAATTTGGGTCTTTTTTTGAACTTTATCTTCTGCTACAGAGATCTTCCTCCTTATGTATTTAAGACAACAAAGCAAACTGTAAAAATTTACATAAAAATTTAATTCTGGTTCTAGCATCCCTTCTAGCCAGTCCCCTGGCTCCAGACCTGTTTGTGGGGAACTGTGGGAGCCATGGCATTGGGAATTCCCCCACAGACAAGCCCCACGCTACACCCTGACAGCTATCTTGTGCTTTTGCCCATCCTCCTGGTGAGGTTAGACAGCAACAGAGGGACCTGCTAGTGGGAAAAATTACAGAATACCCTCAGTAAAGTCAGGGAAGATAACTCCCATTGAAGGGACCATGGAAAAGGCAGATTAGGACAAGGGTAGAGGGGGCACTTGAGAAGGAAATGAATAAAAACCATCACTGTTTTTGCCAAAGTGGTTACAAAAGTGCAAAATTACATTTGGGGCTGGTGATGTGGCCAAGCATAGCTGCAGGATATCTCAGGAATCCTCTAAGCTTCCCGCCACAGGAACCATGAAATCTCTAAAGCTGTCCAGGGAGTGAAAAATAAGCTGGCACATAAGGGTCACAAGTACCCGGCATCAAAGACAGGAATCCTATTAAAAACAGCAGCAGAACACACTGACCTCTTGCTTCCCATAGATCCAAATGCAGGAGGGGAGATACAAAGAATTTTCTCTAACATATCCCTTCCTTGTGATGGTTTGCAATTTTTGCCACATTTTTTTAGGCTGTGTACAGCGCCTTGAAATTTTTTTCTTTTTTGTTTATCCATCTGTTTAACACTCATTTAATGCAGAGGCATGCACAAGATGACTTGATGTCTGCTGGTCTGCTTGTTCTAAAAAATAAAGTCAGTTAGAAGCCAGTGACAGGTGAATACAGGCAGGCAGAAGAAGCTAGCTCGTTTCTCATCATATTAATAGTGGAAGAAGCTCCTGTCAATCAACTTCATGATAGCATCAGCTTTAGGCATCGCCTCGGAGACTGAAGGCTCCACAAAAAGCTACCCACGTGTTGCAGGACTTGCCCAGGCTGAAAGATAAGCTTTCAGAGCTCATCAGCAGAAAGGGGTTTGCCCTCCTTCTAGCTATTCTATGGGCCCCCAACCCAGGGAATGCAACCATAGCAAAGGACCCTATTAAAATTAAAATTAGCTAAGAAAAAAAAAGAAATATATACTGTTCCCTCCTCCTTTTAAGCAAAATGGATTATCCACTGGGCTCTGGATTGTAGAGCTCCTGGGAACCATGTAAGAGGAAGATCTGCCTGGATCAGCTGGGAGAGGAATAAGATAGTGACAGGAGAGCCCAGACACAGACCACAGAACCTGCAGCTGAGATGTACCCAGTCACATCTCAAACCCAGCAACAGCAACCTCCCACAACATTTTTCATCCCTGAAAATTTTACGTTGAACTATTAACTCTTCCTTAAAGAGGTTATATAGTTTTTGATGAAGATGCAGAGTGTAAGCTGGAAGGCTTTGGGAATCTGGGATGAAAGTGTAAGATAAGGGAGGAAATTTTGCAACTGGAATCCAAAAATACACATTCCTGCTGATCTGTTCATATGTGCATGTACACACGTGTGAATGCATGCACGCACACACACACACACACACACACACACACACACACAAATACACAGTACCTTTACTCTGTATCTTGCCTAATCAAGAACTGGTTAAATTGGAGAGTAGTTTTCCCGTTGCCACCAAGTCCCTTTAAGAATGCTGAGGATGTTATGTCTTCCTTTCCTTCATGGGAGAAGGAGAAATATCCTTTCAGTGGAAGGTGAAAAAAATTAGAAATAATATCAAAATATGATAAAACATCCAAAGCATGGATGTATCTACTAATACATTTATCTTGCATATTTTGATTATTAGGAAAAATGAACCAGGGTAACAGAAATAAGAAGGCTGTAAAGTGTTCCATATATTATATACAGATCCCTTCTTACCTGGATGTGTTCCTAGGTACAACATAGTCTGCTTTGGATTATCTGCTGTTTTCTCATTTATGTCTCACACTTCAAAACTGCAAGAGGCCAACATGAAATAACAGACACTGGGTTTATTTTCCCATATGAAACAACCAAAAAAAGATAAAAATTTATGAAACAATAATTTTTCAAGGCATTTTAGATCAGGTCATGAAAGACAGTGATCTCTTTGAGATAGGAAACAAAGGAAATCACTTCTACAATTGCTTCTGCTCACTGATTTGACAAAGTTTTGACTTGTGGGATAAGAAAGGGAAACCAAGGTGGACACCAGCACATCCCAATTTAAAAGATGGAATTGAGAATCTAAGAAGACCAAGACAACAAGAATTCATAGGATGAGTACAAAAGAGGAGAGATCTGCACACAGAGAACACCAGAGATCTATAGAAGGTCCTGCGCAAATATTCAGAACATACATAAAATTAATTTCCTGAGACCATGGAAAGGAGCATCCAAAAGGATAAAGTGGAAAATTCACAGGACTGAGAAAGGTGCCTTTCTGTCAACAGCCAGACTGAAAAACCTCATAATTCACAGGAGTCTTGGGAAGTGGTCGCTGGAGGGTTTTGCCTTGGTGGTGAAGAAAAGTGCTCTGGCCTTGCTTCACAAAATTTAAAAGTAAGATCTGTAAAGACAAAAATAAAAATATCTCCAAGTAACTGAATTACATATTAGGAAAAAAACTCAAGAAAATTAATAGAAAAGAAAATCCATCACCAATGAAGTAAAATTTAAAATGTCTGTCACCAGACATGAAAAGACTTGGGAAAATATGATCTGTAATAATGAAAAAACAATCAATTGAAAGTACATAGAACTGTTCCTGGTGCTGAAATTGGCATCCAAGGACAATGAAACTATTTTTATAAATGTATTTCATACGTTCAAAAATTAGTATAGATATACAAATTTTTTTAAAAAAAGCAGAATTCAACTTCTGGAAATAAAAACTATAATATCTTAGATGAAAAATACATTGGATGGGATTAATCACAAATCAGACCTTGCAGAAGAAAACGTTAGTAAACTTGAGCTCATAGAAGCTAGCTAATAAGAACAAAGAAAAAATTGGAGTGATGACCCATCATCTTTTCCATATTGACTTGGTCTGAAGCAAGTCACAAGTTCTACCTGCTCTCATGGGATGACATTATATGAGAGTATGACAATGGAGGTCACCTTGGATATATCCATTACTCTGTTTTAAAAAAAAACTCCTAAGAGGACAATTAGTATGAGACAAGGTAGATCTAAGAATAAAGAACATAATCAGAGATAAGTGCTTGATATAGCTCAGTGGTAGAGTTGTTAAAAATAGTCATTTCATAATGACAACGTGGTCAATTCATCAAAAGAACATAAATTCCTATACATTTATATACCTAGTAGAAGAGCTGCAAAATACATAAAGGAAAAATTGAAGAACTACAACGAAAAATACACGAACCCAACAATCATAGAGATTTCAATACCTCTCTTAAATACTAGATAGAACAAATAAACAGAAAAAGTATTCAAATTATACAAAGGAATTAAATTAGATATCAATAACAGAAAGATATTTAGAAAAATACTAAAGTATTTGGAGCCAAAACAATATAGATTAACAAAACAATAAGTTGTTTCATTGATAGGACTAATAAAACTGATCAACATTAGAAATAAGTGAGGTGGCACCACTACATTATACAATGTACAAATATTAAAAAGATTATAAAATAGCAATGTGAAAAATGTTATAGTGATAAATTAGAAAACTTGGTTGAAATGGATTGATTTCTTGAAAGATACAAACTACTTAATCTTACTCTAAGAGAAATAGATAATTTAAATAGTATTTTATCTATTAAAGTAATTGAGTTTATAGTAAACAAACAAACAAACAAACAAACAAACAAACAAACCTTTGCCCAAAATGAAACTCGAAGCCCAAAGGGCTTCCTTGATGGATTATATCAAACTTTTAATTTAAAAAACCAATAAAAATAATGAACTACTAATAATGCAACAACATGGAAGAATCTTTAAATATGTCCACCGAGTGAAAGACACCAGACAAAAAATTAGTACATACTGTATAATTCCATTTATATAAGATTCTAGAAAATGCACATTCATCCATAAAGACGGAAAACAGATCAGTGATTTCCCATGAAAGGAAGAAGGAATTTAAGAAGTCATGAACAAACAATCTAGGATTGTGGATATTTTCATTGTCTTGATCATGATGATGTTTTCAGAGGATATGCTTACATAAAAATATATGAAATTTTATATTCTAAATCATTTACCAAATAGCAATCATCCTTCAATAAAGTAGTTGGAAAAATGATGAAAACATGTAATATTATCTGTCAATTTCAAAAAGATGAATAAACAAAAAATTCAGATGATCAATAACCTGTGTCTTTCATATGCTAAAGAAAGATTTCCCAGTTTCTTTTCTGCCATGGGACTTAGTTTATATTTATAGTACTGAGTAATCAGAATTTTAAAGTGTTATTTAGCCAAATTCATTAATCTTTTTCCATGGGTTTTCCACCTTTAATATAATTCTTGTTGGGTTCCTCCCAAGCCTAAGGCTATATAACCATTAAACAATATTTTCTAGAATCTTCAGGGACTCTCATTAATTCATTAAATATTTACACCATGCTTAGAATTTGCTTTGGTATAGGACAGGGTTTTGTCTTCTGTTAAATAAGTCAGTAATATACTGAGACATTTATAGAAGACTATTTTTTCCTTACTGCAAGTGCAAAAACTTATCTCAAAACAACTTAAATAAAAATAAAAATTAAGGCTTTAAAATTTTTAGTATAAAATACCCATGATAAAGAATTTACCTTCACTACCTTCTCAATTTTTCTTCATTCTTCATTTTTCTGTATTGTCTTGGCTGAGAATTGTTCCCTCCCACTCCCCACCCCGCCACCCCCGCACATCCTAAGCATTAGACTGTGTGGATGAAGATGTAGCATCTTTCTTCTATACTTCCTATCAGACATTTAGCATTCATTGTCTTATTTTGATCATTATATTTCTGGTATAAGTGTCTAAATAATAACAACAATGCCAACAATTATACCTGAGAATTTTCTCCCTCCCTTCCCACCCCCCAGCTCTCTCATCCCTCTCTCTCTCTCTCTCACCTCTCCCTCTCTCTTTCTAGATTTCATGATTTCAGAGAATACTTTTGTATAGTCATGTTTACATCTCAACATTCCCCCCACCTTGCCATGATAGTATCACATGGCCTGAAATCCCCCTGCACTAATGGAATCTAATTTCTTACTTTCTGCCCTATTTCAATGATACCCTATTAACTCTAGGCGAAACTCTCTGGTCACAACCACCCCAGACTTTCATTTCTCCCTTGCCTTAGTTCACAGAGCATTCACATACATACCTCCCAGATCAGCCACCTGCTTTTGCTCAGGTTTATTGAGATACATTTAAGTACAAGATAGTTCACCTCTTCAGGGGTACAATTTTGTAAGTTCTGACAAATGTATAACATTGCATAGCCATCACAACAATTGAGATTTAAAAACCTTCATGCCATAAATTCTCTTGTATCCTTCTTTCCCCACCTCCATCCTTGGCATTTGATTTCTGTCCCTGTATTTTTGCTTTTTCAGAAAGTAATATAAATGGAATCATACATTAGAGAGCCTTTTTAGCCTGCCTCTTTCCACTTAACGTAATGCACTGGAGATTTATACAAACTTTTTTGTGTTCACCCAAATTTATTCCTTTTTATTTTTCTTTTATTCTCTTTTTTGCATTATTCCCCTTGCTAAGCCTTCTATCACAGTAATAAATGAAAACAGCAGTAGTGGGTATCCCAGGTTTGATTCTCATCAGAGGAAGAGTTCCAGTCTTTCGCCAAACTGATGTTATTGTGTGTTTGTGTTTTTTTTTAACCCACTCTTTAATCTGATTAATGAAATCTCTTCTCCTGCTACTTTGCTAAGTATTTCTGGTTCTTTTTTATTATTATTATTTTAAATCATGAATGCCTGTTGTGAAATTTGGTTTACAAAAGACTTTAAGATGAAGAAGAGGGTCTTGAATATACATTTGGGTACCTCCACCTTACATTATCTTGGATTTATTTCACGACTCTCAAATTGTAGAAATCTGATAGTAATGTAAATGATCCTCATCTATGAAATGCAAATTGAGTCCACTGAAATGTAACTGATTAGTACCCAGTGGATTTTGACCAGTTTTGCATTTAGTTGTAAATTTATCTTATTCTTGCTTGTCAAACTAAAAATATGTGGTTGTTTGGATTCTCCTTTAAACCAACTATAGTATTTTATCATTCCCTCAATAACCAATGAGCTAAATAAATCTTCAATAGATATTCATTTATATCTGGATGAGGATCATCATTTTACCTTTTTTTTCTTTTAATAATTCAATAGGAGTTTTGAACATTTCCTGGCCTATCATAAGTACTAGCTCTTACAATATTAATTTTATTTGCATTTAAAATGACTTGAGTCACACTTTAAATTCATCTGGGTAAAGTGAACTTTGAAGATAGCATTCATGTGCTCTGTCATTTTAGATGTTCACCCAATCATTATAGAACATTTCCTGAGAATAAGACAGTGGTAGTTAGGGATACAAGAAAATAACTTCCTTTCTCCCCATTTTCTCTTATTTTATGTTGAATGCTGGTTCCTGAAAATATCTCCAAAGCTACCCATTAAGACAAAGCTAAGTTTACTCCTTTGCAGTAAGAGAAAGCACAACTTTGAGAGTGTTTGTAATATTTCAGAGGGAGCAAGGCAAAGAAGAAATACTTGTGAAGTTTTGAAATATGGTCTAAGGTGAGTCTTTTAATGGAGGTTTGTGGACTTGGCTAGGAGTGGATAAAAATCATGACATAATTGTTTGGGACTGGTGGATGCAGCAGACTAAAGAAATATGTGGAGAGAAATTCAATTCCAAGAAATATTGTGGTTATAATGGTATACAGCCTTAGGCTTCGGAGGGACCCAAGAAAGTATTAAAGACAGAAAATATAATAAAAAGATTAATGAATCTGTCTAAATTAAACTTAATTTTCGTGATTATTCAGTACTGTAAATATAAACTAAGTTATGTAGTAGAAAAGAAACTGGGAAGGCTGGGGATATAGCTCAGTTGGTAAGGTGCTTGCCTTGCATGCACAAAGCCCTGAGTTCAATCCCCAGCACCACAAAACACACATACACACACGAGAAAAAGAAAAAAAAACTGGGAAATATTTTATAGCATATGACAGATACCAGTTATTGATCATCTTAGCTTTTATTTAATCATCTGTTTTTAAAGTGACAGATAATACTGTGTGTATTTATCATGGTTGTTTTTGTTTTTGTCTTTCAGAAAATTTTTAGAATTACCAATCAAGATATCTACAACTTCTTGGGCAAGTGCTTTCTGGAATAGAGGTAGCATGTGGAACAGAAAAGTCATACTGACTAGGCATGAGGCTGTGTGGGTGAAGATGCAGCATCTTTTTTCTGCACTTGCTATCAGGCATTTATCATTCATTGTCTTATTTTGATCACTTTCGGATATAAGTGTCTAAATAATAATAAAAATGCCCAAAACTACAGCTACAGCAACCATTTTATTTACTCCAAGCTTACTTGAGTCAGGCCCTTCCCTTATTTTTTTTTTTGAAGTTGTCCCTGTAATTCTGAACACAGGCCTATAAGGTAGGACTCACTATGTCTAAAGATGAGGAAACTGAGGTTTAGGGAGGATAACTTCCCTAAGGTTTCTGGCCAGGAAGCGGCAGAACACAGAATTGAATGCAGGACAATAGGCTATAAAGTCTTCGATATGCCCAGTACCTGAATGGAAAGCTTCTCAATGCCAGACCAAGGGCCAAGGTTTTGCCCAGCACAGTCCTGAGCACATTGTATTAATAGGTTCATGCTTCACATCTTCCAAGGATACTGACAGCGAGAAAATTTGCCCAAATTCACACCGAGAAGCCTTCCCAAAGTAGGGGCATCTCCTGACTCTCAATCAAATTTCTTTCGATTAGCCACAGGTGCTACTTACCTGGCTGACCAACTCAGGGACTGCTCAATTTTATTTCTGTTGAACAACTGAAGACGCAAAGACCCTCATTTGCCTGCATAACACACACAGGGAAAGCCATAAGGACTCTATTACCTGCAAATTGGCACTTTAAGCCATGACACTGGTTCAGTCTGGATGCATTAAAGGCCCAATGTGAGGTGCAAGCCTTCATTCACTAGCTTTTTCCACTATGTACCAGAGGAGGAAAAAACTATGTACCCACAATGGAGGAAAAAACTGAATTTAGAGCATATAACAAGGAAAGAGAAGAAAACACACACATTGTGTCCTTTTCCCACTCCCCGAGTCCCATGAAAATTTTGTAGTTCTCAGACATGAGATCTTGTCTATTTTTATCAGATACAAATTTACATATATATATATATATATATATATATGTGTGTGTGTGTGTGTGTGTATGTGTGTGTATACACACATATGTACACACACACACACACACACACACACACACACACACACATATATATATATATATATATATATAGTATCATCATGTGTCATGAGATTCATTGCCATTGATTCATTGCCACATGAGATTCATTGCCACTGATCTGCCAGGTCTGATGCTTCTCATTCTGCCACATCTAGGGCAGGTGCCCAAGAACTCTAGAACCCACCTCTGGTTCTGTGCTTCCCTTGGGATTCAAGTTTTATCTGATTGTTATATCAGGGGTTTATTTTTTTCACTATGTTTCCTGATACTATTTAAAACAGTGATAACTGGGATATCTATAGCTTCTATTCATCTGGGATCTCAGGATCTCTTTATAGTTTAATCCTGTGGGGAAATCTCAAAACTCCACAGTCCACCATGTTTATAGTCATTAGTGAGATAAATAGCTTAACAGAATCGACTCTTTTCTTGAATTCATAAACAGAGCAAGGGTAGGGGAGAAATCCACAAATTGAATACAAGGACTTAGTGTAATCTCTTTTGTGTTTATGATAAAAAATTAATTTTAAAAACTTCAGCAAGCTGTCTTTGATTTGCTAGGAAAAAAGAAATAAAAGTACTTATGGTTTGGAAAGTTTTTAGAATAGACAATGGAAATATAAACTGTTTAAGGACTATAGAATCACTCTTCTTTTTTAAATTCTTTGGTTCCTTTTAATTATACATGACAATAGGATCCATTTTGACATAATTATAAAAGCATGGGATATATCTTGTTCTGATTCAGTCCCCAGTATCTCTCCTTCCTCTCCTCTTCCCCCAACCCCCTCTCTACTAGTCTTTTTGACATTTGCCCATAGGTTTTTTTGTTGTTGTTATTGTTTTAATTTCTTGTGCATGTATACAATGGTGAGATACACTAAAGTATATTCATATGTATACACAGAAAAATTATGTCTCTCTTTTCCCCATACCTTCTCCCTTCCCCTCTTCCTCCTTTCCCATTCCCCTTTGTCTACTCCAATAAACTTTTATTCTCCCCCCTTTTTTATTGTGTGTTAGCATCCACATATCAGAGGAAACATTCTACCTTTGGGTTTTGGGGATTGGCTTATTTCACTTAGCATGATAGTCTCCAGATCCATCCATTTACTGGCAAATGTCATAAAGTCATTCTCCTTTAAGGCTGAGTAATATTCCATTGTGTGTGTGTGTGTGTGTGTGTGTGTGTGTATCACATTTTCTCCATCTATTCATCTATTGAAGGGCACTATATCAACTCCATAGCTTAGCTATTGTGAATTTTCAGGCTATAAACATTGATGTGCTGCATCTCTGTAGCATACTGATTTTAAATCCTTTGGCTTTATATCAAGAATTGGGATAGCTGGGTCAAATTGTGATTCCATTACTAGTGTTTTGAGGAATCTCCATATTGCTTCCCAGAATGGTTGCACCAATTTGTAATCTCACCAACAATGTATGAATGTATGCTTTCCCCCCCATCCTTGCCAACATTTATTGTTACTTGTATTCTCTTGATAATTGACACAGAATGACTTTTCAAGTGTCTTATAATACTCTATTCTTCTGTGTGAAACTGATTTAAATTTTTATCTTTTAAAAATGTTAGTGTATATTAGTAAGATTATAATTTCCCATAATAAGTGACTAGGTAATTCATTACCTAAACTAAAAGTGCAAGAAAATATGCATAAAACACTTTTAAAACAGAATAAAAATACAACAGGAGAGTGAGAAATTACTGGACCAAGATCTAGGAGAGGAAGGGAATTCAGAGAGGTCAGCCCAGTAGTCCAGGCCACTTCCATGGTAGGGATATTGTCTTTCCTGAAAACAGGACGACAATCTGAACTGTACTCTGAACAACCTCATCAGCTAAGGACACATTTGTCAGAGTCCTGGACCTATGATGATAAGCCATCTCCCTCCTGAGTCTAACATTCCAAGCTTCAGGGTGACTAGAGGGTAAACCAGCCCTTACACAAACTGCAGAATGACTTCCACAATCCTGGGCAATCCAGAAAACTCCACAGCTCAAAACTGGTTCAGAAGACCCCTGACTACTGTGCTGCTAAGTGCCCGATAAGATCAAAGGAAACTCTTTGGAGAAAAAAATAGTTATCCTATACTGAAAATTATTTTGTCAACAAATTTGCAAGTACAACGTTCAGCACACAGTAAAAAATAAACAAACACACAAAAAGAAAAAACATTAAGTAAAAATCAGCCAAAATAAAAAATAGGAGACATATATGATTATCAAAGAGAGATAAATATAGGGAAAATTCCAGGTGATGATTGATTATATAAGAGAATAATAGTGAGAATAATATTACTATTTGGAATAAGAAGTCAAGGGTAATCAAAATGCCCTTTAATGACAAAATTAAGTCTCTAACCACATGGTGGAATATTTTATAACAAAGGTCAATTCTAGCCCATGGTTGGCAATTTTTATGGCAAAAGTGCTGATTTTATAAGAAGGAAAGGAAATATGTGAAGACATGATAGACTTTACATGTCCTACAAAGAATATTTATTCTCTGGTCTTTCACAGAGAACGTTTGACCCTTGCTAAAGCGAAATGAAAAATGAATGAAATGTAGCTATAGGGTTGGCTCTCCAACCATTCCACTGAATAAAACCACCAAGATCAGAAGAGAAAGGCTCCAATATGATGCCACTGACATAAGTGTAAAGCTGGGGTGCATTCTTAGGAGGTGAAACTACAAGTAAAAGCAAGGAAGTAAGCATACTAAATGTCAGGAGGATGGCCCCTTCTGGATGTGATTGGATCCCCAATCTGTATTCTATTTTATAATAAAAGAGGTTTAAGAGATGAATTTCATACAATTGTTTTTAAAAGACGGAGAAGGAAAGAAGAAATGAAGGATAAAGAAATGAAAGAAGGAGGGAAAGGAGGAAGCCTCACTTTCTAAAATTTGGTCCTCAAGCAAGGTGGATGCTCTTAAGTCTAAATGGGAAAAAACAAATTCTTCTAAATGGAAAAAAAAATCCTAAGAACTGTTTTCAAAAACCTCCTGATTTGATAGGTAATTTCATGGGAAATGACTGCCCATTTGTATGTTTATAAAGGACTTGGCTTGGAGAAAAGGTCAGTGTTCTCGCTGTGAATGAAATATTTATGAAACAGCCCTGGCTTCCTGTGTTTCCCCACCTGTGCCAACCACCCCACCATGCAATGTATTAACAACCTGCCTTCATCTGCATTGGTCTCGGTACCTTTCTGGGACATTTTTGTCACATCCTCTCTAAAAGAATCAAGTCTTTTTTTTTTCCCATGGTTGTCACAGTATTCATTCCTGTTTCTTTTTTCTTCATTCCCTCTATCTCTCTGAATATATTCCACTTACCTTTACTTCCATGACAAGTGATAAGTATAGTAAGTGACAGTTTCAGAACATGTGTTAGAAGAATTAGAATTCTAAGGGAAAACATTCACATCACGGCAATTCCCTATGGTTGTGCAGTGTCCAAACTGCATAACTTACACAGCAGCCTGGCTCGTACTGTGTGAAGATGTTGGTATTAAGATTTCTGCAGGTCTTGGGTAAAAGGGAACAAGTCTTTTGCGTAAGAGATTCAAATTAAATCATAAGTGAACTTCTTGCTCTAAAAATTCCCAAACAGTAGTAGGAACAGTGCATTTGTCCTGCTGTTCGTAACTCAAAGCCACAGCTAATTTGAGTACCTTCTAAACTTCCATGTACATGGTTGTGTTGGCTCTCACAATTAAATCTAATGACGGTAGCCAAAGTAATTTGTGTTCATGTGAACTGTATGGGATAGAAATGGGCAGAAGTCTGGGTCTTCCTTTTACTGATTGTATGCTCTTGGGCTAATTACTTAAACTCCCTGAGCCTCATATTCTTCAACTTAAAAGAAAAGATAATTATCTACCACAGAGAATTAAGTGAAATGACATATGTAATGCCCAGTGCCTGACATATTATGTTCCCTGTAACTATTAGATACTCTTCTCTGATCACTCCTGGTTCCCTCCAAAAACATGTGCTTATACCTGCATCCATCTAGACCACCAGTCCAGACCTGGGAGCCAGCCTCTGCCTTTCCTAATCCCACAGTCTCTCATACCCATGGCTGCCATATCCAATCAATCACCAACTGACATTCATTTTCCTTGGTTCCCACCTGCCTGTGTTTTCTCTCCTTAGATTTTTCCCAAACTTCCTATATGACATTGACCTCCAAGGTTGCCTCCTCCTTTACTCACCCATCTATTCATTCAATCACTCACACAGAGGAGCTGGAGAAGACCATTCTGAAGTGGCAACATCTGCACATCTGGATCAACTGAAGGAATCAACATTGTCATTTCCAGGAGATAGACAGTCCAGGAAGGAAAAATGATATGTACAAAGGCCCTGGGATAGATGCATTTGTGGACCAATAAGAAGCTAGAAAATCCTTGTTGAGGGCTAGACAATGTGGTTTAATCAGCTATCACAAGCCAAGTCATATAACAGGTCCTTTGCCCATGAGTCCCATGACATTTCTATAGCATCACATTCTGGAGGGAAGTAAGGAAGTGGAGAGACAGGGTAGAAGACCATGGCAGATTTTATATGATTCTCCGTCAGAAGATCCCCTTCTCTTTCACTCCCAAAAGACTTAACTCCCTTCTCCTCTGAGCCATCTCTAACCTGTAGGCCATAAAACTATGATCACAATTACAGTTGGCCCTGTAAAAATGATCCACCTTCAATCTTTCATTTTGTACATTGTAAGACTCTAACATGCAATGTTTCTGTATTTAAAAAAAAAAAAAAAAAAAAAAAAAAAACCTTGGTCCCACATCAATGTTTATAGCAGCACAATTCACAATAGGTAGATTGTGAAACCAACCTATGTGCCCTTCAGTAGATGAATAGATAAAGAAAATGTGGTATATATACACAATGGAATATTATTCAGCATTAAAAGAAAATAAAATCGTGGCATTTGCAGATATATGGATGGGGAATATAATGCTTAGTGAAATTAGCCAATCCCCAAAAAACAAATGCTGAAAGATTTCTCTGATTTAAGGATGCCGATTCATAATATGCTGTGGGGGTGAGGGGATGGGAGGATTAAATGAACTCTAGATAGGGCAAAGGAGAAAATGGGGAGGAGGGTAAGGGAGGGGACGAGATATGAAAAATTGTGCTCTCTATGTGTAATATGAATTGTAATGTATTCTGTTGTCATATATAACAAATTAAAATTAAAAAATAAAAAGAAATAAAAATTCTTGGTCCCTATGCATAATCAATGGCATTAAGAATTTAAATTGCAATAGTAAGTGCAACCTTCTTACTGAATTATTTTTCAAGGAAAGCAGATTACCTGAGATTGTTTAGGTATCTCTTTGTTAGAGTGTCTTCACTGACAGCTCTTTTGATACTTTGATTTCAGTGCTCACATGTGACACTGCCATTTGCTGTACAAGCTCAGAGTTAGAGGTTAGCGATGAATGCTTCCTCCACATTCTTTTTCTCCTTACCTTCTGTCTTTCCTGGATTTTGTGTTCAGTTTAAGGAAGGAACTTTGCATTCTTTGGCATCAGACTATCTGACCTCCAGTCAGTCTGAGATGACTCCTCTCTCTCCTACAAAACCAAATAAGTCAGATACCCTCATTGGTCTTACTTGGTTTCAGTTCTGAAAAATTCTCCCCAAATGCGGCCTCATATGTTCTGTCCTAAAATACGTCATGTTTCTCTTTAGTCCTTCACAGGGGTCTGCTCCACATCAGCAGGCTCTAAAATGCTGTCCGTCACAGCTCTTTCTCCTCGAAATCGCCATAGAAAAAAACGGCAGGAAAACCATGTGTCCTGCGGTGTGATTTGGTTTGGTTTTGACCTGGCCACAATTAAGTCCTGATGTGAATTTCATTTCCTTTTGCTTATCCTGCGTGTTAACTTTCTGCTTGGTAAAATTGCAAATTCCCAATGAAAGCATTCTACGATTGATTAGACCCAGGCTGCTTGGCAATTTCTTTCTAATCTCTTTTATTGTGCTTTCCATAAAAATGACAGCCCTGGTATAAATCCTAGTTTAAATCAATACCAGTAAGTGTTAATCTCTTCACAGTACTGGAGATGAAAATGTCAAATAGTACCTGCTGGGCATTAGAACTCCCACTGTAATCATCAAAAATTAAAGCAACACCAAATTGATTTTATTTTCCATCTTTTAAAAAATCTCTTTTAGATCCATTATTTTTTTTCCATTGACTTATTTTTTTTTTCATGTATATTCTCTGGTTGGATGAGATTGATGAACTGAATTTGGAATGGTGAATGTGTTGATGTCTCCTGGCAAAAATATAGAGACCCCAAAGCTGTCCAAGTAAGAGTTTAGGATAGAGTTGATATTTTATAGAATTATGCATATATTTAAGTTAAATACTTATTCACATGATGACACCTCAATAATATGGAATCTTTTGGGTGGGGATACTGGGGATTGAACTCAGGGGCACTTGACTACTGAGCCTCGTCCTCAGCTCTTTTTTTTTTTAATCTTATTTATAGACAGGGTCTCACTGAGTTGCTTATTGACTCACTTGTGCTGCGGCTGGCTTTGAACTCTCAGTCCTTCTGTCTCAGCCTCACAAGCCACTGGGATTACAGGAATGCACCACTGCACCTGGCAAAAAGGAATCTTGGTTAAAGAAACTATTCCAGAAGAAAGTATCCAATTTTGGTATAAGCATGGAAAATAATATCTAGCATTTCATCTCCCATCCTTGAGGTTATTGCTAAAGGTAACACATGCTATACTTAGAAGATGTCCTCACTGGAGACAGCTACCTTGAATCTGAACATCTCATGACCAAGATGTATGAAAACACATAGCTTGAGTGTCACGTTTCCAAGAGACCCTGGAAGAATAGGACAACCATGGTTTTAAGTCCAGAAGAAACTTAATTAAGCATTTGGCCCAACTTCCCACCCAAGTCATGATCACAGATTTAAAGGCAAAGCAGTAGGTATCCGATATTTAATCCATGTCTTTTGTCATTGCATCAAGAAAATATGAGGACTATTCCCACATTAAGCACGAGACATGCAAAAATTATGTGTGTGTGTGTGTATACATGCACACACACACACAGTCCTAAATATAATTACCACACAGAGTAAACTCTTCATATGTGCCATAATGAAATATAAAAGTGGCAGAATTATACAAATATTAGTGATCAGAGGAAGACTTAATTGAACCAGTTTAATCATTTAACACTTGAGTTAACCTGTGTTTCAGATTTATTTCTAGACAAAATATATTGTATGGTTCCTGTGTGATACCCTTCCATCTTTCACATGGGATGCTAGTTAGCAATGAAATGCTCACAAAATGTGTACCCCAGAAGAGTGGCAGGAATAAACTCATCTCCTAGATAAAGCAGGTCATAAGGCAAGGACTTTACCTTTGAATAATAGAGGGCCTGGGATATTTACATGAGCTGACAAAAAAGATTTCTCCAAACTCTGTTTACTTCATAAAGTAATTCATGAAGTTTATTAGTAGCAATTATTAAGGGGCAAAGCCTTCAAAATTACCTGCTTCTCCTCTCATTAGTTTACATGTTGTAAAAGTAGCAAATGAAAATGACTATTTGAGCCAAGCAGGGAACAGAAATCAGCAACATGCACTGGGTAGAGATTGGCAAACTGAAGAACACATCTAAAGGAAAGAGCCTAGCTCTAGAAGGCTGTAGGCACAGAAAAACACAGAGGTGACATAACAAGCTTGTCTAACTTTTGTAGAGATTCCAGAAATAAAAAACCTGACGTGAAATTCTCCCAATTTATAAATCCGACAGTTCATTTAAAGTCATTTAAATACATCTGTGAGCCACCACTCTGAGACCTCTAACCTAAGAATGAGACTCCAAACTAGGGTTGAATTAACAAGGAAAGGTAAACCGTGAGCAGTTACCACTTTCAGGAGCACCTGTTCTCTTGACCGCTTGCATTTATCAGTAAGCCAGTGCACAGTGATTTCACAGGTATGCGTCTTCTTATGGAAGAAAAAAATTCTATCTGAAACAGGGGTCAACATTCAGTGGCAGGTGCTGGAGAGGATGCTGTGGTCTGTGGCATGAACAATGACATGGGAACCAGATTGAGGTTGCCCCTGGCTAAGTTGTGTAAACATAAATGAATCACTCAGTTCCTGCAGAGAGTCTATCTCATTTGTGAATGTGGAATTAAATATGTATATATATATACCTGATTTGCTTGAACCACAACCTCATTATAACAGAGGATGAACAGGAAATTAAAGTAAAAGTTTCATCATAGAAACACATAAGAGATATCACCTCCTGATCCTCTCCCAGATCGAGGTCCAAAATTCAGAAGGAACTGGATCTTTGGTGCTGTGCATTCCAAGAAGAGACACAAAGGCGCAGAGCGTGAAATAAGAATGCTGAGGGATGGTGACAGGGACAGTGTCTGTGCTCCCTGCACGGAGGCCCCCGGGAATCCATTTTTGCCACTTCTGTGGCCCCTCCCCTGCTTTTGTGTGCTGTCACTTCTAAAGTCAGCTCTGGTGCCCTCTTTCAGCTAACTGCCCTGGGGATATTAGAATTGTTTTGTTTATTCAGGGAACTGGAAGTGCCTGGGGGTGGGGGTGGGGGTCCCTTGTGAGTGAGCTGGTTCTTAGCCAGTGATAGCTCCTCTGCCTCCAGTGACACTCCAGAGCCCCCCTGCAGGACCAGGCTAAGGTCAGGATGCTGCCTGAACTCACACCATGCTTGTGCCTCCTTCCTTTCCCCTGCTGCCTCCTCTACTCCCTTAACAGGGTCTCCAGGGATACATCCTTACACAGGAATCCTCTCTTGATCCAGTTCTAGGCATCTGTTCTAAAACATCCTCAGATTTATTAAAACTTTATTAAGTGCCAAATTTTTCAATTAAAAGATGAAGTATGTCTCCTATTGTCAGGAAAAATAAAAGAAAAAGAGTTACATATTCATCCAAAATTTAAGACATTTTTACAAATGAAACATTTTGATTTAAGCTCTGGAAAGGTTATGGTGTAGGTGGGTGGGTGTGTGCGTGCACAAGTTACGCTTTGAAAGTCACACAAGGAATACTGTCAGTCCTTCATGCTGGTGGTTACACATCTGCAGCTTCAACCAACCATGGATTAAGAATATTTTTTAAAGTTGCATTTGTACCGAACATGTAAAGACCTGTCATTATTCCCTAAAAAATAATGGGATTAAGGGATCATTTGTGTTTCCTCTTACAAACTAAGATAAATAAGGTGTCATTTAAAATCACATGGTTTTTTTGTATCTCAAAGTCAAGAATGTGTTTCTTTAACACCACAATCTACATCAATGAACAAATTCCACAGTAATTTGCAAAATGCACAGATACACAATTGGACTAATAGGTATTTGTAAAACTAATTATAAGAGAAATACTAAAATCATAATGCATTTTTCAAAATAACTTAGTAAAGTACTACTTTGTATCTAGTGATATTTCAGATGTATTTGACTATAATTATAAAAATCAGTAGGAAGAATAAATCTCAGGAGTTTATACTCTGTGCTTAAGAGCTGTGTGTTGCTTTATTTTAATGATCTGTTTGGTTGTAGGTATGTCAGATCTGAAAATAAGATTCTCATGGGTAATATAATTTCAAGTCATTTCTTTATTTTTAAGAGAATAGAAATGGAAAGAATATTAAAATGTGAGATACATCTGAGGCTGCCAAAGGATCCCTCAGGATGTTGAAACACTTTGGTAAGTTATATTATTGGTATCTTCCTCAATTATATAACGAATCAATTTTATAGGGCTATTTTGAAAACCATTTTGTATCAGAAAATTCTTGCTTAAAATCTAGTTAGAATATGAAACACCATCTTCAAACTTAACAACTAGAAGCAAAAACTACAACTTAATTGCAAAGGCAAAAGAAGAGTATTCTCAGGCACTTGAGGTCTCAAGGAGAATGGTACCCAAAAAATCCATTTGCTGAGACCTCCAGAAAACAGGAAGGTAGGTTAGGAGAAAATAATGGTCTCTTGGAACTAAATATCTTCAGGATTATTCAACCCAAATTCCAGATTCTCCAGAGATGCATTGAGAGAGTAAGGGACAAAACACAAACTAATCTCCCTACCCCCTCACACACACACACACACACACACACACACACACACACACACACACCCCAAGAGCAATAACAGAGTATTGATGACTTTTAGACATTGAAAGGGAAAATCCACCTAGTTGATCTTAACATGTTGTGAGTAAGACTCTAAAAAATAAAAATAGAGTGTTTTGCTTTCAAACCAATAGTATGCCACTAAAAATTATAAAAGAGGAGAAAACAGTAAAGAATCCAAACAAGTGATTATTTGAAATATGAATTTTTTAAATTTGTATAACAGATGAATACTTTAAAATTATGCATATTATTGGGGTATCATATGATTTTCAATACAAATGTACACTATGTAATATTTAAATCAGGTTAAATATATTTCCTCAAACATTCATGATTTCTTCTTTTTAATATATTCTTTTTAGTTGTAGACGGACACAATATCTTTATTGTATTTATTTATTTATATGCGGTGCTGAAGATTAAACCCAGGGCCTCTCATGTGCTAGGCAAGCGCTCTACCGCAGAGCCACAACCCCAGCCCTACACTCATGATTCCTTATGGTGAAAAAAACTCAAATCCTTTCTGGTAGTTTTGGAAATATACAGTACCTGGTTGTTATCTATATTCACACTACTATTCAACAGTAAACCAGAGCTTGTACTCTTTTTTTAACTGTAACTTAGTCCCCTTAGATCAGCCTTTCCCTATCTCTTGCTACTCACTGGGAGGGGGGTTACCCAACTTGTCCAAACTGAGCCTCAGTTTTCTCACTAACCAAATGGGTTAATAATGACCAACATATAAAGCTGTGACCATTAAATGAGAAAAATAATAGAGTAAGCCCAATTAGTATTTGTTATTGCTCTCTTTACCTCTAAAGAAACTTCTGCTACCAAACTTAAACAAAAACTTAAGAATGGCTTTTAAGCTGTGGTTTACACATAGAAAACAACTCTGATTGGAAAGTACCCAGCAGATCTAAATGGTTCTAGACAAAGGGTTATTCTGTTTCCACCTACCCCAAACCATGCTCTCTCCTCTGCTTCCCCCTAAGCCCCAAGTCCTACTCAAGTTCAAGTGCAGAGCAGCATTTTCTCTCCCACGTGCCAATCAACCACAGCTCTTACGCAAGGTCTCCTCTGAAGGTGTGGCCAAGCAACACTCACCTCTCCCCCACCCACCACCACCACCATTTTTCTCTGGCAACATCCAATGGGAGTATACCGTTCCAGATAGGACCACACTGCAGCCTAAACTGCAAAGGTCAGTAGAGATGGGAGATGGGGGAGAAGCCATGGAGAGAAGGGTAGAGCTGACTTTTATCATTTTCAAACTCCATTATATGAATTCCTCCCCACAGTGGGGACAAGTTTCCACAGTTGACAGAAGACGTAGTTTGGAAAACACGATACAGAAAAAATTTAATCCTCTGTTTAATTAAGAAAGAGCACCTGGCCTTGATTTAAGCCATACCTGAAGGATGCTCAGCCTCCAAGCTGCCAGTTCTCCTTCTGCTGCTCAGTTCTTGCCAATCAAGCGTGAACCCAGAAGCTTCAGAGGGCAGGCTCACTTAAGGCTTTGTCACTTACCCTCCCTTGATCTGAAAAGCTTTGGTGATCATACAGATTGAGGCAGAATTCTGTCACCAGAAATAATTGTGTTCTTCATTCTGTGGCTTCTCTTCCTTGGACATGTGGCTGCCTTCATAAATCCTGAAGGTGATACAGCAACCGGAGACTGTGATCAGGCTGGGTGATCCCATGTCATATGCTTTATTGCATCTAAACTCAAGGAAGAGGGGGGAAAAAGAGCATTCACAATCTGTCACCTGGAACTGTTTCCGGAACTGTTTCCTTTCCCTTGCCCAGAGCCAACACACAGCCTCTCCTGTCTTCCAGGAACCAACCATGTTGACACTTGCAGCCAAGTCACAGGCAGGATGCCATTTTTCCGATGGCGACAATATGGGATATGGAATAACATTCATCCTGCCCTGCCATGTCAGTCATCCAGGAGGCCTCTGAATATTCAGTGTCCAGGTCTCAGCAGAATTTGTGCATTTGTGATTTGAGATTAAGGTAGTAGATTTTCAAAGGCATTAACGTTGCCAATGGAAAACAGCAAAGAAAATTTCCTAAGAAAGGGATGTAATGGAATGCAAGGGGAAAGTACAGGGGTAAAAAGATTTCTTCAATAACCATTTTTCTTGTCTTCTTAAGGGAAGCTGGAATGCCAGCTGCAAGAAAATTTATTCCAATTACACAAGTATTTCGAATATCTTTATGTTTCTGTCTTTGAGTAAAACTCTTGAATGGTAGTATAATTCTCTGTCCAGAGATGGTTTAATTCAAAGCACCTAGCTTGGTTCTAGGTTCCTAGGCTCTCAATAAATGAACAAAGGGTTAATGTAAGAGAAGTCTATCATTTGGTACTCAAAATAGCTCTCAGACAAACTGGAATTCAAAGAGGTTAAGTAACAAGCTCAAAGTCACCTAACTAAGACGCTCTGGGATCCAGATTTAAATCCAAATTGGTTTAACTTCAAAGGGGATGTTTTTCCCCCTGGCCACAAAAAGAGAAAATAAGGCACAGCATCATGGCTAAGAGCTGGGGCGCAAGGGCCAGACTCCCTAGATTTGGATTCTGACTTCAGCCCTTAGTATGTCTGTGATCTTGCTCAGGGGGGCAACTTAACCGGTTTTGGGGTATCTTGGTTCTTGCATATGCTAAATGGGAAAAATAAAACAGTGTTACTTCAATCATTAAATGAGTTATCCTGTCTGAAGAACTTACAACATTGCCTGGTGTATACTGAACTCTCCATGAATCGTTTATTCAGTTAATCATTTGAGCAATATTTTATGCTTGTATCTGTGAGCAAAACTTCTGAAAGGAGGTCTTATTCTATATCCATGCATATTTACCTTAAAGCACCAGATTTGCCTCTAAGCTTAGAGGTACTGAAAAAAGAAGTAAATGGTTAATTCAAGAAAATTATTAGAATCAGGAGATACGTCCTGTCCATTAATAAGATCTGCAGAGTCAGGAGTTTGTTCCCTTACAGTGGATCCCTTGAAGAAGTGATGCAGAAGGAGGGAGTAGAGTTCAGCCATTGGAACTCACCACATCCCAGCGGCTCAAGAAGCCAAGTCAGGAGGATCACAAGTCTAAATCCAGCCTCAGCAACTTAGTGAGGCCCTAAGCCACTTAGCAAGGCCCTTTCTCAAAATAAAATATAAAATGGGCTATGAATGTGACTCAGAGGTTAATTGCCCCTGGGTTCAATCCCCCCCGTACAAAACAAAAACAAAAACAAAAACAAAAACCTTACCACAGTCTAGCTTTGCACTAGAAGAGTTTGTCACCATCATTCTCAACAGCTGAACCAATCTTGTCTTATCTTCATCACCAACCTCCCTTTTGTCACACAATTGCTGCAGTCCCATTTATACTCACAAACGTCTCTAGGTGAGAAAGGGACCCAGGCAAAAGTCAGAGTGAGAAAGGCCAGCGTTACTGCGGAGAGCATGTGCCTTCAGGTTCTGTCCCCTATCATGGTTTAGCATCCCTTCATATCTCGGGGCCAATTTCCTCCTAAGTGAAATATAATAAAAAAATAATAAAAATGTAAGTAGAGTGTCTAGCCCAGGGGACGCTAAATAGCCACTGAATAAACAGATCTTGTCTGTCCCTTGTCCTAGTCCACCCATTTCCAGTTTGACCCAAGTTACAACTGAAGACAATGATGTTCCGAAGTTAGTAAAATAGAATTATTTAAATTCAGGAAAGAGAGGAATAACCAAACACATTGAGAGCTGGTTTCCGAATTTGGCATCACATTTGACTCTCAGATTACTGGAAGCCAGAGGAAAAAAAAAAACCAGAAAACAAAGGGTTTTTTCCCGGAAAGGAATTCTAAACTGGTGACAGGTAGTGAGACATTTTTTGTGTGAAACTGTCTAAAAATTATATTGAGTGACATGATAGTCAAGTCTCCTGGCACCAGTTTTATTTTTTAAATGCACGTCAGGTTTTTATGTGGAGGTTTAATAAAGAACTTAGATAACCACTGAGAGGTGACCATCAAACTCCATTTCAGTTCAAGTGAGTCTAATGGGGATTAAACTGGCATGGTCTAAGAGTGATGCCTGGCAGTAATCGAACAGATACAAGGGCAGAATCAAGAAAGCAGAACTACTCTGAGCACTAGAGAATAAAAAACTTATTACAGGGATTCAATTGGACATAATTGTGGGCGGTGCTGGGATAGAAAAGGGTAAAGTCCCCCACCCAGCTGTCCTAAAGCACTGACACAGAGCCGACCTACTGGTGTTTTCAAAGGAACTCAGAAGTTGAGAAAATCCTGCAGTTAGAGGGGGTCCACTCCCAGGGCTGGTGTAGAAGTCTGCAGAAGCTCTTGTCTCTTCATGGTTCCTGCCTGCGTGAGTTTGCAGCCAGAGTCCTGTAGTCAGCACAGCATTGCTATTGGTTGGCAGGGCTGGGAGTCAGAAAGAGGAGCCGGGCATGGAGACACACCAAAACCCACCTGTGCGTCTGTCTCTCTACATCTTACCTCTTGACTGATGCTTCCATTCACCCCTTCCAATAACACACAGAGTTCTCTCCTTTTCCCCCCATATTTTTTAATTGGTGCATCGTAGTTGTACATTCTGATGGGATTTGTTGTTACATATTAGTCCATGCACACAATACACAGTATAGCAACATAATGTGGTTGATGTCTCTCCCCAGCACTTTCCTCCTCCCTCCCCATCTCCTATTTCTTGGTAGGAGATCCTCTATTGATCTCCCTTTGATTTTCATGAGATCCATCCCCATCTTTCTTTTGTTTTTCCTCTATAGCTTCTGCATATGAAAAAAAAAAAACATAGGACCACTAACACCAGGTACTGTTTGGCCAACTCTAATCTGGAAACAGTAAAAGTTTATTATACTAAATGTAGTATCAGTTGAGCTCAGACTATCTAGTGGTCCCCAAATAAAACATCACACACCACACAGTTTTTACAGCGGTTAACAAATTATTACATCCAGTTTTCAGGTAAAATTCCAGGATTGAGTCAGAGAAGATCTAAAGAATCACTTGCTTTAAAACTTGACCTCACCCAAATCCCCAGGTTGCATTGAAACCTAATTACCTTCCATGGCCCAAGTGGATGTGGCTGAGTCCAAACTTCTGGGAGGGCAAGTGACTGATACAAGTTTACACTGGCCTCCATTGAGACTTATAATGAAGCACATGATGGGAATCATGGTGGGAACAGCAATGCAATAATTGTGTCTTGCTTAAAATAACATAATAATTTTACTATGGATTTATGCTCAACAAAGCACTGTGTGTGCTTTATTTTATTTAATTGTCATGATCCCAGATGGTTGAACAAAGTAATAAGCAGAGGGTTCATAGACTTACAATCTTAAAAAAGTCACACAACTGAAAAGTACAGTTCTGGGTATTAAACTCTAATCTGTCTAATACCATCTACCCACCCTTGTTTCCCTGGTCTCCTCCTACCCTGTTTAATAAAGCCCCCAGCATTGCAAAATTCTTAGCATGAAGGAGAGGTACGAGGCAAGTTTTTAGTCTTATAGATGTTAGAGCTGTGTTGGCATCTTGGCTAACTATATTAGTTAAGATAGATCCTTGCCTCTGCGTACCTGTAATGTAGGAGTTGTGTGTCCACTCAATTCCCAAGATTACCTCATGGTCCATAATTGCTGCTGTGGCTCCAACCATCATGGGAGCAAATGTGATAGCTCTCAGCTCATGCAGGTGATATCACCCTCTCCTGTTCTTCATGCCAGGGTTGTGCAATAGTAATGAGTTGGATCGTATTATCCTATATACATATATGACTACACTACTGGTGTGACTGTACCATATACAGACAGAAGAACTAGAAGTTGTGCTCCATTTGTGTCCAAATGCATTCTATTGTCATGTAATTAGAACAAATTTAAATAAACAAATAGATAAAAGTAGTAAATGAACAACTTCACATGCTTGCTTGGAGCTACCAAGCCAATGGCAATGTGTTCTCTAGTTCTCAGGATTCATATCAGTATGCCTGGGAAGCTACGTACTTGAATTATTCCTCCTTGAAAGTCTAATAAACTCAGTCTGATAGTTATATTTTGGGCCAGGATATTATATAACTACCCATCTATCCATTGGAAGATATCTCTTGTTATATATTATTGTTAATGCTGGTACATAGTTAATGTCTTTGTGTTTATTTATTTATTTGCCAAATAAAATTTTAAATATTTATCATGCATATGTTTTTAAATATATATATATATATATATATATACACATATATGTATGTATATACACACACACACACACACACACAGTGGGATAGCTAAATTGAGCTAATTGACCTATACATTACTTAATCATTTTTGTATGTTAAGAATGCTTAAAATTCACTCTCAGCAATTTAAAAAAAAATATATAATACATTGCTATTTACAATAGTTATCATGTAACTGGTTACCGTGAGCTTATTCCTCCTTTCTAACTGAAATTTTGTATCTTTTTAATGGGTTCAAGTTGCCAATAACCTGGTCTGAAACAGAGTAAAAAGATTGGTAATCCTTGTTTTGTGTCCTCTAAAGAAATATTGTGTAAAAATTGTGACCAAAATCATAAAAAAATTACTCTCAGCAAAGACCTCAGGAACTTCTAAAGACAGAGTATCATTTTCAAGAAGAAATTTGTTAAATGCGCTTTCTTTATTTTGTTCAGAGTAGGCAAACATGTAATAAACCAGGCTTCTAAGGGAAAGGGTTGTCTGCTAAAAGCTACTGACCAAAGCCTGAACCAGGTGTTCTGAACCTATTTTTAGACATTTAGTGAATTTCCAAGAGTGACCACAAGGCAAGTTTGTTCCTTTCCCCTAAACTAATATGAACAAACCATCACACATCAGAAATAGTTCTGTCTAGTTTTCAGTATTTTCTCCTGTTTAACCTTTCTCTGGACTACATCAATTGGTATTTATTCAGCATTAGTTGAGTACAGTCTGTATATTAGAGGTATTTATTTTTGTGTCATTTTAAGGATGCTTTCATGGCTCCATTTATTAGTGGGCATTAAAATGAATATCATAGAGTAGTTTTATTTTCTCTAGCTCCCCTACTTTATCCAAAGGGTTCTTCTTGCTAATTCCACAACAGAGACACTTTTGAGGACCTTCATGGATTTGGATTGTACAAATCTGGGAGAGGAAACTGGAGAGTCCCACATCTTGTGTTCCCTATCTGAATTAGTACAATTCTATGGAGAGCTGCTGGTGAGTACATAGGATTCTAGCAGTAAAGGCCAGGATGAGCAATCAAGAACTTTCAGATACATTGGGCAAGGTTAAAATTCTCCCAGGGCATCCAACTGGGTTCAGGACAATTCAGTTCAGGTCCCAGGCACTTGGATTGATTCCTGTCTTCTGGAGATAATAATATATATATATTATATATTATATTATATTATATTATATTATATTATATTATATTATATTATATTATATATAATATTGTATGCAGGAATATGTATATATGTTTCATATATTATGCAAGAATGTGTGTATATGTAAAGTACACCTGGGTTCAATGCCCATACCAAATACACACACACACACACACACACACAAATGCATGCTTATTTCAAAACCAAGATAACCTTGGGGACTAGATATCTCTTGAATTAATTTAGGAGGGATGAGTACCAAATAGTTACATCACTTGTCCGGCATCACTCTGACAAGCCTGGAAATTTGTATCCTAAGGTCTTTTAATGTCCTTGTCATCACATCCAGAGACCTTTTTTCAAAATCAGAAGATGAAAGGCAAGAAGTGGAACACAAGGTGACTTTCAAGTGCTTGCAATTCCAAGTGATGAAATGCGATTGTGAGTCTATACTGTGTGTGTGTGTGTGTGTGTGTTTAAGAACTTGATCACAAAACTGAAAAGACATTTCCTGTTTCTTCTGATGGGTAGACTCCTAAGATTGATCTACTCCTCATTGTTGCAGTTCATTCCAGTTTCCTCTCCCTATCCTCACACGGGTTCACTCTAATTCAAGGGGAAATGTTAGAAGTCATTGCAATACTCCCATCAGCATTAAATTCTACATTGTAAACTTGATTTTAAATATCAGAGTTGCAAAGCTTCTCAAACCTTCAGATGGGTCAACTTTTCTCAGTGATAACACATTTAATATTTTCTGATAAACTACATGTTTTGTTTCCAATGATTGGACTAAAGATAACTTGAAGCAAAGACCTATTTCTTTCACTTGGTTAATGTTGTTGTAAGAAATGATGACATAATTAAGTAAAACCTTACATTAGTGGGCATTAAAATGAATATTTTTATTTTCTCTAGCTCCTCTACTTTATCCAAAGGGTTCTTCTTGCTAAATTCACAACAGAGACACTCTTAAGGACCTTCATAGATTTGGATTGTACAAATCTGGGAGAGGAAATTGGAGAGTCCCACAAATGGTGATTTCTTCCTTAAAATCCCAAACCATCCATTCTTGTACCAGCTAATTTATTTTCATCTTATCCTTTTAATAATTATCCTTATATTTTGAATATGCAATAATCATCTTTTGGCACAGGACAAAATAATGGAAGAAACAGTAGAAACTCAGTCCTATATTTATATATACAGGCATTTGGAGTTATTTTCATTGTGTGTACCTCTTGTTTTGAAACTACATCTCTGAGTTCTCACATTTATACCTATCTTCATGGTAAATTGTTTTAGTATGGTCAGATTAATTGCCAGTGGCAGTAATGCAAGTATCAATCATGTACAAACATGCAATGGCTAGGAAACAAATGAGATGCTACCCTTTTTCTTTTAGCCTGGTACAGTTTGCTCTTCCAGAAGATGCATTTAGTATAAAGTAATTTCCAGGGATGTCTGAAAGCTCATCAGTTAGGCACTAAGGATTCTTTCAGCTCCCCTGATGTACAAAGGCTTCGAGCAGCACCATGGACAGAGTCCACACCACGGATGCTATGAATAGTGCTGAGTGCTGCTACCCAATAAAGTCCCATCACTTTCATACTACTTCCTTTAACCCCTTTCTTCCCCCATATGTTCTTTTTAGTGAATTCTCCTTTTTAAAAATTTTTCCTAGCTCTCAAATGTTAAGATTTCCTATATATTTTTTTTCAAATTAAATTCTGATTGTCTGGTTCTAGGGATTTTTCATAAAAATTCTGATTTTCCCATACCTCTTAACATGGTTTCCCTTAATCTTATTCTTCCTGTGTCCATGTATGATATGTTTTTGTTCTTGTATGTTGTTCTTTTGTTTATGTCAGCTACTGTGTTCACCAGTCAACCCCTCAGAAAGGCTGAGGTTTGTTTTGGTTATATTTAACACAAGTGCTATGTTTAAGTATGTAATAAGTTGAATATACATGTCCTGAAAACCATAATGCCATGTATCATATTTTTTCAGAGTTAACTTGTCAGTCAGGGTGCTAGCAAGAGAGAAATGGTTCAGATGAAGAGTTTATTAAGGGAATGTTTTCAAATTTTGGGGAGGTTCAAGAAAGTCCAATGAAGTGTAGTGAAGCTCCTTGGACTATCAATACATTGGATTCCTTATCCTACTACACCTAAAGAAATAAGGAAAAAGTGTGGTTAATAGGATATATAGAAGGTCTCTAACATAAGCTATGACATTTGGTAAAGGGCTGAAGGCCAAGGGAGGGATATAGAAAATAAGGCCTGAGTTGACTCTTCTATCCCACTCTCCCATGTTTTGTTTTGTTTTTTCATTTTTTTTTATTGTTGGTCGTTCAAAACATTACATATTTCTTAATATATCATGTTTCACAATTTGATTCAGAATGGTTATGAACTTCCATTGTTACCCCGTATACAGATTGCTGAATCACATCGGTTACATCAGTTACATTTCCATTGATTTACACATTGCCATTCTAGTGTCTGATGAATTCTGCTCTCTAACCTATCATCTACTATCCCCCCATCCCTCCCCTCCCCTCCCCTCTTCTCTCTTGACCACCTCTACTGTAAAACATTTATTCCACTTGTGTACTTCTTCCCTTACCCCTCACTTCCTCTTGTATGTAATTTTATATAACCCTGAGGATCACCTTCCCTTTCCCTGCAGTTTCCCTTCTCTCTCCCTTTTCCTACCCCCTCTCATCCCTATTTAATGTTAATCTTCTTCTCCTGCTCTTCGTCCCTACTCTGTCCTTAGTTACTCCCCTTATATCAAAGAAGTCATTTGGCATTTATTTTTTAAGGATTGGCTAGCTTCACTTAGCATAATCTGCTCTAATGCCATCCATTTCCCTCCAAATTCTATGATTTTGTCGTTTCTTAATGCAGAGTAATACTCCATTGTGTATAAATGCCACATTTTTTTTATCCATTCATCTATTGAAGGGCATCTAGGTTGGTTCCACAATCTTGCTATCGTGAATTGTGCTGCTATGAACATCGATGCAGCAGTGTCCCTGTAGCATGCTCTTTTTAAGTCTTTAGGGAATAGACCGAGAAGGGGAATAGCTGGGTCAAATGGTGGTTCCATTCCCAGCTTTCCAAGAAATCTCCATACTGCTTTCCAAATTGGCTGCACCATTTTGCAGTCCCACCAACAATGAACAAGTGTACCCTTTTCCCCGCATCCTCTCCAGCACTTGTTGTTGTTGGACTTCGTGATGGCTGCCAATCTTACTGGAGTGAGATGGTATCTTAGGGTAGTTTTGCAAATCAAATCTCCCATGTTTTAAACAGTGCTTCCTGATGGCTGAATCCAATCAGACGCCATGAAGCAATGAATCTCACTGATGTGGTTCATAGAAGTCAGTCTCTAGGTAGAGCATACAGTGAAGAGCATACAGATCTAAGGAAAAATTAGAAATAAGTAGACGTTCAATATGCATTATTGGTATCTGCATAATAATGTGAAAAATTACAAAGATATTGTAAATTTGGATCATATTATAGAAAGCAGTTTATCTGTATTTGCCAGTTGGTACTGATAATGAGTGGCTGGCCCTGCAGTGCTCTCCAGCTCAGGGACATTGTCTTCTCTTGAATGTCTAAGCCAATTATTCTTAAGAGATTCCCCACTCAATACCACTCACCACTCAATAAATTAAACAAACATAAGTAGGTAATTCACCATTGTCTAATACTTTACCATAAATGAAATACCTCCAGATCAATATATTCACCTCCAGATCAATATATTCAGCCATTTGTGAACAATGGACTTCACATTCTACCAACATCTTCTCCTCAGTTCTTTTAGTGATTTAACTTGTAAAATTCTCCTTGTTGAGGTTGAGCATAAGCTTTAAAATCTGCAAACAGCCACAGTGCTGTGGCTTTTGACAAATCACCTTAGCTCAAAGACGCAAGCTCATGCTCCTTATTTATACATCTATTCTTGCCAAGGAAACTTGCCAGCTCCTCCTGGTGCATGTCTCCTGGGAAAAATGAGAAGAGAAATAATAAGGACACCTTGAAGAAACAATGTAATTATATATAAAGTACTGTGGGCAACAGTGAAATCTGAGACAATTTTGCCATCTCATGTGGAACTGAGAACAAGAGTCCTCTTTTTCTCTGCTAGTGAAACAAATATGGAGACACATTTTACAATAGATATCTTTTTAAAGATTTATTTATCTCGTCATTTAAATTTCAGTATTTATGTACTGATACATGGTAAAATGATTGACAGGCTTTCCCTCATGAGGACTGAACCCATGATTTGGCTATGCCACTGCCACACGCTAACCAGCCAGGTGTTAGTGATGTTGATGTCATGGGCTAAGAGCTGCAATTGCTGTTGGGTCCATACAATGAAATAATCCTTCTTAACACCCACAAATAACCAATGCATCAGACGTCACCCACTGTATCCAACATTTAGGAGGTGTGTTAGCATAATACCAGACCAGTTACAAGATGGGCTTTATAGTCAACACCTCTCTACGTAGTTCTTCTTAAATTGTCCCTCATTCTAAAGCAATATCCATCTCTGATAAATAGGAATTGTAAGATACAACTGTTATTTGTATCAATCATTCCTGCCCCTTTTTCTAGGAAAGAGATCCTTTGTTTTCCTTTGTATAATAGAAACTTCTTCATTCTCAGTTCATGTGATTTAAGTTAGGCTAAAGTCAGGTATCAGATCCATGAAGAGACACACGTGCAGGCCTGGCCAGGTAACTGATCCTAATTCTTGGATCTTGTCATCGAGGAAGAATTGTTCGGATACTATGAGCCAAATTAATGAGCTTCGATTCCAAAATTTCCTAAAAATTATTGGGGAAAAGAAGTTCTTTTTCCTCTGATGTTAACCCAGCAAAGAAGGCAAAAGACAAAGACCCTAAAAGTGATGATAAAGAAATTCTAGATTGAGCTAGACCTGGATCTATATCTACCTCTGGACTCTTGAAGGATGTGAAACAATTCCCTTCATTATTTGAGTCAGAGTTGCAGTTCATTTGCTTATGACCAATATTTTAAAAACTACAAATTTAATACAAGTGGGAAACTAAAATTTGGAATGTGTCTAAAAGTCCAAGGTCATATAACTACATTTCATTACCTGGGCTTCATATATTGTTATCATGGTTGCCTCTGAGCAAGTTAAGCTTTACATCTATTGTCATCACTCAGAACATCTCTGTTTAAGTCAGATTCACACCTCAACAATGCTTACTTGGCTACTCTGAAGAAAATGTCCAAAACGACACCCACTCTAATTCTCCAAGCCTCTAAGCAAAATATGATTCATTCTTCCACACAGAATGAGATTACTCAAGTGTTCTATCTCAACAGTTTATTTATAAAGTACTTTTAAATGCATTATAGATATTCATTTCTTAAAATTAACCCTTTAAAACAGTTTCTAAGTTAATCATTTAACTTGTACCAACTCATAAAAATACACTCTTTAATAAAAATTCCTGTAGGTGTGCAGACCTTTCTTGGTATTATAGTTTAGATTACTAATCAGAAATATTCTCTTCCCTCACCCTCTCACTATAGATAGTGTTCAGCTGAGACACATGAGTTGCTTGGTCCAATGTACATTAGTAGACATGATGCAGCACAAAACCATAAGTATTTTTGCATGACTTTGCTTGGCTTTTGAGGACTAATGGAAAGCCAGAAGAAAAGCATGCTTTTGGTAATTACTGGCACTTAAGCCTAGACTTCAGAATAAATATGTGGATGTGGAATAAACATAAACCAAATGCAGGCTAGAACCAAGCTGAGCCAACCTGAAGCCATGCATTGCTCAACAGACCTAGCCCTGTACACTTATTGTAAGCCATTAAGTGTATGGTGACTTGTTACACAGCTTTAGAGTGGCAATAGTTGACTACTGCACTTTATATAACCACATTTCTGGGCTTTGTGTACATTACAGCGTGTCTTAGGAGATATGGGATGCAAGAGAGAGATAAGGACTTGGTGTATAATATTCTCCCTTACACATGACTTTAGACACAATTAGTCTACATAATAATGCCCACCCCAAACTTTACACTGAGACCAAGAGAGTGAAGTGGCTTACCTCAGTCATGACAAAAATGACACAGAGCCAAAGTCAAAGGAACCTCCACTTCAGAGCCTTCCCTCAGCCACTTTTGGGCATTAGTAGATCAATTAATACTGTTCCTGAATCTTTCACTTCTCTCATGTCAGCAATCCTGGTTTTCTATCCTCCTGGAATTCCTCTAAGAACTACCTTACAGCAAAGCACAGGACCTAAAAACTGACCAGACTAGATATTTGCAAAGGTTTTTATTATCTGAAAAGGAAAGTAATGTCAATTTGTCTATTCAGTGTTATCAAACATGGTTAAAAAGAGCCTTTCCCTAAAAATCTGTATTCTGGAAGACTGGGTTTAATTATTTTTACATCTATGCTAATAGTTTAGAGAATGCATTTTTATTTCCATTTTATTTTTGAATGTGCTCTGCTAAAGATGCTATTTAAAATTTCTGTAACAAAATGAATTGAGACCTCAAAAACTGTTTAATCTAGAAGTAAAATTCTCAGGTGACTTTAGGGATCAGGTGAGAAATGCAAAACACACAAATCAGGAAGCTAGGTGAGAATTCCACAAACTGGGAAACCCAGAACTTATTATATGGGGTGGAACCACTTACTCTGGCTAATTTCAAACATGTTGCCAAACTTTGGTCATTCCAAAAGAAGCCACATCCCTGGGAAGTGATTCTTCATTAAAGGACTATGAGTATTTTTAATTACATCTTGATCCAAAACGAACATACCTGCAAGTCAGATACAACTAGTATGTAACCTCTAGCATAAACTAATGCATAATGGAATGTGTTGTTAGAAACTAAGTGTAGCTCCAACTAGGTTCTATATGAATAGAATCTTTAAAATAAATCTACAAAGCCACTAGAGATAGTGTCGAACAGTTGGTTCTAGAAAAATCTAAAAGAAAGTACTTTTTGTTTCACTCTCTCCAGTATCATAAGAAGATGAAGTGGCTATTGCATGATGAAGTTTCCTAAAAATAAACTTTGCCATGGTTTTTTTTTTTCAAATTTTGAAAGGACAGAATATTTTCAAAGGAATAAAAATGGCATATCTTAGAACTAAGCCATAACTTTCAAACTACTCTTCCAGCATGTTAAATAATATTCTACATTGATTCCTCTTCTTGGAATAGATCACTCAAATTGATTCTAAACAATGTAGAATCATCTATTTCAGGTCAAAGTAAAAACAGTCCTAGAATTTTGTTTTGTAATAGCTGGCAGAGTTGACCCTAGAGAACTAATATACATAACTTTTAATGTGTGAACTTCTATTTTAAACCTAAAATTTTTATCTTTTTTAAATCCCAACTTATATTTGCTAATAAGCCATGTACTTTTTCCATTTTTTGAATTAATTCTACATTATAGGTATTCTGAGAAGCACAAAAATCTCCCTATTAAAGATAATTTCCATAATCTTTCAAAGCATGAATTGAGGAAGAGTTACTGTAATTTTTTAAAGACGATGAAAAAGAAAAGGGAAATAATAACACAAAGTAAAGAATTCATGAATAGGTAATCACCTTCTACAGACAATAGCAATGTTCCAATAAGCCTTAAGAAATAACTAATTAATTTTCTAAGTGAGCAAACATTATTTTGTAGTCCTGTAGACCTGGAGAGGAATCTAAAGATAGTGAATAGCAATGTGTTTCTAATTTTCAAAAGAAGATTAAAAGGGCCTTTGGTCCTCCTTATTTAGCTACTTCAAATCCTATCAAAATAATAGAACCTAAATTAACACCAGAAATAAATTTTCACTGTCCTGAGAAATAAAGAGGCAAAAAGTAGCTCTTGTTTAGGAAGAGTTGGCTAGTCTGAATAAATTTAGTGACTTGTTGATGAAGTTACAAAGTTAATATAAACCCAAACCATTCTAAATTCAATGATTTAATAAAACACTTGATGAAATTGCATGAACTTATTATATAGGATGGAACCCCTTACTCTGGCTAATTTCAAACATGTCGCCAAACTTTATTTATTTAAGATGGTTTTAGATAACAAAAGTCAGCTGAGAATTTTCAAGTGAAGGACAAACAGAGATAGGTCGTTTAAGGAAAATGTATAGTTGGCAAAAGTTCGAGGAATGACAGAGAGAACCAACTGAACCCCAATGAGTTAGAAGGAGTGGGTATGTAACAAAACTAACAAAATGTCCCAAGCAATTCAATGTTAATTTACAGCAAATGCAAGATTGTAGATAAATATCACAGGAAAATGAGATGAGATCTTTAAAAATAAGAATTGCTTGGAGAGGGAAAAAAATTAACACTGAGATAAAAATTTTGCAGAAATCTATAGAGTTATTTTAGTCAGCCTTTTTTTTTTCCCACTGTGACCAAAAGACCTGACATAAACAATGAGAGGAGGAAAAGTTATTTGGGGCTCATGTTTCAGAGGTCTCAGTCCATAGATGTCTGACTCCATAGTTCTGAGCACAAGGTAAGGCAACGTATTTTGGCAGAAGGGTGTGGAAAAGAAAAGCAGTTTAGGATATGGCAATCAGAAAGCACCACCCACCAGGGACTGAATATATACCCTACATGCAGGTCCCCAGTAAGCTATCTCCTCCAGCCACACCCTTCCTGCCATTAATTAGCACCCAGTTAATCCCTGTGAGTGGATTAATCCACTGATTAGGTCATACCTCTCATAACCTAATCATTCCCCCTCTGAATTTCTTTGCATTATCTTACATATGAGCTCTTGGGAGTCACTACACATCTAAACCATTACAAGAGGTATCAGTGTTTCAGAAACCTTGAGTATGGGCTGGGGTTGAGAGAACAGGGAGGACAGGATCTGTAAGAAGAATCTGCTTGAAAAACTTGGTAGTAAATATGATAGAGAATTGTTACTGCCCAATGAAAGTATCACTACCACATTCAATGTGCTCAGAGTGAATGTAGCAGAGATGGAGAAGCACAATCCGATTTTTAACAAGGTCATATTTAAACAGAAAAAAAATGAGATTTTTATTATAATGATCCAAAGAATATTTAAAGGTCCAATAGCCTCCCCTAGGACTCTTTTCAGCTCATTCTGTTCCCCCACCCCCTGGTAGGTTATCTTTGATCTGCTGCTCTGTGGGTCCAAAGTCTTCCTTCTAGAAGTACATCTGAATGGGAGAATCCTATTAGTGCTTTAAACGGGTTGAATTTTTTTAATCACTCAGAGAACTATTGATTTACAGTTATGAAGTCATGAGATGAATATTCTGGTATTTACAAGGCATCTGCAAAGAGACAGTGGGGTTCTGTGGCACATCTTAACCATAACCAAATACTTCATGTTATTGCTATAAATACAACAGTAGATATATTAAAAGTACCTCCAGATGTTGGTGACTTTCATACCTGGTACCGAATGTCAATCTCTTTGTGCCAGTTATTTTCTTAAAATCAGTAAAGTTTGGGGGAAGTTTATAAAAAGAAGTAAATCTTTTGGCCACCATAATATTATCAAAAAGTATGATTGTCCTCAACATTTCTCAAGCTACTAATATGCTTTCTACATTATACACTGTGCTTTAGCATCTCTTTAAAGTTTATATTTTTGGATCTGGAAGGTTTTAATTCAATAGTTGTTTTGTTTTGTTTTGTTTTGTTTGTGTTTTTACTACTGGGGATTGGACCTCAGGGGCACTTAACCACTGAGCAACACCCCCATCCCTTTTTACTTTTTATTTTGAGACAGGATTTTGCTGAATTGCTTAGGGTCTCACTTACTAAGGCTTGCCTCTAACTTGAAATCCTCCTGCCTCGGCCTCCAGAGTTGCTAGGATTACAGGCATGTGCCACAATGCCCGCCCAAAAGTATCTTTTTACAGATGAAGAAATACAGATTTTTGAGAGGTGCAATAGTTTAACTCAAGTGGCATATACAGCCAATAACAGCAAAGTCTGAAATAGAAGTTCCTGGCAACCAGCTGCTGGGTCAGTTCTCAAACATGCCACTGCCATTATCCTTCCCATTTACCTTCTTTCTCCAAAATCACTATTGGTATTACAAAAAGGAGCTTGAGAAATAGTTATCTGAAAGAACACCATGTGTGCACATCTGGATCTGTACTTGCATTTTGTTTTAGCCAGCTTTTGCATAGCTGTGACCAAAAGACCTGACAGGAACAATTAGAGGAGGAAATATTTGGCTCTTTGTTTCAGATGTCTCAGTCCATAGACGGCTGACTCTGTAGTTCTGGGACCAAGGGGAGGCAGAACATCATGGCTGTAGAGTATGGCAGAGGAAAGCAGCTCAGGACATGGCAATTAGGAGGCAAAGAGAGCTCTTTTTACCACAGACAAAATATAAACCCCAAAGCATGCCCCCAGTGACCTACCTCCTTCAGCCACATTCTACCTGCCAATAGTTAACACCCATATAATCCATATTAATCAATTAAGCCATTGCTTAGGTTATACCTCTCATAACCAAATCATTTCACCTCTGAATGTTCTTACATTGTCTCACACCTGAACTTTTAAGAGTCACTTTCTATTCAACAATAACACATCTCAAATATCAATATAATGTATCGATACATTTCCTCTACTGGCTTGCCTTGTTGTACAATAAAAATTTAGCATTTGCATCAAAGAAAATTCTCTTTTGATTTCTTTTGCTGTTCTGTAAATATTATTATGAATGGCATTCTACATAAACCATTGAACATAACTTATTTTAATCAGTCATTCAGGTTTTATTTTGTTTGTACCCAATTTTATATGGCTTTAATTACTCAAAATGTAGATGTATGTCTTAGTTCATTTTCTGTTGCTATAACAAAATACCTGAGGCCAGATAATTTATAAAGAATAGAGGTAATTTAGCCTTGGGGAAGTCCAAGAGAATGATGCTGGCATCTGGAGACTTCTTGCTGCATCAAACATAATGGAGAAAGAACATCCCATGATGAGACAGACCAAGCTCTGTTTTATAGCAAAACCACTCCCTGGGTAACTCATTAACCTCTTAATCCATGAGTGAATTATTGCATTCATGAGGGGAAGAACTCTCAAGATCCAATCACTACTTATAGGCCCTACCTCTTGACACCTCCACACCAGCCATAAAATTTCTACATTCGTAGAAGACAAACCATACTCAAACCATAGGAATATAAAAATTCAATACTTACTAGCATTTCATGTTTGGAATTTATTTAGGAAATGAAGTATTATTGCTCTGTGGTTTCAGAAAAATTAATAAATATCTGTAAATAGACAGTAATTTCATGTTCATTTTCAGAGAGATTTAGCTACATTAGCAGTGCTATTTTGTGACACCCATAATCTTCTAAATTGACTTATTTGATTCTCTTCAGATCTATTTTTCTAAAGACTTGGATTTTATCTCCGTTACTGCTTTTCAAATGCTCTCTATGAATGTGGGTCTATCTAATGTAATTTTTGCATTTGATGCCATTTTTTCTCAAATGACAATACAGCACAGGAAGACCCATGCGGTATTGCTTTCTACCAACTGGGTACTTTGATTTGAAATATATATGGAAGAGAGAGAAAAAAATGTTGAAAGTGTTTAACTAAGAAAACCTTGTGTTGTAGTCAAACAAAAAACTGAGGGGATAAGCTATACAGCAAAATAGGGATCAAGAAAAAGAAAAACAAAGAACTTTGGCAGAAATAAGTTCCTGTGCAACAAACCCAGACATCCAGAGCTGATATGCTCCCTTTAATTAACACTTTCCAAGAAACCTTATTTTCACTCTGGCTCCTTTCATCTTTAGCACATGTCTTACAATACAAACTTCTCAGCATTTCATGATAGTTCTTAAAGGAATTTAAGTAATCATAACAATAATAACTTATAGACTTCTTACATTTTAATCAAAACCTTCATCATGGCCCACTTTTTAAAATTCTTTTTTCCTTTTTTTTCTTTTTTTGGCAATGTTTGCAAGTGCTCTGGGGTAACCAACTATGACTACAACCAGATCTTTGATGACAGTATGACCCATGGCATTGAGAATGTATTCATTTCTACCAAGAATGCTTTCCTCTGCAATAGATGGTGACTTTGTGTTAAAGTGCAAAGGAAGTGTGTGCGTGTGTGTGTGTGTGTGTGTGTGTGGTGTGTGTGTGTGATGTAATTCCCAACATCTCCCTCCACTTCTACATTGCCTCTCTTCTACATACACTCAAGCAAGCACCTAAGAAAGAGTCTCTGTCATAAGGCAGGATTTTGAACTTTGCTAAATGATAAACAAGATGAGTGTAAATACTCTGTAACTCAACAATATTTGAGTTGCTTAAAAACAATCGTCCTCATTTCATTACAGGCAGAGCATGTCTACTTCCACCTACTCAGGTAAAAAAGGGAAATCAGTAGTTAGTAATTAACAAACACGAGTATAAGTGCCTATTTCTTAACTGGATAATTTAGTTGACCCCCTGCCACTTGGTTCGAATTTGCCTCCAGCTGAAGAAGCTCAGCGAGGAAGTCTTGACCCAGCGCCTGGAATCCGTGGCTACACCTTCTCAAAAGCACACCCTCTGTCCTTGGGTGGAGGAAAGTCTCCCAAGTCTGAGAATGTGCCTCCAGGTGAGTCCGTCTGGCCGCGTCTCTACTGAACGCAATCTTGGAGGTGCAGCCCGGACTCCTGCAGGGGAATCTTCTAATCGCTGTCGCGGACGGGGGAGAGCCGGGTCTCCTGCTGGCTTCCCAGCTGCTTAGTTCCCGACCTGTCGGGAGCCTACAGAAGAACAAAAACAGCCCAGAGACGGTTCCTGCACTCTTGCCCCCTTGGGTCATCCCTAGAAGGGGAGCCTGGAAGCGGAGCAAACCTCCCTTGGGGTTTGCCCAAAGTGGCGGGAGGAGGTTCATATTTGCTTTGTTATTGGGGAAAGGGAAAGCAAGCACGCCTGGACTGTGTGAGTGTGTGTGAGTGTGTGCGCGCGCGTGCGTGCGTGCGTGCGTGTGTGTGTGTGTGTGTGTATGTGTGTGTGTAAGAGAGTTGTTTTGTAGAGGAAAATAAGCAAGGAACTGGAATAGGGAGAGGCCGGTGCCCCGCTCCCCTCGGGGCCTCCGTGAGCGGTACACCCCGTAATTCCCTTCCTTGATCCTTACAGATTTCCACAAACAATGACATCACTCCGGCGCCGCCGGCCTGATTACAGCTGGGGGGATTTTCCTGGGTGCGTGGCCGCCCGGGCAGAGATGGGGGAGCTCTCCGGGTGCTGAAAGGGGTGGGGGCACGGACTCCAGGCGCTGCGCCCCCAACCGGCGGAGGCGGACCGGCCGGGCCGGGGGCGGGCGGGGGCGGGCTCGGGGCGGCCCAGGGCGGGGCCCGCTGCTACTCCGGCCTTCATTGGCCGCTGTCGGGCGCACGTCACCCAGGCTGGTGCTCGACTCCAGCCCCAGTGGAACTGAAGCCGAGGAGGAGCTGAAAATGCAGATTTAGCATCAAGCACAGACATACACTCGCTCTTTCTCTCCGGTACACACAGCTCCCCACATTCGCACCCCTGCCAGCAAGCCGGGCCGCTTGACTACACAGCCTCCCCGCCAGCCAGATGCTGGAGGAGAACACACACTGATTTGCTGCTTTCCAAGCCCCAATTCAGTCTTTCTCCATACAAAGATTTTTTTAAACAACAACAAAAAACTACATATCTATTTTTTATTTGCACCTTCCCCTTCGGGTCCCCTGCTCCACCAGCCTGCGCTCCTTCTAACCCCACTTTTCACTCCCAAAGAAGGATGAAGGGTGGTTGTGGCTCCCAGTGGAAGGCAGCCGCTGGGCTCCTCTTCTGTGTCATGGTTTTTGCATCTGCCGAGAAACCAGTCTTCACGAATCATTTTCTTGTGGAGTTGCATAAAGGGGGAGAGGAAGAAGCTCGCCAAGTTGCAGCAGAACACGGCTTTGGAGTCCGAAAGGTAAGATTTCCCATGCATTTCGCATGTTGTTTCAAAAGGAGAGGAGCCCTGCGCAATCTCCTTGCAGATTTGCAAGTTTGCTCTCTTTTTCATGCGATGCAGATATTCTGCCATCGGCTCTTTAACACGACATTGCCTCCGGTGGTTTTTTTTTTTTTTACGGGTTATGTAATTAAAATGTCCTTCATCTGTAGTAGTAAGGTCATCAAAATAATTTATTGCTCTTTGACTTGATAGTGAAAATAGGATAACACATCGCAAAGGATGCCATGCGCCCGGGCTGCTGTCCGAGGTACCAAGTTCTCGAGATTGCATGGGGACGAAGAGATGAAGCCCTGAACAGCTGGGCTTGATGTTGACTGCTTTGCCAGGGACGTCTCCCCCACCCCCATCTCCCGAAGAAAAAATAGTTTCCCACCGACAGGGATCAAAGATTGCACATTGCAATTTACCTCGCCGCTCCCTGACCCTGCGCCTGGAGGACTTTCATCCCAGTGCCTTCGGTCCCTGCCCTTCTGGGAACAAGAGCTTCCTGACTCTAGGAGACTTGAACCCATGAACTGGTCTCTTTCCAAAATCCGGGCAGAACTTATACGCTGTCGCCCCCTACCCCCTCCACCCGCCCCCACGACCACCCACCCCGCGGAGCGCACTCCTGTTTGGCTTCCTAGTTCCCAACTCCTGGTGTAGGAGTGGAGCAGAAGTAGATTTTGAGGGGAATTCCCTTCTGAGTAGTCGAGGTGCCCTCTCCTAATATGTGGGCCGCCAGCCTGGCTTTCCCAGGAAAGCGCGGGGATCCCCATTCCCAGAAGTTGTCAGAGTTCAATTGTTTAGGAAACTGGATGAGGCTCCCAGCCTGGACGCCTCCGCACTCCTTAGGGGACTCCGGGTGCCCATTTTGAAAGGAGAGAGGAGAGCTCTGGGCAGGGACCGGAGCTGACTGGCTTGCTCTTCCCGCTAAATAATCTGTGTCCGTGATCTCGAGTGTCCATAGAGGAAGTGCCGCCAGTCGGGGTGGAGTGAGGATGAGGGAATAAGCTGGGGCAAGGGGAACCCGAAGGACAACAGAGAGGTGCAGTTTGGCTACGAGAGGACTGGGTGTGGGTCAGTAAGATTGCAGGCACTATCTCTTCGCTCCAGATCCCAGGAGGACAGATGCCTGAGATAAGGCAGGGGATGCTCTTAGTAGTTGCTTTTGCCTTGAAGGGCCGCGCGGACTGGGGCTCCTTAAGCGTATCTTCTGTCCCGACTCTTAACACCTCCCGCCTTCTCCCAACCACAGCCAGGGCTCTTTCAGGTGCTGTGGGCTCTCCCGCCTCCGTAGGGCGTAGGCACCCGCGATTTCCCCCCCCAGGTGTGTTTGGCAAGAATTTGACAGCGGTCTTGGAGGAGGCACCGGGTCTGCCAGTGGCGCGCGGGCGGGTCTCACAGAAGAGAACTTGTTGCTCCCGGGAAGCGTGGGTGGAGCAGGGAAGAGAAGGCGCCAGCCGGGGGAGCAGTCCCTGTCCTTCTGGCCCAGGGCCTGGAGGCTGTTTCCAGAGCGCTTCCAACACCATAAACAAGCAGATTCCCCTTGTTTCTCCCTTCTCTAAACTTGGCAAGACCCAGGACCCAGGCGCCATTATAAGATGTAACAGTGATTATTAATAACTGACAGTTATTGGGAACCTTTATGTACTGGAGTCCTTAAGTAACACAGCAAACCAAGGGAGGTGTTTGCAGGGTTTGTGGGCTTTGGGGTGTGATGAAAAAGGATCCTTAATTCTTGAGTGTAAAGGGTTGCAGCTGATGCAGATGTACCTGTGACTCCCTCTCTCTGCCAGGCACAGTTTCCGAGGGCAAGCAGATATTGCTATTAGTTGGTTTATCTCCCCTTTTTCTCCTTCTTTGAATATGTGTCCTTAAGGGTGGATCTACTGAGAGAGAGAGAGAGAGAGAGAGAGAGAGAGAGAGAGATCCCTAGCGGAAAAGGACCAGGAGTGGAGGGCAGGGAGGGAGGGGGAAAGTTCTGGGGAATGATAATGGCCAAATTATATTGTTATGCTGTGTGCATGTACGAATATGTAACAACAAACCCCATCAATGTGTACAACTATAACGCACCAATAAAAATATGAAAAAAGAGAAGAAAAAGAAAATATGCCCTTAGATCTGATCTTGGAAACCTAATCACACTTAGACTGATAATGGCTTAACTTATTAATTCTCTGAGAAGTTTTTTATTTTTTTCCATAGGAACAAACAGCTTAATGAGGGATTCACAGTTTTGATAATGGAATGCAAGCAAGAAAGTGTAGAGACTATCCCATCAAATATGAATCATTTCAGTAGATTTACTTTAAAATGACAAGGTGGTTGTATTCCGGGGTAAAATCAGATAATAAGGCCTCTTTCTCCCTCATTCTTCCTTGGAGAGAAGAATTGATTTTGCATCACAACTTCCAATCTGCAATTTCTATCTGGGAGGAATGGGAATCATCTGTCTCCTAAACTCTTCATAACCTCTCAGGTAGTACCCCTTAAACAATTCCAGTGATCTTTGCCTTGATACACATTTAAGCAACGATAAGTCTATGATGAGATATTTCTGCAGGTTAGACTGCATTGCAGAACACCTTTCTGGACTAAACCCTCTTTTCCTCCTTTGGATCCATGTGCTACCCATGCTTCATACCTACTCTGAACCTTCCATGATGTCATGGAACAAAATAAGATTTCTCCAAACTCTTATGGGGCCAAATGGTAAAGCCTGCAGGACAGAAGTTAGTATCACTTGTGTCCTGTGTCATGGTGTGTAAAGATGAGTGTAGCTGTTTTCCACTGGAAAGCTAAATATTCAGGGATGAAATTTCTGGTGTCCTCACCATAACCAGCACATTACTGTGCTTGCCAGCCTTTGACAAAACTTTCTCAGTTTTATAATTTCAGATTTCCCACTGTCCTATTTAGCTTACAGTGTATCACCCTGCACTTTTGCTGACTTCTGTTATTTGCTTTGCATTTTAAATTCCCATATGTCCTTCTTCTTTCATGCTGTGACCCCTCGAAGATTCTCAACTCCCTTCTGAACATGCAATAGTGTGTCAGATACCAAAGAGTCTCCATGGTCATTTATTCATCCACATGAAGGGGCAGCAATGTGGACCAAGAGAATCTGCTACTTTGCTAAATTATCTCATTTGAACCTCAGAAACCTTGTGGTAGAAATTATTGGCTTTAACCCTCAGTCTCAGATAAAAAATCTTAAAGACATAAATCTTAAAGAGTTTAAGTGACTTTTTCCATAGCTGCAAATGAAAGAGCTCAAATTTAAAGTTAAATTTGCTTGAAAGAAAATAAATTGTTTTTCTATATCATGCTGCCTCCAGGAAGCCACCCTGAAAATCAAGGGCTCTTCCCTTAAAGGACCATTTTATAATTCTGATATTTCCCCTTTCTTTTTTTCCCTTTCACCTTTTTGAATATTTACCATTTATTTTATATCAACATATGAACTATGTTATCAAACAGTGTATGTGTACATACTTCTTCACATGGATCATAAATCTTCCAAAAGGAAAAGTGACATATAATTTTATAGCCCCAATATCTACCATAATGTCTTGTATATGATATATTAGAACAATACTTATCAATTATTTAATGATTTTATTTTTATAAGACCATTAGCAAACATTTATTTTCCCTTTAAAATGGAGTAAAAATATCTATGCTTACTTTTTGAAAGGTTTGTGGAGGCTAAATTTTTTTTTATTAATATAACCTGACTGTGGCCCAAAACCCTACATCCTCCAGAGAAGATACGTAGGTCTAGAGGGTGTGAGCTTACAATAATGGCAAAGGCATGATTATAAAGACCACCTTTAAATTCTCAATACACTACAAATTTCAATTCTCTTGAAACAGAAGCAAATTATTTATTGAAGCAATGTACTGAGGATTGGACAAAAACTAAGAGTTAAGTTTTTTAAAAAAGTCAGGAGTTAAGGTTTAAAAATGATTACGAGTTTTTGTTTTATTATGGTCTATTTTGCCTTTAGAGAATTAATACTTGGGATTACACAGGTAAAATCACCTAATCATTTTTATATGTGAGAATTTTTAAATTCTAAAAATAATCAACTAATAATTGTGCTATCAAGTAATAAAATTAATTTCTGATCATTTTACTTTTATGGATGTATAATATAATTAAATTTAGGAAAGAGAGCAGCTTAATATTTTCACAAAATGAGCACACTTGTGTAATCAAAACCCAGACTGGAAACAATAGTACCAGTATCCATAAGGCCCCTCCCGCTCACTTGGGTTTTGGCTATTATAAATATCATAGCTCTAGGAAGCTATGCTGTGAGCACACAAAGGTGGCTTCCAGGAGCTGCAAGTGGTCCCTGCACAGCAACCACAAGAAAATGAAGACTTTGTATCTAAAACTGTAAGGAATGAAATTCTTCTAAAAACCTGAATATGCTCAGAAGTGGATTGTTCCTTTGCCATGCCTCTGAGCAGACTGATACCCTTTTGGCTACTATAAATATTGCTTGGGTGGATATCAAAGTACAGTTAGCCATCCATATCCAGGCAGTTTTATATCCATAAATTCAACCAAATATTTTAAAATATCAGGAAATATTTGAAAAAATATTGTGTCTATACTGAATATATACAGGCTTTTTTTTCTATCATTATTCCCTAAACAATACAGGATAATAACTGTTACATCACATTTACATTGTATTAGGTATTGTAAGTAATTAGAGGAGACTTACAGTACATAAGGAAAGATGTGTGTGGATTGTATTGCAAATTTATACCATTTTATATAATGCCATCCTGAAACCAATCCCTGTCAGATAACAAAGGATGACTGTATGTGTACTTGGTGAATTAATGTATGTGCACCTTCTGTTGGGAATTCCTAGGAAGGGAATTGCTGAGTATGCATACATTTGGCTTTAGGAGATTTCATTGGTTTTCTACTGCTACAGAACAAGTCACTAGAACTGAGTGGCCTATAACCACACGGATTTGCTATTTTGCAGCTAACATGGGCAAGAAATCTGGTGTATTTCTGCCAAGTCGTGACACATCATCATCCTTCTGTGTCTTCATCTAGAGGCATGACAAGGGAACAATCCATTTCCAAGCATATTTGGGGTTTTAGAAGTATTTCATTCCTTGTGGTTGTAGACCTGAAGTCTTCACTTTCTTACTGGTTGCTGAGCCAGGACCACTTGCAGCTCCTGGAAACCACCTTCATGAGTTTAACATACCTTCCTCAATAACCATTCACACTCTTGCCCTTCCAGTCTCTTCCTTTGGGAGGGGCCAATTCCTTTTTCAGTTTAATCTGATTAAGTCAGAACCACCAGGATAATTTCTCCTCTTTCTCTGATTCTTTTAATTGATTAAAAAATCAAGTGATTTGGAACCCTAATTACCTTGACAAATCCCTTCACCTTTGAGTAATCTACTCAGAAGAATGAAACCCATCAGATTTACAGACTAGACTGCCCACACACAAGGGAAGTGATTACCCAGGGCATGTACGCCAGAGAGCAGAAATCTTGGGGCCATCTCAGATTTTTTGTTACTCTAGACAGCCACACAGTTTCTCAAAGTCACTATGCCAATTTATAATCCCACTACAAGTACTTGAGAGTTCCAGTTGCTCCACATTCTCACCAACATTTAATATTTTATTTATTTTCTGTAAGCCATTCTATTGGGTGTGAAGTAGTGTCTCATTATGATTTTGATTGAAATTTCCCTTATGACCTTTAAAGTGGAATTCCTTATCATAGGCCCATTGGTGATTTGTATGTAGTCTCCTGTATAGTATTTGTTCAGGTCTTTTGCCCTGAATATTTTTTCTTTGGGGCTTTCCATCTTCTTCTTTTTTTTTTTTTAAAGAGAGAGTGAGAGAGAGAGAGAATTTTTAATATTTATTTTTTAGTTCTCGGCAGACACAACATCATTGTTGGTATGTGGTGCTGAGGATCAAACCCGGGCTGCACACATGGCAGGCGAGTGCGCTACTGCTTGAGCCACATCCCCAGCCCCATCTTTTTTATTGTATGTATTTTTCTTCTGGGATTTCCATCTTTTTTTTTATTTGTAGGATTTATTTGCCTATTATGGATATGAAATTTTGTCAGATTTACATGTTCAGAATATCTACTTCTACCTATTTAATGGTACCTTAACATTCTAACAATACTGGATCTGGATTATATAATTTTACTCTAACTATATTGGTCAGTCAATTGTCATTCAAAAGAAGAGTTTCCTAGACGTATCTCCTCATCTCATAAGGAAGGGGAAAATAAATAATATTTTATTTATTTTCTTACTATAACTATAAAGACCTTTTGAAATAGAAGCTGATTTAGATATTCGTTCAGTTGAGAAAAAGAGGTGTAATTTCCCCTCCCCTTTTAAATTTTGATCATGTTTTAAATGCAGACTTTATTTTCTCTGCTGAAAGAGCTCATTCTTTCTACTACTGATTATTGGGAATTTTAGGGAAACACTGAAATATGCAGGTACCCACTTGCTGATTGCCACTTGCCTCTACTTCCTAGCTGAACTGTTGCCTATAGAGATATGCATCCTACAGAGATAATTTCTTAAAGCATAGTTCTTCTAGCACATTCTCTCTGAACCTATGGCCAAATCACTATCTTGTGATCCAAGTATACTCACCAGTCAGGAAATGTATACTAAGCATTCATTATGAATAGGGCATATTGGCTACCAGTAGAAAGGACAGAGCGGCAAAAGGGTTTTATATTCCTTATGGAGAAGAAAAATTAAAAATACTTTGAAATTTGTAACTTTAAATTTGAGCTCTTTCATTTGCAGCTATGGAAAAAGTCACTTAAACTCTTTAAGATTTATGTCTTTAAGATTTTTTATCTGAGACTGAGGGTTAAAGCCAATAATTTCTACCACAAGGTTATAGTAAGAATGATATATCATGGAAGAGAGTGATGCTATAATTAAGTTTCCAATAATCATATATTTACCTGTACCAGAAGTTAGGCTTAGAGAAGAAAACATAAAACCTGAAGTTCAAACTTTTTCTGCTGACTAAAGCACTGGTTTCATTTTACATTTAAGCTTGGAAATGTCATTTCAGAAAAAAAAAAAAGGTTCTTTATTGGATTTGTAGACGATTGTTCAAAATCCAGATAATCAGAAGATAGTTTAAAATTAGGAGTTGCAGTTTGATTTTATTGACTGATGAATTGAAATATATTTTATTGAGATGGACTTGGTAATGTAGCTAAAGTTCATACCTGTCTGAAGTTAACACTGCAGTTCTGAATGTAATAGTTGTGTATTAATGGATGGTTTCTACATGAGTCATAGATCAGAAGAGCTAAACTACCTTGACAAACTATCTGACCCGAGAGCTATTCTGAATGTAATTTTTTGGATAGTGTTATGATGTGTTGAGATTTTCTGGTGAATATAACAAACTCTTCCACTGTATGTGCAATAATGACACAAACTTAGTTTTCTGACATAGAGCAAACTAGATGAGAATCTTACAGGATACTAATTAAAAAATTGACAAAAGCAGAAAGAAATCTGTTAAAGGGGGGGTTTCTCTTCATTTACGACTTTATATTTGACATTAACTTTCATGAATACCCAGTTCTTCTCCTGATTTCATTATTTTTAAAAGTACCTAGTAATACAAACAAGTACTGGGGAAAAGCATTTCTTATAGTTATTCTAAATCCCATTGCTCAGAAATAACAATTACCAGCATTAGATAATTTTTTTGGCAGATATCTTTGTGTGAATACATATAGAGAGAACTAAGATAGGCAAATTGTTTTATAGAAATGGGATCACATCATATCTGGTATTTAAGTTTTCAATTATTTAATTATTATAGAGTTTAATGGGAAAGAAAATGGATGAAAAACTAAACTGTTTAGCATCAAATAAATTTGTTACACAAAAGTGATGCTAATTCTTAACATACCTCCCTAAAACTAAGGATAACATGTTGTGTGTGTATTTAGGAGTCTGTGATTATAGTGTGTGTGTTTGTGTATATGTGGCATAGAGATAATTATATTTACTTAATCACATGTTTAATTATTTAATTGCATATTTTAAATTTAGTGAATTATGGTCTCAGTGTGTTGCAAAATGTGAAAATTTGCATGCCAGCCCTTTTCCTCACCTTCAGTCTCCTTCATCCTAATGTTTGTTAGATATATTTTGCATCATGCTAAATATAAACATTACCTTGTACTTAGAGCCATAATTCATAGTATTACTGATATTTATGCTTACTTAAAATTGCTTTTAATTTTATTACAAATCCTCTTGGAAGAATTTCTTCAATCCCAAATTCTTCGTTATCTTTTTTTTTTTTTTTTGGTTTATTGAAAAGTAAAGGGAATAGTCTTATCACAAAAAAGGAACTCTCTTCTATTTGAGATTAATTACAGAAAAATGGCCTAATAAAGTTTTATTTGTAGGTCCCAGAGGAAGATAAGATAATAACATCCACTTAGGAGTCATACCTACTTCAAAGACTTAAGAAGCAAAATTAATATTTAGGGTGAAGGAAGACGGTTAGGGCTTCAAAGGAGATAAGATTTGCCAATGAGAATGGGAGAGGGAGCTGACACCGGACAAATAGTGAATTCTGGGTAGGACTAGAAGCCAACTGGGAGAGAATGGATTTATTGTAGCAACAAATGAGTCATTTTCTTAAGTAACATCCCCATTGGAGTGAGGGTGGAAGACAAATGGAGTATTCAAAAATGGAATATCAAAGAAATAGAAGGCCAATTGGAAATAACAGGAGGTGAGCTGAACAGGAGAAGCTATGGTTGGTGAGTGGTGTAAATATAGGGATAAGGTCCATGGACACAGGTCAACAAAGTGAAAAAGAGACAAGGTCTTCATTCTTGAAAGTCAAATGCCCAAGGATTCCCACTCACACACCTCATTTATATCTCAGCAATAAACAGTGCTGCCAAGGAAGATTGCTGATAAAAAAGGGAAAAGGTCCTAGGACAAAATGTCAGAGAATTTCGGACATGAGGGGAAAGGAGTAGCAAGAGAGGAAACAGAACTTGAACTATTAGATACAGAAGGAGGATTGAGTGCCTGCAGGGCTGTGAAAAGAAGAGGGGAGAGAGCTAGGAAATAAAGGATGGGGCCAAACATGGACACTGGTTTTGGAGAGTAAGTCATTGAAATTGGAGGAGCTGCTTTAGCACATTGGAAGAAGAGGAGTATAGTAGGTTGGATCCCCTGGAGTAGGCACTGGGACAAAGACTTAAATGCAAGTAGTTTATTCAAGGGATAGTTTTAGAAAATATTAACACAGGAGTGGAGAACTGAGACAGCAAAAGGAAACAGGCATAGCGTATATGTATTATAGAGCAAGTTCTCACTGGCTCAGTCACATGTACCTCAGAGTTATCCATCCTAAGAGTAAGGATGTTGAGCATTCATATGCCAGTTTCATTCAGACACTGATTGATGATTGATAGTTACTCCAGATTGAGGTTAACTCTCCAGGATTTTGGCTTTGCATGTGCTCAGAGAGAGCAGAACTTGGCTATCCAGAAAAATTCCATCAAGAGGAAATAGTTGACATGCATTAAATAGTAAGGCCCAGGGATCTGAGCAGGAAAGTTAAAGCATCTGCTTCTAAAAGGAAGCCCAGTTGTGAAAGGAAGCAGCAAATAGAGGTATCAAATGTCGAAAATTTCCTCAAGAAATGTACTGGTAAAAGGAGAGGCAAGAAGAAAATTAGCAATACAGCAACTTGATTCGGTTGTAATGGTTTTTATGAATGATGACTTCTAAACACTTGCCAGACCACTCATAGAGTGCTACCCCACCAAAATATTGTGACATAACTAGCTAACAACATCTGCATTATTCTAGCTGGTTTGTTCAGTCATTTACATTTTTATAAATAATAACTGCAATTGTGGAATTACAGCCTGTCAGCACAGGAAGAGAGCCTAGAAAGACATTAATTTAACCCTTCACTTCACACATGAGGAAAAGGAGATCAAACACTGTGTTTACATTCTTAGATACTTGAATTCCATTTGCTTATGGCCTGTGCTTTATGCAGTGCATTGTTTAGGAACCTTGAACCAGCTTTTCCAGACTGGATGAGATAGTAAACTGGATCAAGTGAGATCCCTATGGGCAATTAACATCCTAAATCACCTTGGTTTGACCACATAAATTTATTTTGGGTCTTTCTGGTCTGCTTTTCACCATTTTGTCCATGTGATTTTTATGAATTTCCATTTTCCAAACAAAGCTGCTCATAGACTTCAGGAATTCCATACTAACAACATATTGGATTCATGCCAAAGATAGAATAGTAATTATATTTCTTTTACTACTTCTTTAGTTGTTAATGTACTGTATACCTTTGTAAGCATTCAATAAGTGTCAAAATGAATGATTAGAAAAATATTGAAAGGTTTAGCAATGTCATTTAATGCTCACAATAGGAAACACAGGTGTGTCATGAGGTGCTGCTTTAGGGAATACCAAGCATACTAGAAAAGGATATATGAGTATTCTAGTCTGTGCCTGTGTTAAATGGCTTTCATTAATTAATTACCCTTAATAACCGAACCCTTTGTGACTTAATGGTTAATTAAAAATCCAATAACAAGAGAATAAAGTGATCCACAAATCCTGTCTTTCTTTGACCTTAGATTGTTCTCCATTTCCACAAGGGAAAATAATTTCAATTTCATTAGGTAGCTACCAATTCTCTTCAATGATGGAAGAAGTTTTAACACAAGAATATCAATTCTAGCTGATTCTTGATGATTATGTTTCTAGGTACTGTCAGACAAGAAAGGGAGACCAAGAGAAACCTTTCAGAGTCCAAGATGTAGGGGGAAGGATGAGAAAAAAGCCATTTATGATCTTTTGAAGTCCAAGAGTAGCGCTTTAGGACAAAAGAGAGGGACAGAATCAGACCTAAGAGAACATTGGAGAGTTGTATCTTCAATGAGATTGGAATGAACCCAAATTTGGAGCTAACGGTTGAAGCAGAAATAAATCAACATGGCCATTAATTGGAAAGGAGACAGGACCAAAGAAGTATTGTGGGAATCTCAAACCAACATGAAGTCAACAAGTCATACTGCCCCACCTATGGAAAGGATTGAAGTTCAGTTCACTGAACCAACTCATAGTGAGCACATTTAGAAAGCAAGTGTGGTGTCAGTCACTGAGACACAGGTTTGGGAGCAAGTAGACAACCAGGATGCAATATTGTTTGTCTAAGAAATTTCTCATTATTATCATGGAGAGATAGAATCCCAATAGAAAAATCTTTTTTTTAGGCCTTTGCTTATGTCATGTTTACTAAGTCCCATTGGCCAAAGCAAGCTACAAGGTCATTATCAAGTTCAGAGTCAGGATGGAAAGGGACTAACCAAAGGAAATGGATTCAGGGAGATATGAAAAAAAATTATGACATTACTATAGGATGTTCTGATGGGCACAGCATCTCTTAGTTATCCCATCAAAAGATGAAGAAATTGGGAGATGTAATCATCAGCTACCATTTCTCCTTAATTGAGGACTGCTCCTTGGAAACTTCAAAGCTTTGGTATTTCTGGCTTTTTCAAGTAGATTAAACATGCTTCCATAGTCAGAGAATACCCACAAGCCCACAAGATAGAGAGATGCATGAACTAAGTTAGCACATGTATGCACTGTCTGTTGGTGATCTCCAGGGTGGGCCAAGGAAGTGCAGGCAGGGTATCAACAACATCTGCTTCAGAGAAAACATAAAGTTAGATAAAATACAGGTCCTGACTCAAGGAATTAAAGATGAGTGGGAGTTATTTTGTAAATAAGTAGAAAACTGGCAAGTTTTGTGATAGATTTAAGATATAGTTCATATGAGGCAATGACTGTAGATAGAAGGGAAGACTTCACCAAGCAGGCAATGTTTAGGTCAGGTGAATTTACATTGATGCTTATAACTTCAACAGATTAAAAGGAAAGGTGCCCATAGAGGAAAGCATGGAATATACTACAAAGTACCCAGGATTCTAGGAATGCAAGTAGTTTTGTCTGGATAAATGCTAAGACATGAGACCAAAGAGGTGGACAGAGGCCACCTCATAAGAGATTACCCACACCAAGCTGAAGAATTTGGATTTCACAGGTAGGTAGAGAGGGGCAGTGTCCATACACATGAGCTCCTAGGATAATTAGTTGAGCTAAGAGAGAATTGGTGGAGAACTTAGAACTCAGCCTGATTCCTTTGTCCTATGGAATAACTCATGTCCTGGCTGCAGATAACACTATGCCCTTTAATAGATGGTGGTACTAGGAAGTCAGATTATGTATATTTGACCCCATTGTCACCAGCTGATAACATCAATGATAGTAATGGCATGATTAATTATTGTCCTTAAAGCCTCAAAGAATGGCTAGTAGAAACATTCAATTCTATCCACAGTGTAGTTAAACTAAGACCATAAATGCACCTTATTTCTTCCCCCAACATATAATTATATGAATCTACAACAGGCGCCCTAACTTAAAAGACAAAAAAAGGACATTAGTGTATCTCTGTAATCTCAGACTACCTAAAAGATTGCTCCTTGATACTCCAAAGAAATAATATTTGTTCTTAAATTTCCCTTGAATTTTTTTTTCCTGAGGCTGGGAAGGAAGGTCTTGTGAAGGAGGTTGAATCAGGTCCCCTCTATCTGCCTCATTATCTGGTTGTCATTCTAGACTTGATAAAATCAACTGTTCTGTTCCTCAGGGTAAATCATAGTTTGAATCCCACATGGATAACCCTGCTGTTTTGTACTGCTGTGCTCCTGGTTATAGGTCCCAGTGGTTCCTGGAATCACAGGAAGAGTTGAGTGTTATCATGGAGGATAAATGATTAGGAGTGACTTCAAAGTGGGCAAGGAGGGTCTGAAGCCAGGCACCCCAAGTGTTGGACCAATGGTTTTCCACTCTCTCTTCCACACAGTTCCTAACAAATCTGCTAATTTGGGGAAAAACATCCAACCTCATGTTCTTATTCTATTAACAAGTTTTTGTTGAGTCTTATGGAAATGAGCCACATTGGGGAAAAAATGGGTTCATCCTAATTATATGATATATTCCATATTTGTATAATTAATTCAAAATGGATTCTATCATGTATAACTAGAAAGAATCCAAGAGAAAAAGAAAAGAATGGTTTCTGCACACAGAAATAAGGCATACTCAAGTTTATATGTAAAACATACTATTAATTCCCATAGGTTAGTTGACAAGACTTCACCTGATGTCTCCATCCAGCTCTTAAAAATACCTATTTTATGAATTGGAATGTACAAGGCTCTTAGCGATTGATCTCTACTTCTGCATGCAAAGGACCTTCTCCAACCAATCTTTCTCCTACAGACTCCTGCTGTCAGAAGAGGAGCTGAAGGCTCATGGACTATCAGGCTCCTCTGCTACATAAAAGGCTCCTGTTTAGAGAAGCTGTCAAAACTTCCACTCCTCTAGTGAAATTGTATTTACTTTATTCATCTAAATAATGGGGCTTTGCCTTCTGTGGGGAATTATCTTGCACTGTCTCTCATTGATGGAGTTTTATGAGACAGCATATGATTTCTGTGCATCCATATGCTACTCTGATGAAAATGGAATGGCTTCTTGTTGAGTAATTTCAATTATTATATCCTTTTATAGTCTTTAGGAGTCCTTGGATTTATTCAAAATGTCCAGTTACTCATCCCCATTTTCCTTTCCACTATATAGCTACTCCCTTGCTCCAAAATGAAAAGGAAAATAATAAGAAGAATAAACAAATAGAAGAGCTATACTTTATATTCCATTACCAATGAGTTGATTCATGTTTGAGTAATTAGAGTCCCTGAAATAGATCACAGTTTTTAGCTATTCAGCATCTTCATACTTGGATTCTCAGAAATATATGAGCAAGGGGCACTGAGTGGGCCCACAATTGTGTTTTGTGTGGTTGTCATTCTAGGAGGTCATTCTAGTCAAACCACTGTGTGGAGTGGAAGTTCACTGTCAGTACATGAGACTAAGAACTGTGAGTCTGAACTTGGAGTAGCCACACTGAAAAGACAGCACATTACATGAGAAACACACAACAACACAGCATGTGTAATAATCCTGCCAGAACACAGGGCTTCAACTTATGATGAGACAACAGCAGACCACTTGAGGGACATTATATAATGTTGAGTTTATGATTTTGATACTTGTAATTTTTTGTTCTTAGGAAACACACACACCACCTATAACTTGCTCTCAAATGACTTCACAAAATTAAAATGTACATTTAGAAAAAATTATACAGAAAATTTAGTAAAATGTTAACAATTAGAGACTAGGTGACATGTCTCTAAGTGTTCTTTGCACAATTTAGGCAAATTTTTTGCAAGTCAAAAAATTATTTCAAAAATAAAAAATATTACTACAAAAGAAGTGAAATATATATGGACTCTGAACATCCAGTTCTTTCCCTCCATGAACTTGATCTAGGTTAGACTTCCTCAACAGCCATGAAGTTTTGACCCTCCCCTGCCATGGCAGAGCAGTATTACTATAACAAAGTCAGTTAACTCTCTGAACCTCACTTTTCCTATCTGTATGACCCAGGGGTCAACCTGAAATACTTGGTAACGTCCACACAGAACTTTATAAAATCCCTGTAGAAATCCTGAGCCCATGGGTTGGGGCTATATGTAGCTTAGTGGCAGAGTGCTTGTCTAGCATGCATGAAGCCATGCATTCAATCCACAGTATCTATCTCTCTCCCCCCCTCCTCACACACACACACACACACACACACACACACACACACACGCACACGCACACGCACACACACTCCTAAGCCCTTTCCGATATTCCTACAAATTCTGAGGATGGGAGATAGATCCTCATTTCACTTCTGAATCCAGTTTCCTGCCTCCACCAACTTTACAGGTAACAAATTACAAATTCTCAACGTACAATCTCCATTCTTCAAGATGGTAACTTAAGTATGAAACTCAACCACTACCTTGATTTTCCCACACCAACAAAGTCCTTACCACTCAACCAAGGCATCTGTGACAGAATTATACTGATGATGTCAAGGGTGCAAAATGGAGATTTACATTGCACAACACAAACAACTTTAAAATATGCACAAGGATGTTTGAGAAGTCCTTTAGGCTTCTCACCACTGGAGCATGAGCAATGGCCCCTTCATACCAAGCTTCATCCTTCTTGCTGGCTCCTGTCTCCTTCCTTCCTTCCTTCCTTCCTTCCTTCCTTCCTTCCTTCCTTCCTTCCTTCCTTCCTTCCTTCCTTTCTTTCTTCCTTTCTTTGTCACTTTGTTTCTTTGGCATCCCCTCCTCTTAGGATGAAGGCAAAGTCTTCATATTCTTGTTTTCTAAGCACCAGAATTCTTGCTGAGGTATCTTACCTTGCACACAACTCAGCAAAATAAGTAGTGGTCTCATCATTATTCAAAGTACATGTATGAAGACATGAATTGGTGTCAACATACTTTATATACAACCAGAGATATGAAAAATTGTGCTGTATATGTGTAATAAGAATTGTTATGCATTCCACTGTCATTTTTTTAAAAAAAATCAATAAAAATAAATAAAGAAAAAAAAGTAAGTAGTGGTCTCCAGGAAGATGTCAGTAATGTACAGGATTCATCCCTTGATTGACCTGAAGTCCCTGCTATGATCATGTTTGTGAGATAATCTTTGTGAAGATCCTGCCATATTATGGCAATGTGAATTTATAACTGAATCTCTTCTTCGGGCTACTTTCTGCTGGAAAGTGGCACCACCCTGTTTTATGGCCTCACACTGAGGACAGATCCCCTTTTGGATCTAGAAGATCCAAAAATGTTAGCATTTGTGTCCTGCCTTCTGGGAGGAGGAAATCAATGTCCCAAACACCAGCCAGCACCTTTATATATGTATGGAGCTGCTCTGTGAGATATCTTCAGTATGGGCCTCCTGATCCCCTTCAAGTGTGATCAGTTGGTTTTATTGGTGTTCCTTGTATTTGCCTTGGGATTTTGTACCCATCCTCTGCTCTGAATCTGGACTAGTCTCTAACTTGCTTTGGACAAAAATTTTCGCAGAAGTTCTTGTATGCCAGTCCCATGTCTGAAGAGATTTTGCACTTTTTCATTTAGTCTCTTGCAATTTTGGATTTGCTTATGGAAACCATACCTCATTCTTGAGAATAAGCCTAGTCTAGGCTTCTGGAGGATGGAAGGCCACATGGAATAGAACTGAGGGTCCCCAGCCATCAGCTAACCAACACTCAGAAACAGAGCCAACTCACTCAACCACAGCTGACAACATAGGTGTGAAGTGGCCCAGTTAAGACCTGAATGGCTATTTGCTGAGCATCACTTGTTGACTCATGCAATTTTAAATTAAATTTACAGTGGTTACTTTCAGGCTACTATGATTCTTGGTGGTATGCAACACACTATCTTGTTGACACATGACTGATCCTCAGTGCAACTGAGAACCTCTCTCCAGTGCTAGAGAACCTTCATGAGGATCCTGGTGCCCCATCAGAGCACCCACCTTACTCCCCAGGTTTGCATATCTGGAAATGTTCAGCCACGGATCACATACCCTGTGCTTCTTTATGACCCACTAAGAGCCTGACAACAGAGGCAATTGAAATTAATTCTGCAGAGGCATGAACAAATCAACAGTGCTGAGCAGGAGAGGATATATTCTCTACTTCTCATTTTTCATGCCTGCTTTTTGTCTACTTCCCTTTCCAAAGCAAACTAGGAAGAAGTGATGAGATTCAAATAATTGAGAAGTACGATCTGAGGCCTAGGCTTTAAGGAAAATGAACTTTCATTGGGGAAAGTGACTAAATAGAAAGGACCCAGCCATGGATCTGACATGGAAGCATTTTTGCCATATTCTTTTGGTCAAAGCAAATCAGATACCAGTCCAGACTCAGGGGCAAGTTAATGCAGGTGAGCCTCTAGAACTTATAAATACGATATTACTCAGGCTAACTGAGGTCCGTTGTAAAGAGAGGCTGGACTATGCTTTCAGTAGCTCTTTTACTCCCTCTCTTAATTCTCCCCTTTTCCTTTCCGGCCCCAGAGACCTCCATTCCTGTCTGAAAAATCTCAACTGAGGCATTAGCTTCCCATGTTTTATGTTATCCTTCCCAGAGATAACTGCACTTCATGAGCACTTGATACACAACACACACAAACACACACACACACACAAAAAAAAATTAGATTGGGGCAGACAGGGAATCTTCCAAGTCAAGGGAAAAAAGACCCTTTAATTATCATCTGTAAGAGAGGAATTTAATGGCATCTAATCACTCCAACCAACTGTGCCTCTTCCATAGAAGTTCTCAACCTGGTCTTCCTTTCTTCTATTCTAATTTCCCACATTTTATTCACAGCTGAGATTTCTAGTTCTCTCCTTCTTGGTTTCCATAATATTCAATATTTCTGTCAATTGCACAATACAACTTTTCTGTCTGTGCTTTTCCTCAGTGACCTACAAGTGTTTCTAAGGCAAGGCCTGAGGCTCATGCATGTGTGTGTGTGTGCATGCACACACACACACACACACACACACATACACACACACACACCCCACTGCCAATTCCCTTTTTCCCCTATCCCTACTTCAGAGAGTCATGCCTTGTCCACAAGACTATGTACAATCAAGGGAAATTGGTAATGGTCTCTGGGAAATGTCAAGAAAATGCAGAAGCCATCCCTGTCTATAAAGTGCAGGTCCCAAAATGAAATTGACATGCAATTATCAGCTGAGACAGTTTGCAATCCTTGCTGTACTATTTCACCTCCCAGTTTTTATTCTGTAGACCTCTTAACAGCAGTTTTTATTTTTTTGTAAATGAAATTATGACAATTTTTGTATAGAGAAAGATTTCCAATGGTCTTCCAAACCAGACTCCCAAATAAGCCTGACTGAGGGTCATGAAAACCAGCACAATGGGCAAAAATACAAAGAAAGCACCATAAGGAAATTGATGGTTCTGGTCCAGGGAGTCTTTGCTGTTTTTTAGGAGTTCTGGATCCCAGGATTTTGTGATGAACAGCAGGCTCTCCTGAGAACAAGTAAATTCAAAGAAGCATAAAAGTTGGGGTTGAAGGCTTGGTCATAGGCCCTTTGGAGCATCCGAGGATTGCCCTAGGGGAGAGAACTCTGATCTAAAGGCAGGCAGGCAGTGGGCTCCGTAAGAATTGAGCACCTTGTTAGCTGTTCACAATTGGTTGCCAGTTCCTGGGAGGAGGGGGCCTTCCCTGCTTCTGGGAGAGGGGAGCCTATAGGTTCAGAAAGCTAGAGCCATAGTTATCCGTTTGAAATGAAGCAAGAGCGAAAAAGGGAGGCAGTGAGCAGCATTGCTGGGATCCATAAATTTTTGCGGCATAATGAGAATTTCTAAAAACTCTGCAAGTCTGAGTTAGCAGCATTATTATTCTGTCACCCAGCCTGAATCTTCAAGCTGACAATTTACTGTGAATTTTTTTTTTACTTTTTTTCTTATTCTTTCTGGAACTATGCATATTTTTCCTTAAGAGAATAAGGTAATAATATAAAAGAATTTGTGTTTGTGTGTGTGTGTGTGTGTGTGTGTGTGTGTGTGTGTGAGGTGTTTCAATGAAGAAAACATTTAAAAGTGTATTAAATGTCTGAGATCTGAGAGGTTTTTTTATTAGGGCACTCAGGTGAGTGTTGGGAGACCTACCACTGTTTTTGGTATCCTTGCTGTTTGCAATACAAGCACTCTACTTAGAAGAATGCGTCAATCAGCATTACATCATTAAGGTCTGTGTGGGTGGCGCATATCTTCTACTATAAGCATCTGTGTTTCCCTCCCTATGGTGAGGCTCATGCTTGCACAGAGTTCTCAAGCAGCTGCCTGGCAGATGCTCAGAGGACAGTGGATCTGGAATCTGCACTCCCAATACAAGAAGCAAAAAAAAAAAAAAAAAAAAAAGTCCAGAAAAATAACCATGCCTGCAGATTAGTATTTTGTCAGATATGCTTATTGGCCAACACTAAGCCAGTCCATTTCTGATTTAAAGCTCTACCCCTTTATGAAACCAATTAGCTCCATTTTATTCCATAGCTAAGGCAATTTCTCTTACCAAGGAATCCAGGATCATGAGTCCTAAGGTGGGAATGTCACTTAGAGCCTGGTTCTTTATCAGGAATTGCAGCCCAGTGGATTCATAGGCATGACTACAAAGGGGGATGGAGAATGGGAATGTAATGGAAGCAGCATGGTGGGGTGGTGGAGGATGGATATGCAGGAGATACAGCATTTTCACCAAGAATCCTCTCTACTAGGCAAGCCCTAACCCTCCCTGAGTCATGGTGTCTATCTCTAAAAAGCAATGTAGTTAAAAGGAGCCCGAGCATGCAATTCAAGTGCCTCAGGTAACCAAACCATTGAATGTGAACTCAGTGTGTGACAAACAGAAGTGGTAGGTCTATGACTTAAAACTGTTAACTATACAACCTCCTGGGGATATTTGAATTTCAATTTTATCATATTTTTTACTTGCAACTTGAAAATAATCTTACACTTAAGGAAACATTGCAAAGTTAACACAGATGCATTCAAATGCATAGCAACATTATTGACAATATCCAAATGTGGAATGTGCAACCCTAGTGTCCATCAACAGATGAATGGATAAACAAAATGTGGTATATAAATATAATGGAGTATTATTGTGTCAAAAAAGAAGGAAACATTACTTTAAAACAAATAACACAGTTTCCATATATGCTAATCTTGCCTCTCCTAAGTTTATATCTTATATAACCATAGTACAGTTACCAAAGCCAAAAAATAAACACTGATATCATACTATTAGGTTATCTATAGAACTTATTCAAATTTTTCCAATTGCCCCACTAATGTTCTTTTTTTTTCTAATCTAGGATACAATACAGGATGTGCATTAAGAAAATTTGTTATGTCTCCTTACTCTTCTCCAACTTGGAAAAGTTCTACAACCCTTGGTCTTTCATGAACATGATGACCTTAAAGAGGTCACACAAGTGAGGTTGTGTTCTTCTTGGTGCATTATATTGAGATACATGATTTTGATGTGTCTCATCACTATTGAGGTTAATTTAGATCATTTGGTTAAGGTGGCCTCTCCTGAGGTTCTCCACTAAAAGAATACAATTTCCCTTTATATGTTATTATATTTCACTCATTAATTTTAGCATCCATTCATAATACTTTCCAGCTGCAGTTATTGCTGTGGTGTGCTAGCTTTTAATCACAGTTACCAAAATATCTGACAGGAACAACTTCAAGGAGGAAAGATTTTATTTTAACTTACATAGTCCACAGTCGTTTCGCTCCTTTGCTTTGGGCCTGAGATGAGGCAGAACATCATAGTAGAAGAGTGTGGTGGAGAAACAGTTCATGTCAGCCAGGAAGCAGAGAGAAGGAGCAGAAGAGGCAATAAGAAATCCCTTTCAGGGCACATCCCCAGTGGCTACTTCCTCTACCTCCTAAAATTTCCACCACCTCTCCATAATGCCATCACATTATTGATTCATCAGGAGTTTGACCACTGATGAGGTCAGGATCCTCATGATCCAATCACTTCCCCCAAAAAACCCACCTCTGAACATGGCTGCATTGGAGAACAAGCCTTCAAAAAAAACGAGTCTGGTAGAGCCTTCATACCCAAACCATAAAACAGGTTTCCTAAATGATGAGGTTCAAGTTCCATCATTACTTCTACATTTGTTAATTGGAATTTCACTGTAAAGAAGATCTTTTTTTTTTGCCTCCATTCAAATTTAATTTCTAAAAATCAGTAAAATAAAGCCAGAACAATGGTAAAGTATGTTCCTCCAATGCCTACTGACACTTAATCCGAAATTCCTTTCTAGGGTTAAAATTCTCAGAGTTACAGTGCCCTCCCTCCATAATAGAAAATAAAACTCAAAGTTCATACGATAAGACAGTGGCCAAAGGCATAAGTCTTAAGAGAGCGAAAGACCATACATCTATTTCCTTTCCCTCCCTCTACTTTTTTTTTCAAATAAAATTTTAACATTACCCTAAGCACATAAGTGAGGTTAAGTAGAGAGAGTATTCAAGAACTATTGAGCCTGGAAAATGCACATTAAATATTTATGTTAAATTTTCCCTAGAGAATGTGGTTTTTAATGAACAGGAACTAAATCACAAAACCTGCAATATTCTAAAAGATTTTTATTCGCACACCAGTCCCCTAGAAAAGTTGGCTGCACCCTTCAAGTCCACCCTGTATCTTTTGATTTAACTTCATCCCTCTCCTCCTGAACATTTGAAGTGTTCCTAGCTAATGTCACAAAATGACAGACAACTAATATTGTTAATATCACTGTAATTTAAAATTGTGTAGTCTTGAAAGCTGAGGGGATTAAACACATTTTTTAAAGTTTTCTGTTTGTTCCTCATTATTCATTGCTGAGTAACAAACCAACTTGAAATTTGGTGATATAAAACAACCTCCATTTTATTATTATCATAAATTTAGGGATCAGAAATTCAGATAGGCACAGGGTAGATGGCTTGTCCATCATCCACAGTGTCTCAGGACTCAGTTGGGAAGACTTAACAGCTAGAGGATGACTGGAACAGCTTAAGTCTGGAATCAGAAGCTTCTTCAGTTATGCAATTGTTTTCTGATTCATGCTGACTTGAAGGCTGGCCTCATAGCATGCCATCTTGAGAGTAGAAGAGCTTTTTGAATAGTAAGTCAGGATTGTAATAGCAGATGTTAAGGCTTAAGGCAGAAGGTGCATGCATTTCATGACCTAGATTCAGACTTCTTATGTCATCATTTCTAAAATGTGTGTTTGTGTATGTATGTGTATACATCAGGGATTTACTATATTACCTCAGGCTGGTTAATCCTCCTGCCTTGGCCTGCAGATTAACTGGGTTTTCAGGTGCATGCCACCATATCTGGCTCCACCACACAGTCATATTTCCCAGACTCAAGAGCTTGGATCATGGACCTCTTGATATGGGGAGTGTCGAAGAACAGTGGCTAGCCTGTCAAAACTTCAAATTTGAAACTCTAGGAAATTACAAAATTAATAAAATTGAAAATATTCTTTTATCCTAAATGCCCTTTACTACCTGGAAAAAAATTTATAAAATATTCCTCGGGTATCCCTCTGACTAAAATAATCTCTCCTTTGGATTCCCATGGAAAATTGACCATAACTCTGTTATAGCACATTATACTCTGGCAATTAAAAAAGAAGTAGCAAACATTTACTGAGTGCTCACTAGTGCTTAACATTATTCCAAGAATATTTCACATTCTATCTCACTTAATTTCTCTGACAACATCAAGACAAGGAAACACCCTGTTTCACAAGTAAAGAAGTTGAGGCCAGAGGGGTAAAATAACTTGCCAAAGATCATATACACATTTAGTGGAAGAGTCAGAATTTAAGAGTACCATTAATATGCTGCTGTGTACAAATATGTTTTTCCTGGTGGGTTGTGAGATATTTGCAGACTGAGACTATGTCATAGTTATTTTTGTCTCTACAGCACCAAACACAGTGCTTGGCTTATGGAAAGGAAACAGAAATGTACAATAGAAAAATGCACTAGATGTAAAAATAGGCAATTGAAAGAGAAGAAATTAAAATGGTGAATAACCATGAAACATGCTGACACATTCAAAATAATCAAAGAAATTCAAATTATATCCATTAAATTGGCAAAAATTAAAATGTCTATCCAGTGTGGTTGAAAGTGTGGGAAAATGAATGTTTGTGTTCTTATTCACTTTTTGTGTTTTTTTAAAAAAATATACAACCTTACAAGAAAACTTTCTGAAAATATCAAAAGTATCTAAGAAAGCATTGCCTAACCCTAAGTTGTTTAGATGTCTTTCTTTGCTTTATTTTAAGAGTTGCTCAGTTTTAGCTCTTAATAGTTAGGGCTATAAATCTCATTTCAAGTTGAATTTTGTATGTGGTGTGAGATAGGGATCCAAATATACTTTTTCTTGTGAATATATACTTGTTAACACATGATCTATTGAAAAGCCTATTCTTTCCCATTAACTTTTATTGGCATCCATTTTGAAAATCAATTGACCATATAGATTATTATTAATTATTTCACTACTCTCAGTTTTATCCTGTTAAACTATGCCACCATCTTGGTTATTGTTGCTTTATAATTAGTTTTGTTATTGAAAAGTATGAGTTCTATAACTTTTTTTCCCAAGATTATTTTGGCTACTCTGGTTTCTTTAAATTTCCACTTGAATTTTAGAAAAAGCAAAAACAATAGCTGAGATTTTGAAAGGAATTATTTAGATACTGTGGATAAATTAAGGAGTATTGCTATATTAAAAATCCATGAATATGGGATGTCTTTCCATTTACTTAGATCTCCTTTAATTTCTTTCGATGTTGTTTTGTACATTTGAGTTTACAGGTCTTAGAAATTTTTGTCAAATTATCCACAAGTATTTTATTTATTTGCTATTAGTATAAATGTAAAGTGTTGTTGTAATTCCATTCTTAAAACATTCATTGCTTATGTATAGAATAAAATTGGTTTTTGGATGTTAATCTTTGATCCTGAAACCTTGCTGAATTCATTTGTGAGTAGAAATAATTTTTGTAGATTCCTTAAGAATTTGTACACACAATATAAATCTTCTGCAAATATCGCTTTCCTTCTTCCCTTCTAATCTGGCTAACTTTATTTCTTTTCCTTGCCTAATTTACCTCAGTAGAATCTCTAATACCTACAGAATAGAAGTGACAAATGCAAACACTTTTCTCATTTTCTTCTCTTATGCAGAAAGCATTCTATTTTTCACCATTGAACATGACATAAGCTGTGAATTTTTCACAAATGCATTTATTAGATTGATGAGGTTTCTTTCCTTCCCTAGTCTGTAAAAAAATTGTTTATCATACAAGGATAGTAAATGTTTGAAATATTCTTCTGTATTTTTTGAGATGAGTTATTCTATTGAATAAAGAATATTATTTTGATAGTTGATTTTCAGATTTTAAAACACCCTTGCATTTCTCAGATAAACTTCATTTGGTCATAGTGGATAACTATTTTTATATATTACTGGACTCAGTTTGCTAGCATTTTTATGAGAATGTCTGGGTGTATGTTTGTAAGGGACAGAATTCTATAGTTTTTATTTTCTTACAATATCATTTTATGGTTATTGTATAAGGGTATATTAGACTCAATAAATATGCTGAAAAGTGTTTCTTCCTCTTCCATTTTTTGGAAGAGTATCTGAATGATTAGTATCAGGCTTTAAATAGTTGATAGAATTTACCAGTGAAGTCGTCTGGGCTTGGACTTCACTACCAACATACAGAAATAAAAAGAATTTTAGAGAATAATATTTCTATTGTTTGAATTTGGAATGTCCCCCTAAAGCCCATGTGTTAAAGACTTGGTCCCTATCTTGGTGCTATTGATGGGGATGGAATCTTTTAAGAGATGGGATCTAGTGAGAGGTCTTTATGTCATGAGGGGAATGCCCTTGAAAGAGATAATGAGATCCATATTCTTCATCTTCTTTTCTTTTGCTTCTGATCCATGAAGCAACTTTGTCCACTATTCACTCCTGCCATGAGCAAACTCTGGATTTGTAAGTTAGTTTTGCCAGATACAGAATGGTGGACAACCTCTGTTTTGGCACTTTTCATATATCTTCTCGCTGTCTTATGACTTCCATGACTTCCAATAAGATGTCAGTTGCTGATCTTACTGAACATTTCCTACTTGATGTTTGGCAGCTTGATTATGTTGTGTCTAAGTGAAGATCTCTGTGTTTATCCTACTTTGAACTTGTTGAGCTTCTTAGAAAACAATAATAATAATTTACATGAAATTAGGAAAATTTTCAAAAGGTAATTCTCTTTATCTTTCTCCTTTTCTTCTGAAACGCATAGTATCGTTATGTTGGTATCACAAGTCTCTGAAGTTCTCCCGGCTCATTCTACTTCATTTTTTTGTCTTTTCCTCAAACTGAAAAATCTCAATTGCCCTGTATTCATGTTTGTTAATTCTTTCTTCTGCCAATTCAAATCTACTACTGAGAGCATATAAGAATTTTTTCTTTTCAGTTATTATAATTTTCAGTTCTAGAATTTCTATTTCATTATTTTTTACATTTTATCTCATTATTTATATTCTCTTTTTGATGACTCATTATTCTCATACTTTCCTTTGATTCCTTATACATGATGTCTTCATTATAATAGTTGATTAAGTCTTTGTGTAGCAAATCCAACATCTGGACTTAGAGAATTTTTATTGATTGTTATTTTTTATCCTATGTATCAGCCATATATTCTTGTTTCTTTATTTGCCTCATAATGTTCTTCTGAAAACTTGTTATTTTAAATAATATAATGTGGTAGCTCTGGAAATCAGATTCACTCCTCCAAATTTGTTGTTGTTTTTGAATTTTGTTGTTGCTGTTTGTCATTGTTTTCTGTTGATATTCATTTGTTTGGTGTTTTTTTCTGGACTTATATTGTAAAGTCTAACATTTATAGTGTTCTACTAAATCTGGCTTTAATTAGCTTAGTGGTCAGATAATGATTAGAGATTTTCTTAAAGACCTTGAATTAATAAGGTGTTTTTACCATTTTCCAAAGAATGCTGTGTTAAAATTGGACCATGCCTTTAATGCTCAGGCAGGTGATTTGTAACTCTGTCATGGCCTTCACTTCCTGTTTTCATAGAGCCTCTAGGTCAACTTGGGATCAACTTAGGTATTTTCTGATTACATGCATAACTCTCTACATGTGTGCAGCCTTCTAAGTCTATGGAAATATATTGGAACTTTGTAAAACCCTCTATGGACATCTCATTCTCTATGTCTTTATTTTACATTTTTACCAGCTTTTCATTTACCTCAGTTGGTATGGCTGTTTCAGAAAGCTGCAATGTTAAACAATTATCATAGATTGCTTTCAACAAACACCCTGGAGATAGGACTTTTCCTATTGGGCAAACTCTGAATTTGGTCAAATAATAACCAGCCTCTGAATGGGACTTTTCCAGATTTGTTATAGAGAATTATCGGGGAAGGGAGCTTTCTGAATAGCTCTGAACTTATGCTATCTATTAGACTGCTGGTTTTCATAACTGTTGTGATTTTTAAAACTATTGGATTTCAAAGATACTGTAGAAATAGAGAGAAGAAGATAGGAATAGAGTAAGCAAAGCACCAGAAATCTTGTTGTTATTATTGAGATTCCTCTATTTTTCTTGAATAAATACCCTTAAGATACTGTAAGCATTTTATTAATTTCCAGAGTTCTGAAAAAGTTGAATTGACAGGGTTTTTTTTTTTAGTGTTTTAGTTTCTTTTACATAAGAGTGAAGTTTTAGAGGTTCCTACTCTGTGGTTCACAATCTCCCCCAACCCAAGCTATATATAGCTTTATATTTAACATGAATTGAAAGTTTTTGATATACATCAATAATGAAATGCTACATAAATTATGATATATATCATATAACAAAATCTTATACCACTGCTGCCAAAGAGGTAGAAAGTGGAAGTTTTATGAAAGCATGACTGATAACTGAAAAAACATTTTGTATAAAAATATAGATTCTGTGAGTGTGTGTGCATGTGTGTGTATGCGTGGATGCCTGTGTGTGATCAAAGGGGAAGACCTGATACTAACTCATTTTACTATTAAGCACATAGTATTTAGCTCTTGGGAGTGGGTGAGCCTGGAGCACACAGTCAACAAATAAACTTTTAAATCTAAGTCTCCTAAAAAAGAAAATATGAAGGAATTTTATTTCATTGCTTGTGTTTTTATTCTCCAAATTTACCCTGTATTCGTTTTGTAATAAATGATATTTAAGAAATATCTCAACCACCTCAAGATCTTACTTGATCTAAAATGTTTCAAATGGGTCTCACTTAATTTGGGAAACCTTGCTGTCAAAGCATTCACATCCATTTCCCTTTTCCATTGAACACTGAGTAGCAGCCCACACACCTAAATTTCAGTAGCAAATACTTTGAGTGGTGAGACAATTGTAGCAGGACCCCCTTTGAAAATCTCATAAAAACCATGTATTGTCTTTCCAGAAAAAAAGTACACATTCACACTCTTTTTACACACACACACACACACACGCACACACGCACACACACACGTACACACACACGTACATACAATATTTGGTACCAGGGATTGAACCAGAGATGTTAAACCACATCCCCAACCCCCTTTTTAAAAAATTTTTATTTTGAGTCAGGGTCTCACTAAGTTGCTTAGGGAGGCTGGCTTTGAACTTGCAATCCTCCTGCTTCAGACTCACAAGTCTCTGGGATTATAGGCATGCACCGCCACACCCAGTGTTTATAATTTTTAAGCATTCTGTCAATGCTTGTGAATGTGTATAAACAGCATATCTTCACACTATGAAACGCATAAAGACAGGACAAAGATCTGGTAACTTCAAAGCTCAGACATATACAGAGAAGGGGGAAAACCTAGAGGGAGAGTGTCTTTCTCAAGGTCTTTCTGTGATATGGTAACAGATATGAGCCACATCCAGGTCTGCCAACTTCCAGGTCAAGTTTATTTCCCAAGTTACCCAGAATCATAGAACAAATGATGGTTTTCTTTAGGTGCTTTAGACAAACTCTCATTATTGTGGTTTCTCTACCTGTCTCTGATACTCAGAGCTGATTCCAAGAATCCTTGGAACAAGAAAGAGGGAAACCTGTTCCATCAGCCAATGGGCATTTACAAGACGTAAGTGGTTCCTCTGTGCCCAGCCTGATCAGAAGCACCAAGGGGTCACAGTGAAAGCCCAATGTACAGGACTAACGATCCAGGTGTAAGGGAAGAAGTAGTTCATAACACAGTTCTGAAGCAACCAGGCGATGAGTAGAATATAAACACCAGTCCAAGAAAGGAGAATAGAGAACGTGGCACAGTATAGATACAAGGCAGACTTCATGGAAGAGGAAAGGGAATCAATGGTTGAATAGAAATTGGGGAAAAGAATAAGAGGTGTTTGTGGAGAGAGGAGGCAATGAGCACCATATAAGCCAAGACAAGAAGAAGGGAAGAAGTACAGATGGAAACAGGGGGTCGAGTCTAGCACGAAGGGTGTGAATGGCTTTCTCACATACATACCTAGGCTGCAGGATGTCTGCATTCTGCAGCACCAGTTTAGGTGTTCCTGTCCCTGGGCCAGCCCAGAAGCTAACGTGTCTCGTGTGTGTCTGTTTGGATCTCCACAGCTACCATTCGCAGAAGGCCTGTACCACTTTTATCACAATGGTCTTGCAAAGGCCAAAAGAAGACGCAGCCTGCATCACAAGCAGCAGCTGGAGAGAGACCCCAGGGTGAGTTCTCCCTGGATAACTGCCTCCCAATCTCCACTGGCACCACTGAGCTCACTCAGTGGGAACAGAAGAGTAGGCAGGGGCTTCTGAAGTCAAGGCATTTAATGGATTATGAGAGAATAAATGGGTCCTTTGCAAAGAGTGGCACTAAGGCCTCTCAGCTCCTGTCTTGTGCATAACAAATAATCCTAGGCCCCTTATAGGGCTGGAAGGGAAGAAAACAAGGACACCACCCCTTCCCTGGCTGTCCTGTCCTCAGTTTTTGTGTGAGAATTTTGGGTTGCATGGGAATATGTTTTGGCCTGTGGTGAATGGGAAAAACACCAAGAAGTTTAAGCAGTTTATTGAAAGTTTCTACTGATGAATCCACATGCTTTGCAGAGATTGCCATCACCCATATTGTGAGTGGGCCAATAGACAATTGGCTCTCCCAACCGGTGGTGGGCTCCTTGGTATCCATGCATGGTTGCAGTAGATACCATTTCAGACTTTCTTTCCACCCCGTATTTTCTCACACCAACCTAATCTACCATGGTATCTCAACTTTCTGCTTGATGCTCATGACCCCAGCTTTTGTTTTTGTTTTTTAATCTTCAATCTTTATCTTACTCTTGAACTTCTTACTCTCTTGAACTCCAGGTGTCATTTCTACTTCCTCTAATGCTCAAGCTTGATTTTCCTCCAACCAAATGTACCATATAAGTCACAAGGCAGCTCCCCTCCCAGTGTTCTTGCTCGCTGCTTTTCAGAATAGAAACTTGGATCATCATTGAATCCTCCCTCTTCCTATCTTTCACCAGCACTGGGCTCCTGTGCACTGATCCAAATGAGTGGATCTGATTTCTCTTAGGCAACTTACAAAGACAGAAAGTAACACCCAAAGCAAGTTGCTTTCTATACATTGAAGGCAATATAACCTCTTTCCCAGGACTCTTGGGAAAGAGCTGGTGGAAAGTGGGTCAGATGTTTGAGTCAGAAATTTGCAGATGAGAACTCTTTTGAACAAATGGAATCTGGAAACTCATTCTTGTGTGACTTTTCATGTGAACATTTTTTTTTCTGCATTTAATTTAGGCTTTAATTAAAGGAATTCACCAACTGACAGGCAGGCAATTTTTCTTTACCTCCGCAACCCAGGTCTTCCAACATGGCCTAGGGTGGAATTTCTGTTCTGAGAAACTACTTCGTTATTGCTTTTGCAGTAAGAGGCCAACTGGCTGGTGCTGCCAGCCAATGCCAACCATTCTTAAGGGGTCTGTTGCAGAAATTGGCAACACTACCTGTGAGAGAAGCCTTCTTTTTCATGTAATAATGGCCTTGGACTTGGCTGTACCAACTCATTGCCTGGGGATACCCTTGATCTTGCCTGTCTCATCTGTGAATCCAAAGTGGTCCCAAGAGGCAAAGATCACTGTGGTGCATTGTGATACTGATGTTTCCCTACATTTCAACTATGCCCTCTGATCTTGCCTTTCATAGCCAATTATTTTCCTTTCATTTAGATATTTTCTTAAAAGTCCCATGGTTTCTCTTCTTCCATGATCAAAGATATGGCCCCAAATTCACTCAGAAACACATCAAAGGAAACCAGAGACAGAAGGAAAGAGATGCTTAACAGACTGGGACTGAGAAGGAGAACTGAGAAAAGTGAAACTAAAAAGCCATTGTTAGGGTCAGAGAGATTATTGGGAGTAGGCTAAGATTTTCTTATTTCAGGGCTTTTTGAAATAATCTATGAAATCCTGATTCTTGTATTATAATGTTTTCCAAAAGAGAGGAAAATAAAGGCTGGGGTCATAGCTCAGTGGTAGAGCTCTTGCCTAGCATGGGTGAAGCACAGGGTTCAATTCTCAGCACTGCATATAAATAAAAAATAATAATAATAAAAAGATCCATTGACAACTAAAAAAAGTTCTAAAACAAAGAGGAGAAAATAAGATGGGTTGGATAATAAACAGGAAGATCAGGCGGGCTGTAGTAATTTTAATCAATGGTTTTTCTTTTCAAAACATTTTCTATTATCACTAGAAATGCACTCATCCCCAGTTCATCACCCATTTAAGAGTCTTGGTACCTGTACTTAATAGAAGTAATCATCTGCCCTGTCCATGAAGACCACAAGAAGATAGTAAGGAAACCTTCTTATCAAGGTTAAATATCAGAGATAATGTCAAAAATAAACTCATCCTAGGAAGATAGATCAGGAAGAAAAATCTCCTAATTCTTTATAAAAAAAAAAAAACGATGAGTACTTTTCCCCAAAATATTAGACTGAAGCCCACACCTCTCCTGCATGATGTTATTAAGGCATCAAATTTTGGCTTCCACTGTCAACAAAATATGGCAACGACTATCCTTAAACATTGACTAGGAACAGTGCAAGGGTAGAAATATAAGGACTCTTCCTTGTGGGCTTGTCAACTTAAACAAAAGGGAAAACATGTCTAGTTTGGGGTTCCCAAGCACATTTCAACAGATTGCAAAAAGACAAGTGTATACAAACGTAGAAAGAAAAGGGGAAGGGAAAAGTAACCAGAAGAAGTGTTGACCTAGGCTTTTCTCTCTTAAGTAGATGTTGTGGGTAATGCTTTATAAGCCAAGAACGCAAGATATTTTATCATTCTCTGAAATACGTTGTCTCCTAGACCTACCAACTATAACTGTGCATGGAACCTCAGCTCAATTTCCTTCTGCCGTCTCTGCACAACTGTCTGGCCTTTCTTATTGTCCATGGGCTTGTGAAGTCCCCTTACATAGCCCAAGGAACCTTTTGCATAAGTGCAAGATGATCTGAGCAGATCATCAGGACTGGACCTACTTATGAAATGTTTTGCCCAAAGAAACCACCAAGATCAGCTATCAACACAAGAAATAAAAAGAAAAAAATGGAAGGCCAAGGTGGCATCTTATTTTGTTTTTGACTTTAGAACAGAAATTTCAATGATGTCTCCCTCATTTTAGCATCTGATTTTTATGTTTAAGGTAAAATAGGGGGAAAAACTAGAAAAGATTTATAAAGTGCTGCTTTCAATATGTTTATATTTGTTTATCAATATGCAGGGATGTAGATTGTTTTAAAGGTACTCTTGTCTTTCTTTCTGCTTAAAAAGTTAGTATGTTGCTGAGCATCATCATTTAGACACTAAAAAAACAATAATTGCATCTTGTTTATTTCTGAAATATCTTTACATACTAGGTATCTGAGTGAATAGTAGCTGCTCAGTAAATGATTGTCAAATGAATACATCATTAATAATTTTTCCCCCGCATTTCAATACATGAAATAGTATTTTTCTCTTCTTGTGACCCTATTCTGAAATATACATCCAGGAAACAGTATAATCTTCTCTCTAGCTTCTCTGTTAGACACATTCATAATCATAGCTAAGAGAAACCAATTGCCATTTCATTACTTCCAAGACTTATCACTAAGAATCCCATGGAGAACCAGTTCTTGATTTCTAAAGTCCAACATACTCAGTTCCTGAACATATTCAGTCATCATACAACCACCAAAGTCATGACAATGTGTCTAGAAAGTTTCAATAGCTAAAATAATTCGAAGATGTAATAAACACCAAACTGGGATGAAATAATAAAACTAAAAATGCTGTCTCTACACCAAGTTCAAAAACAAATATTCTCCACCCAAAAATCTCTGTGAGATTTGTTAAACTTTAGCTGGAACAGGGTCAACAGATCTCAAAGCCAAACCTAATTGTAGTCCACAGTGGATATATTATTCTACATAAATTCTACAAGGACCTGAAAAGTTGCTGAAGATTAGATTTATTTAAGATAATATTTGTTTCTAATTCTGTTGAACCCTACTTGTACATCTGAGATAGTGTTGAAATTAAATATAATTTGAAAAAGAAAAAAAACCATAAATAGAAAGAAGATCAGTAGAGTCTTAGAGGGAGAGGGATGATAGGAGGGGAAAAGGAAGCAATGGGGACAGAAACGGAGCAAATGATATTCCATGCATGTAAGATTAGGTCAAAATGAGCCCTGCAATTATGAAATACTAGAATGCACTCATAGAAGCATTTAAAAAAATGGAGGAGTCACATCGTTCTATGAGTAACACACACTAGTCAAATGGAAGCCAAGTAATTTAGTTAAGAAATAACCTAAATTTCCTTTGTTGAGGGAAATTACATTTGATTCAAGTATTACAAACATTTATTTCTTCTTCTTAGCAATCTTACTAGGCCATGCAATTATCCCTCAAAATCATTTTAAACCTGTTCCAACTTTACAAGACAGGAACCTCTATCTGTCCAATGAGAATGTTCCTTGTTTCCCCATCTGAAAGAATGGATGATAGTTTTGTGTGTTTGACATTTAGGAGCTGTTCCTTTTTAGCTTCTTTTCTCTTCCAAATGTATCCACATGTTTAAATGGCAGTCACATGATCCTGCAAGGACCCATTTCTATTCCTTAAGGATCTATTTCTGGAGGGTTTTAACCACTAAGCCACATTTCCAGTTCTTTTTATTTTGTTTGTTTGTTTGTTTTGAGACAGGGTCTTGCTAAGTTGCTGAGGCTGGCTTTGAACTTGCCTCAGCCTCCTGAGCAACTGGGATTACAGGCCTGTGCCAGCACACCCAGCTATTTGTGGAGGTTTTATATACTACAATAACCCACAAAAGTTAGGTTCACTGGATAATGTAATCACTTCAAACATTTTATACCTTGCCCCCATAAAAAACAATATTTGCAAAAGACAACTTTTTTGTTCTTTGAAATTAATTAGACGTGATTTATGTTATTTGCTTATAAAGGTCTAAGTTAATGAGTGAACCAGACACTCTTCTTCTGCACAATTTGATACTATGGTAATTAATATTGTTTTTGAAAAAGAGATTAATTATCATGGTTGAAGCTCAGATGGTTGACAGAGACTAGGAATGGCTTGTATTTGCTGCACATACTTTTCTGAACTTGCACGAAATCTCACTCAGTGCAGTCATTTAACTATAATTGATGAACACCTTATGCGTAGACAGCTATACATAAACTCCGATTAGAAAAGTTAAGCATTGCTGTTGAGAGAGTGAGATCTTAAGGAACCCATAAACCTACTAGAGCAATAAGAAGCAATGTAGTCACTGTCAACACATATCTTTTCAAAAAGAATATTGAATGCTTAGAAGTTCAAAGCAAGCCAAGAAATTCACATGCTGTCTTCCTCCACGAGTTATATAAGATTTTCGTGGCAATTACTAAGCTCAGTTTCCAATTCCTTTCCCCTCCCCAAACACTTAGCATTAATCATAGATTTATGATAAGGACAGGTCACTTGCAAGCATTTTTTTCTTCAATTTATAAAAGTTAACTATTTTAATATTACTTAGAACAAATACTAGGGAAAAGACAAAAAGAACACCATTGCCTTCTACTTTCAAATGAAAAACGTTTTGGAGAAAAAATATCCTCTTTCACTTTTTTCTTGACCCAACCTTCCCCCAGTACTAAACTGATGGAATTTGAGGCATTTTCTATCTTCGCTGTGAATGCATGTCAGTCAACCCTGGAGGCTGGGGAAAAAAAAAAAAAGGAGTAGTTCAACAGTTTTAGAACCTTTTCAAAAGAATTTATACCCAAAGAATAGGCTGGCTTTATTCTTGTACTTGTTACATCTAAAATAGTCAGGCTTGTGCTTTTAAGACTCTGCTCTAAGAAATGCATTGGAATTCTCCAATTTGTTTTCCAAATGTCTCCTAGAGGGAAAGAAAGAAGCAGATAGATTTGATTAGGTTTTACTTATTAGGAATCATAAGTAAGTAACATGGTAAGTTTATGATTAATATTTTAGCAAACATAATAGTTTTAATAGTATTTTGTATTCCAGCAGGTCTGAAGGATTGCTGTTTCTTTCCACGAATTCTTATTTCCTTCTAGTAGTAGTTGGACCAAGTGTAGTTCATGACTTACAAAAATCCCTGTTGTGGTTGCTCTGTCACTAATTTGCATTTTACCAATTAATTTTCCCTACATCTCTGCATAAAGAAAATTATAGAACAGAAGGAGTGCTAAGGAAACATGAATTTAGTCCTTTGCGTTGAAGCTTTAAAATATGATTTTACCTGTGAGACAAAATAGACCAAGAGAGGGTAAATGACCTCCTTCGGGTCACACAGCCAGAATTAGTAATTAGTGGGAAGAAAACTCTTCTCAACATAAGGTTTAGTTTAAATAAAAATCCAAGTGAGAATTGATAATGCTTATGAACGTGTGGTTCTTTCAAATAAATTGTCCTCACTAATGAACAATTCTCTACATTAAAAATAGTATATAGCAAAAAAAGTGAAGTTACATCTTAAGTTTATGTAATTTACATGAATTCAGTGAGTTCAGCTATAAATGGAAAAAGATAAAAGGAGAGGAAATAACAAGGGTGGGCACTTTGGTTCATCCGCTGCTCAATGCTCATATTCCCTAAAATGATCATGAACAGAGCAATGATGGATTGGCTGAGAGCACAGTTGGCCTCAGTTCCCTGGTAACTCTCATGGCGGGAGGATTTTCCCTTTCTGATGAGAGATTATAGCATTTAAAGATAATACTTTGGGTGCAAAAAATTTCCTGAACACAAACCAAATTCTTCATCTGCTGGAGGAATAAGGGGACATGACTAGAATCTGAAATTTCACACTTAGTATGTACAGAGACACAATATTGGTGGCTAACTTCCCTAAACTTTTTCAAAGTTAATTTTAACCATGCATAATTTCTACTTTACACACTTTAGCATTCAATCCCCTAAGGTATGATTTCTCTAAGAGAAAGTAAACAAAGATGGTATCTTAACTTGGATTTCCTAGAAACAGATTCTAAGATTGGGTGTGGCATGCAGGAGGTTTCTTGGAGAGAAAGGAAAACAGGATTTGGCAGAGAAAGAAGCTGATCTGAAATGTGCTTGCACCATTGGGGCCTCAGTGAACCCTACAGGAAACTTGGAAGCAGGGTTGGCCTTTTGGAGTTATGCTAACTTGAGGCAAAGGCTTTTGTGCCTTGCATCAACTAGATTTTAGTAAGAGGCATTGCCCAGAAAGGGATTTAATTTTAGGTAAGTCACCTCTTCCTACCAAAGGCAATTCTCTTTCCTACCAAAGGCAATTCTCTGTGGAAGACAAACTCTGAGACAAAGTTAGAGGAGATGTGAAACAATTTTGTAAAGACCTGGGGATACATTGCAATATCTTCTAGTTAGTCTTGAATTGCCTTTAGTAAAAGACAAAATCTCACGTTTGGTTCAGGAGACATTTTTTCTGGGAGCCCAATTCCACCCATGAATCAGCCCAAAGGGCAACTGGTAGCATAAAAATGAACACTTATCACCCCTTTAAAAATAATCTTGGGGTCCATACACTGATCCACTGTATTCCATGACTTCCACTTTGTCCTGCTCCTGGTTCATTTTCCTGGTTTGGTGACATATGCCCTTAGGAAGAGCTGAGGTTACTGGGCACTTTTTGTCAGCAAAAAGAAAGTTCCAGTTTACTCAGAGTTGACAAGACTTCCAGGGCCAGAGTTTTTCCTGTGAAACATTGCACTCCATACCCACTCCCTCTGTCTCCTCCAGTTGCCTCTAATTCAGAGCATAAACACATATCTGTGGCACATGACCTTGACCACATTTTGAGCCCAAATAGCAAAGCTTTGAGACCCAAGTAAAGCAGTTCCTTACTTCACCTCCCATCTGGTGGCCAAATTCATTTTCAGGACACCATGCCAAGAAGTCAGCAGCTGTTCATAAGCCATGCATTTTGAGAGTGACTTGGCAGCATCAGAAGAAGGAGAAACACCGTAGCGGGGTGGGGAGAAGCAGCAGAGGGAGATGTCTGCATTGATGCCCGACCTGTGGGAAAAACTCATCTGCCCTAATCTGCTGGTTTTATTATACAGCAGGGAGCGACTTTCAGCATCTCCTCTGGGCTTTGCAGATGTGCCTGGCTTCCCGCCTCAAAGTGCTGCCGCTGGTGCTATAATTAACTATTTGTGGGGAACTGGGGAGAATTATTTACTACAGCTTTAGAAAGACAGGGGAAAAGCTGCTAATGAGTAAGCCTGGTTGTTTTCCTAGACGTGAGCACATTTTTAAATGCACGGCCATGCTTCCTAAAGAAGCAGGAACACTGGTGCACGGTGGGGGAGTGATGCCAGCAAGCCCAGAGCTCTCCACGCAGGTTTAACTTTCTTTGGATGAATTCAGACAAGCTGTCGTGTAGATAAAAGCAACATGGAGAAAAGTGGCTCTGTATCATTTTTCTAACCCCCAAAATGCAAACTCTCAAATCGTGAGTTGGCCAACTTATAGGACTTCCTGGGAAAAAAAAAAAAAAAAAAAAAACCTTCAATGAATGTAGGGCTAATCTTTTCTGATCTTCCTCAGCTGATTTCTTGAGCCTTCCCCCAAGATGCTAAAGGAAGAAAGGAAGTATGTTTGTGGACCTGAAATGCCTCCTTATAACTTCTAAAAATGAATATTTTGTGTATGGTTATTAAATGCACCGTGTAACTCCTTTAACTGCTTGATAGCAACTCATTTATTCATTCATCAAGTGTTTACTGAGCCCATACTACATGCCATGCACTGTTCTGGATCCTGAGATTCAATAGTGAACAACAACAGCAACAAAAATATTCTTGCTGTGGGAACAAAGGAGAAAAAGAGATGAACAAAGCAATAACATGACAGGGTCTTAAAAAAAAGAAAAAAGTATTAAGGTGATGAATAGAGCAGAGAGAGGGAAAGAGTAAGCACCATGAGAGAAGTGTTTCTATTTTATAAAAAGCATCCAGGATTGTCTACTATGATATAGTGTCATTTAATATAGACCCAAAGGAGACAGAGAAGATATGCACATAAGTATGTGGAGAAAGAGAGGAAACATCAAGAGGAAAGGCTTAGAGTCTGGGGCACACTTAGTGTGTTCCAAAAACAGCAAGAGTACCAGTAAGACTGAAGGAGTGGACCAGGGACAATGAGAGGGGAAAGGGAGCAAGACCAGGGACAATGTTGACATTCAGGGTTAGAACTTCAGATTGACTCTAAATGAGATGGGATTTATCTGACTCCGGGTAAATAACAAGACTACAGGGTAGGGCTGGAGGGGAAGCAATTGGAAGTTAGGGAGATCAGAATCAAATGAATATTATATTTTAGAAGAGAAAGGCTAGTGGCTTGGGTCAGGGTAGAAGTGGAGGAGGTGATGAGAAACAAGTCAGACTTGGGGGATATTGTAAAGTGAGAGTCTTCCAATTTGCTGATGGTTTTATTGATAAATTAGTTGAGAAGTGGAAGGGAAAAGGAGAAGGAAAGTGAGACAGCTGTCAGCCTGATTTATTATGGGATGGAAGTAGCACTTGTACGAATGGAAAAGAGGAGTAGGTTGGTGGGTAGTACGCAGGAACTTAATCGTTTGGTTTTAAGCATGTTAACATCTGTGGTTTCTTTTAAGTATCCAAATGTAGATACAAAATAAACACATGGATGTAAAAGTCTAGCAGAGAAGTCAGAGTTGGAGATATCAATTGGGAGTCATCCATATATTAGTAGTGTTCAATGGATTTCAGAAAGAGTTCTTCAAATAATTTCTTTGTTAAGATTCAAAAATCTATCCAGAAAGTAATTGCTCACTCTTCAAACTACTACTCCAAAATGAATTTTATTCAATACTTAGGTAGAGGAAACTATAAATGTCCTTAATGATGATATAAACAAATAGTTAAAATATCTATCTACTCATAGAATATTCTGAAAATAATGTTTTGTGAGGCAAAAGTAGGTTGGAAGTCACAGATGCTCAGAAATGTTTAAAAAGATTCTCCAGAACTCTCCATAATTATTTTTAAATTGCTTCAGTTGTTTTCCCTTTATGATGCCTATTGACATATTTGTGATCACATATCTATCTATAAACAGGCTTCATGTTCTTTTATCCAAATCAGGAATTTTGAAAATGAGCGGAATTGAATTCCTGCCATTTTCAGTCATTTCAAAATCTTGTGGGTTCAGGAGAGGATAAGAGGAATGAAGCTAGGTCTAGAAATAAGTAAACAGCAGTTAGACAAAGAGATTCATGTCTGAATAACAACTCAATTGCTGGAGTTTATCTAATTGCTTTGCCTTTATCTGTACTGAAAATGTTGTGTTTTCCATCTTCTCTATGGCAAGCATGTCCCATTTAGCAATAAAGAACATATTGCCTGAGAGAAAAACAGGTAAAACAAAACAATTTTCCATTTTCCATCCTCCTAAAAGAGGAGAACAACCCTCCCCAACTATAAAGCATTTCTTAATGGATGTTAGTTTTTGTAAGGACACCTCTTTGAATCCACATGAGAAAACCCTCCTCTAGAGAACAGAAGAAAGGAACAGCAATTAAAACCTATTGCGTAGAAATTGTGTATCAGGGAGAAAGGGAGTGTGAGGGCAAGTCCAGTTGGAGTTCATGCTGGGGTTCTAGTAACAGTTCTGACACCAAATAAATGTCTTCTTGTATGAACCACTTTATCTTCTTGTTTCCAGTTTCCTTACTTATATTTTGAGAATCATGGATCATCTGGTCTCTAAAATGCTCCTTAGATCTTCATGTCCTTAATTCCAGAGATAAACCTGAAGTGTTTCCACCTGATGAAGGTCAAACTCAGGACTGAAATGTAATATTCTCATGAGTTTATGATCCTTTCTTTTATATATCTTTATTTTTATCTGAGAAAAGGGGATTTTCTTTAAACCAATTTTCTGAAATATTTGGAGAACTACCATTTATATGTTAGTCTCTTTATCTTTTAGAAAATAATATCAAATCTTGTGTTCAAACCAGTTCAGTAGAGTTCTTTTTTTTATTTCTTACATACATGACAATAGTTGAGTGCATTACATTCATAATTATCCATTCACAGCACAATTTTTCATAATTCTGTATATAGAGTATATTCACACCAAATTATGCCATTATACATGAACTCTCTTATTTTTTTGCATCACAATTCTTAATACACCTTTATACCACAATTTATCATATCTCTGTTTGTATATAAGGTATGTTGATACCAAATTCACATCTTCATACATGTATATTTTGTATAATGATGACTGTCTTCTTCCACTATGAGTTCTAAAATTCCATTTCTTGCCTCAAGGGAAATGTTAGATGACGGGGTAGAGGTTATTCATGCACTTAAAGGTCATAGCTCCTTTATTGTGTTTTGTAAGTTGAGGTTCTGTGTAAGGTTTCACTTGATATGGTGGGTATAGAGGAGTTGGGTTTCCTTCAACTGTGAAATAAAGTTTGAAAACCATTGCTTTTTAAACTAGTCTTGTTATCCAACCCCACCAATCCATACATCCAACAGAAATCACAAACTGAATGCCCAGAGAGGTCAGGCAAGTAGATTTCAAATCTAGGTGGGCCAGAGAAAAACAAAGCAGTAACCCAAGCAAGAGGGTAAATGATATAATTATCTTCTACTTCTGTCTGGGGAACACAATAGGAAATGGAGGAGGCTGTAAAGAATCAGAGAATAGACACACTGTCAAAACAAAGGAAGCAAATCATCTTCCTCAGCTGTTACCTCCAAAATTGGAAGCCCATAGTTGTCAGATCTACTAATTTCTAAAAAAAGCAAATTACCAATATTTGTGTAGAATCTTTAATCTTTGGGAAATTATTAGTGTCTAAATCAAAATTTCTTAACACACTGTCCAAGCTAAAAATGAAGATGGCAGGGGAGGGGAGGGGATGGGGGATAGTAGAGGATAGGAAAGGCAGCAGAATACAACAGACACTAGTATAGCAATATGTAAAACAGTGGATGTGTAACCGATATGATGCTGCAATCTATATACGGGGTAAAATGGGAGTTCATAACCCACTTGAATCAAAGTGTGAAATATGATATGTTAAGAACTATGTAATGTTTTGAACAACCAGCAATAAAAATTAAAGAAAAAAAATATGTCAGTAGAATAAGTTTGACCTTAGACCACTATGTCACAATCCCCATCTACAACTTTCCAGAATGGGATGAGCCAGCATCCAGAAAGACATCTCTATGGCCAGTCCTTGACTTTACTCTTTGTCAAGGTTGTCCACCTAAACAATCCTCCTCAAAGAAAAAACAGTGAAATAAAATAAAATGAGGAAAGAAAACAAAAATTAAAAGACAAAGAAAACATATTTAAAGACAAAATGAAAAGAAAGGAAAAAAACAGAAGATAAAAACATCTCTTCCTCAAGGTAGATCCAAATCTACCTCCTTGCCAATTTAATCCACAATCCAGGTTGTGTTTTCTAGGCAAAATGATTCCATCTTCCATGCAAGAGCCCTTCAAATATTTGAAAATAATTATCATGCACCTGAAACTTAAACATTTCTGGTCCTTCCACATGTTTGAATTGAACTTGGTAATTATCTTCTGTGCCTTCCAATCACACATCTCTGAACATTGTTGGAACTGAATACACACACCATGCAACTATTCTCTGATGATTTCAGAGTAGTACTGGACTCAGTATCTGCATCTTTATGTATTTTTAAAGCTACTCCTCTCCTAACACATTCTAAGATTATTTTAGCCTTTTTTTGGAAGTTATAGATCTTATTACTGACTAATATTGACAATATAATTAACTAAAATTCTTATGCCTTTATCAAATGCACTGATAATCAATCCACCTTGGAGGTACTGGTCTTAAAACAAGGGACTTAGATTTACTTTTTGAATTTTTCATATCCTTGGAGTTCATGCTGACCTATTAAGTTTTTGGATCCAGACCCAGTCTCCTTCCCATTTTCCTGCCATCAATAATTTTGATCAGCATCAATATCTGAAACCACTTGTTAAAAAATAAAAGTTGAATGGACAGAAAAAAATACTAAGCTCAAAACCCTTTGTCCAGGATGACATAAATCTATTAACATAGACTCCAAGGGATATCTCACACTGACCCCATATTAAAAGGACATTGTAAAGCACCCAAAGTCCCTAAAACATCATTCAAGTTAAATGAAAAAGCAGAGTCTCACAAGGGAGTCTATTTGAGGACTGTATTTATACAGCTTAACAGCATGGCTCTGAAGCTAGTTGATTTGTTTGTGTATATTGCTGTCTGGGAAATCAGTTTATTTGCCATGGAGCAATCTAATTCAGTCATTCACATGACCAAAATCACCAGACCCACCAGTTTTCAATCTGGTCCTTTGAGGCAATTTGAATTTAGTTGATAACTTGTTCACACACCTGCAACTGTTTCATGTTGAATCATGAAAAATTTTAATCAGAGAACCAAAATCAATGGATAATTGCTAATCATGAGAGTACCAGGTGGCTCTTAAGTGTGGGCCAAATCAAATTTTTATAAAACTTAATAAAGTGATTCCTTTTAAATGAGTAAGTCAAGACATCTCAGAAGTAGACTATCAGCTAAGGATCTTATTCTTCACAGCTAAATTATAACCTACCATCTAACTTATATCAGTGCTCTCAAAAAATATTCTAACACTTATTCATCTGACATGGGCAAGTTACTTAACTTTCACCAATCATCTCCATTGAACCATCTCTATCATTAAATAACAACAAAGTCCAAATGACTGGAAATAAATTGCCTTAACTTTTAGTCTCTATCATGGAATCACAAGGAAAGTGCCAATATCTGCAAATAAATGCCTGAGACCTCAAAGCTGGAATAGTGACTTCATCTTTGAAAGGGCACATTACTTTCATAAATACATTACAACTCTTTACCAGAGGAGAAAAGGTGACGGTGTCATCTACTTCTTCTGCATGCTCTCCCATTTAATTCTCTACTTACTCTCCTTGACTGGCCCTACACACACACACACAAAAAAAAAAAAATCAGTGCAAATTAAGACAGTGCTCCTCATACTGTATTATGTTAGAGTCCTTGAATTTCCTACCAGAATATTGTGAATAGCAAAAATATTAGTTTGGATAAAACAGGCTATGCTACAAAAACCAAATTGGTCCTTAAATCCCCTTGGTTTTCTTCTCCATCCTGCCACAGGTACAGCATGGGTTCATACAAGTTCTGATTCACATAATGTTTCAGTAGCTGATGATTTTTTTAAGGTTTCACCACCTTGACAGGCCACTCCCCTAATACATGGCTTCCAGGGCACTGGCAGAGAAAGGAGAAATAGAAGCTCAGTGAGCTCAACCCACGTGTAAATGCCTTAGCTTAGAAATGGCAATGTTACTCTCCTCTAATTGCCCAGAAATAGGCGCAATGCATGTCTTCATGTGCTGAGGATGGAAAGTGTAGAACTCCCTTTGCTCAGAAAAGAGAGACAAATTGGATATAGGAAGAAGTAGAAAGCTCTTACACAGAGTTTCTTTTTAAATTGAAATACACACACACACACACACAAGTTCTCTTCCTTGGTGAGTCCTTGGGATTGAGACTTGTCTTTAAACTGAGTATTTAATTATGCTGACAACAAATACTTAGCTGCAATCTCTGGCAAAGGAGAAAGTATAAGGCATTTGGGCTAAATGTGGCACTTGTATTTCCCCAAGAGGTCTAGAGCAACACCTCTCATCACAGGTGCTTCCGCACTGTTACTGGTACCTCCTCTATCAATGATAGCATTGAGTTCTCCACTCACTTGGCATCTCTGTGACTTTATATTTAGCAGAATGTGATGGTGTCATGCTATGCCAGCTCTAGGTAGAGACCCCACCTGACCTGATGGCTTCTACTCCTTTCTCTTGGAAGTCAACTGCTAGGTAGCAAGTGCAATCACCCTGAAAATACCACATTGTGAGAATCCTAAGCCAGGTGCAGAGGTCCATGTGCTACAGGAAAAATAAATGGCCCAGGTGAGGTACATCAAGATACGAGCCATGTAAATGAAGGTATCATCCTGGAAGAGGATCTTTTAACTGTAGTGACTCCAACTGGTGCTACCTAGAGAGAAATCATTCAGTCATGTCCCTTCTGAATTCCTGACCCAAAAATCTTGAGCCAAATAAAATGGTTGATTTAAGCTTCTAATCTTTGGCATAGTTTACTAAGTGCAGCAATAGTAACAAGACAAAGGTATCTTCCCATCAGTTCAGGTGGAGATGAGTGGTGGAGAATGAATCCTGGCATGGAGCATAGTGAAGTAGGCAGACAGGTGAATCCTGAAGATGTTGCGCCCTGGCTGTCTACAGCAGGTGGGGTGTTGTCTTTTAAGTTATGCTACTTCTTTGGCTATTATTGCTCCTGTGGCATGATTTATGTTTAACTTGTAAATTTGTTTTAGTTTTACAGTTAGCATTAGGATAAGCACTAGGAGTTGCTATAGTGGGATGTTGAATAAATGCCCATGTGTTGCACATTTAGTCCCCAGGATGGTGCTATTGGGAGTTGATGGGACGTTCAGGGGTAGGAGTTCTGGTAGATCATTAAGTCTTTGGGGGAATACTCTTGAAAGGAATAGTGGGACACTGGCCCCTTATTCTTCCTCTCTCTGCTTCCTAGCTCATGATATAAGAGGTTTTGCTTTATCTGCATTCCTGCTGCCTTGCCAAAGGCCCAAAACAATGAGGTCAATTGATGTGGACTAGAACCTCCAAAAAACTGTGAGCCAAAAAGAATCTTGTCTCTTCATAAGTTAATCATCTCTGGTATTTTGTTATAGTGATAGAAAACTAACACAGGAGTTGTTACCTGATTTTATTTTGTGCACATTTTAAATAATATATCAATATTAAGAAACCAATGAAAATGTTTTTCCTTGTGAAAGAGTCCATTCCTTGTTTAAGTTCATTTAAGTTTAAGAAATCAATGCATTTGAAAAATATCTAAAAGAAGTGAGACTTTGCAAAGTGTGAACTTTGGTGTGAGACAAAACCAAGGTATCCCTTGTAGTGCACTGACAACAGCAGGTAACAGAAAAAGTGGAAAGAACAGCATGTGCAACAGAAAAAGTGGAAGGAAGAATCTGGAGCTGGGAGTTCTAATCACAACTCTACCATCTATTGACTTTGTGACCTCCAAAGTCCCCATTTGTGAAATGATGAATGATATCAACTGTGCTTATTTCCTGTGGTTACTGTGGTCATCCAGTCCAATGGAAAGGAGAAGTCTTCGCACACTCTGAAGTGTTCCTGTTGTTCCTAGAGATCCAGGGCAGCATTTTGTTCTTCTAATTTTATTTTAAAGAAAATACATGATTCAATGTTATTTTAATATAATTTTTACTGTGCACATATTTATCTATTCATCAATCTATCCATCCCTACAGGGCAGCATTTTAAATTGTGTGCTGACAAATCTAAAAATAACCTAAAACTGTGTAGGAACTGAGTTTAAAAGAAACTCAACTAAAACTATTTCTTAAAATTCAAACCACGCATAATCAAATAGTGAATTTCATGGGATTCAAATTTTCTTTGAAGTGCAGGGGAAACTTACAGTATGTTGGGCTCTCTCACACTGCTTGATCTGGGAGTGGGAGGGAAAGTGAAGTCAGAGCTCTATTGCTCCTCTCTGATTCCCTATAGTCTCCTAGTCTTTCTGGAGTGTAAATTCATGGCCAAGATATGAGCTTTGGATAAATTTCGATTTTAATCTCAGGTCCATCACTCCACTTTCCAACCATTTAACTTCTCCTAACCTCAGATTTAAAATGTGCTTAATAATAGCAGCACCAGTCTCAATGGTTAATGTGAACACTAAATAATACGATGCCCAGGTAAGTGTTCAGAGAATGCTGGTACTTTGTTCTCTAGCATTTAACAGTGGCTGGTACTGGCTTCTGAAACTTATCTCTGTGTGAGCAATGATTGTTCACTGCTCTCCTTTAACAATGTTACATGTGTCAAAAAAAAAAAAATAACATGAGTAGGTAATTTTATTTTCATTGTTATTTTACCAAAATAATACAGCTTACAGTTTTAAAAATCATGTGCTAGACTTACAATTAAAATATCCTTCCAGTATGGTTAAATACATCTGATAAACTATCCATTGCTTTTTTTTTTTTTAGTTAAGTCATTCATTTCAAAGTCACTCTACAGTGGCTGCTCTCTGGACCAGCTCAGAAGGGTTGTTATCCTAGACTTCACTCTTACTCCAGGAATCCCCTTTGGACTCTTCAGTGTTGGATACCTCTTTCCCAGATCACCTAACATTCCTCTACCTCAGATTACTCTATCATTTGGATAAAGAATGTCCCTCCTGGGAGATGATGTTTTAGAACTTTTGTTCTACATTACTTCATTGATAGTTTGGCAGGTTAATGATTATCAATTTGGAATAAACATCTCTCAGAATTGAACGTATTACTCCATTATCTTTGGTTATGGTGGAGCTGTTGATAGGTCTAAAATCATTCTGATTCCTAGTTTTTTTTTCCTTATATATGTCTTTCTCTACAGAATTGCTTCAGTTCTTAGTTATCTGCATTTTATAGTGCAATTCATTTCTTTCTCTCTTCTCTCCCTCCCCACCCCCTGCTTTTTTTTACTTTCATTTTTTTTCATGAAAGGTAGGTGTTTTATTATTAACATTTGAATATTCACTTGCAAGGCTTTCAAATGTTTTAAACTTAAAGTGTCTCTTAAAGCATATGGTTCTGTGGCCCATTTATCTTCAAATATCCTTGCTTCTCTGATAAAATTGGTGAGTCTACTCTTGAAGGGTTGATTCAACTGCTTTTAAAAGAATACCTTTCGTTTTTTAATCACACAAGTATCATATGAATGTATTTTTGTGCTAAAAGTCCAGACAAATTTAGAATGTAAAAAAAAATGTTCTTAACTCCTATCAATCTCATTCTCCTCAGAGAAGAAAATAGTTAAGTTTAATATGTAGCTTTCAGACATTTTATCATATGTCTACTTGGATATATGCATACACATGGAAAGAGAGAGTTTGTCAAACGTATTTAAATAAAAATTGGATCATATTATATATACTACTTTTCAAAATATGTTTTTTCCATTTAGAAATATTTCTTAGAGAACTTGACTTATAAGTACACAGGTATTGAACATTTTCTGATCAACTATTACATAATATTTATTTAACTATTAACCAATTGATGGAAGTTTAAGAGGCTTCAAACTTTTCACTTAAAAACAACATTCCATGACCCTTTGTGCACACCCTTTGTGTAATAGTTTCTTTGGGGTAACCACCAGATCCAGAATTCATGGGGCAAATTTGTGTTTTGGTTCTAGATTAATGGTTATGCTTCATCCCAAAATGACGCCTCATAGAAATCTGACGTGGGCCCCTTGTGTTTCCTCCCCATCGTCCTCAGATGCACCCAAAGGACTTTCACTGGTGCTCTTAGTGATTATGTTTGTCCCCATTTAATTTCATCTTTCTTGGGGATAAGCTCAGCAACTGTTGAGATATTTGATCTCCAATGTTCCTAGGATCAACACCGCCATACTATAGACCAGCAAGCTGGATCCTGCATCCCATGCACCTTGACATAGCACTCAATGGAACACAATGATGAATTCTAACAGTCTGAGGGAGCCTATGCCTGAAAATAGTGGGAATGGGCAATAAGAAGGTCTATTGTTCCAAACCTCTTCAAGTGCAGAAATGTTCCAGCAATCTGTTAGATCTACCTAAAACAAACAGAAGAGTTTTCATTAACTCCTCCTGCCAGAAAGTGATAATAAGGTACAAAATGATACCTGAGTAATTAATTGACTCCATGTACCAGTAGGCTTTCTAGTTGCAAAAAAAAAAAAGTACATCTGCTAATAAAATGTGGCAAATGATAAAGTCCCAACTCCACAGTTTGCAGGTCCTATGTTTGCTCTAAAAATCAGTGATTCTGATTTGCTTTTCAGTAACCTCACATGATTGCTCCCACCACTCCCTGCACTTCCATTTGGCTGACAGGTCTTAACAAGTGATATGATGACAACTTTGAACCAAATCTGACCTCCTGCCATCTTTGCCTTCTCCTTCTCCTCCCTGGGGATTTCCTCCATCTCCCTTTTTAAAGTAAATATTTTTACTCAAATATGTAGTGACTCAGGTGAAGTTTACCATCAAGACTCCACCCTTTGCATTTGAATTGAGCCTAGGACACTCCTCCTTGGTGGACTTGGTGGACATACTGCCTGTGTCAACTACCCATCTACTATGCAGTTTGGGGGGGACAACCAACCTCTTAGTCCTCCCAACTGTGAGATGGAATTATATTTCTCCCTTATCCACAATGATCCTTCACTTTATATCAGCCCTCCTTGAACTTCCTTCTAATTTAAATGCTTTCCCATAACCCAGATAAAAAGTGAAGTCCAGGAGAAAAGCCACTGAATGAAACTGGGGTACTTTATACAGCGATTTTCACCACTTGCTGTGACACCTTATTCCCCTGAAGATGCTGAGATTATCTCAAGGACCCTTCACCGAGCTATATTATTAGTTCATCATGGCTAATCTGGGCATGCAAATGACTAAGTATAAGAATTTCTCCCTATTCTAATTAATCTTCCCAATTCATATGAAAAACTGGCGTTGGATTCTCATCATTAGCCAGCCCTTTATCCTATACCATCAGCCCTTTATGTCCATGGGTTCCTCACCTCCAGATTCAACCAACCACAGGTTGAAATATTAAGAAAAAAAAATGCATCTGTACTGAACAGGCACAGATTCTTTTCTCGTGTCATTACTCCCTAAACTATACAATATAGCAGCTATTTACATTTTATAAGGTATTGTTAATAATCTAGAGATACTAAAAAGTATACAGGAGAATATACATTGGTTAAATATCATTAATACATCATTTCATATAAAGGACTTGGGCATCTGCAGATTTCGTTATTTATACTGGGTCTTATACCCAAACCCCTGTGGATACCAAGTGATGACTGTGCTCATCTTTATGTTGCTGCTCCCTGTCGACTGTTGTGAATGCCTTATTTGTTAGCTAAGCCACTGCAGGTCATGGCCCTCTTGTGCAGCAAGCAAGATATTACCTTTTCTTGTAGGAATGTGCACATCCTGAACTCTCTGAACATTGCCTTGTCACCCTCACCTGAGTCTCATGTTTACTGCTTCGACCAGTGGATAAAGGCCCTCTCTCTAAATTTCAGGGAAGCTGTTGTCCCACCTGGCTATCTGTAGAATGGTGTTTCCCAATAAACCACCTGGCTATCCTCTTTGGATACCACCTTCTCCCTATATCATTCTCAAATTTTGAGACTGCTAGTGCCATAAGCAGAATACATCACTGTTGTTTTCTACTTTGGAACATTCTCTGTTAGTCTGAGTCCATCTTTCAGAAATTTCTCATGATCTATGCTTCCACTGAAGAGACTCTTTCTTGTTTTCCAAAGAAGTTAAAGATAGCTTGCTCAATATCCCCGCCCCTGTGGTCCTACTTTGACTTGAAAGAGAATACATCTTGGCCTCCAATAGTTAAGTGCCATCTCGAGATCCCTTGCATTTGATCTAACTGTGTATGTGCTTATTGAATTGGCCCATGTCTTTTGGAGATTCTGATGGGGTAGTGGTCATGTCATTCTGTAATATGTAAGTATTTGAAGGAGGAGGAAGCTGGGAATGGGGAATCTAACATTTGTGTCAATTTCTATGTCACCTTAAGTAGAAACACCTGTGTCTTTCATTGGTGATGCTTACTTTTGACCCTAATATTATCTTCAGCCCATGGACTGTTCTTTTCAAAGACAGGCTTACTCAAGGAAAGCAAGAGGGAGGCACTCATTGTTGTATCAAATACAGGTAACTCAATGCCCATGTAAAACCTGCTCCTCATCTCAGCTCAAGATGAAAAGAACATCTCCAAAGGAAGCTTAAAGAACAGACACATTAATTAAAAGAAAGGTTTTTAAAAAAATATTTTTCTAAGAAGTGCCTAATAACTAATGGACAAGTGAAGGAGACTCATTAATGAGAAGATTTCCTTTGAAAGAGCACACACACTGTGAATAAAAGTGTTATGCCAGGCTTTTTTTTTTAATAAAGTGAGACCTTTTGTCTTTTTCTTATTAATAACATGGACTAGAGAGAATGAGTCTGAGGGAGTCTTGGAGATAAGCTACCATGATTTGAAGACTATTCAGATCTTAGGGAGTTTTGTATTATTATTTCTCTCAATCCTAGGGGAACTTTTTTCCATATGGTTTATTGCCTTATATAAATAATGGTTAGGATTGGGGGTCCCCTTAGGGAGCTAGACCTAAGTGTAGTGACTCATTAGCCCACTTAATCATGAACTGTTTATCAGGACAACGTCTATGAACTTCTTGCCCCATTGGTCAACTGGACAAGGACTCTGATCACTTTACTCAAGATACTACGTTCACATAGGAAAGATAAAAGATACTATGATACACAGATGGAAGGAAAGACAGACACATAGACAAATGAATAATGGATAATCAAGATACGAGTAGATACTAGGTATAGAGATAAAGATATTAGAGAATAATGGAGCGAAGGAGAGGGAGAGGGCACAGGGGTAGGAAGGATCGTAGAAGGAATTAATACATACATGACTATACAACCAGTGTGATTCTACATCGTGTACAACCAGAAGAATGAGAAATTATGCTCCATTTATGTATGATGTGTCAAAAGTGTGTCCTACTGTCATGTATAATTAATTAGAACAATTTTTTTAAAAAAAATAATAATGGAGGACTACATGCTATTGAGAAATGTAAAATAAAAAAAATCCAGTCATCTCTGAACATCTCTGGGGAATTGTTTCCAGAACCTCCAAGGATATTAAAGTCTGCAGATGCTCAACAACCTGACACAAATGATGCAGTATTTGCACCAAATCTATATACATCCTTCCATATACTTTAAATCATCTCTAGATTACTTATCATGCCTAATATAATAAAAATGTAAATGCTATGTAAATAGCTGTTATGCTATATTGCTTAGCAAATAAGGCCAAGGAAGAAAATCTGCACATGTTCATTACAGATGCGATTCTTAAAAATAATATTTTCCATCTGCAGTTGGTTGAACCCATGGATGTGGATCCTTTGAGTATTGAGGAATGACTACATTTTCACACATGGGGGCATGAAGGGCAAGTTTGAATTCTTAAGAAGATTTCTAGGACACATGGAGTAACGTGTAGGATTTGCGCGATAAGTTGAGATTCAGAACACATTTCACTACACTCTATCATGTGAATACACACAGAAAAAGCCTCAGAATCTCCAAAAGACACTGACCAATTCAATAAACACATATATGGCCGGATCACGTGCAAGGGATCCTGAGGCTGGTCCCTAAGTATCTGGGATCAAAATATGTGAGCAATTAAAAAATTTCTTAGATTGGTTCTAATTTCTCAGTATTTCTCTGCCAAGCCAGAGTATGACCACTGCAGGATTTCATGGGTACGTTTATTTATTTATTTATTTATTGACTGATTGATTGATTGAAAGATGCTTAAGGTTTCACTTTCTGGGACCAAAGAATTACATAACTAGCAATGTTGTCGTGCAAAGAAAAGAGACAGGAAACAATTGGATCTTGGGTGCTGGCACTTCCAGATGCTTACCTCACCCACATCAAAACAGCAGCCTCCTTTAGTTTTGGGTCAGCTAAAGCAGCAATCACTTACCTACATCACTTCTATCCACAATCTCTCTTTATGGGTACTGAAAAGCGAAACAAGCCTTCTGGAGATTTTCTGACATTTTTTAGCTGACCCAGTGTATCATGGCACATGCCATGGCTGGAATCCACCTCTCCCAGGTCTAATGTGTATGGCTCCAGACTTGTTCTCTTCAGTCTTTGACAGTCATCCATACATCCCTGGCTTTCTTGAACAACCTGTCACATCAGCTTCACTGCCATCATCCCCATCTTACAGGATCTGGAAATTTATGAATCTCTATCATCCTCCTGAGCACTGTGTGAGATGGGTCCAAATATTATCACCATACCTTGTTCCCACTCAATGCAGACAGGTTCACAGGACTAACAGCCAGAGAAAGAATCACATCCAGATTTTTCAAGGGCTCCAGAACCAGCCCCATCCACTTGGCTCCTGATTACTTTTTAACCAACATGGCTCACCTAATCTGAAAATTGCCCCCTGTGCTGAGCCAACTGTGAGACCCAGCATGCTATTGACGGTGCCTTTCATCTCTTCCATGAAAGTGATTCTCAGTTTCCTCAGGCCACATCCTAGTCATCACCATGACCATTTTGCTTTACCTCCAAGATGTTTCCCGGCCTTTTCCTTCTGTGGGAGAGCAGGCGTGAACAAGCTGTGACTCTCTGGGTAGTCTTTTCAGGAGACTGTATTTTGAACTCTTCCTCAGACAATAGCAGAGTGACCCCAGGAGAGTGTAACCTTCGGACGAAAGCTCTGAGGAAGAGCCAAAGCATGTACAAATCCCGAATCAGCTCTGTCCCTGGAAGCCGAAAGCCATCATAACTGTTAAAGAATCATGAGTGGGATTTTCCTTCCTCCTGATCTAGAAGTCAGGCCACAGTCAAGTTTCATCCATGACCTCCCATGTCACAGACCTATCTGTAGGTCAAGACTAACAGCATCAGAGGACCAAAGAAGAAAATGCTTACTACCAAACTCCCTAGGAACTGAGAATATTCCATATGACCCTAACGACAGTTTTACCTTCAGTCTTTTTTAGTTAAATTGTATTTTATATGACTTAGTTGATAGAAAATACCATTTTCAAAGCCTTCGGAAAAATCTTCCTCCAAATAGTTCCATAAAAAGAAAAGAAAATCATACTGTCATTATTCTATTTTTTTCTGTTTCCCCCAAAGTGAACAAGCTTTTCATAAGGAAGTAAAGATTCATCCTGGAGCGCCACTGCAAAAAAAAAAAAAAAAAGCAATGAAAGAATATTTTACTACCTACACATGTGGCTACTTGAAAATTATCTGAAATAAAAACAAGTCAGAATCAGCATAATAGTGGATAACAAAACCCAGATGTCTCTTGAATAAAAGGTTAATCAAATGCTAATGTTAAATGAAAGGGTTTAAAAGGCAGGAGGAAGAATGTTGGAAATAAATGAGGAAATTAGGTGCAGCCTCCATATGACTTGGAAGAGCAAGTTCTCTGCACAGAATTTTTTAAAGGAAATTAACCTTTTCTTTAACACCCAGAATGTGTCAGATGCTTTATAAGAAAGGTACTAAATACTGTTCCAGGAGCTTAAGCTTCAGATAAAAAGCAAAACTACTAAGATGTACTTGGAGGGAGAAAAATGTAGCAGTTGCTGCACTGCTTTGAATATTACCCTCTGGTTGTATTTTGGTAGGCTTTTTTATATAAATCCTGGTTTTTGTCGGGAATTCAATAAGAGCTTCCAGTGTTTTTGAGTCCAACTTCTTTCCCTCATGAATTATAGAACAGCCTGTGCCTCACTTCCCAGTTTCCCTAACCCTTGCCTTCACCTTGAAGGAGGGGGGTCATGCTCACCATATATTAATAAAGGTTTTCTAGGGAAACAGCACCATTGGGATGCAGAGAGAGAGGAATTGGCTGAGGTGATACAGGGGCAGGCAAGTCTGAAATCTGCAGGGCAGTCAGGAAATGGCAGCAAGAATTGATTCTGCAAATTGAGCCTATATATTCTGGAAGCAGAATTCCCTCCTCCTTAGGAAACCTCACTTTTTCTCCTAAAGCCTTCAACCGGATGAAACCCACCCATTTTATGAGGGTAATCTACTTTACTCAAATCTGCTAATTTCATCATTTTTTAAATTTAAAAAATAGCTTTAGGCCAATATTTAAAACTGGTGTTTGGTTAAACATTGGGGCACCGTGGCCTATCCAAGTTAACACTCACCATTAACCATGGCACAGTCCAGAGGGCAAGGCAATTGATAGACAGGGGTGTTGGGAAGGGTGTTGAGAGAGAGTGAGGAGTCTCCAAGGGTAAGAGAGAAGAGAGTACAGTTTAAAAAAAAAATGTAAATACATCTCCATGAGGACCTGGAGGAATTTCAAGTATCTTGCACAAGCATGTGTGTGTGTGTGTGTGTGTGTGTGTGTGTGTGTGTTGAAACAGGGAAGGAACAAGAGAGTGATACAAATGAAACTGAACTGAAGAAATAAACAGGTCAGGGAGGTTTTTTATTATCCATTATGACTTGTAACTTAAGCGTAGGAATCAACGCAGGCATATTTCACTTTTTAACTAGTGGTTTGAGCATCCTCACACCTTTCCAGAAGGAAGGATTCTCTTCTCCAAGAATGCTGGAGCTACAGAGAAAGCAGTACCACCAGAAATACACCAAACTTGCCATTCCTTCAGTGAAACCTCCCACTCCTGGCCAACCGGAGCTCCCCACGCCATTCTGGAAGGAGGAGTGGGAAGTTCCTAAGCCCCTCGGCCTGTGCAGTACCTGGCCTGAATCTCAAAGTGGCTTGGATTTGGGGGTCTCATTGTCCTGGGTGTACACATGACTAATGTGCCCACCATCAGTCCACCTCGGAAGAGCAACCTGACCAGGAATCTGGGGTTTGCATGTTTTTTCCTTCCCCTCCTGAACGTGCTGCTTTTCTCATGCAAAAAGATCCAGCTCCCACCCCAAAGCCAGTTCTGCAGTCCTGACCATGAAGCCCTTCCCCCTCTATACCTACCTGGCCAAGCTGGGAACCTTCATGAGATTCTTCCAAAAACAGACAACTCTGCTCTCAGGAGATCCCTTTTTGTGAAAAATGACATCAGCACCAATTTCAAACGTGTCTTTTGATGGGGTTCCTATTCAACCTCCACCTTAGCAGGTACCCTGCTACCCTGAGGCATATAAGAATGCTTCCAAAGGTAACAGACATCTAGGAGAGCATGTCAACAAGAGGAATAACAGGGATTTTGCAACATGATCTATCTAGCCCAGAGGAAAGTGGCTTTGATGAGGAGAACATTAGAGTCAGCAGGACCAGGGTAGGTGCAATTCCAAGGATACAGAAGACAGCTCTGAGTTTCCCACCCAGGGAGCAGAGTGAGTCTCCATTTGCCTGCTGCTGCAGTTTCAGGGACTCCAAAACTTACGTTGAAATTTAATTGCCAAAATGACAATGTTGAAAGATGAAATTTTCAAGATATGATTAGGTCATGAGGACACAGCCCTCATGAACGGATTAATGCTGTCATCACTGAAGTGGGTTAGTTGTAATGGGAGTAAGTTCCTGACAAAAAAGGATGAGATTGGTCTAATGATCTCTCTGTCTTGGGAATATCTCTTGCTCTTGCACCATGTTTCAATACAGCACAAAGGCTCTACTAGATGCCAGTGCCATCCTTTTGGATTTCTCAGCCTCTAAAACTGTAAGCCAAATAAACTTCTATCATTTGTAAGTTCACCCTGTCTGTGGTATTTTGTTATAGCAGCATAACATGGACTGAGATGCCTCATCCACCATCAACAGCTCTGTGCTTGACTTTATGGATGAAGCGTGTCCCCTCGTAATTCACCTGTTGAAATCTTAGCCCCCTTTGCCTTACAATATGATTAGAGACAGGATCTGAAAAGAGGCAAATAAATTAAAATTAGGTCACAAAGTTTATCTCTGATTCAATATGACTGTTGTCTTTGGAAGAAGAGCAAAATGTGAACACAGACATACAGAAGAAAGACCATGTGAAGATATGGAGAGGAGACAGCCATCTGCATGCCAAAGAGAGAGGCTGAAAAGAAACCCTCCCTGCTGCCACTCAGACTTCTGGACTTCAGAGTTGTGAGAAAATAAATCCTATCACTTAAGCCCACGCACCGTGTGGTATTTTGTTACAGAAACTCTAGCAAACTAATACATTGAGTTTCACTACCAACCAAACTGTATTGAGAAACTCTGAGAGATTACACAATGCCACAAGAAAAGAAAAGCTGGGTTCTTGTGTTATATATTAGATCATAGAAGGGCATGAGGAAAACAGATGTCGCTACTAAGCACCTTGTGCCTGAAAGGAAACACTGCATTTCACTCAACAGGGGGCCAAGAGCAAGTGATACAAATGCTTAATTACTTTGGATATAAATTCATGCAGTGATATGATCTCTCAGCTTTACCCAATCGTTTAGGCTTATTAGTCAAACTCTAGATTTAAGGGCAAAGTGGGAGGTAGAGTTAGTCTTTTCAAAAGTCTAGATTTGTAGACCTAAATCAAGTCTAATTAGTTTTGCAAACAAAAGTAATATATAAGTCACAGATGTGAGGGTCACTTATTTGTGGGTCAGTAAGAAGCTCCTCTTCAAATAACTAGCACATCGATTATAAAAATCCATGAACATCAGTATTGGGGGAGATTGTATGTGTGGGGACAGAGGGTGAGGGAACCTCTAGTGCTTTCTGCTGGTTTGGGCCATGAACATAAAACTGCTGTAAAACATACAGTTTATTAATTTTTAAAATAATACTAATCATTTTTAAAACTTTCTATTCAAAAAACTAGGACATCAGTCTGTCTAATAGGCATGTTTTGTTTTGTGTGTTTTTGGTATTGAGAATTCAGCCTAGGATGCTTCACCACTGAGCAACATCCCAACCCTTTGTTATTGTTGTTGTTATTGTTGTTTAATTTGGGGCAGGATCTCACTAAATTGTTTAGGGGCTCACAAAGTTACTGAGGCTGGCCTCGAGCTTGCCATCCCCCGTCTCAGTCTCCAAAGTCGCTGGGATTACAGACGTGCATCATTGCTCCTGGCTTAAATACGTATTTTTAAAGAGTATAAATTAAAATAAAAGTAAACCTTACCCAAAGGTAAACATCACTTACCATTCTCCCATTCTCACCCACCCTTATCCTCTTCCTTCTTCCTCTCTCTCTCTCTCTCTCTCTCTCTCTCTCTCTCTCTCTCTCTCTCTCTCTCTCTCTCTGTACTAAACTGGAGTCCAATTGTAAAATCATTATTTGTTTTAGTTTCCTCTATTATGTGGTTTTTTAAAGCTGCATTATTTTTCATTATATGGCTATAGCATCATTTAACAATTTCTCTATTTTGAAACAATGGCCACTTCTCATTTTTTTAATAGTAAATGAGTTCCAGAGAATACTGTTGTGAATACATTCTTGTATGTACTTTTTAATGCCCTTCAGATCATTTGCAGAAGATAAATTCCTAGAAGAAGAATTGCAGCATTCATCAGTTTGCCCATGTTTTAGGTTTTTAAATACATTGCTATTGATAGAGTATTATTATACTAACTTTTTATCTTTATTATCTTGGCAGGCCAAAAATGGCATTTACTTTGCTGTGTGTGTGTGTGTGTGTGTGTGTGTGTGTGTGTTTTGTTGTTGTTGTTTTAGTGAAAGTGAATTTTCTTTCACACATTGCTCAATCATCTGTATTCCTTCTTGGGTGAGAAGACAATGACCTTAATTGCACTGCTCAGAGCTGTAGCTGCAGCACAGGTCGCTGCCTGGCACTTAGTAGGTCTTCAATCTGAAACAGATAAGTGATTTGGCCTTTTAGGTTTTTGTCATATTTTGGAGGAGTTTTCACCATCTCCTTAAGGAGTTGTATGATCCATTTTACAGGAAGAAAAGTAGTCTTTTTATATCATTCATATGGAAAATAGTTTGTTCCCTTGGTCATGTAAATTTTTAATAATCATATTAGTCACTGCTAATTATCACTATTAGCCCAGCCTGAGTTTAATTCTTACCATTACCCTAGAAGGTGAAAGTCATCACCCTGTTCGTTGCTGGGGAAATTAAGTCTCTCAGAAGTTGAATAACTTGCTCTGATGACACGCTCAAGAGACAGTAGAACCCAGTTCTGTCTGAAATTCCGTAAGCTCTCACCCAAAATGCTATTCTGGTTCTTTTTAAATCATATTTATAGTTCAACCACTATGGAAATCAGTAGGCAGTTTCCTCAAAAGACTAGGAATGGAACCACCAGATGATTCAGCTCTACCACTTCTTGGTATTTATCCAAAAGATGTGAAGTCAGCATACTACAGTGATGCTGCGCACTTACGTTCACAGCCGCACGACTCAGAATGGCCAAACTACGGAACCAGCCTAGGTGTCTGTCAACAGATGAATGGATAAAGGAAATGTGATGTATATACACAATGGAATTTCATTTCACTTCCAAGATCAAATTGTCATTTGTGGAAAAATAGGTAGAACCCAAGAGTGTTATATTAAACTAAATAAATCAGACTCAAAAAGTCACAGGTTATATGTTTGCTCTCATAGGTGGGAGCTAAAGAGAAAAATGTGAGGAAAGCGGGGAAAGGAGAGAATCTAATAAAATTAGAAGGGACACCAGCAGAGTAGATGAGGGTTCAATAAGGAGGAAGGAGAGGTGGGAAAGAAGAAGTACTGGGGAATTAAATTAACCATTACGTTATGTGCACGTACAAATATGTCACAATGAACCCCACTGTTAAGTACAATCATAATACACCAATTTAAAATTTAACTGAAAATACATAAGTACATTATATTTAGATGGAAGTTTTGAAGTAGATATTCACCAGATCAATAATAATAATAATAATAATTATTATTATATATACATACATATATGTGCTATGTATATATAAATGTATATATACATATTATATTTATATATAATATATATTTATGTATATATTTATAGGTACATATATATTTATATATTTATTTGTATATTTATTTATATATATATAAAGGTTGTTTTCTAAGTCCCCACTTATCCATTTGCACTCCTATCTTCTTTAAATAACCTCATAATATTATGACTAATATCTTCTACAACCTTCCTGAGCTGCTTTAAGTATATTCAAAATATGAAAATATAATCTTATCTCCCCCTCTTTACACAAAGGGTAGCTTTCTATAAATATGAGTGTGTGTTTTCTTCTTGGCATTTTCCTTATTAGTACATGATCATTTTTCTGGGTCTTTTTACAGATGATTGAGATTGCATTGTATGAATGAGTCATATTTTTACTTAACCAGTTCAAATGTTATTTAACATTTGGGTGCTGCCAATCTTTTGCTACCATACAGAGTGGTACATGCATTGTTGTTCAAGGTGTAAGTACATCTATATGATCAATGCCCAGAAATGGAATGGTTACATCAAAGGGTATTTATATCTGCAATCTGATAGATTTTTACCACATTTTATCCATAGCAGTTGTAACATTTTTATGGTCCTTTTTGAAATATAGAAGATTTTGATTTTATCAGTTAGAAATTATATTTGACTGCTAGTAATAGAGACCCAAATACAGTAACATGAAGAAATGTTTTATTTTCTTTCATAAAGGAAATAGGAAAATAGGCAAAGTAGAGGTGATATGAAAGACCCCATAAGTCTAAAGGAACACAGGCTTCTTCGTCATTTTCGCTCTGTCCTTCTGAACATACGACGTCTGATTAACAGAGTCACAAAATAGTTGCTGAAACTCAACAAGTCACATCTCCATTAGAGACAAGAAAAATCCAGGGCTAAGAAGTGTTCTCATAGGAGTTCAAAAATATTGTCCAAACCTATTGGAAAGAAATGCTGGGAAGTATAGTTTTTGGCTAAACATAATACTGTCCTCAATAATATAAGGGTCCCAGTTAGAAGGCAAATAGGAGTAAGGACACTGAGGGAACAAGCAACCATTTCTACTACTGCTGTGCATCCTGGTCTTCTCCTTATGGACTGCCTGTTCCAAAATCAAATAAACCATTACCTGCACTTCCTTTTACTCTTGTATGGCTTCAGTACTAACTCTAATTCATTATTTATTTCATTTCACCTGCAGTATTTTTTTATTTAAATATTATTTTTTTCTCTTGTAAGAAAGGCCTTATAGAAAGATCTTTAAATTAAGTCCCTCAAAAAAAATAATGAGAAGTTGGGCAGATTGGGAGGCTGAGGCAGGCGGATTGCAAGTTCAAAGCCATCCTCAGCAAAAATGAGGCACTAAGCAACTCAGCGAGACCCTGTCTCTAAACAAAATACAAAATAGGGCTGGGAATGTGGCTCAGTGGTTCAGTGCCCCTGAGTTCAATCCCCGGTATCTCCCACACAGCCCTGCAAAAAGAATGAGAAAAACTACTTTAGTATTTTCCTCTATTTATGCAAGGTAAAGTCATAAAAGCATTGAACATGTTGATTTTGAATAAACATTCTTATGGTTAATGTATTTGGAGTGATGTGATATAGAAATTTCTTCTTTAGTTAACTAATTGACTCAGTATGATTTATTAATTAATTTATCCAGTCCTGATCATTTGAATTTATTATACATAAAGGACTTTAAATACATCATCTGGGTTTGGTTTCCATTAAGCTATGGATTATTGGAAGGGACAAAATGGATGCCTTTGAGATATTGTGCAGGCCCCTTCAGGAACATGACCTGTATCTCAATTATTTCCACCTTTCTGGGGGTACTTCAGTATGATTTCATAGTTTTCTTCGTTAAGACCCTGCAAATTTCCCGGCGATCTGTTCCTAGAGCTTTTTACAGTTGAGTTGCTGTTTTTAATTTTTCTAAAAGACTATTACTAGTGCATAGATAAGCTATGAACATTTTTAAATGTTCATTCTTTGGCAGCTTGTTGAACTATTAATCCTGATAGCCTATAAAATAGTTCTCCTGGTTTTCTAGAAAGAAGTTTATATAACGTATAAATGACAGCCATTTGACATGCCTTTGATCATAGTTACATCTCACCCACATTTCTTGGCATTGCTTTCATTTCAGCCTCCAGAGAAATGATTGACAGCTGTCAGTGCAGGCATCCTGGTCTCGTCTATGGTTTTATTAAGAATGCATCTGTTTTGTTCATATGTCATTTGGTTCCTAATACCCTTTATCATATTTTGAAGCATTTTCTATGTTTCTAATTTTTTCAAATTATCAGAAGTGAGAACTCAAATTTATCAAATATACCTGAAACGTGTCTATATGATCTCTTTGGTTTTTCTCTCTTAGCCAGTAAATTAAATAAAGGCTATGATATTCATATTGTATTAAGTGCATCCCCATATTTTTTGGTTAGATTTTACATTGTCAGGGATCATTTACTATTATTCTCTGGATTCAATTTGTTGATATTTTATTTAGAAGTCAAAAAACCCATAATCCTAAGCGATCTCTATCTCAAGTCTCTTTTCTGGCCATCTTTTTCTCAGGAATTGTTCTGCCCATAAAATGAACTGGAAACTTTCTGTTTTCCTAGGCTACCGAACAATTTAAATCACAAAGAAAGAATATGCCCCTTGAAGGTCACTGTAATTCACTTTAAAACTGAGGTGGTCAGGTCCTTCTTTGGTGGTTTACTTTTGATGTTTCAATTTCTTTTAAGCTTACTGTCCACTCAGATTTCTACCGATTCCTGAATCAATTTTGGTAATTTATATATTCCTTGAAGAGTGCTTACTCCTCTCAATTATCCAATTTACTGCTGTAAACTTGTGTGTAGTAATTTCGTAGCATTGAAAAGCCCTCCAATACCTGTAGTAATACGCTTTTATTCCTAATGTGGTGTGTTGCCATTTTCTTTCTCTCTTTTATTATAGTTTTAAAAAGTTTGTCTATTGGGTTGGGCCTTTCACAGAACCAGTACTTGGGAGTTTGGGGTTTTTGTTTGTTTGTTTGTGTTTGTGTTTGTGTTTGTTTTTATCAATACTACTCTTGGAAGTGGAATGGGAGAGATTCTATTTCCCTTTTCACCTTAATAATCTCTCTCTCTTACTAGGCACAGTGGTGCACACCTGTGATCCCAGTGACTTGAGAGGCTGAGACAGGAGGATTGCAAGTTCAAGGCCAGTCTTAGCAACTTTGCAAGGCCCTGTCTTAAAGTGAAAAATAAATAGGGATATAGCTTAGAGGTAAAGCGCCCCTGGGTTGACTCTCTCATACAACAAACAACAAATAAAACAAACAACTCTAATGTTTTCTTTGAAATGATTGCTTTTGTTTCTTGGATTAAGGCTCTGCTCCATTATTTCAGTTGCAATAAAGCTACTTATGCTTTGTTAATAATATTTGGTTAAGAATGTCTCCTTTGAATCAAGGTCTGGATTCATTTTATAGGCTTAGAAATGAGAAGTTTCCTTTTTATTCCTTTCTAAGTAGTCTGTAATTATTTTTTAAATGAGTCTTTGAAGACAAGGCACAACATCTGCTTGCTGACGGCAAAGTTCCCTACAGGATTATGAAATCCAACGTGTTCATAAATCCCCTTTATCCTTCTGCACGGTTGCTCTTCCTGGTCCGCCAGTTTCTGAAAGAAGTCGGCAAAGTCTCCACTGTCGTTCGGGGAACTGCTGCTATATGTCTTCCAAACCATGTTGGATGGTTGCTTTCATTGACATCGTCAGTGGATATTCCTTTTGAGAGTGTGAAACATTCCCTTTTCTGCCTTCTAGTTCATCCCAAGCAGCTTCTGTCCCTCCTGACATTAACCTTGTCAGCCCTGCTTCTGAGGTGGAAGTTGTCCTGCATTTCTTTAACAGATCTGTCCTTTCTCATACACATGTGCCCTTTGATTGACAGTCTATAACCAGGGATTTGCCTTGGTTTTTTCTGACTGATGTTCGTCTCGGGCAGCAAAGCCATTCACGCTCTTTGGCTCCATGGATCACATGCACCTGATACATTTATCATATGCAGCCCTCACTTGAACTCTTGTGCATTTTATACTTTTTCGTTGTTTTCTTTTTTCCCCTTTCTTGTCTTTTTCTGGAACAACCAGCTTGACTGTCTCTCCTGCCCTCACCTGTGAAGGCTAGACTGCTTCCAATTCAATTCAGGAGCCACTATCTATTTTTCCCTGAACTTTGTGAACCGGATTCCATTTCCTCCTGGTGTTTAGTGTTTCAAATGAAAAGTTCAGTGCCTAAAAGGTCAAGTTTGTTCTTCATCCTTTAAAATGCTATTTTTTTCTTTGCCTAAAAGTTTATATGACTTTTCCTTTATCCTAGAAATTCAGAAATGTCCCAATATGGCTTATTGTCAATAGTCTTGACTGTCATTCACAGAAGTTTAACAATCTAAAAACTCTTCAGCAAACTAAAAATATGTCTTGCTTATTTTTCTCTGTTCTCTCCTTCTCAAATTATTACATATATAAAAGCTACTCTAGGTCTCTTCCTCATGTCTCTTCCCTTTCCCTCCTTTATTCTCTCTCTCTCTCTCTCTCTCTCTCTCTCTCTCTCTCTCTCTCTCTCTCTCTCTCTCTCTCTCCCCCTCTCTCTCCTGTATTCTCTGGAATTATTATTTAAATTCATCTTCTTCTTTATTAATTTAATTCTTCATTAATTTAACAATGCCCATTTTATTGCTCACTAAAATTTATCATCAGGTTTCCATTACTAAAACAAAATACCAGAGATAATGAGCCTAAAGGAAAGAAAGGTTTATTTTGGCTCATAGTTTCAGAGGCTTCCACATATAGTTTCTTGACCTGTTATTTCAGACCCATAGGTGGCACAGTCCATCATGGCAGAAGCACATGGCAGAGTAGATCTTCACATCACAGTGGGCAGGAAACAAAGAAAAACAGGAAGAGGCGCAGGTCCCAACATCCCCTTACTGGGGACACTCCCAATGATTAAGGTCCTCCCTCAAGGCCCCACCTTCCTCAAGGTTCCCCCACCTCTCAGTAGCACCACCTCCTGGGGACCAAGCCTTCAACACACAGTCTTTGGGAGACATTCAAGATCCAAACTATAACATAATTATATGTTGTAAATCTCTTCATTTTCTCTTTTTCCTATATTTCTTTTTGCTAGAAAATTGTTCATATTGATAGAAGCACCCCTCGAATTTCACTGAGCTTATCCAAAACTGTGACAGTCTCCCCCTGCCTCCCCAATGGCTTCAGTGAGGTCCACACAGATAACATTTATCAAGAGCTTAATGTGTGCCAGAACATTGCTTCAAGTGTGGGACTTATGATAACTCATTTAAACAAAGCAACCTTGTGAGGAATAGACAGTTACAGCATGAATATTATTACTAACATTTCACACACAAATAGGCTAGGCAGGGCCTGGATTCCAGCCAAGGCCATCTGACTCTACAGCCTGGAACATTCTACCACCGTGCAAGGCCAGCATTTGCTATTCATGCTCAGTTGGATCTCTTGTTTGAAGCCACTACCTCTATAACTATGTCCGTGATTCCTCTGGTACCTGCCTCGTTTTCACAAATAAAAATAAAAATGTATTCATGTTCATAACCTGTGTGGCCACATGTCAACCCATCTCCAACATGGGGAGATGATAACAAGTGGTCTACAGAAGTGCTGGTCCCTGGGTGGTACAGACTTGAGCTACCAGCTGTGCCAGCCCCTCAGAATCTGGTGTCTGTCCAATTCCTTACTCCAGCCCCTGAGGCAGATGGGTCTGACAGTCTGAAGCAGACTCCCTTAGGCCAGAGAGCCACTGTGGCAGTGGTAAGGGCCACCGGCCTCTGAGCAGGACACGGACCATACACCACACCTACTCAACAACTCCCAACATCTCAGAAGAAAAATGAGTTAATTCTTTACATAAATCAGAAAATATAAACCATTTTCTTATATAAAAATGTAAAACAATATTACCAAATTTTTCAGATAGAGACTAGATGTAAAGCGCCCACACATGACCTTTTAGTAGACATCCCTACGGCGGATGAAGTTGAACCATTCGCACCCCCCATGTGACCTCACCTGAGCTCACCTTGCTGCCACGTGTTCACTCGCTTCCAGAGATTCTTCCAACCTGGCCTGTCAAGTCTGACCTTCTGGACTCTTTGACACTATTACATATTTTAATCTTAGATGTACATTCCCTTGATTATTTTTGCAGTAGAATTTTGACAGGGAAAAAAAATGTACCTTAGCTAAAATTATCATCTTGAAAATTAATCTTGTATTTCTGACAGATTTTTTTATTAACTATTTTTTTACGTAAATGGAGCAGAACTTTTCATTTCTCTGGTTGTACATGATGTAGAGTCACAGAATTTGTGCAATAATACTCATACTCTCCTCCAAATAACCCCTCCCCCATGTTCAATCCAAAGTTGCCTCATTCTTCCCTATGGGCATCCACTTATCAAAGAAAACATTTCAGCCTTTGGCTTTGGGACTGGCTTACGTCACTTAGCATGATATTCTCCAACTCTGTTCATTTACCCATAATGCCATGATTTCATTCTTCTTTAAGGCTGAGGAATATTCCACTGTGTATATATACCACAGTTTCTTTATCCATTCATCTATTGAAGGGCATCTAGGCTATTTCCACAGTTTAGCTATTGTGAATTGAGCTGCTGTAAACATTGAGGTGGATGCATCACTGTAGCATGCTGATTTCAAGTCCTTTTGAGTATAGACCATGGAGTGGGATAGCTGGGTCAAATGGTTATTCTATTCCAAATTTTCTAAGGAATCTTCATATTGCTTTCCAAAGTGGTTGCACCTTTTTTGCAGTCCCACTAGCAGTGAATCAATTGTGTCTCAGATACTAAATTTCATGTTACCTTCCAATTTTTTCCCACATCCTCATCGGCACTTATTGTTGCTTGAATTCTTGATTATTATTTCTGGCAGATTTTATGTTGTTAATTTTATGTTGTAATATGCACAATTTTTAGTTGCACATGTTAATCATTCACAGTATGATGTTTTGAAATAGGTATGCCATGTGGGACATGGTAGTTACCAGGGGATGGGGCCCTGGTGGGGAGGAGGTTGGGGAGATGTTAGTCAAAGGTTACATGACTTCTGATAGACAGGAGGAATCAGTTCAAGAGATCTATCAAACAACAAGGTGACTAATGTTAGTGACGATACATTGTATCCTTGAAAATTGCTAAGAGAGTAGATTTTAGGTGCTGCATATTTTTAAATTCATTATCATATTTCTTTAATGAGGAGGCAAAAGTGTGGGAAGAGTTTTTTTGAGACATGACTTCAACCCTAAAAGTGGAGGTGAATTCATTTCTACTTTCAAAGGTAAGCACCAGTCCATTTGTGACAGCTCCTTGTAAGTTCATGTATTTTTTAAAATTTATTTTAGTTGTACATGAACACAATATTTTATTTTATTTATTTTATTTATATGTGGTGCTGAGGGTCAAACCCAGTGCCTCACATGTGTGAGGCAAGTGCTCTACCCCTGAGCTACAACCACGGCCCAAGTTCATGTATGTTTTTAAATATTCTGTTCCTTGTTCCAATAATGGTATTTCCTTTTGTAAAATTCCACATTTCATTGCAGACCAGAGAGTAGCATACCTGGAGGGTAAGCTAAGTTTAAGTGAGTGTCAGAGTGGCCCTTTTATGTTTATATATTTATTGTTATGAGTATTTTCAAGGATGAGTATTTCCAATGCCAAAAAAAAAGAGTAGACCAGTGTGGAGGGAAGCACAGAAAGACAGAAGACAGAGTGTCAGGCTGAGCTGCAGAGTCCAGTTTTTATTGGGCCTTGTAAGCCATGACAGTGAACTTGGATTTACTGTGCAGAGGGAGGTGAGAAGATTGGGGGTTGGGGAGGGTAGTTGGGTGATTCCATTGGGTCTCAAGAGGAGGGTGGAACCCAATAGTGATGATGTTGGTGAGCATCTGGTGCTGTGGTTAAGTTGCCTTGGCACAGAAAGCTGTGCAATGTCAGAGATCATCAGGGGAATTGGGGACAGACTTGCCATGAATGGATCCAGATGGGACGATGCCGTCATCTCCAGAAGCACTACCTTCAGGATGGAATGGTCTCTGTGCTTCAGAATGAAGGTTGGGCTGGGTCTTTTCGATATGTCTTTCTTTCTAAGACTCGAACCTCCCTGGAGCCTGCCCTCTACAGGGCAGTGGGTTGTGCTTTTCATTGCAGTATTATTTGTTGCATAGTCAATGTTACGTCCTCATTGTGAACATTACTTCTTTTTTTAATTACTTCTTGATAATATAAAATCACATCACTCAATGCTTTTTACCTTAAGTCTATTTTTTCTATTATCAATATTGCCGCCCTCGCTTTCTTATTAGATCTTTATCAATTCTGTTTTTCCTTCTTGTCTTCCTACGTCAAATTTTTAGGTAATTTTTATATTAGCATATCGTTGAATTTTGAGTTTCGATCTAAACTAAATGAACTCTATTTATCAATTAAAAATAAAAATTTTGATTAAAAAAAACTAAAAGGGCTTTTCTTTTAGCAGAGCACTTGGGGCATTTTTATTTATCATCAAAACTACTATATTTGTTCTTACATCTTCTAGGCAAGTTATTTTTTTTCTCTTCAATTTTTTTCTGTCTTTTATTTTCGGGATTGTATGTTTATTGCTCTTTTTCCTTCTTCTCAAGCTTTGAAGCTTCCATTCATCTTTAGTCTCCTTGTGGTTACCATAAAAATTTGAACATATTTGAACACAGTTTCTCTCCTTATAAAATGTTAACCATTGAACGATATGTATTAAATTGTGTCTCAGATACTAAATTTCATGTTATCTTCCCATTTCAGCTGACATAGGTGGAAGTGGGGGTTGGATTTAGCTTTCTAACCCACCCCCACCCACACACCCATAGTTTCCATTTTACAACTCAGTTTTGGAGAAGTGATGCTCCTTAGGAAGAAGCAGAGTGATATCTGCTCCTAGGTGACACCTGTCAATGTCTGGAGACAGTTTTGATTGTCACTGTTGGGTTGGGGAGGTCGTTACCGTTACCGGTATGGAAAGGGTAGAGGCTGCTTAGGTTACACAATGCACCGCCCAGAGTCTGGGATCAAGAGTTACCAGTTCAAAATGCCAATGGCATTGAGGTTGAGAAATTCAGCTCTAGATTTTGTAACTATTGTGATTGTGTTCAATCAATATTACTGATCACATTGAAATTATTTTCATTGCCAATTCTTTCATATCCTCATGCTCAGATTTTGTAATAGCCATTTGTTGATTACCTAAAAATAATGTTTTTCCCCCAAAAAAAAGGTAGATAGAGGAGAGGAACTCTGCTCTCCTAAGCTCCTCAAGTTGGAGCTTATCTTCTTAACACCCTCACACACAAACTCCCTGGAAGCAGAGGGGCTGTTACCTAATCATTCCTCCTCTGCTGAGGAGGGATGCTTTTTGTGGTATGGGTTTTTCCCCCATATATTTGCACATTTTGCACCTCCATTTGTTAATTTCCTGTCTGTATCTTGTTTGTTCCTCTATTTCTCTTGTCTATTATGCAATATTTTATGTGTATTAGCCTCACATCTAATACCTGTACAACAAATATTTATGACATTTAAGCTAGCATTAATACCTTAATCACATTTCCAATTTTTTATGTACAGAAGTTCAAGTTTTATGATCATTTTTTAAAATTTTCTTCATTTTTGGCAAGGAAGGCCCTTTCTCCATCCTGAGATACAAATTTTCCTAATTATCTCAAGTCATGTTTTTATACATATTCGACCTAATCCATCAGGACTTATTTTGGTATTATTATAAAACCCTCAAATTGTTAAGCAATCCTCTTTTTCCCTAGTTTGAAATGCCACCTGAACCGTGCAAGAAACAAATGGCCAGTGTCTAAGTCTGTGTCTTGTTTCAGCAAATCTAACTTTTCTTTCACTGACTTCTCAATTTTCATTATTTTGACTATATAATATGCTTTCATACCTGCCAGCCTTCCTCCATTACGATTACTTTTAACAAGCACCATTTAACTTTCCTTGACTATTTATTCTTTCAGAAAGACTGTGGAGCAATTTCATCCAGTTTCAAAAATATTACCCTTGGGACTCTTGATTGGAATTGCACTACATTTCCAAATATGGGAAGAATCACGTCAATGTTAGATATCTCTGATAGATCTTCCATTTCCCTTTTCTTCCACAATTTTTATATCTTCATCCTTTCCTCTGTGTTCTGGAAGAATTTCTCAAAATTTACCTTTTCCTTCACTAATTCAATATTCTACCTAATCTACCATTCTTCTGATGGGGCAGTTTTTAATTTAATAATCCTGTGTCTCATCTTCATGCAATCTTTACTGATATCAAGCCATTTCCTTTTGGAGACTCTCAACTCTACTTTCATGAATTTGGAGATTAAAAAGCATTGGTCCTTCTTCCCATTCCTAGCTCTACATCATTTTTGGTGTATCAGATCTAACTCTCTGGAATACTGACCCAACCTTCTTAGAGTCTGGGTTGTCTCTGATTTTCTTCCCACACTCAGGTTTGTGTTTACCTTTGCTTGCCAAATACTGTGATGGCTCCCTGAGAGGCAGCTGTCCACATAGTGTAGGCCCAGAGAAGGAAGAAATGAAAAGCTGAGATGCACTCTGGTTTGACTTCACCTGCTGAGAGACCCAGGGGATGCAACACATCCCCTGGGTCTCTCAGCAGGTGAAGTCCAAACCAGATGTTCCACATTCAGTTTTACTTCCTTATCCTTTCCTCTGCGGCCTACACTCTTCGTGGACAGCTGCCCTTATTGGAAGTCCACAGCCTTTCCTTCTGACAAAGCCATCTGTGCCCACAATAGCCCAGTGTCTGCACTGTGGTAGGTACCTACTGTCAAATGGCATTGATGGGATTAAAAAAGCACGTCCCCAGGGCTTGGTGAGCTGAGTGACATGGACATGCTCTCTTTGAAAGTCCCTTTCCTCTGCCCTGAAAAGTGGGAAGCGTATGAGCCAGTGTAACCTAAGCATGTATTTCATAGATTACAGGCCAGGTACAGGTTTTCCTTTTCATTACGTCCCTTTAGTCATTTCTGCAAAAGTTTGGGAAGGTGAGATTTTGATATCTGTGTCCAACTCATTTCTCTAAACACTTAAGCAGAGGGGTCGTCAAGTTGAGCTTTCTATATATCTTAATTGTTTCAAAAAAACGATTTTATGTTTCTCATTTCTGATTTTCTCATATTTATGCTTTTTCAATTCATAATGAACAGAAGGATTTTAAGCAACAACATTCAAACTAATTCATATAATACTGAATTTGTCCCAATTCGAATTGAGGTTTTGCCAAGATTATTTGCAGAAAGGAGCAAGTTGCCTTAAGAGGAAGCCTGGGAAGACATCCTATGATACAAGATGCTCTCACAGTTCTACTTAAAAATTAGACTTCTGTTAGAGAGAGACATAACTTGCCATAAATAACCATAAACAATGTTAATTTTGGACGCTTATGGGAGTGACCCAATGAAGTAAAAGAAGAAAGGATGCAAAGAAACTTAACAAAGATGTAGTCACAATTGTCTGGACAGGGCCTCCCACTTCAAGGGTGTCTTTGTAAGCAAGCCTAGGATCAAAGCAAGACACTGAGAGTGCAGACCATGGCTTGCAAGAGAAATGAAGGTAGAAAAGCTGTTTGATGTTAGAAATTGGGGATAGGAATTTAGGACTTGGGATGAAATCTCCAGCACCGGCATCAAATGTGGATTTGAAATGTGCTGGATCTCAGATCATTTCAATGGAAGTAAAGATGTAGGAGCTCGACCCAGATGACTATGGCTATGACTCACAAAGTAGCTCAGGGGAAGAGGAGGGACCCTGACGTCAAGGTCCAGGAAAGAGATTGAATAAAATGTACCATAAACCATAAGAGGGAAAAAAAAACATGGTTCAAAATCAACACTCTTTAGCTATTATCCTAAATGTGTCAATAAATTAATTTTCATAATGAGACATTTGATTGATTCATCTATATTCCAAAAAGCTTTTATATTCACATTACTCATAAAATATCCTTGGATATTCTTCTTAGGAAAATGGGGCATCACCTTATATTTGAGGTCACCTTTTCTTTGGATGGATCCAGTATAAACACTGTCATGAAACCTAAAATAGACCAATACATTTTAAGGGAAAAGTGGCCCTTTCATTTTATTTTATAGCCCAAATCCATTTATAACTTTTAAAATGCTAAGCTTATAAACAATAAATATTTGGTTATACATTGTGTTCTTGTTAAATGGAAAGTTGCAAATTTCATCTAATAGAGTGGCTTGGCTAGTTTAATTTCAACTGAGGAGTTAGAAGGATGACAATTTCTTGTTGTCTTATATAATTTTTGGTGCTAAATAGATATATAGATATTGTTTGAAGTTGTTATAAATCACCAGACTGAAAGATCTCTCACATCTATCAACAACTAGAATTTCAGAGATCAAATATATACAGACAAAATAAAAATGTAGACAAGTTTTAAAAATTCACATATTTATTCAATTTCTCTCAATAGACTATCACTGCTTGACCTATAACTTCGGTAAACTTTAGTCCTTGAGGAAGCAAGAATTTTTATATTGAGTTCCAGTAGGAGGCTTCTTGCTCAGGTCAAAACTTATCTGATGTTAATTTTTCCATAGTCTTGTAATGCCTTGACCCAATAACCATTCCACAACTCCCTTTAAACCTACACCAGTTTCTATCTATTATTCTTTATCATTTTCCGTAAGCATTTTTAGATTTACCAATATTTTCTGCAGATTGTTCAGTTGTTGTTCACTGTTTCTTGTGCCCCATTTCTGTCTTCTAGGAATTGCAATTTCCTTTGTGCTGAAGCGCACCCTTTGGTAATTCTTTCATCAAGGGTCTGTAGCAAGTACTTTTGGGTAGTCCTAACATGTCCAAAAATGTTCCTCAAGTTATGTTCACACTTGATTAATAAATTACTTGAAAACGAAATTCTAGGTTTGCCTCCTTTGTCTCAAGAGATGATAAAGCTATTCTATTCCTTCTCATGGACAGGCAGCCCTGTCCCAGCTCCTGGGAATCAGAATTCAGCCCACTCTATAAATGAGGTCTGTTTGACTCCAACTCTCACAAAGGCTTTGAATTCTCCATTTCAATGGCTTTCTCCAGTATTAGTTACACTAGTTACACATAAGCTTTAAGGCCTCACTGTCTTCACATTGTCATTGCTATTTTCTGTTTCTGGCTGATAAAGAGATCCCACAGGGTGATGTATTTAATAGCACTTTTATTGTCGTTCATTTTCTACTTCTCTAACAAAATTACTTGAGACTGGGTAGTTTGTCAAGAAAAGAAGTTTTATTTTTTTGGCTCCAGGTTCTGGAAGGATGGCACCAGCCAGATGCTGGTGACATTTGGTGATCACCTTCTTGCTGCATTGGGACAGGATGGGAATATCATAGGGCGAGACAGAACCCACTTGCTAGCTCTGGTTTCTCTTCCTCTTTTTCATAAAGCCACTAATGCTATCACAGACGGTGGGGTTCCATCCTTATGATCTCATCTAACTCTAGTTACTTCTCAAAGGCTCCACCTTCAAATGCCATCAACATATGAATTTGGGGATTAAGTTTCCAAAATGTGAACTGTCAGGGTACACATTCAAACCATAGTAACGAGTTTATATTTAATCTGGCCAATGTTTAGAATGGGAGAAAAAGATTCAGTATGGACTCAATCTACCATCTCGAAGCAGAGAACCTGAAAACTTGTACTATCTCTATCCCTCCCATGTATTTTCCTCCCAAATCTTTTCCCATAGATTCCGGTCCTTTCCTATTTGAACTCCTCCATATCTCTAAGGTCAGTCATTTCCCCCTTGTCTGATGGTCAAGCTAGGAGTCTTTGGGAAAGTTACCTCATCTCTCTAGGCCCTCCATCCTCTCCTTTGCAAAATGATGGCAATCAGTAGAACAATTTCTCTTTTAAAGTGGTTTTAGAAAATTAATGATACATGGTAAGGAAAGGACTAGCATAAGAACCAGCACAAAATAAACAATTATTATTAGTTATTTTATTATTATCAGTTGTAAGTTTTGATTCACATTATGCTCCCAATATCTGGGTGTATTTCTACCACACAGCAGTCACTCAGTAAATGCTTATGAAGAAGTGGAGAGAAGTAACAGCCTGAAAGTCTCAAAGAAATAAAATAATAGTATAATTTAGGAAGATGGAATTTCAGCATAGACCTTTTTGAATATTTTTTTTACCCTCTAATTTCTTGTACTTTTAAGAGCCGATTACTAGTTAATAGAATTTTCTGGAAAAGTATCCAAAAGTACCATCAGGCTAGCAGTCTAAGAAGGAAGCTCACTTTTTTTTCTCACTTTTTCTTATTTACCTATTCCTTCTACTTGAAAATTTACTGTGTGTGTAATTTCCACAAGACAGATTAAACATTTAAAAAAATGTTTTTAACTAAGTGGGATAATTGATTTTAGAGTCACTTCTTCTGAGTTCTAATCATTGCACCTCAATTCTTACCATATGACCAGTTAAATCTAAGTTCCTCCATGACTCAGTTTTCCCACCTGTAAAATACAAATAATAAAAGCATCTACCTCCAAGAGTCAGTGAAAATTGAATGAGGTAATACAAAATGCTTGAAATGAGGACTGGTACATAGAAAGCATTCAGTATAAATTAACTATTATTAGCAATATTAATCTGTATCATTAACAACAAATGTTAAAAGTTTTTAAAAAGAAAATATGGGGGAAAGAACTTGCCATACCCAGAAGCTGCAACAAAAATAGTACTGTCAAAAGTAATTCTGGACTGAGTGTGGTGGCACACACCTGTAATCCCAGCAGCTCAAGAGACTGAGGCAAGAGGATCTCGAGTTCAAAGCCAGCCTCAGCAAAAGCAAGGCAACTCAGTGAGACCCTGTCTCTAAATACAAAATAGAGCTGGGGATGTGGCTCTGTGGTCAAGTTCCCTCAAATTCAATCTCCAGTATGCCCCTCACCAAAAAAGGTAATTCTGCCAGGCACACAAGTAATACCAGCTGCTCAAGAGGCTGAGACAGGAGGATCTCGAGTTTGAAGCCAGCCTCAACAACTTAGTGAGGCCCTAAGCAACTCAACAAGATCCTGTCTCAAAATAAAATATTAAAAAAGGGCTGAGGATATAACTCAGTTGCTAAACACCCCTGGATTCAATTCCTGGTACCTCCCTGCCCCCAAAAAATTAATTCCACTCTGACTCTCTTGGCTTCCTGTTGCGTTGTAGTTTATCTCTAGCTAAGTCATGTGACGTTGCTTAGCCCACCAGTTATGTACCACAGCTCCTCCTGCTCCCTCTCTTCCTGATCTCATTTCACAAGCCTAGTCATCTTTTTATTTTTTTTTCTTGCTACTTTTCTTTTGCTTCCTACTGGTTGTGATCCAGGAGGTTCTAAGAGAGAGTTCAGTTTCTGCTCCACTGAAAAGTAATTATATTAAAGTAGCACTTTCCAAAATATGCTTATTAAGAAATGTTAGGCAAGAAAACGTTTCCATGGTCCGGGAGCTTGAGAGACTATTTGTTAAAACAATATGAAACAGATGTCTCTATCCCAAGACTGTTCGGCGTTTTTGACATCAGAAGGCTCTGCCACCTTTCTTGCTAAGCAAGTGCTCTACTACCAAGCTATAACCCCAGCCCTCTACTGCATTTCTGGAAAGAGAAATAAGGTTTAAAGCTGCTTGCACCTTGAAAATGATTTTTCTGAGGCATCTAGACAAGTTTGTTGATAAAACACGTAACTCTCTGATGAAGCTAAATCCAGAAAGGTGGGGTACACAAGCAAAAAGAAGGGCCTGGGGAAAGAAGAGAAGAGGCGTATGTAATCCAGAGATAAAAGCAGTGCCCTAAGGTACTCAGGGTCTTCAGATCCCAGCTCTGGACTTACACTGGTCCTATACTTATTTTATTTTTGATTGACATGTAATAATCATACATATTTATGAGGTACCACGTGATATTTCCACACATGTATACAGAGTACACTGGTCAAATCAGAAAATAAACATTTCTAACTCCTTGTCATTTCTTTATGTCTGGAGCATTTGAGCTCCTCTCTCTCAGTTTTTTATAATAATACATAATAGGTTATTAGGAACTTGTTTCAATTAGCTTTTTTTTTTTTTTGTCACTGAGACCAAAAGACCTGAAGAGACCAGTGTAGAGCAGGAGTTTGTTTTGGCTGTGGTCTCAGAAGTTCAGTCCATGGTTGGCCAACTGCATAGCTCTGAGCTCAAGGTGAGGCAGAACATCATAAAGGGTACGTAAGAGGAAAGTAGCCCAGGACGTGGCCATCAGGAAGCAGAGAAAGCTCAGCACACCAGGAACAATATAAACCCCAAAGGCACATCCCCAGGGACCTACTTCCTCCAACCACCCGCTACCTGCCTATAGGTACCACCCAGCTCATCCATAGTGGAGTAATCCATTGATTAGGTTATGGCTCTCATGATCTCATCATTTCACCTCTGAACATCCTTGCATTGTCTCACACATGAGCTTTCAGGGGACACCACATATCCAAACCATAACTATAGTCACCCCATTGTGCTGTAGAACACAAAAACTTATTCCTTTATCTTCCCCACCTCCTGCCCTTCCCATCCTCTAGGAATCACTATTCTACATTCAGATTGACTTTTTCAGCTGCCATATGTGAAAAAAGAATACCCTGTTTCCTCATCTTTAAAATGAGTATAATGTTAGATCCATTAAAGGCTGATTATGGAAACTTAATTAGAAAAATATGAATCACATAGCTAAATAATTATGCTCTCAGGCTTAAAACACAGAGAAAGCTTATGCATAAACATAGAAATGGATTTATTTTCTTTATGTATCTTTTGCATGCCCGGCATTAACACAGCATCTATAATAGCAGGCATTCATTAAATCTTTGTTAAGTAAGTGAACAAAAAAGCTTTATTAATTCGATGAACTGTTAATTAATGAAGCCTTTGTAGGGTTAGCACTGTGCCATATGCACAAAACATTGAGGAGGATCGTACCACAATTACATTGAGCCTGATGCATTTTGTCACTGTTGAGCATCCTTGTTGTGAATGCCTCAGCCTTTTCTCAGCCAGACATTTTTCTGCAAATGTGTTACTCCCAAAATGAGGCCAGAATTTGCATGAATAGTGTTTTGGAATTAAGCACTGGATTTATTAGGATGAACTATTTTTATAGGGCTTTCTGAAACACAATTTTATGGACAATACAATCTTATCTTCCTTTAGCCAAGGAGTATTGGCAATGCAATTTGGGAAAAGTTTATGTGAACAGCTTTAGTTCTTCAGTTGTTTCTTGCTTTGTAAATAAATTATTATGTTAAGCAGATGATTTGTTTTCAACTTGACGTTGATAAAGAACATGTGAAATATGCAAAAATAAATAAATAAGCGAAAGTAAGCCCTTTGATGAGTGAGCCTACATACTGACTGATAGAAAAAGCTGTTTCCCAAAGAGAACTATTTGAATCCTCTAGTAAAAGACAGCCCCACCTGTGCATAGTGGCACATGCCTATAATCCCAGTGACTTAAGAGGCTGAGGCAGGGGAATTGGAAGTTCAAAGCCAACCTGGGCAACTTAATGAGATCCTGTCTCAAAATAAAAAATAAAAAAGGAATGGGCATGTAGCTCAGTGGTAGAATGTCCATGGATTCAATCCCTAGTACTGCAAAAGAGAGGAAGAAAGAGAAGGAGAAGGAAAGGAGGAGGAGGAGAAAGAAGAGGAGAAGAAAGATTCTGTGTGACTATCTTACAAGTTTTAACAAATGTAACTTGGCAGAGCCTTTGGGGAACTGCTAAATAGTGTAGATCAAAAGTATTAAACTTTCCAGGTGAGGTGGTACATGTTTATTTATACCCAGGGACTGGGAGTCTGAGGCAAGAAGATTGCAAGTTCCAAGCCAGCCTGGGCAATTTAGTGAGAACCTGTCTTAAAATTAAAAAAAATATATATATAAAAACGGGGCTGAGGATGCAGGTCAATGGTAGAGGGACTCTTGTTCGATCCCCAGTACCACAAAAAGAGGGATGGGGAGATGGCCCCAAGCATGTGATGACTTCATGTATCTAAAAGGCATCAGAGTTTGAGAATGTGTGGTGTGTAAAGGTCTGACCAGGCCCTACACAGGTGGAATGCTAATGAATAAAAGGGACAGGGGGCACTAATCCCTGGGATAGTGGCTCAGGCCTCCCCAGCTTCTCTCCATTTCTCCTTATCACTCCATCTCGGCGAAGGCCTGTTAGACCACTGGGGTCTTTAAGAGAAATGCTTTCAGCAGTTCCAGAATCTTTCTTGTGTCTTATGTAAAGAGTTCAGAGTAAGATGTAATGAGCTACATAAACTCTTTCAGCCTTGACATTTTTCCTGAAGAAACTGATGCCAAACCTAATTGTGACTCTTTTGCCCCAAGCCTTAAAGAAAGGTCTCTCTTGAAACTATATTGGTACTTAGAAAAAGCTTTGAAATCCAAATGTCATGTATCTCCCATTTCGGTAGGTAATTTCAATATTTTTAGTCTAGATACAGTGGTCTCATATGTTCCTTCCACTGGAGCTGGTATGAGACGTTAATGTTTTTAACATCTTACCTAGTTAGGTCAACCTAGAAACAAGAATGACAACCATGTTAAATTGTAAAATTATTCCGTCTTTTAAATTATAACTCTTCATACCATGAAGCTACTTCACTGAGTTTGTCTTGTGTAATTTGACAACCGTTTGGAGGGGACTTCTCTCTAAGCACTGAGAATACAAAGTAGAATAAGGAACAGTCTTTACCTTCAATGAATTTTCAAGTTAATGAACAAGATTATAGTGGGAGGATTGGTTATGAACTCTAAAAATTCTCCTTAGTGACCAGAGATGAATAGAGGGAGGAGTTGTTCTTTGAGTTAAGAACCTTGAAGGGTAAAGGGGAATGGGTCAAAAGCCATTCTGAAGTGAACAGAGGTAATGGTCATTGGGGAATGTATCAAATAGCCTGCCATGACCAATGGGTGGTGGTGGTGGTGGTGGCAGAGGCTACAACCAGCACAGAAACTTTGTTAGTAGAGGGTGGGTGACAATAATCCATATTTTACAAGTAGCTTCTGCCAAACCGTAGCAAGCTAAGGAAGTCCCTTCTATCCCTTCACCAAGGTTTTATTGAATTCCCAGCCATCTACTACAGTAAAAAAGAATATGTTTAAAAATGGTAAATATTACGCAGATTACTAAAACTGGGTAATGCAATAGAAAATAACTAGCTAGTACAATTAGAAAGGATGATCAGGAAGATCCTCTCCAAAAAGCTTACATTTAAGCTAAGAATCTCTCTCTCTATCTCTCTCTCTCTCTCTCTCTCTCTCTCTCTCTCTCTCTCTATCTATCTCTCTATCTATCTATCTCTCTCTCTTTCTCTCTTTCACACACACACACACACATTAAACATGCAAAGATATGAGGGGAAAGCAATCCAGGCAGAAGTACAAAGGTCCTTAGAAAAGAACAAGTATAATATGTTTTAGGAGGAGAAAGAAGGCCAGGGTGGCTGTAGGAAACATTGTGCATCTATCAGGTAGCTATTGCTGCATAACAAACTATTCCAAAGCTTAATTATGTAAAACAACAATGATTTCTTTCACCAACCATTCTTCTTATCTCAATTAGGTGGCTCCCTATACATTTGCATGCAACTGTGGGTCATATAGTTAACTTTGCTGATCTTAGCTAGGACCCCTAACATTTCTGGAGCCTTGATTGGAATATATGAACTAACTCAATTCTGCTCTGTGTGTCCTTCATCTTCCAGTGGGCTAGTCCAGCTTGATGAGTGACAGTGAAGGGTCCCCTGAAGATCAGAGGCAGTCAGGTCTGTTGAGGCCTAACCCCAGAACTAGCACACCATCCATTCTTCCAGATTCAAAGCAAATCATATGATTAGTCCAGATTCTAGGGAGGAGGGAACATATTCTGCTTCTTGATAAAATGAGTTGAAAAGTCACATTGCAAAGGAAAGAATTTAAGAAGGCGTGAAGTATTGTGGCCATTTCTGTGTAGACCATTATAAAATTGGAGAGACTAGACAGACACAAATTAGGGAGAACCTGACTAGAAGAGAAGTGAGATAATGGGAGATTCTCTTTTCATATGGCCATAAAATAATAGGATATGGAGGCAAGAAGGAAATAAAAGCTGCAATAACATTACATAATGGATGAACTGAAAGAGATTTTGTTGATCCAGTTGCAATCTTATCATCCTTGTTATGTTCCCAAAAGTTAATAGAAGAACTGAAGTTTAAAAGCAGAACTCCTATCACAGAGTCCTTCCATTCCTCCATACTGTCCCCTTGATTAAAGGCCCTCTGAGACATTTTCTACCACACCAAATAGGCTTAGATATGCAAATTTAGACCTCTGAAGTTTTACCACTTTTCTCAGACACCGAGTCTGGATTTGGGGGTTATTATTACACAGTAAAATAATTGAAGATCATAAATAAGTGTGATGATATTTCCTTTAAATGGAATTTCATTATTTGATATCCCCAACCATTTAAAAGAACTTAATAAAATAATATGTGCAATTGGGTGAGTACTTGCATTGTTCATCTTATCTTGATCACCAAATTGTCAAAAATAAATGTTGCATAATTTGCATGTTCAGTAATTTAAACCATATTTTTCTTCCATTGGAATGTAATTCTCAAAATTGTTCTCTCGCTGCATAGTAATTTCCTTGAGATCAGAAACTTTATATAACTCATCTTCGTGTACCCAGTAGGTCACATAGCACCCTGCCCAAGCAAGCAATCAAAAAAAATTATGGAATGAATGAATAAGTAAAAGAAATCTTCCATGGGGATAGAGAAGATAAAAATAAAAGTCATCAGTGAGGATGTGAGGAAAAATGTACACTCATACTGCAAATTAATTCAACCACTCTGGAAAGCAGTGAGGAGATTCCTTGAAAAACTAGAAATGGAACCACCTTATGACCCAGCTATCCCACTCGTAGGTATTGATCCAAGAGAACTAAATTTGGCATACTGTAGGGATACAGGAACATCAATGTTTATAGCAGTGCAATTCATAATAGCCAAGTTATGGAACCATCCCAGCTGCCCATCAATAGAGGAATGGATTAAGAAAATGTGGTCTAGATACACCATGGAGTTTTACTCAGCCATAAAAAAGAAGAAAGAAATTGTGATATTCACTGGTAGATGAATGGAACTAGAGGACATCGTGCTAAGTGAAATAAGCCAGATTCAGAAAGTGAAGGGTCTGAATGGATTCTCTCTTATGTGGAAACTGGACCAAAACCAAGAGGACAAAGGGAAAATAGAAGGGAGGTCAGTGAAGCAGAGGAAAGAAATTGAGGGGGAGGAAGGAGAAATGGGAAAAAAAAGAGGAACCATGGAATGAATTGACCAAATTTTGCTATGTGCATGTATAAATATGGATGTTCATATACGTACATAGCAAATATGGGTTTAACTTTATGTATATAAAACACTAATTTTTAAAAACTACACATACATAAAGAGAAGAAAGACCACGAGAGGAAGGGAAACAGAGAGAGGGAAAAGGAGAGGACAAGGGGGAAGTATTGGGGACTGAAGTGGAGCGAATTATACTCTGTGCTTGTAGGATTATGTCAGTGAACCCCAATGTTATGTATAAATATAATTCACTAAATAAAAATTTAAATTAAAAAAAATAATAACCATCAGAAAGATTCAACAACCTGAGAGGCTTGAGGTCATTAAGTGAAGGACAAATCTCCTTTGAAACCCTCCAATTACATCACTGTGCATTTACTGAGAATCATAATGCAAACTCTCTGCCTTTAAGAAAAAAAGATTAATTTATATTCTCTCTTCTAGTTGATTTTAAAAGGTTTCCATTGAAAACATCTACTTTTTAAATCCATTTAATGCCAAATAGATAAGTTCCATTTCCTGGAAAAAAAAAAGTTTTTTTGATTAAGTGGAATAATTATTTCCTGGTAATTCCTGATACTACATGAATATCTGAATATCTCATTTATATGTATTCCTTAGAGTTTAAATATCTGTAACTTGATTGTTGTCCCATTAGGGGCAGTGAAGGGGCAAGTGGTGTCATCACCATTTAACAGATTGTGAGCTATTGGTCTTGAAAGGTGAACCAACATGTAGATGACCGAATCTAAAAGTGGGTGATTTATCATTTCATGGGAAGATGCTCTCAGTTCTTAGGATGCCCCTTGGGCCATTAAAGTTCACGTTGACAGTGATGGATGTGCCTTTTTTATGGGCTTTATAATGGATAGATCAGGGCTAGGACAAGAATCTATATCTTCTGATCCTAGTACATTCTGTTTTCAGAAACATGACCCCCACACCCGAACGACCCTGCAAGGAAACCAGACCCAAGAGAAATAAGAGAGTGGACGTTTTACAAGACCTCAAACAAGGGCTCCAAATCTGATTTTGATGGATTCAGGAGTATCCCTAGAGAATAATTCTCTTTCTCATTTGCCCCCTCCATAACTGGCATATACGCTAAATGCCATTGGAATCACTTGCTCAAAAGATCTGCACATTCAGTGTGTACCCGCAGCAGGCCTAACTAAACAGAGGGACCCAGATAAATAAGAGACATTCTGTTCGGCTTTTATAACCTGCCTGCTTTTCTCTGCAGCCTCTATTATTGAAAATCGTCTATTCTGGCTGCAAACACGTCCTTTCTTCAAAGGACCTTCACAAAGCAGGTGACACTGAAAGGCAGCCTCTCTCCTTTTTTAGGTTTAGAGACTAGGTTTTATGGAGTTCAAAACTCAGAAGTCACCTCTCCAATCTGGCCCAGTCTTCCTGCCAGACCCAAATTCTGAAACCAGGCTGGGAGAAGTCACAGGGCAACAAGCTCAAAGCCTGGATGACTGGGGACTTCGGATCCCTCGTCATATTTGAAGAAGTAAATCATCTCCTCTCCACCAGCGTTCTTCTCTTTTGAAGGCCATTAACAACCTGTTCTTTAAAAACCATTTAATACTTTTCAATTATACTGCCAAGCCCATTAACTCATTTGATCCATTTATCAACCCCCGGAAGTCAGCAGGCCAAATATTAGCATTTTTTTTTTTAATACATGAGAAAGTGAGGCACAAGGTGTGCAAACAGTAACCTGGGCATTACCAGGACAACAACAATCAGCAGAACTGGCCCCTCACTGGGGAATTTTCCACTTTTCTATGCCCAGTGGCTCTTTAAGATTATGAGAGAAAAGGTACAGTCATAACAAGCAATGGGATGGGATGGAGTGATTCCAAGAATATTTTAGCTACAGCCACCAAGTCGGCCCCAAAGAAATTGCAATTAAATTGGGAAATGGAGCAGGCACAGATCTGTGTCTGGACTTTTAAAACCGTGAGATTTATATATGTTCCAAACCCAAGTCTTTTCCCTCTTTTTTCAGAACTCTTCCCACAAGGACTGACTTTATTTCCTAAAGGGAGAATTTGGGTCACTATCCTAATCAAAGTGTCTTCCTGCCTGAATTCACCATTAAGACGAATACTGTCCACTGGAAAAATACGAAGGGAGCCACACGGTTGATCTTCTATTTTCTAGTAAGCACGTTTTTAAAAAGCAAGGCAAGGCCACTTAATTTTAAAACAAGAAAATAATACCAAAAAAAAATCTATTTCATATAACCCACTATATCCAAAATATTATCATTTGGATGCATAATTCATATATTCACAAGATATTTGCATTCTTATTTTCATCCTTGGTCTTCAAAATCCAGTGCCTATTTTCCCTTCACAGGTCAGCATGTCTTGGCCCACCACATCTCAAGTGGTACAGAACCACACATGGCCAGTGGCTGACCACACAGCTACAAGAAAAGACAAGAACTATACCTCAGATTTTATGAAACTGTCCCTTCAGGGGTGTGCTCACCTTCTTCCTTTCACCCTGCTGCTCCTGACCTCCGGCACCACACTGGGGACCCCAAAAGCAGCTCATATTTTTGTTCCTGAGCGGGCCTGCTGGCAACACTCAACCCAGGAGGTAACAACTGACAAGACCACATGGTGGCATATTTTGTGGAAAAAAAGCCGAGAGGTTGTCAAACAGCACAAACTTAAGCCCACTTCCTCCTCCTCACCAGCCTTGTTCCCCAACCTGTTTGCATCCTGGAGAGAGGAGAGGCCTCCAGAGTTGCTTTCTGGGTCACTGCAGGGTGATTCACTCAACAATGGCCCATAATTTACAAAGTTTCTCCCTGCAAATCAACTATGGCTAATGGCAGGCCAACATAACTGTTGTGCCCACGGACTGGAAGATAAAAGGGTGGATGTTTGTTCGGTCAGCCCATTGAAAAATCCAGGCCCATTTACGGAACATTTCCTAATAGATAAATGAGACACAAATCATGTGTACCTGACTATAAATGAATAGCTTGCATACACAAGGTAAACTCTGAAAACTCCATTTTTCAACCAAGAGAGCAGTGACTAATGACATGCTTTTGTTTCTACTGAAGACTAAGTGCTTCTTTGCAATAGGAAATAGACCTAAGCCTTGCTCCCTAACCTGCCCCACCTCCTCAAAGGGTCTGAATTACTGCAAGTATTAACATATATTGCCAGACAAATGTGCTAAGTGATCAAAAACAGCAATTTTAGCCATTAAACTCTCTCTTTTGAAATGGCCCCTCGCTAGACAGATGGACCTCCCATTTAGCAATTTCAGGATTTTCTATCTGGTTTGACGTCTTTCTTATGTGAGCTTTTCATTGTGGGTTTCATTAGGCATCGACTTTGTAATAGCAAGAGAAAAACTAAAGCCAGGCTTGAAAACACGATGGGGGCATCTATAATCAAACACAGAACACAGGCAGAAATGAATCGAGCCAGGCAGATGTTTTCCCCCAAATCTACAGGAAGTGAAATGTTTTCATCCCAGACAACATTTCCCATCCATCTAGAAATCTCATTGGTTTAGACGTTGTGGACTAAAAGGGTTTAGTTATCCTGAGCTTTTTAGTTATCCTGAGCTTTGCTCTGGATAACTTTGAGTTACTGCTTCTGACTGATGGATTGGGGGAGGGATATGTTCATGCCCAGTAGCCCAAAGTGAGCAGCAGTTCGGTTTCTAGCTTGTCTGTGAAAGTGGGTTTACTTTTATTGAACATTAAACCAGATGAACCCAAAGATACTAGTTGTTACTTTTTAATGATTTATTTTTTAAAAAAAAAACATTCTCTAGTAGAGAATATTGATTTATTCTATTGATTTTTTTTAAGACCCTTTCCAATTCTCCAGGGTCTGCTAGGCACTGGCCTCAAAAATTAAGTTTTCACATGTTCTCTTTGCCATTTAATGTTATCAGGTGCTGCTTTAATGTTTACCAATCCAAGCGTGTGACTCCCTTCATGTTTATCAGCATCTAATTTTCCTTTTATGTTAGCAAAATTGTTCCTTGGAGATGTACTGATTTTTAAATTCCAGAAATAGAGATTTAGAGTAGACTTAAGGAAGGACTTCCCTTAAAACCAGAGATAGTAAATGCTGAAAAGACTTTTCAAATAATTCCTGAAATGAGCCACGGAAATAAGCAATTAGACCCAGAAAGTCTGTGTATATCCCTCCAGTCTGGTTCCCCGAGCCCAGGCTGATGACTTCAGGAGTAATTCCAATGGCTATTCTCTGCTCTCTTGCTTTGACACGAATTTTATGGAAGGGCCTGAATCTCGAATGTAGGGTGATGAAAGTCTCCATGAATGTGTCTGTTGGGGTTGGGAGAGGCTGGCGACACAAAGGATCTGAATAAAGAAAACGAAGAGGGAAAAGTAGGAAACTGGATGCTCAGAACCCAGAAAATTACAACGCATCACGGTCTTCACAATGTTGTTCGTGGAAGAGAAAAACGTGAACTTGGCTGATCCTGGATCCTTTTCTGCTAAGGGGATCCCTGACAGGCAGATGGCTCTCTTACCCTGCAGAGGGGGACACACTCGCAGCAGAATTATCACAGTATGTACTTTTCACCAAGGATATCCGGGCCCCTCAGAGTGAAGCGGAGGCCTGCCATCCCCTGTGCAAAGTGAGCTGACTGACTTTTGCTTACCCTCCCCTCTGTGTCCCCTACCTTCTTCGCCATCCAGCAGTCAAAAAAAAAAAAATGGACAGAGTCCTGCAGCAGACTCAGCTCCAGGGGCCCCAAATAGGCAAGTGGCCAAGGGAGGTGCCTAAAGTTAGAACCCTGCTTATCCTCAGTCTAGTGATGTATATTAGGAAATAAATGAGAAAAAGAGAAAGCAAACTTTGAGTTTGGGTGAGGGTGAAATGAATCATCACCTAGCCTTGTAAGATGTGAAACTTTCCACTTCCCGGTAGCTGTCAAACATTCCCCAGCGGCTTCATCCCATAGCTGGTCCCACTGCCTCCAGTGTGAATCCGAGCCCAGCTCAGACACACCTGCCTGGTGTGCATGGGAGCAGGGGTATCTAAGGGTTCCCTGGACAGGAAAGCTCTGTTCACTTCCTAGCATTAAAGATTGACCACTGGGGATTTGCTGGCATCTTTATTAACAGCTCAATCATCACTGCCAACAACTCCATCATTACAGCTGAGAGCAAGCGTGTCACAGAGGTTAACAACAGCCTCTGGAGTCAGGCAGCTGGTTCCTCTCCTAAACCTTATCTTCTTTATGGCTCATTCCTCAGTCCGTCAGATGGGAATCACAGTTGTCCTGACTTCATGGTGTTGCTCATGCATCAAAGGCACTCAGCGTCCTGTGTGAACAAGTTGTGCCTGCTCGGTAAATATTAGCTACCATCGCCACAGCTCCTGCCATCACACATTTCTGTTCTCACGTCCCTCCAGATTATACCTGACCCGATGTTAGGTGGATGTGAGTAAAAAACATGAATGCAGCTATTTATCCATGTCATTCAAATATTCAATAATTATATGCATATATGTGTATATGCCTTGATGCTATTTTATGACTCCAACTCCCTTGTAGGGATATCTGTTCTCTACTTATAAGATACATCCTGATCCTAAATCCTGGGGAGGGATGCTAAGTTGTTAACACTCTAGGTCCTTTAGAATCAGACCATCAGACATGTATATATCAACCTATCTGAGACTCAATCTCTTGATAAGGGTACATGCAGGTGGAACACCCTGAGCAAGCACTTGAATAATTTTCTTCAGACAGCAGGCTTGGAAGCATACCCTTAACTGATTCCTTCTCTTCCCAGAGTCCTTTTACCCTATCAGAACTTTTTGGGATCACCCCCAGATAAACTACTTGTTCTCAAATCCCTCAGCAGTCAAAAAAAAAAAAAATTTACAGAGTCCTGCAGCAAACTCAGCTCCAGGGGCCCCCAACAGGCAAGCAACCAAGGGAGGTGCCTAAAGTTAGAACCCTGCTCATCCTCAGACTAGTGATGCATATTTACTAAACAAATGAGAAAAAGAGAAAGCAAACTTTAAAGAGTAAGGGTGAGATGAATCATCACCTAGCCGTCTTGTAAGATGGTCTGATTCTAGGGACCTTAGAGTGCTGACAACTAAGCATCCCTCCCCAGGATTCAGGATCAGGATGTATCTTACACACAGAAAACACACATCCCTACAGGTGAGCTAAAGTCAGAAGACAGTGCCACGGCACACTTGGTCACTGAACCAATCATGCCTCCTTTTCTCTACCCCTGTTCCCCATGCTGTGACATGGCAGCTAGATTGGAACGGTATCATGCAGAAGGAGATTTTTTTTTGTTACATAAGCAATCCTCAGGACCTGCAAAGTCTAATTTTCAAAGAAACCCAGCTCAACAGCCAAAAGCCATTATAAAAATTAATTCTACATTTCCTAACTTCTCTCAAAAAAAATGCTAAAGGGAGCATTTCTTGAAGTCTACTTTTCTCTTCCCCTTTCTCCCACCTAACTGAGATCATCACACCTCTTCTTGCCCTGACACACCTCCCTCTTCCCTGATCACTCTGTCCAAAACGCTCTCTGCCCCAAACTCTTGCTTCAGCTGGCTTTTAATTCAGTAAATCAACCTAGGCTCTTCACATGCATTCATTTTCTCTCAGCTTCCAAAGTCTCCACAAGAAAGAAAAATTGGGGAGCTGACTCATTTGTTCCCCAGGACAAAGTGTTGAGCAAGAGGGAAAGAAATGTGAATATTTATACATAAATAATCCTTGCCCCAATTAAACTTTCCTTCCTAGAACATCCTGTGAACTCGACTGTAAGTAGAGTTCCCATATTGGTTTAAATTATCCAGAACTTCTTCTCTTCCCAGTTTATTCACCTCTCCTTTACTTTTCTTACTGAAGGGGGGAAAATCTCTCAAAATTATGGCTGATGCTTGCTGTGTCCATTGTGTCTCTCTTGGCAGACCTGGATTTGGTAAATGGATAACTAAATCTTCATTTATTAGAAATGGGTTTTTTTTTCTTTCAATGGCAGCTGCCATCTGCTCCTCTCCACCTCAGTATAATTCTCTCCCCATTCCTCGAACATCCTCTTGAGATGTTGTAATTTCAGTTGCCCTTTATTTGTGCCTTCAATTTGGTCAGACATTCTTTGAAAGGGGAGAAATAAGGAATAACTAAAAATAGAAATAATAATAAAATATGAATCCCCAATTAAAAGGGACGTGGGAAAGGCTTTTTAAAGAGAACATAAAAAACAATGCATGAAAGGTTTAAAATTATTTTTTTAATCCTTTAAAATTTATTTTTAAAAAATTTAAATGACTTTTTGAGAAATATTTAGATGCAGTACCATTAAGGGATGACTGGAAAGAAGAAGAATAACCAAGAGCAGAGGGGCAGAGATGAAGGGTTTCAGGGAAAAAAAAAAAAATGTTTGCCTGATTTTATTTTTACAGAAAGTCCTTCAAAAAGTTTATGTGTCATTCAAATCTGTTTTGATGTCTCAGATATCTCCTGTGTCCATCCTGCTTTGGAGGCAACTTAGTTGGACAACTGGGTATATTTTAAGATCTGCCATCCAAGTTAAATGCTGATTTATTTGCTTACAATGGGCTCCCAGCTGGAACACAGTTCTGAATGCCAAAGAAAGCTGAAGACAGAACAATGCTTCCAGTTTCATTTTCACCCAATAATGTGGTCAATAAAAAAAAGAGAAAAAAAAAAAAAAGAAAAGAAAACCCCAGTCCTCGAACTTGTCATGCAACATCAAAGATTTTGCAGAGGCTTCATGCCTGCCCTCTATGAGAGACCAGGGATGTAACCAGCTCCTGATGAATGGATATTTGATAACCAAAATGCACTGAGGTTGACTTGTTTGTCATCACATTGTTAATTTGCTTGCCCAAGTCCCATGTAGACTGAAAACAACATCAAGAGCCCCTGTTTCCAAGGCAAAATGCATTCCGAATTGTATATGAGCTAGGTAATGTCAAGTGGCTTTGATTGCAGTGTGGGAGTTATTTTGGTTTAATTTGTTTTGATTTAAGATGGGAAACAATGAGTATGTTTGCCATTTGCTAAACAATATGGCCCCAAACCACTTGTGGCTGGGTAGTCTTTCTCTCCATGGGGCATTCCACCCAACATCCTCTATCTGCCAGGGACGCCTACAAATGTCAAAGTTCTGCTGGGTTTTTCTGAAACCTGCCTCTGCTTTTAGCAGCTTTGAGTAAGCTACAGGGCCACAATTTACTTCTATTGTCATTTCTTCAGGGAGACAGAGAGGAATACATCTGCTACTTTAGATGAGAAACCCATGGGAAGGAGTACATACACAATCAAAGCAGCCGGTGCAAGATCATTCAATTCAGCTGTAATCAGAAAGAGGGGAGAAAAGAGAAGAAGAAAAGCCCCCACTTCATTGTGTGCAATGTTCATTTCTGAGCCAATGTTTGAGGATAAAGCATGTTTTAGGGAGAGAAAAAAAAACATATTCTTTTTCATCAGATAGAGTGGAGGCAACCAAGAATTAATTATTAGTGAGCCATTAAAGAATTAGCTTTAAGAGAGGAAATTAGCCCTATGTGGTTGCACACACCTGTAATCCCAGTGACTAGGAGGCAGGAGGATTATGAGTTCAAACCCAGCCTCAGCAACTCAGCAAGACAGTCTCTAAAAAATATAAAAAAGGTCTGAAGATGTGGTTCAGCAGTTAAGTGCCCTAGGTTCAATCTCTGATACCAAAATTTAAAAGAGAGAGAGGGGAAATTAATTTCTGATTATAAAAATGAGACTAATTTCTAATTGCAAATATTTAACAGTCTCTCTTCCTATAAAAAAAGAGAATGGAGAATTTTAAAAAAAGATGCTGTCAGCAAGTCAGCTTTGGCTACATAACAAACTGTATAGGTGGAATAGATATTAGCAATAAGCATTTATTAGTTCACAATTCTCTGGGTCAGCAATTTAGGATGGGTTCAGTTGGGTGGATCTTCTGCTTGCATTGCCTGGGGCCATTCATTTAGGAATAGTCAGCTGGTGGTATGGCCAAGAGCTGATGGATCCCAAATGGACTCAATCACATTTCTGGTTTCAGTATCAGCTGTTGGCTGATGAGTCAGGGGAAGGGGCTCTGTGCCTTCAATAGGCTAACCCAGGTTTATTCTCATGTCAGTTGTCAGAGAGCTCCAGGGTGCAGCAAGAGAGAACATGCCCCAACACACAGGCCCCTTTCAAGCATCAAGCATTAATCTGTTAATGGCATGTTTGCTATGTCCCACTAGACAAAGCAAAACACGTGGCCTGGCCCAAGAAAATACTCAAAGAAGTAAATAAATATAGGGTTGCAGGAACAATCAGGTCTATGACTCCAAAAATTTACTGCAGAATTATTAGAGAAACTATTTTTCTCCATATCATCACAACAAAACTCTAGAGACTTAGAATCAAGCAATCATGGACAGAATGGATCTCGGTATCTTCAAACCCTTTCTTTAACAAATTAGTCAACTTAAATTTATATACATGACTTTTTTGGGGGAACAGATCATATTTTTTTGGACATAACACAATCATATAACTCGGTAATATATTAATTATGAAATTATTGAAAAGCATCTGAAGTTAATGATATAATGGTCTGACAATAGGTAAAATTATTTATATTGGAAAAATCTATCAAGACTATGGGTTTTAGATGACATCTTAAGAAAGAAAAGTCAAAGCTCAGGTGAGGAGGTAAATAAGTAGACAGAATGAGCGAAAGTCAGTTGAAACTCAAGGTGTCGTATTTTCCTTGTATTATTTTGAGGCTCATAAGGCTGTGCTTCTCAAACTTCATATGAATCACCTGCACATCTTGCTAAAATGCCGATTCAGGAGGTGGGGCCCGAGACTCTGTATTTGTAACAAGCTCCCAGGTGAGATTCGTGCTGGTCACTGAAGAGCCACACTTTGAATGGCATAGCTCTAGGAGGGAGTCTTGGATATCCCACTTCTCACCTCTCATTGTTATTTCCTGTCTAAATGCATCTCTGCTCCCTGATATCACCCCTCACAGGAGTGAGTAAGAATCTTACTCTGATGCCTTCCAGGGAGAGCTCTCCTAGGGCAAATGATGGATCCCAGGAGACCTTCAGTTCTTATCCATGTTGTTCTGAGAAACAGTATAGAATTCACCAGACGTATTATGAAACGTGGATTCTACCCGGACAGGGCACCCCAGGCAAACTCCTACCCTCTATCTCCAGACCCTTTCCTTCTGAAATCTGTCTTCTTTTCATAACTGCTGTTATCATCCACTGAGGCAGAGAAGGGCCAAATTCTCCCACTGTCGGACCAGGCTACTTTGTCTAGAAGGGTTTTGAACCCATGGCAGGTTCCAGGAAGCACCAGTAGGTAGATGGGAAAGTGACACAGAAAAGAGAATGGAGATAGTAAAGTGCAGATTTTTAATCAAATTAACAAGTGTGGCTCATGCTTGCAGAGGACCTTTGGGAAAATGGTGTAGCGCATGCCTCAGAGTCATCTCAGCCAACTGGGAGGAAGTCAGGGTGATTATACACCAACTCCCTGTCAGATAACTGCTGGAGGGTACTCCAGTAGAATTAATTCTCTCCCACATGGGGCTTCCTCAGGCACAGAACTAGCATGCCAGAGAAAGGCTTTCGCAGAGAGAGTCTTTGGAGCTTCTGAGAGCAGTCTTCAGCTTGTAGAAGCAAATGTAGAAGGAGTGTGGGTGTGGGTGCCTTAACCACCCTTAGAGAACTAATCAGAAAGTCAGGAATAACTCCAACATATGGAGGCTGTAACCAAAACCAAGGCAAGCACATGGAAAGCAAAATATTATCAACAGAAACAAAATGTTATGGATCAAACAACACTTTTGCTTATTTCGCCTTTTACTTCTTCTATTGATGGTCCGGTTGGTTTATGTTGTTATTGTTGTTTTGCAAATCAATAATGCTGCAGCTGCCTTAAGTAAATCACCGAGTTTCAATGTTATCCACACAAATTGCTCAATAGGAAAGCAAAGATTATTTTTTTTCTTTGATTTCCCATAGGAAGCAATACAGTTGCCCTTCTGTGTCTTTTACCAGCAGACTCAACCAATCACAGATCCAAAACACTTAGGGAAAAAAATTACAACTTTACCAAATTTGTACAGACTTTTTTTCTTGTCATTATTCCTGAAGCAACACGGTGTAATAACTGTTCATCTAGCATTTGCATTGAATTAAGTATTATAGTAATATAGAGAAGATTTTAAGGTATGGGAGGAGGTACATAGGTTATATCCTTGGATTTAAGTGTTCAAGGATTTTGGTATTCATGGTGGTTCTGGAACCAATCCCCCAGGGAGACTAAGAGATGGCTGTATTGGATTAGGGTTTCATTCTGTCCCTGTCATTTCCCCAAATTGTGACCTTAACCAAGTTATTTACTCCAAACTTTAATTTCCTCATCTGCCAAAAGGTATAGTATTTCCCACTGCATAGGATTCTGGAGGTTGAGGGTTGAGTGAAAGAATCCGGCAAGCAGCCCACTCACAAAAGCCACAGACATATGCTCCTCCTTCCCCACTCTCTGGTACTCTCCTCATCGCTGAAGACTAAAGTTAGTCTACTTAACCAATTTGTAATGCAGTCTTATGGTACGTAGAATCTTAGATTACATGGGAAGTACTGAGCTAATAAAACATAACCCTTCCTTCTAGTATCTTTTTGCTTCAGAGAAAGACATCATAAAGAAGGTGCTCTAACAAAATCAGGTAGTGGTAAGTTCTACTTTTTCTTTTCTTTTTTTTTTTTATGGTGCTAGGGATCAAACCCAGAGCCTTGTGCAGGTAAGGCAAGCATTCTACCAACTGAGCTATATCCCCAGCCCAAGGAGATAGGAATTATCCTCTATTTTCCTGTAATTTACATAACAGTTGTTGATTCCATAATCCCCACTCAACTTCTTGAGTCTGCAAAATCCCCACCAACTACCATTTTCAACAAAATTGTTTTACACATGAAAAAGTCTTTGACTAACCTCCAATTGATTCTGACATTCCAAGGACTATGAGGAAGAATTGAAAATAATTTAAAAACTGCTGACTTGTTTCAGGCACTGATTTATCCAGACAAAACAAAGAGACAGAAGGTTTTTGAAGTGAGATTATTTTGTCAATTTGGGCATGACAGAGGAAGAAAACAAAAATTATTGTTCAAGCTTTGAAAAATCCTTTCTCTCATGAGGAGATTGAAGGAGGAAGAAAACAAACATTGGTTAAGCACCTCTAAATACCAGGTACTGTGATAGCATCTTTATTCATCATTTTATTTGATCTTCTTCATTCCCCAAAGACCACAGAGAAACTTATTGATCAAACAAAGCTGCTTTTATCAGACTTACTGTGATGAGGAGGACAGTACCCAGACAGAAGGGTTTTAGGACTGAGCAGGGTGATTTGGGAATGGTAAGCAACATTGTTGGTGGTGGGTAAAGTTTATGACATTATTATTTACTTTGGATTGATGGGGACATTGAGGTAAGGGTCTCCAAGGGAGTCTTAAATAGTAGGTTGTCAATATTGTCAAGTAAGCTGTTTACTTGATGTTACAGGATGAATTACATCCCTTCAAAATGCATATGTTGAAGTCTTAATCCCCTGATCCTCAGAAGGGGACTCTGTACAAAGAGAGAGCCTTGAAGAGGCAATTAGGGTTAAATGCAGTCACATGTGTGGGCCTTAATCCAATGTGACTGGTGTTTAACCAGTTTGTGCTGCTATAATAAAATACCTAGACTGAGCAATTTATAAAGATCAGAACTATATTTCTCACAGTTCTGGAGACTGGGAAGTCTATGATCAGGTTACCAGAAGATAGGATGATAGATCAGGAACCTGGTCTCTCCTTCCAAGATGGCACCTTATTGCATCATCTTCCGGAAAGAAGGAACACTGTGTCTTCACATGGTGGAAGGGATAAAAGGACAAGAGAGATGAATTTTGGGGGGCAGGGACCTGTTTCATAAGTACAGTAGTTCATTCAGGAGGGTATATCTTTCACCCTTTAATCACTTTTAGGAAGTGATTGAATCACCACAGTGGTATTGATCCCACCACGAAGTTTTAGTACATGAGTTGGGGAACATTCAGACCATAGAAACTAATATCTTATAAGAGAGGAGATTAGGGTACAGATAAGCACAGAGGGAAGACCGTGTGAAGACCTAGGGAGAAGACAGCCATCTAAAAGCCAAGGAGAAAGGCCTCAGAAGAACTCAACCCTACAAACACCTTGATCTGGGACTTCCACCTCTAGAACTGTGGGCAAATACATTTCTATTGTTTCAGCCACCTGATGGTGGAATTTTGTTATGACAACCTTAGCAAAGCAATGTGGTCGGTTCACAGTCTTTTCTACAAGCTTTTCCAGGAGCAGGAGGCTCATGTCCAAGACTATAGAGCAGTGAAGGTAGAACCAAGATTCTAACTTCAGTCTACTGGGCTGCAGAAATAAGTTCCCTGCTATCTTTGGAACTTTCTTCTGAAGGGAGAAAAAAAATTACAAATAGGGGCTAAAATAAAGTGTAACTAGGACTTAGTTACACTTTTTTTTTTTTTGGCTTGGCCAATATTCCACAGGTGTGGATGGCACAGGGCACCCATTGCTATTTTTTCTATGGTCTCCAGACTCAGCTAACATTTTATCAAGTGTTAAGGCCAACTGATATTTTTCCCAATGAGCAAACACTCCAGTTTCCCACCAATTTCCTCTTTGAACTGACTTTTTGGGGCACTGAGATTCTGTGGCTTCCAACTACCAATATCTGCAACTTTCCATCTGAAGGATTCCCACTTGGCCTTGGCTCAGGGCAGAATGGAAATTCTGGAAAGTGAATACACCTCCCTGGAGTAGTCCTCAACCCACAATCGATGGGAATTGGTGATAAAAAAAAAAAAAAACAGCTCCATTCTGCCACATTCAGGATAATTCTGAGACATGTCCCATGCAGTTTCCAGAATTCCTCATTGGGACTGACCCCTGGTTACTCATAGAATAACTGGAACCCTGAATTGATTGTGTTCCCTTCTCTAATGTTGCTTCCTGGGATCATCTCTGAAACAATTTCAAACCCTTGTCTTAGAGTCTTCTGAAGGGACTTTTATGAAGATACCAGGCTATAATTACTGACTCCAATCTGACAGTCTCTTCCCCAGAGCTCTAACCCTGTATGGAGCATTAGTTCTTTTAGATGAAAGATCACTTTATTTTATAAGCCCTGGAAGAACTGGCATGATCTGGCACCTACCTATCTACTCTGGTCACGGTTCTTGATTTTAATATCAAAAATTAAGTCTTTACTAAAGAAAACAAGAAAATTATTAGACAGGACTCTCTGCAGAATCAGCTTAGAAGGCTGGGAATCAGGTCTAGTCACACCAAAGAAGTCAAGGCCCTGTCATAAGAACCATCTGTTTAGCACACCTCTGAAGACCCCTATACCCTGTGGTCTTCATCACTTGCTTCCTGCTGCCAGATTCCACTGCTTAGACCCTCCCCTGACCCCTAAATGCCCAGCTACCAGCAGCCCCCACTGGAAAGCATATGCCTTCCCAGGCTTCTTACAGGATTTATACCCCTGGACAGAGTTATAGGAGTGGCATGCTACCAGCATGCAATGAGAGGGTTCTCTTCCCCTGCAATATAGTTTAAATCTGAAGTGTCCCCACAAATCTCATGTGTTAAAGTCTAGTCACCAACCCACTGGAAGACTTTAATAAGTGGGGATAGTGGGAGCAAGTCAGGTCATTGGGGGGTATACCCTTAAAGAGGATATTGGAACTCCAGCCCCTTCCTGTCCCTATCTTGGCATCCTGGCCAACATGAGGTAAGCAGTTTCCTTTGCCACATGCTCCCTACCATGATGTTCTGCTCCACCACAGGCTGGAAGACAAAGAGTCAACTAACCATGGACTGAAACCTCTGAAACTACGAACCAAAATAAATACTTTCCCCTTTTTAAGCTGGATTTTCTCGGGTATTTTGTCACAGTGATAGAGAGCTGAATAATACACTCTGCTTCCACATCTGCAGTAGAGGGTGAGGACATCCCAAATAATCAGTGGGTTCAAATCCTAAGTAGGCAGAAGCCATCCCACTGCCCCTCAGGCCCCTCCTTGTTCTGAAGCTCAGCCTTACCAGGCTTTGTGCAGTTCCATGAAACCACTGCACTTCCCCATACTGCAGAGTATGCTGTTTTCTTTGCACAGACTGCTTTCCTCCTGGGCCCAGTCAGCTTCCCTTGCTTAGGGATTCAAGACAGCTTTCCTCAAGGAAGATTTCCCAACACCATAAACAGATTGGTCCCCCATAAGTACATGCACAGTAACTTTCCTCTGAGAAACACAGTCCTCTTGTAATTGCATTTTTATCTATATCCCTCTAAGAAGTTGGCTTCCTGAGGGCTGGGGTGTATCTACTTTGGGGGGGTTTTGTTGTTGTAGTGTTATTTTTGGTACTGGGGATTGAACTCAGGGATACTCGACCACTGAGCCACATCTCCACCCCTATTTTGTATTTTATTTAGAGAGACAGGGTCTCAGAAATTGCCTAGCACCTCGCCGTTGCTGAGACTGGCTTTGAACCCACTATCCTCCTGTCTCAGCCTCCTGAGCCACTGGGATTACAGGAATGCACCATTGCACCTGGGGCATGTACTTTTGCTCACCCTTATATGCTCAGTACTGAGCAGAAGGCCCAGCACATATAGGGACCAAATAGCTGCTTAAGGGATGAATGAAAATGAACACATTCTTAAGCCACCCAATTTTGATTTTTTTTTGATCATTACACAGTTTGTCAATAGCTAAATAAAATGTCCTTTTGGCTTAGAGGAGAATTAGCTCATATTTTCAATGAGAAACATTCCCTCTTATGAGAGACGTAAGTCAACAAGGTATGTGGTCAAACAGGTGTTTGTTTTTTTAAAAAAGACTAAAAAATATTTAAGTTTTTAGAATCCTTAAGTACATTCAGGGTTAGAGCATATATCAATTAGCTATTGCTACATAACAAATGTTTCCAAAGCTCGGGGGTAGAAAACAGCCATCACTAATCACTATGCATTCATCTAGATGTTGTCTGGGTGGGTAAGCTGATTTAGACTGGCTCAGGTGAGGATGGCTCTGCTCCATGTGACTCTCATCTTTCTCAAACCATTAGTGGGCCTGGCCCAGGCATGTTCCTCTTATAGAAATGACAGAGAAAAAGAAGTCAAGTGGAGTCACAAAAGTCTCTTAAAACATACGCCCATCTGTCCCAGTCACTTCTGCCCATGGCCAATACAACTTAATGATCAAGCCCAAAGTCAAGAAGTTGGGAAACATACTCTGCTCACAAAGAGGCCACAACAAGGATATGGATGCAAGAAAGGATGGAAAATCAAGGCCAGCAATGCAGTCTACCACAAGATTACAGGCCACATAAATTATAGAAGTCACTTTAGAAAGCAGATAGCCAATGGCAGTCCAATCCTCTGCCATCATGTAGGTTTAAATTTTTTTGAAAAGCAGTCAAAGCCCTTGCACAGAATTATGAGAGGAAAAAAATGGACATTAGGTTAAGACTAAATAAGCATTCTTTATAATAATAATGATTATTATTATATAATGTATATATTATATTATTATAATTATATTATCTGTACTTTCAACTTTTGTGTGAATCTACAACTATTCCAAAGTTAGTTTATTTAAACAAACAAAAAGAGCATGAGATGGGACATGGTTTCATAATAGCAAGAATAATTTTATCTCTTTCTTCTTCATTGGTGAATTTTAATCATACAACATAGTGGGAGTCCTTTTATATATTTGTACATGTAGATAATATAGCAAGATAATTTGTTCAGTTTCCTTTCCTTTTTCCTCCCCTCCTCCTTCCCACAGAATCCCTTTCCTATTCTACTTGTCTCCCTTCTATTTTCATGAGATTGTCCCCCCAAATCACTCCTTATCTAAGCCTATCAGTTTCTTAACATTAGCACTATCTCACAAGTGTCAGATCTGCCTCCTGGGAAGTGGGTGGGGTCTTTTCTGAAACTCTGGGTCTAGAGATTTATACCCACCTGAGACATCAATGTGGGGAGGGGTTGGAGGTATATGGGGAGAGCTCCTGTCAGAATCTCCAATCAACCAGGGGAGAACTACTGCCTATATCCATCTAGGATAGGATATGAGCATCTAGCCCCAGACTTATGTGAACTCACCTTTGGTTCCTTTCTAACCTCCTTTCATCAACATCTTATTCTTGTGAGCACATAGGCCCTCTACTCTTCCTTCCTCTTCTGTGTTTCCCATGTGTACAGAAAGTCAGCCTGAATTAATTCTAGAACTAATTCCAAATTTCTAGGACTTTGAACTAACACAGTGTGTTAACTTTAAAAGCCCCAGCTAATATGACCAAACTTTTGTTATGTGAAGGCACGGATGTGGCACGGTGGGTCCTGGTATTGGGGGTTCCATAGGACACTAATTTTTTAAAAAAATAAACTGTAAATGGATTGAAGAGGGATCAGTGAAGTGGAGGGAAGGAAGAAGGAGCAGAGCTGGGGGTGGAAGTGCTGGAGATTGAATTGAAGCAGGTTGTGTTCCATGTTTTTGTAATTATGTTAGGGTGTATCTTGGCATTGCATATAACTAAAAGAATAAATTTTTAAAATCCAGAGCTAAAATGGGGACAGGGCAGTCCATATTAGTTATGTTGGTTTTTCAAAATCTAAGGTAAGTCCTGCCTCCTTCCAAGAAAACTTTCTTGTCTGTTACAGCCTTCATCAATTGCACTTTCTCTGGATACAGAAAACCCTTACATCACATAAGCATATGCCTTTGGCTAGATTGTCCAGCCTAACTGTAAGTTCCTTGAAGGCAGGTAGCAACTGGAATACATCCTGCATTCTCCAAAGGTTTAACACGATGCCAGGTCATATGCCACCACCTCCATCCCATCAAATACCCAAAGAAAAGCGGATGCCATCCACCCCTTCCCTAGGGCATAGCCGGCTGTCTGAGGTTGCAGGCAGCTCACAGGCATAGCTTGCTGTCATGGCAACGTGGCATCCCTCAAGTAGAACACGCTCCATGGTGTCGTGGAGCAGCTGCTACCGCTGTGTCTCCACCAGTGCCATTTCTGCTTCCTTGAATTTTATATTGGCTGAGATAATAGCACAAATTAAGGTATTTGCTGGTTTCTATTACCATTTTTTGGTAAATCACTTTTTCCATATTAATGCATGGGAAAGAGATTGTCAGCAAACATACCATTTATTTCACTGAGAAAAAAGCTTTAAATGCTCAGTCATGTTTTTCTAACACAATTCACTGCTTCCAAATTTATTTGCTGCTGCCTCAATAAATCCAAGTAAATCATGCTTTTATGCACGCACACTGTGCCCATGTCGAGATGAGATTTGCTAATACGCTACGTTTGTTGAGTCCTAAGTCTGACTATTCACCTTGGATAAGAGTACAGAAATGCTAGTGTATAATAGAATGAATCCTACCAAAGAATTCTTACTTCATCCTTGAAAGAGCTTCAGGTTAGGGATGACAGGAAACCAAAAACAAAGAGAATAAAAAGAAACCGAAGTTCACTGTCCGCTTCCCAAAGTTAGATTTCCATACAGAAGTTATAAAGCATTTTTTTAACTACAGGTTTTATTACAAATTTTGAACTATTATTGCAAGGCATCTATCTTCCCATCTGACCCCTCCCAGAAAAGTTTTGGGGATCTGAAAATTTATATGTGTACTTTCTATAATGGAGTTCCTCCCCATATGTGTATATATACATGTGTATGTAGTTTAACATAAATGCAATTATATGTAATATAGAATATATGCAAATTATTACAGTATGTATATATTGTATGATTATAATATAGGTGATTATACAATTGTACATAATTTTTATACATTTAAAATTATGGGTAATTTTAAAATCATCCATACTTTTTATGTATTTATAACTACATATTAAGATACACATATGCCAGGCACAGTGGTGCACTCCTGTAATCTCAGTGGCTCGGGAGGCTGAGGCAGGAGAATTGTGAGTTCAATGCCAGCCTCAGCAAAAAGTGAGGTGCTAAGCAATTTCTGAGATCCTGTCTCAAAATAAAATATAAAATAGGACTAGGGATGTGGCTCAGTGGTCGAGTGTCCCTGAATTCAATCCTCATTACCTGCCCCACAAAAAAAGATACACATACATAATTTAATATAGATTATGACATTTGCTATATACAAAATACTTAACATAAATAATATATGTTAATAGAGGGACATTGGTAATGCAGCTAATTAACTGTAGCTTTGGTTGGGGATGTGGCACGGTACTGAAGACTGAACCCCCAAGGGAGCTTGACCACTCAGCTACATTCCCAGCCCTTTTTACTTTTCATTTTGAGATAGGGTCTCACTACGTTGCTGAGGCTGTCCTTGAACTTGACATTCTCTTGCCTCAGTCTCCCAAGTAACTGGAGTTGCAGGTGTGTGCCATCATACCCACTTAACTTTAGCTTTAAATGTGAGAAACATGTGTGTTTTACTGGTAAACTGAACATTTTGCAAGGGAGGAAGAGAGGAGAAGAAAGGAAAGTTCAAATCTGGAAAAGAGTTTTGAGATTGTCTTCTAGCCCAAAGTTCTGTTTTTTTGGGAAAAAGTGAGATCCTGAGTAGAAACTGACCCAGCCATCCTGTGGCTAAGCTATGAGTGAAAAAAATAAAATCGAAGCAAAATCTCTTAGAATTTCTGCTTAAGTTGTGGACAATCATAAAATAATCCTCAGAGACTCCAGTGCTCATACCTGAATCGCAGTTAGTATCTAAACTTTGCCAGAAGACAACAAACAGAGAACTAAGATACGCTATGGTCTCTCTTCCCTTCCCTACAGCCTGGCCTGGTTGCTGTCTTCCTCTCCAGCTCCATTATTAGGTTGGGAATCATGTGCTGGCTTTTTAATTAAAAATAATAATTAACATACTAAACACAGTGTTGACTACAAACAAACCATTATTCTTCTTTAATCACGTAGGCCCAGTAATTTATCTCGGTATTTGGCAAGGCTTCCACAGGAATAAATCAATGTTAAATCTGAAATCTAATGACGCAGGGGGGGTTGGAGAAAAATAAACCTACCAATGCATCACAAGAAGGCAAGAGCCAGGATAAATCTGGGCTGGTTAGTGCATCGCTATGTTCTACCAGTGAAAAGAAAATAATCATAAATATTGCTAGTTATATTTGAGCTAACCCAAATACATCTTAATTCCTTACGAGTCACCTTTTATTTTTGTTGCTCATTTCTTAAGTATGTCCCAATTATTCCAAAGCAAGTTTGTTTTACAAATAAGGCTCTGCTGTCAAAAACAGACACACTCTGTCTCATTATCATAAATCCTACCTGAATATTTCGTTTATTTATTAAATAAAATACTTCATCTAATATTTAAGATTGTAGAGATTGAAAATACCTGTTGTACATACTCAAGGGCATATAATCTTCAAAAAGAGATGGTTATCAAATTTCAAAGCTCCACCCTTTTAAAATGTGTGCCTGCCTTTACAATTAGCAAAGACTGTTTGCATATGTATTAAATTATTTGTTTTGATCTTGCCTTAGATTTTTAAAGCTCATGGAAGTAACCTATAATTATACGCTCAGTGTAGAAAATTCTAGACATTTATAAAGGGAGAAAATTCTCCCTGCATATCAAACCCCTCTTTTACTATCACACCCCAGAAGTGACCATTATTATTAGTTTGGCATTTTTTTTTCAGTGCTGTCCAAGAGAAATATAATGTAAGCCACAATTGTGTGTACAAATATTAAGTAGCCACATCTTTTTAGAGTAAGGGAAATTAATTTTAATAATAATATATTTTATGTATATATCTAAATACTAACATTTCAACATGGAATCAATGCAATTATAATGAAGTGTTTTGCATTATTTTCTTATACTAAGTCTTCAAACTCCAGTGTGTACTTTATAGATACAGTCCATCTCAGTTCAAACTAGTCACATCTCAAGTGCTCATTAGCCACGTGAGGCAGTGACTACCTATTGGACAGTGCAGTTCTAGATCTTTCTTTCTATGTGAAAGATAGAAATAATGGCTATGGTATGGTATATTAGCTAAGAAACCTTTTGCTGTCAAGAACAGAAACAATCACAACTTTCATAATAAAGGTCTTAACCCATGTAACAGAAAGACCAAGGTGGGCAATTCCAAAGCTGGAACAGCAGCTAAAAATCCAGGATCCAAGTTGCTGTCTCCAACAGTTCTCTCTACCTGCTCCTGGGGTTGCAAGATGGTTACTGCAGGTCCAGATGACACATCTTCCTACTCTAGCTTCCAAGGACAGAAAGCAGAAGGATGGCTGGAGAAATGTGAAAGAGATCTTCCTTTATTCACGGAGAGGGGGAAATCCTTCTCTGAAGTCCCCTTATTGCTTTTGGCCAGGAAAGATCCCATGGCTTCATCACATGAAGCAAGGTAAACAGATGTCTGACTGCACTAGTCTTTGTGGTAAGAAATGGGAATAAGAGAAGCGGGTTAATAAGTAGACACTCAAAGTCCTTTCATGCATAGACTTAAAAGTTGAATTAACTAATTCAAATGTCAGGTCCATTTTATTTTTTACTGATTTTTTAAAAATAAATGGCAGCGGAATGCATTACAAGTCTTATTACTCATATACAGAACAATTTTTCATATCTCTGGTTGTATATAAAGTATGTTAGTACCAATTCATGTCCTTATACATGTACTTTGGATAATGATGTCAATCACTCCATTTTAGAGCTGTATGTACTCTTTCAACACACATCACTTGGGCTGTGCCAATTCACACTTCCTCAAAAAAAAAAGGTTTAGGAAAATATGTCTCATCACATCTGCAGCAGCATTGGGTCTTACTGGATTCTGGAATAACCCTGTAAAATTTACACTTTTATGAATATCATCTTAATTATTTTGGGGAAGGTGAGTACTGGAGATTAAATCCAGGCCTCACACATCCTCACACAGAGAGCTAAGACACGCTACCACTACGCCAAATACCCAGACCTTTTAATTTCATTCTGAGACAGGGTCTCGCATAATTTCCCAGGACAACCTTAAACTTGCCTAAATCTTCCTAATTTTCAGCTCTCAAGTAGCTGGGATTGCAGGTATGCACCACTGTTCCTAGATGAATATCAATTTAATTTTATCCCAAAGCTTAATAATTTCTCCATATCACAGCCAAGAAGTGGCTCAACCATGAACCATCCCTTAGACCCAGGTCTTCTGTCACCAAACTGGCTGTTTTTACCACTCTCAGGTACAATCCTCCTGACAAGAAAAGAATAGTTTATGAAAACTGAAAACAAAATTGAATCTCAAACTAGATTTGTGAAAACCCAATGCAAGATTCAGCCCTTTCTGGTAAAACTCTAGTATTTGCAAAAACTTATGTGTACCTAGTCCTTGATAAGCCTAGTCCTTGATAAGTCTTGATCTTAAAGAACTGCATGATCTTCTATTGTGAACTGCTCAGGATAACTTTTATTCTTGAAGGGAAAGTTGAAATAATGTCAACAATGGGGGTTCATAGTCCTCCAAGAACTTATATGCCCATTGTCTCTTATGATTTGAAACAAGCAATCTATGAAGTTGGCCCACGTGTCCAAACTTATTTGATAAATGGGTAACTCAGATTCATATGTGGAGACCAAGACACATGTCTTGGATTCTAGAGCATCTGAGAAATACAGTGGACACCAGAGGTTGGAGAAGGTTCCTTTGCTCCTATTAAAACTTTCCCAGTGGTTTGACACCAGGTGTGATAATTATAGCTCACACTCACAGAGTATCTATTCCATCCCAAGCATTGTTTTTAACTCTTTACATTTGGTAACTATTTAATTTCATAATGGTGCTAATAAAATTGTACATTATCCAGCTATTTCTTCATAACAAACAGACAAAACTTGCAAAGGCCTACAAGGAACAATTCTTTCTCATTAATGTGCATGATTTGGTTGTGGTTTGGCTGATCTAAGACAGACTCAGCAAGCATAGCTCTAAGCCAAGGACTAAGTTCAAGTGTCTTTTCAGTTAACACAGATAACATTCTGCTTTAAATTTTCACCCTCAATGGACCTCACCCCTAAATACTATTTTCTCAGTATTTATATATGGAAAAGGAGAGTTATAATAGAAATGGAAGAACTCCTACAAGTTAAGAAATACCCATGTACATTTCTAACAAAGGATCAAGTGGAATTAAAAGAAGAGCATTGAATTTGATAAGTGGGAGGTCATTGATTAAGCCATTGTACAAATTCCAAACATAGGTATGTGCAGCGTTCACTATTGCTGATCTGCTGAAAGGTTCACAGTGATGTCCATGTTCCACTTGTGTGTACCCTGCCTTTATTTTACGATACTTAGAATAGTTGGGATGGCTTCTTGTCTTCTTAGTACTTGTTCTACAAAGAGAACCATACTGTTTGCAAAATATTCTCAAGAGTTCAGAAAACCAAACCAAAGATAAGGTAGGATCAGGAATAAGTGGCAGGGGGGATAGGAAGAATTAATATTCAGAAAATCCAAGTGAAGAATATGAAGGAATTGTATGAATTTTTCATTTTTTAAAAGTATAAGTTTACAAAGAAAAATTAGAAAGAGCTTCCATAACATACTCCACCTGCATGCACTTGACTTCATAGAACTCATTTGCATGCTGTATTATGTTTGGGAGCATTGCTTTCCTCCCTCCAGGATTAATAAGAGACGCTATAGAAACAAAGTAATCACCAGACCTGGAGGGAGAACAGAACTCGAGATTCTTGGGCCTCTCAACTCAATGATCAACTCCAAATTCCCGTTACATTATTGTCTGTTCTCACATTAATGAGTATTTGTCAATATTGTTTGTGTATTTGTCTGTTGAGGTGTTGAAAATGCTAATTACCCTGATTTGATCATTATAGATTGAGTACATGTATCAAAATATCACACTGTCAAAATATTTTTTTTTAAAGAAGTGGTTTAAGACTGAAGCCTTTGAGGCCAAACAGCCCTTGTTTAAATCTTGATTCATCCACTTTATACCTGTGTGTATTAGTTGCTGGGACAAATACCTGGTTGGGGGGGGACTTAGAGGAGGAAGAATTTATTATAGCTTACAGTTTTGGAGGTTTCTGTCTGTAGTTCGCTGCTTCCATTGTTTTGAGCTAAGATGAGGCAAAACATCATGGTGGAAGGGCTTGGCCAAGGAAATCTTCTCAGTTTATGGCACCTGGGAAGAAAAGAGAGGGAGTGAGGATAGGGATAGGGACAAGACATAGCCCCAAGGATATGCCCCCAAGGACCCACTCTTCAATTAGGCCTCACCTTATACAGCCTCCCAGTAGTCCATCCAGCTATGAATGGATTAATCCAATGCACCCTCATGATCCAGTCCCTCCCTAAAAACCCAAACTGTGAACATTCCTTCACTAGGAACCAAGCATTCAACACATGAGTCTTTGGGGGATACTTCATATCCAAACCATAATTCTGTGTGATTTTAGACAAGTCCACCTCCTCAAGTATGTCCTTTTTTATAAAATGGGGATGATTATAGTAACGGAGGTTAAATTGGTATAATGTGCTAATAACAGTGCTAAGTATATGGCAAGTCACTTGATAAATGTTTGTCATTGCTATTACTTTCATACACTTTTTCATTACAGTTCACTTCACACATGGATGGCTTCAAATCCAGATAATTGTGTGTCCAGAGTACATTCATACCATGTTCAAGTTCACCTGTCTATTCTATCACCTACACCTTAAACAAATGAAGACTCAGAAAGGTTAAATAACCGGCCCAAGGTAGCACAGCTGGTCAGTATTATGAAGCAAATCAAGTTCTTTGTGCCTGAAATGCTGTCTGCCAGCATAATCTCAATCTTGGAGGCATTCAATAGAATGGCATGGGCACTCTGGTATTCCAAAGAAGGTCTTTAGGTAGGGCACAGTTTGGTCTTGGGTATATGGACATATTATCTCTCACTAGTCATCAGACTCATCAGAATAAGAAGTTTATAGGGACTACACAAGCACTAAGCACTAAACTATAATTTGTTTTAAATGAGTGATATGCTGAGGACAAAGTAAACTTGGAGCACAGCATAATGAAACTCAGAACATTACAGGTTTAAATGTACTAATCAACTTGGACAGCTCATTTAACCTCTCTAAGACCTGGTTTCTGCATCCAAGAAGCACAGGTAGCAGTACAGCACTTCTTTCCCAGGATGCTGACAAAGATCAGTTGAGATGCCCACTAGGAGAATGTGCTTGGGGACATAGGGGGTCAATGAATGCTTGTTCTTTGTTCCAAAACAGGGAATCTTTATTCCAAAGGTTAATTTGGGGGTAGAGAAACCAATGGTAAAGTTGAGACTAGTCAGGACCAACAGGAAGGGGCCACAAAACAGAGAGAACGATATGTGGAAGCAAACCTCTTCCCTGAGAGAAGTAGTGACCACCCAGCATCATGTGAGCATTACTTTTCATTCACACACCTGAGATGGTGGACACCTTCACTCCCAAAGGAATCTTCAAGGAAGCATATAAAGGAGTGATAGATCACTGTTTATTCACACATTCTCAATTACGTTAGGTTTTCCCCACAGTTAACTGACTAAATAGAGAGGCATTACAGTACAGAGATGAAGGCATTGATTTCTGACTGGGACAAATCTGCTATAAAACCAACAACTTTGAAATTATGTGACTTTGGGTAACGGTTCACTCTTTGTGAAACTTAATTTCTTTACTCAACCAAATGATCAATAATTGTGCTGGTTAATACGGCTGTGTAAGTACTTGCCCCCAAGCCTAGCAACATAAAGCAACAGCTGTATTATTTGATCACACTTTGTGGGACAAGAATTTTGGAAGAAGTTGTTAAATCTCTGCTGGGGTCTCCCATGGATGTATTCAGATGGCAGTGGATTGGGGACCATCTGAAGACACCAGGGCTGAATATCCAAGATGGCCCCTCACACGGCCTCAGGCTGTGAATGCTAATGAGGGTCCGGCCTATCCAGCATGGCTGTCTCAGGATAGCTGAACTTTCTTACAAAATAACTAGCTTTCCCAAAATAAAAATCAAATGGCCTTTCCTGACCTATCCTTGGAAGTTAGAAGCATCACTGCTACCGTGCTCTATGGTCTGACTAGTCACAAGTTCACCCAGATTAAAGAGAGGGACATGGGTCCTGCCTTTCAAGGGGAGAACCATAGAAGACCGGCTTTAACCTTTCACAATAATCATACCATGTTATAAGATTGTTGAAAGGATTCAATAACATAATGTTGTCAAGCCTTTTACATTTGGTCCCATGATTAGATTTTCATGATGATTTGCCTTGAGCAGTTTGATAGGGTACTGCTTCTCATCAGATTGGAGAGATTCATGTCATCCGATGAAGATGGTGTTGTTTCTTCAAGCCATGGCTTTATAAAAACCTGGTCACTTGAATCCAGGCTAGCCACTAGTTGAATGTCTTTGATTGCTTAGACCAATTGATAGATGCCTTCTCCAGGTCCCTAAGATGCATTGATCTCCTACTTTCCTCCCCAGTGCTGTTTGAATATTGCTGAATAGAGAGAGAGGCTATCTAAATGGGCAGAGATATTGATTTTTCTCTTTCTACCTTTTTGAAAGCTCTTTACTTACCAGGTGCTGAGCAAACATCAGGCAAATGGCAGACCACAAAGAAGTAGATCAAGTGAGGAGTAACAAAGGCAGCTCTAGCTTTCTGATCATGAAGCTGTTTAAACATCACCCCCCTTCCTCCCTACCACCCCCCACACACACACACATTGGTGAAAATACAGCTGACCCAGATGGTACTAAGTAGAATCATGGAAAATATTTCTAACTAGTCCATGGAAATGAAACTGTAGCCCTATCTGAAGAGGGTTAAGTGAAGGCTGAGATGAGCTGAGAGCTAATGTCAGGATAATGTTAAGCATTTCATAGGATGAAGTGTGTATCCTGGGTTTCCAGGTACAAATTGATTATACTCTTGGAAATGATACAACAGGTCTGTCCTAATCTGTCCCAGGGGTGACAGAAAAATACAGGTTAAAAATTCTGAGTTTTTTTTATATAAAGGACATTTAAGAAACTACCCAACACTATTGACACCCGAGAAAATGGAGGTTTTTACCAAAAAATTGAGCCAGAATTCCCTCAAGCAGTTGAAGGGAGCAGCCTGTAAGTCACCGAAAACTTGTACTACAGGAGGGACACCAATAACCAGAAATGAAGAGTCCCCAGAATTTGAGGTCATTTCTAATATGCCATTCCAAAAGATTGGTACAATCCCAGAGAACTTGCCTTGAAGAACAACGAAGGAAAATCTCCAGAGATACATTTTCATGATAATGTTGGATTTTCTGAATTTAACTAGATTGTTTCTTTCAACAAAAAAGAAGTAAAAACTCTTGTGGGAGCAGTGTTGGGTTTGGTGTTTGATCTTTGTGATGTTCTTAAGGAAAAGACCTTCATGAGGTGGGTTTTTCCAAACCCTCTTCTCGGAGCACTTCTTCAGCACTTGGTTTGAAGGATATTCATTTTTACCTCAACTGTAATTGAGAACAGGATGCAGCAATTTCATTAAAAACTAGAAAGTGAGCTGGGTATAGTGACACACATCTATAATCCCAGATAATCAAGAAGATGAGGCAGGGGGATCACAAATTTAAGGCCACCCAGGGAAACATAGCAACACCCTGTCTCAAAATTTTTAAAAAGTGCTGGGGATGTACCTCAATGGTAGTGTGCTTGCCTAGCATGCATGAGCCCCTGGATTCAATCCCAGTACCATAAGAAAGATAAAATAAATAAAAATAAATGATGAACACAAACTGGAAAATAGCCAGTAATCCCATATGCCTGTAATGCCAGCTACTTGGGAGACTGAGGCAGGAAGATCGTAAGTTCAAAGCCAGCCTCAGCAACTTAGCAAAGCCCTAAGCAACTTACCAAGACCCTGTATCACAATAAAAAATAAAAGGGCTGGGCATGTGGCTCTGTAGTTAAGTGCCCCTGGGTTCATTCCCTAGTAACCGCCCCACAAAAAAAAAAAAAAAACCCTCAGAAAATAAAGTTGGCTTCACTACTGAATGTCTAGAAGGAACAAAAAGAGAAGCTCACCATATCTTACCTTACCAAGATAATTTTTTTTCTTTTTTCCCCCCCGAGATGAATAATAAAGTTGTTTAAAGGGAGTGAAGAAGGGGATAGTAAGGTATGCATGACCCAGTCTGCATATGATGTGGTCAGACAGTCACTGGGTCAGGGTCAGTCTGGGTTTTTAAAATTTATTTATTTATTTATTCTAATTTGTGACAGCAGGATGCACAATGCATATTCATGTTACACATATACAGCACAGTTTTTTGTGTCTCTTTTTGTACTCAAAGTATATTCACACCATTATTGTCTACATATATGTACTTAGGGTCATGATGTCCATCTCATTTCACCATCTTTCCTACCCCCATGTCCCCTCTTTTCCCTCCCTCCCCTTTGCCCTATCTAAAGTTCCTCCATTCTTCCCATGCTCCCCCCGCACCCCATTATGGATCAGCCTCCTCATATCAGAGAAAACATCAGCATTGTTTCTTTGGGATTGGCCAACTTCACTTAGCATAATATTCTCCAGCTCCATCCATTTACCTGCATATGCCATGATTTTATTCTCTTTTAATGCTGAGTAATATTTCCTTGTGTATATATAAAACAGTTTCCCTATCCATTCATCAACTGAAGGACATCTAGGTTGGTTCTACAATTTAGCTATTGTGAATTGTGCTGCTAAAAACATTGAAGTGGCTGCATCCCTGTAGCAAGCTGTTTTTAAGTCCTTTGGGTATAGACCAAGGAGAGGGATAGCTGGGTCAAATGGTGGTTCCATTTCCAAGGAATGTCCATACTGTTTTCCATATTGGCTGCACAATTTGCAGTCCCACCAGCAATGTATAGTGTGCCTTTTCCCCCCCATCCTCTCCAACACTTACTGTTGTTTGTCTTCATAATAGCTGCCATTCTGACTGTAGTGAGATGAAATCTTAGAGTAGTTTGGATTTGCATTTCTCTATTTGCTAAAGATGTTGAACATTTTTTCATTTATTTGTAGATTAATTGCATATCATCTTCTGAAAAGTGTCTGTTCAGTTCCTTGGCCCATTTATTGATTGAGTTATTTGGTTTTTGTTTTTTGTATTTGGTGTTAAGATTTTTGAATTCTTATATATATATATATATATATATATATATATATATATATATATATATATATATCCTAGAGATTAGTCTGTATCTGAAGTGTGTGTGGTAAAAATTTGCTCCCATTCTGTAGGCTTTCTATTCACCTTACTGATTGTTTCTTTTGCTGAGATGAATCCATCCCATTTATTGGCTTTTTATTTTATTTCTTGCACTATAGGAGTCTTATTAAGGAAGTCAGGGCCTAATTCTGATTTGTGCCTACTTTTTCTTCTATTAAGCACACAGTGTCTGGTTTAATTCCTAGATCCTTGATCCACTTAGAGTTGAGTTTTGTGCATGGTGAGAGATAGGGGCTTAATTTCATTTTGTTGCATATGGATTTCCAGTTTTCCCAGCACCATTGTTGAAGAAGCTATCTTTTCTCCAATGCATGTTTTTGGTTGTTTTGTCTAGTATGAAATAATTGTATTTGTGTGAGTTCGTCTCTGTGACCTCTCTTCTGTACCATTGGTCTACAAGTCTATTTTGGTGCCAATACCATGCTGTTTTTGTTACTATTCCTCTGTAGTATAGTTTAAGGTCTGGAATAGTATGCCACCTGCTTCACTCTTCTTGCTAAGGATTGCTTTAGCTATTCTGGGTCTTATTTTTCCAGATGAATTTCATGAGTGCTTTTTCTATTTCTATAAGGAATATAATTTGGGATTTTGTCATTATGATTTTGATTGGAATTGCATTAAATATGTATAGTACTTTTGGTAATATTGGCATTTTGACAATATTAATTCTGCCTATCCAAGAACAAGGGAGATCTTTCCATCTTCTAAGATCTTCTTTAATTTATTTATTTCTTTAGTGTTCTGTAATTTTCATTGTAGAGGTTCTTCACCTCTTTCATTAAGTTGATTCCCAAGTTGTTTTTTGGTTTTGTTGTTTGTTTGTTTTTTTTTTTTTTGAGGCTATTGTAAATGGGGTAGTTTTCCTAGTTTCTCTTTCAGAGGATTTGTCACTGATGTACAGAAATGCCTTTGATTTATGGGTGTTGATTTTGTATCCTGCTACTTTGCTGAATTCATTTATTTGTTCTAGAAGTTTTCTGGTACAATTTTTTGGATCCTCTAGGTATAGAATCATATTGTTGGCAAATAGTTATAACTTTTTCTATTTGTATCCCTTTAATTTCCTTCATCTGTCTAATTGCTCTGGCTAGAGTTTCAAGAACTATGTTAAATAGAAGTGGTGAAAGAGGGCATCCCTGTCTTGTTTCAGGTTTTAGAGGGAATGCTTTCAATTTTTCTCCATTTAGAATGATGTTGGACTGAGGATTAGCATAGATAGCTTTTACTATGTTGAGATGTTCCTGCTATACCTAGATTTTCTAGTGTTTTGAACATGAAGGGGTGCTGTATTTTGTCAAATGCTTTTTCTGCATCTATTGAGGTCATCATATGATTCTTATCTTTAAGTTTATTTATATGATGAATTACATTTATTGATTTCTGTATGTTGCATCTCTGGGATAAACCCCACTTGATTGTGGTGCACAATCTTTTTGATATGTTTTTATATTCAATTTGCCAGAATTTTATTGAGAATTTTTGCATCTATGTTCATTAGAGATATTGGTCTGAAGTTTTCTGTCTTTGATGTGTCTTTGCCTGGTTTTGGAACCAGGGTGATAGTGGCCTCATAGAATGAGTTTTGGAAGTGCTTCCTCTTTTCCTATTTCCTGAAATAAATTGGTGAGTATTGGTATTAGTTCTTCTTTAAACATCTTGTAGAACTCGTCTGTGTATCCATCTGTTCCTGGGCTTCTCTTGGTTGGTAGGCTTCTGATGGCCTCTTCCATTTCATCACATGAAATTGATCTGTTTAAATTGTATATGCAAATCACGTGACTCTAGAAATTTGTCAATGCCTTCGATATTTTCTGTTTTTTTGGAGTACAAGTTTTCAAAATAATTTCTAATTATCTTCTGTATTTCTGTAATGTCTGTTGTGATATTTCCTTTTTCATCATGTATATTAGTGATTTGAGTTTTCTCCCCTTTGTTAGCATGGCTGCTAAGGGTTTGTCAATTTTATTTATTTTTTCAAAGAACCAACTTTTTGTTTTGTCAATTTTTTCAATTTGTTTTTGTTTCAATTTCAGCTCTGATTTTAGTTATTTCCTGTCTTCTACAACTTTTGATGTTGATTTGTTCTTCTTTTTCTAAGGCTTTGAGATGTAATGTTAAGTCCTTTATTTGTTGACTTTTTCTTCTTTTAAGGAATGAACTCCATGCAATGAACTTTCCTCTTAGTCCTGCCTTCAGAGTATCCCAGATATTTCGATACTTTGTATCTGTGTTCTCTCACCTCTAAGAATTTTTAAATCTCCTCCTTGACTGTCTTTTGCAACCCATTGTTCATTCAGTCGCATATTATTTTGTCTCCAGGTGCTGGAGTAGCTTCTATTTTTTATTTTACCATTAATTTCTAATTTCATTTCATTATGATCTGATAAAATGCAGGGTAGTATATTTACATTTTTTCTTATTTGCTAAGAGTTGCTTTGTGGCATAATATATGGCCTATTTTAGAGAAGGATCCATGTGCTGCTGAGAAGAAAGTGTATTTGTTCATTGAAGGATGAAATATTCTATATATGTCAGTTAAGTCTAAGTTATTAATTGTATTATTGAGTCCTTTTTATTTATTTATTATTGTATTTATTATTTATTAATTTATTTATTATTGTATTTTATTTATTTTATTTTATTTATTTATTATTGTATTTATTGAGTTTCTTTTTTAAGTTTTTTGTTGGACAATCTATCCAGAGGTGTGTTAAAGTCATCCAGAATTATTGTATTGTCTATTTGACTCTTAAACCTGAGAAGATTTTGTTTGATGAACATAGATGCTCCATTATTTGGGGCATATAAATTTATTATTGTGGGGCTGGGGATGTGGCCCAAGCAGTAGTGCACTCTCCTGGCATGCTCGGGGCGCTGGGTTTGATCCTCAGCACCACATAAAAAATAAAATAAAAATGTTGTGTCCGCTGAAAACTAAAAAAATAAATATTAAAAAATTCTCTCTCTTCTCTCTCTCTCTTTCTCAATAAATAAATAAATTTATTATTGTTATGTCTTGTTGGTGTATGGTTCCCTTGAGCAGTATGTAGTGTCCTTCTTTATCCCTTTTGATTAACTTTGTCTTGAAGTCTACTTTATTTGATATGAGGCTAGAAACCCCTACTTGCTTCCACAGTCCATGTGAGTAGTATGATTTTTCCCAACCCTTCACCTTCGGTCTGTGGATGTCTTTTCCTATGAGATGAGTCTCTTGGAGGCAGAATGTTGTTGAGTATTTCTTTTTAATCCAATCTGCCAGTCTATGTCTTTTGATTCATGAGTTTAGGCCATTATCATTCAGGGTTATTATTGAGACATGATTTGTATTCCCAGCCATTTTTGTTTATTTTTCGTATTTAATTTGACTTGGTTTCTCCTCTGATTAGATTTTCCTTTAGTATAATCCATCCCTCTGCTGATTTTCCTTGTTGTTTTTTATAACCTCCTTATGGAATATTCTGCCAAGGATGTTCTGTACTGCAGGCTTCTAGTTGTAAATTCTTTTAACTTTTGTTTATCATGGGAGGTTTTTATTTCATCATCAAATCTAAAGCTTAATTTTGCTGGATATAAGATTCTTGGTTGGCATCCATTTTCTTTCAGAGCTTGGTATGTGTTCTTCCAGAATCTACTTGGTATTCAGGGTCTGGGTTGAAAAATCTGCAGAGATCCTTATTGGTTTCCCCCTATATGTAATCTGATCCCTTTCTCTTGTGACTTTTAATATTCTCTCCTTATTCTGTATGTTAGGCATTTTCATTATAATGTGCCTTGGTGTGGATCTGTTGTGATTTTGTACATTTGGTGTCCTGTAAGCCTCTTGTATTTGATTTTCCAGTTCATTCTTCATGTTTGAAAAATTTTCTGATATTATTTCATTACTGCTCATTCCTTTGGTTTGGAACTCTATCCCTTCCTTTCTCCCAATAACTCTTAAATTGGTTTTTTTTTATGCTATCCCATATTTCTTGACTGTTCAGCTCATCGTTTCTTACTATTTTCACTGTGTGATCTACATTCTCTTCAAGATTATATATTTTGTCTTCATTGTCTGAGGTTCTGTCTTCCAAGTGGTCTAATCTGTTGGTGATGCTTTCAATTGTACTTTTAATTTGGTTTATTGTTTCTTTCATTTCAGGGAGTGCTGGGTTGTTTGTTTTTGTTGTTGTTTTGTTTTGTTTTGTTTTTTCAGAAACTCTATCTCCCTGTTGAAGTAACCTTTTACTTCCTGTATTTGTTTATGCAGCTCTTTATCAAAGTGATCTTTTGCTGCCTGTACTTGCTCTTATATCATCCTTTAATTTGCAGAACATTTTAATTATATACATCCTGAACTCCTTCTCTGTCATTTGTCTGCTGTGCTGGCCATGGATTCCAATAATGTGGTTTCTTGATTTGTTTGTGGCACTTTCTTCCTTTGTCTTTTCATATTTTTTGTGGGTCTTCCCTTCTAGCTTTGTGGATCAAAGGCGTTACCATTCTTACCCGATAGGTTTACAGTGCCCCTGAAGGGTTCCAAGAATTCTCTTTTGAGGTGAAGGACAGTGTTGTCTGATTCCAATATAAACAATATACACTCTAAAAACAAATGTTTGCTAATAAAACATTTATGGTTTTGTCTCGATATACAGAAATGTTGATTTCAATTATTATCTACAATATAAGCAAAAGGGTCTAGATGGTGGAAAAGAGAGAACTGGTTGTGGCATGTAGGATGATATGTTAAGGAGGTAGGAGGTGAGCATATAGAGTTATTAGATCTTAGGAAGCTAGGAAGAGGAATCTAAAGAAGTTGACTAGTAGCTGGAGAAAAGAGAGAAAGTGATTTGCAGGAGACAAGTAAGTGGTAAGACAATAGAGAGGGTATCAAAAAAACATGAAAATTAAGAAAAATGAAAAATGTAAAAATAGGAGATAGACGAATATATAACACCACTGTAATATACTATTCAGGCATCCCAGTCCTCAGTATCCTAATTCATGAAAAATACTCGGTTTCACAAATGTTGGGGGTGTGAGGGCAGGAGAAGACAGAGAGAGAGAAAAGAAGGGGGAAAAAGAGGAAAAAAATCCTGAAGGAAAATACAAGGATTGTTTTTGATGGAGTTCAGTATCTTTCCTGTTTCCTTTCTCATCCAATAGATGGGGTTGTCTGTTGTTTGCTGGTATCTCCATCCTCAGGATGGTGAAGGTTATTAGGGTGGGAGGGTTGGTCCTGGAGGTGGGATATAGCACTTGCCAGTCTCTGATGGGAGACTGCACACCAAGGATCTCCTTTGGGGCCTGCTCATGTGATGTGAGCTTCTGGTCTTATCTCCTTATATTCCCTGTAGACCTCACAATTCCTGGTCTCTGATTTAGTCTCTAAACTGTATCTCACTCACCCTCTCCCTTTCTACTTCCCAATCAGAAACCTTTCTCATTGGAGGTCTAGTGGGCTACATGTTGGCGGCTGTACTCTGGAGGCTGTGCACCTGTAGAGAGGTGTCTTGTATTGGGCAGTTCAGGGCCAAGCTTTGTGAGCTACTGACCAGCCACATAGCCGCAAGCACTGTGCAGGGTTAGTGGCTGTAGGAGAAAGGAGAGAGTTGGGGACTATAGGTACCTTGATATTGCTTCTAGGCCCCAGCAGGTGTCCCATGAAAGAGTTGCCCCAACTAAAGATGGTGACAAAGATGTCCCAAAATGGAGGTAGCTGCTTTCAGAGATGGGATGTCAGGTCAGGTTGGGCTGGGTAGTGGCATTGCATGACATGTTCATAGATGCAGCTCTGTGGTGTGCAGAGTTGTGATTGACAGCTATCTCCAGATCCTGTCCTGTGTCCCCAGGTGCAGGCTATCACATGTAGGGGACTATGGGAGTGATTGCATTGTCCCAAGATGGAGGTGACCCGGGGAGCCCCATGTTGGTAGATGGGGGTCCATATGGAGTGGAAACCGGAGGTCCTGTGTGTGGGCAGCAGCCAGGTACTGCATGGGTGGTCCTGCTGTGGCACAGAAGCTGTGATACCTGGGTGGGAGCAGCTGTCTGGGGTCCTCTAATAACTCACAGAAAAACATTATTCCCACTACTTGAATCCCAGGTCACAGGGCGACACAGAATGCAGCCTCCCTCTAGCCCACCATCTTGGAAGACCTGGCCAGTCATTTTGACTTGCTCCTGAAGTCTGACACCTCTACATTTGAGGTCTCTCTATATTCAGGTTCTTCCATCTGAGAAGAAAATTGACTTTTTTTATTGTTGCTACTATTTTTGTTTTAAAGTGAATTTTTGGTTTGTTTTCTGAGGAACATTTCAGAAAAGTAACAATCCTGAAGCTGCCCTTTGTCTTCAATATATCCTTCAACTTTTTAATCCAATAAATGCAGTCATGCATTGCTTAACAACTGAGACATGCATCATTGGGCAATTTTGCCTTTGTGGGAACATCATAGAATGTACTTACTCTAAAATGACTGAGCTGTCATTGTACCTGGTACTTTCACTAGCTCAGAAACAAAGAGGGAGAAGATTGATACTCAGGGACATGGCTAGTACCTTCACGGAACTTGGGGAGCCATTGGGAGAGTCAATAAATCCACATCATCTATAGAATGATTAAAAGATGCTGCTTGTTGCAATTCAAAGGGAAAAACAATCAAAGCATTTGTCTGACAGGTGAGTCCTAATTGACAGCTGAACATCAAGAAGCAAATAAGTCAACCCTCCTTAAAATTCAAGATGGTACTCCCAGAAAGGATATAAGAAGGCTGAAATAGCATCTTAGTTTTGAAGTGATATTATTGGACTCATCAAGACATTAATACATTTTATCACTCCTTGTACTTTGGCTAATATCAAGTGCTGCATCTGTTCTTATCAGTTTAATACTTGATATGTTCTCTATCCAAAAGACAATATACTAAATGGATTTTTGGAATTAAGATATAGACTAGGACCTTGCTCCAACCACTCCATGCATTGACCTGGTATTGCAGTACCTCCAGGAACAGCGCACTCCACTTCAGCAGGGCAGGGAGTAGAGGGAATTGCACACATATTTAGGGAGATCCACTCAACAATTAATATAACACCTTTCTCTAGGAGGCTTCTTGCAGAAGCACTTTTTAGATTCCATAAAATGGTTGCATAAGTGATTAATTTCACAATGTGAAATGAAATGGGAAGTAACTTTTTTAAATGGTGGAAGGGCAAGTGCAACTTGGTGACTTTCATTTGCTTGGATGAATGGAAATCACATTTCTTCAGAGAGGAATGGTGGGCTTGTCACATGTAGAAGAAGTGGTGTCGATACCGTAAGAGAACTCTGATACAGCTCCATTCTATAAATGCAAACCTAGAGGATGGAAATGGCAGAAATACCTCTCTCTTGCTCCCTTGCTCACTTTCTCTCTGGAAAAAAAAAACATATTTTTTTCACACTTGGTTTTGTTGTCCCCCAAAGAAATTACAGTTTAATGCCAGAGTAACACAAAAGCACAGGAAAACCCTAGTGGTCTGGTGCTAAATGATTGTGTGACTCAATTGATCCATTTGCAAGGAGGGTTACCAAAAGTAATGACCACTGTCATCAAGAATTATAGCAGATCTCAAGGAATGGGGAGAGCATGGGGAGTGGTTCATGCATTGGTATTTTGACACAAAAACATTAAGATGTGAGTGAATTGTTCTAGGCAGGAGACACATAGGGACATGTGAGGATTTAGTGAGGAAACTAGCCTGGCCAGATCATGATGGAGGGAATGTGATGTGGGAATGAGGGTGAGATGATGGGGCAGGCAGCACCTTTCAAATCCAGGCTAAATCATTGTTGTTGTTTGAGGGTTTTATGATTGTTTAGTTGGTTGGGTTTTTGTTTATGTTTCTGTTTTGTTGGTGGTGGGTTTTTTTTTTTTTTTTGCTGGGGGGGGGTATTTTTTTATTTGTTTTGTTTTGTTTGCACAGGGGATTGAACTCAGAGGTGCTTTACTACTAAGGCACATCCCCAGCCCTTTTTATTTTTTATTTTGAGATAATCTCACTAAGTTACTTAGGGCCTCACTAAGTTGCTGAGGCTGGCCTCAAACTTGAAGTCCTTGTGCCTCAGCCTCCAAAGTTGCTGGGGTTCTAGGAGTGCCCAGCCGAGCCAGGATCATTGTTGAATCTTTAAGAAAGTAAAAAGTACTTGTGATTATAAAAGAATCCAAAACATAGACATTTGAGAGACCTAAATCAATTCCCCTAATTGATCCCAGCTGAAAACCCCTATATAGAGGAAATGAGCAAGACAGGAGACATGTAGGGCTAAAAAAGATTGTATCATCCTTAGGTCAGATCCAGCCTGAGGTCCTAACCTGGTAATGATAAACCTTACATCTTACACAGACCCCATCCTTTCCAAGTCCAGCCTTTGAGTCTCTCCAGTTGAGACTCCAAAAATAGTATTACAGAAACAAGTCAACCTGACTCCTTACCCACAACTCTTTAAGCATAATGAAATAGTAGCTAGAAGCTATCATGTCCTGGGTCAATTTGTTATGCAGCAAAAGTAGCGGGAACACATACACTGACCTCTTGAGCAATATTGTTTGGATTCTGCCATTCAGTGCTGGAGAGAAGGCCTACTACAGTTTGATTTTTTTACTCCTTTATGATTAGCATATTTTATTGTTTTGTTTTCTCTGCTCAGCTGCTTCTAGCATCTTGTTTCTATCATTGCAATTCAAATATGCCCTGGAATATGGTTAAGTATAGATCTCGTGTTATTAATCTTGCCTAGAATGTGGTGAGCCTATCAGTCTATACATTGTTAAGCATTTTGTTTTGCATCAGTTACAGTGTTTTATTTTGCTTGTTTGCTTTCCAGTAATATTGTTAGGAACATTGCCAACTGAGGAGCTGGGGCCACTGATACATTTGGGACATGGCATTCAAGCTGTTACCCCGCTACTGCCCAGCTCCTGTTATTGCTACTCCAGCAATGAAGACATCAAGTAGGCTTCTAACTCTGGGTAGAATGCAGGCTCAGTTTTGTATACATTACAGTGAATATAAGCAATAGTCATGTTCTAAGTTAATAATTTGGACCACCAGGTCTTAAGACTTAAGGCTCAACATTTGTCTTCCATAACACCCATGCAACCCAGCCCCTCTTGGTGTTGCCTCCTTTGTGACACCTACCTATTCTCAGGTCTCTGAAAGTTATGACTTTCTAGCTATAAATTCCTAAGAGTCCATTCCAAATGCCAGTACCAATAAGGGGGGAAAAACACTGATCCCCCATCTCTTTCTCCTGAGGCTTATCAATAAGGAGATATTGAAGTATCTGAAGTAGTGTCATCCAGGTCTCCATGAGAACATTATCTGATTTTAGACCATTCCCACTTCTTCGTATAGTATTCATTACTGAGAAACCATTTAGGGACATTCCTATCTCCTAAAATTTTGGATTTGTATTCTCTTCATATTTGTTTCGTCAGTTTACCTTTTTGTTCTTAATATGTTTATTCCTATGCCTCTTGTAGATTTGGGCTTCCATTTCATTAAAAGCTTCATTTATGTCTCAATCAATATGCCTTGTAACTTTCTTCTGGCTCCAGGATTTGGTCCTTTTTAACTGTCGTGCTTCTCCCTGAGTCTTCAGGATAATGTTCTTCTCTTGTTCCTAGTATTTTACCTTCTAATTCTTCTCGTTCCTAATATTTTACTTTCCAATCATCCTGTGTTAATGTCTTTTTTTTCCTGGTTTATTTATTTTTGAATGAGAAGCTCTATCCAAATCCAGCGTTGGTCACCAGACTCACTGTTGGGTTACCCTTGATCTGTCCAGTAATTTAATCACCTTCTCAGATATGTTAGAAGTACACAGATCTTTGACAAATACCCTGTGTCTAAAGGACCTACAGCACTGACATGGGACATCCTCCTATCCTCCCTGAAGATCTTTCCGACACTATGAACATATGAAATGACTAAAAGTGACAATACACTATATGCACTGCCACTAGGAGATTTTTTTTATCTGTTTCTGCTTACCTACACATTTGTGATTTATGACTTTTTTTTTTTTTTGGTATGGGGGACAGAACACATAAGCATTTTACCACTGAGCTCTATCCCCAGCCCTTTTTATTTTTATTTGGAGATAGATTTTTACTAGGTTGCTGAGGCTGGCCTGGCACTTGGGATCCTCCTACCTCATCCACCCAGGTTGATGGCATTGTAGACAGTGCCACCATGATTTGCAGCTCTTAAAGTAAGATGGGCCACCATCAGCTTTTACCTCCTATTGGTCTGTTGTGATTCTAGAAATGTGTATTCCTTAATAGCTGTGGGAAAGAAGTCATGGCTGGACATAGCAGAGATGAGGAACAGAGAGAGAATGGACAGAGGCTTTCTCAGGGTTAATAAAGACATCATGGTACCAAACTCATAGGCAGACAGAGGGGCACATTTTTTGCTAAAAAGGATTTTTGTTTTCAGGACATTACAGAGGCAGGTCATTAAAGGTGTTTATCTATTCAGTGCCCTGACCTAGTGTTTGGTAGCAATTCCTTTGAATTCTAGCTGTAGATGAGCCATAAGTCCTACTTCCTCACTGTGGTAAGAGTTTTCTTCATCTTTTTGATATGTGCCCTGAGTACTTCATTGAGCAACTCAAGGACACGGGGCTGGGAGTTACTATCCAGAGACCTAATTCAGACAAATCGTTCTGGTAGAACTGTTTTGTTTAAGAGAAACAGATAAGGATCAAAATAGTTTCATGTGCTCTCTAAAGTCAAACTATATCTAACGAGAAACCTACCTCGTGGTCTTCCATGAAAATAACCCCACCACTTCTCAATGTCCCTGTGTGCAACGTGACTATTGTATTATCCATTCCTGGCCAGTCCACTTTGGATCCTGCTCAGTGAGAACCACATGTATTCCCATAAGCATAAGGTGAACAATCCTGGCCATAAGGAATTTTGACTTTGCTGAGATTGGTGTTTATAAAGGGCTATCCAGTCCCATTTTGCAGGAAGAAAAATTGGAGTGGACAGTATTAAGAGTAGCCTGCATGCTATAAATAATCTTGAATGATAAGATGTGGCTGTGTGTTATACCCCAGCATATCTCTCTCTCTCTCTCTTTCTCTCTCTCTCATATTTAGAATGTGGTATATTCTCGACAGTCTGTTAAACTGTTTTATAAACATTTGTCTTTCATTACAATGAAATGGGGTGCCTACTTTAATCATTCCTATTTCACCATGAGAAAATAAAAGCACGGGGAGCTTAGAGATCTTAACAAAGGCCAACCAAACAGCAGATGATAGACCCACTACTGGGACCTGGGCAGTCCATCTCCATAGACAAACATTCAAGTCTCCTTTATGCAGCACTCTGTTGCTGCATAAAGTCAGCTTTATATCATCAATATACCCAATAAGAACAAATGAGAGGAGGCAAAGTTTATTTTGGTTCACAGTTTCAGAGGTTCAGTCCATAGTCAGCCAATTCCATAACTCTGGGCCCAAAGTGAGGCAGAACATCAGGGCAGAAGAGCATGGAGGAGGAGAGCTGCTCAGTTCCTGACAGCCAGGAAGCAGAGAGAGAAAAGATCTCTGCTCACCAGGGAAAAATATAAACTCCAAAGGCATGCCCCCAGTGACCTACTTCCTCCAGCCATACCCTACCTGCCACCCAGTTAATCCATTCAAATGGTTCATCCATCAATTAGTTTACAGTTTAACCACTTCACCTCTGAACAGTCTTGCATTATCTTGTATATGAACTTCTTGGTGGAAACCTCATATTTAAACCATATCAATTATATAAAAAATACAGGTGTGACTGTTGTTCAATTTAATACAGCTTTTTCATTCAGGAGACAGATCTGTTTATTCACAAATTCCCAATGGTCACAACGATATCTGATACTTAATAAGCCCATTTAAGATGTTTGTGAAAAATGAATGAAATTAGGCAGTTTTAGTAGCTTTGATTAACTCATAGAAGGCAACAGCATAACCACACATAGATATCCTCCTGAGGGTGGCTTCTACTTTCACTCTCTGCCAGCCCTTAACCTTATCAGTTTTTGTCACTGTTCCTGAAAATTCGAATTCATTCCACAAAGCAGAGAGCAACATGAATAGCCCCCCCAAAAAATAAAATTGTGTGAAAGAAAGAATTGGGTTTATATTACACCCTCATATGATAAGTAATTTAATAAAATCTCTATTAAATATTTTTTCTCCTCCCACCAAATCCCTATCATACTGCTTTTATTTGTCTATGTGCCTTCATGTTTTCCCACGTGGAAAGGTCCTCTAGTGTTAGAATTCAGCTATGGCCCCAATTAGCATATCCTTGATTTGCAAGCATACCACAGATTTGCAAGTATCTGGCCTTCCCCCAGCCCCTCAGAGAGCTATTTAGTACCCACCCAGTGATAACAGAGCCTGTCCCATGGATATCTCACCAACCCATTTCAAGAAGCTTATCAATATGTTAACCCAATAAGAATAAGTCTTTCCTGAGTGTGGGGTAAGAAGTCTCTTCTGCTAGAAAAATAAGGTTGTTTTTCATCATTATTCCAAGTCAAAGTAATTTATTGCAGTAAGGATCCAGATCCTCTCTGAACAAAATTGTGATATATATGTTTGTCTGTTTCTGCTCCCATCCACTATTAGCAGATCTTTCTAATCTATCATGAAAGCTAAACCAATCCACATTTTATAATGCATATAAGTAAAAAAATGTTTAAATGAGTAACCCACATCTATCATTAAGATTTTAAAAAACATAAAAAAGAACAAAAATTAAAATTACCTATCTCCTTTGTTCCTTATTTTTACATTAAAATTTTAAAAACTTTTAAAATAAATACCTTTTTCTCTTTTTTTAATACCATTCTATAAAGATAGCCAGTATTTGCCACCATGCTTCTGTTCCCAGGCTTTTTTTTTATTATCATGTGTATGTGTGCGCATACATACACGCACACACACAATTAGTGTGCCGGTATTTTTTTTAAACTATTTTGTTTCAGTTGTAATTGGACACAATACCTTTATTTTATTTTTATGTGGTGCTAAGGATCGAACCCAGCACCCCACCCGTGCTAGGCGAGCACCCTACCGCTGAGCCACTACCCCAGCCTCTAGTGTGCTGGTATATTTACCAAAAAAAATTCATCTGTGTAGCTTCTGTTTTCACCTAAAACACGATAAGTATAACTATTTTAATTAGTACTGAATCATTTATTTTAATAACTGCTACTTTTCTTGAGAGCATTCCTCTATTAATGAACATGTAATTTCTTCCTTCTCTTTTTTAATATAGATATCAGTGCAATGAATATCCTTGTACCTATGGCTATATTTTTAAAAACAACATGTAAAATGTTCCTATTTGGAATAAAGACATATCTCATATTTCAGTTGTAGAATGAATCATATAATTCCTCTTAGCATCCAGAATCTATCTACACAGTGAACATTTGCTAAAAACTCAGAAGACCTTGAAATAAATATAGTTATACCCCATGAAAATAAAAACAAAACACACTCTAGGATAAAAGAGAATACGTTTTGCAGTAGGCTACACTGGTCATGTTCTTTTGGCCATGGCTGAAATGCAAGAGGTCAAAGGATGGGCAAGTATTCTTTTCCTAGCACAAGCCAAAGCAATTCACATGGCCAAACCCAGTATCACAGGAGTAGAGAAATACACTCCCTTCAGAATAAATACCACACCATAAATAGTATAATCTAACTGATTAAAGTTCTCAAACAGTCCTTGGGAGACCAGTTGAGTCACCACTTGTAATCCTGAGAAAACCCTCCATGTCTTAGTCTATTTTCTCTTGATAATAAAATAATGTCATGGACTGGACTGGGTAAGTTGAAAAGATTTATTTTTGCTCAGAGTTATGGTTCAAAGTTGAGATGGCATCATTAAATCATGGCGGCCTTTTGGCCAGTAGATTCCTAAGACCACACAGGGAACTGTATAGTAAGACAGGACACTAGAAAGAGACCCAGCCATTGGCTTTCATAATGGAATAATCCATACATGAGGGTGGAGCTCTAATCACCTCTTAAAGGATCCACCTGGTCCCACTTCTTAATGCCTCATCATGGGGATTAAGTTTCAATATGAGTTTCAGCAGGACAAAAAAAAATACTCAAACTATAGACTCCCATCCCAGAATCACCATTTGCAATCTATTACGGGAGCTGGGTTTTACACATTTCTGGGATATTGGATATGCATTTCTCAGATTTGTCATCATCTTTCCTTCCTTCCTCTGGGATACAAAACTTGACAGTACCCTCCTGAAAGTGGACTCCATAACTGGACCAGCTCCAGAGTATTGTCTTGTCATATGTCTCAACATCTGACCTTACCTTCCTCTGGGACCCTGTCTCTTCTAAAGCAGAAAGAATATGAATTTGCTTTTTCATCACTGGTATTAACACTATTTTTACACATTAAACTTCTGGACAGCTAAAATGCTGTCCTTTCATGAATGCATCTCTCCTTTTCTAATAGTTGTGCAACTGATTTTCTTAAAGCCTACAAATAGCATTTAATCAGTGCTGTCCAACTGTGTATAATTGATCTAAGCCAACAAGTTCAATCTCTTAGCAACCTTTTGGATGCTGATTCTGCATCCAGAGCTCGTGTATTTTTCCCTTGTTAGTGTCAGGCATCAGCTGTTGTTTTAGAAGAAAGAAAGAAAGAAAAAGAAAGAAAGAAAGAAAGAAAGAAAGAAAGAAAGAAAGAAAGAAAGAAAGAAAGAAAGAAAGAAAGAAAGAAAGAAAAAAGAAAGAAAGAAAGAATTATCTTTTCAACATTCAGTAAGGGTTCCTTTAGCAATACTTGTCCAACTACAGGTTATTCAATAATGTGCAACTTTGCTTCTTTCCCCAGAATAATTCTGGGTTCTCTGTCTCCATCAAATATCCCTCATCTCTGCACAGTACTTGGGAGACCAACGGAGTCACCACATGGGGATTAAGTTTCAATATGAGTTTCAGCAGGACAAAAAAATACTTGAACTATAGACTCCCATCTGAGGATCACCATTTGCAATCCACTACAGGAGCTGGGTTTTACACCTTTCTGGGATACAGAACTTACTAATAATCAGCCTCACTTCTCAGCGTTGAATGTTAGTTCCCTTCCTGTATGTGGTTGGTAGAATAATGATGCCCCCACCCCAAAAGATGTCCATATCCTCATCCTTAGAACCTCTAAATATGTTATATCACATGCAAGGGGGAATCAAGGTCAGAGGTGGAATTAAGGGTGCTAATAAACTGTCCTTTAAATGGGGAGATTATCCTGAATTTCCTGGATGGTCTCAAAGTAAACACCAGCATCCTTATAAGAGGAAGGCAAAAGAGAAAGTAAGGGTGATGCCATATAAGAAATATGACCCACTGTTGCTGTCTTGGAAGATAGAAAAAGAAAGCCATGTGCCAAGGAATTCAACTGAGAAAGGAAAGAAAACAGATCCCTGCCCTAGAACCTTCAGAAAGAACGCAACCGGCACCCTCATTGTAGACTTCTGATCTCCAGAACTCTAAGACAATAAAGTTATGTTGTTTTAAGCCACTAAGTCTGTGACAATGTGTTACAACAGCCACAGAAAACTACCACACTGCAAAATAAAAATCTCTCCTCTTGGTATTCCTCTAAGGGCAGACCTAAGCATATGGATAGTTCCGTGCCTTACAGGGGTGCTCTTGCAAAGTCGATTCATTTTGTTCTTCATTTGTTCTGCATGGTCATGCTGGGGCTCATTAGCGCCCCGTCACTGAGTGCTCTGTGCATAAGCAGAAGTGTGTTAAGAATCAATAGCTCTGACCTTTATTCCTTGTTGGTGTTTTGTCATTCGTGGGTTGCTGGGCTTGACATATGAATTACTCTCCAGCTGCCCGGTGCTGGAGATGCACAGCCACCAGCCCCTAAATATTTCACACATACGCCAATTGCAGTCTCCATGCACATTTCTTTTCCACCCCGTCACCCTGGAACTGTTTCATTGGCAACTAATGAAATACCAATAGGAGGAAAGAATTGACAAGCCATTGCTGTTGACGAAGGGGCTGACCTTTGCCGATTAAAAATAGATGCCCTTGAGGAAGAAAGAACTAAGAAAGTGAATCTTCCCTCCTCTTTAACTCGTTAGTCCCATTGTCCTAATGGGGAAATCACACCACCTTCTGCATTTATTAGGTTAAGAAAGAGAGACTGTGATTTTTCAAGATCCATTTGTATTTCCATAGCAGACACCTTTTTTTGTTCCCTATTGAAAACTTACAAAGAAACAATATTGCAACCTTCATTACAGTAAATAAATGGCAGGTGTATCCCTACTGCTGAAGATATAAGGTAGCAGAATACAACAGTCACTAATATGGCATCATGTAAAAATGTGGATGTGTAACCAATGTGATTCTGCAATCTGTATTTGGGGTAAAAATGGGAGTTCATAACCTACTTGAATCTAAAGTATGAAATATGATATGTCAAGAGCTTTGTAATGTTGTGAACAACCAATAAAAAAAAAAAAAAAAAAAAAAGAATGCACCTAGGGAAGCAAAGAACTTTGGGAGGGCTTTTTCCCAGTGCCTTCTCACTGCCTTTATCTTAATCCTTCCTTTTGGACTGGGAACAATCTAAGCCCTGGACCCTTTGATGTTAATGTCGGTAGCCCTTCCCCCTGACTTGCAGGAAAATAAGGTTTGCAAAATGTTCTTTTCCAAAAACCCCTACCCCTTCCTTGCACCAATCTCTTCCACCACCACCACCACTGAGAAAAGCTATCTAATTAATAAGGTCACGTGCAAGTGTGGGTAAGTGAGAACACTGGGATGTGTCTTCCCTCCCAGGAGACTTGTTTTCCAAGTCTTTTAAGTAGAGTCCTAATCAACTTGGATAATCAGTGCTTAAAATTAAAGCTTAACCCTTTGGGGCCAAAATTCAGTCTGTGTGCATGTGCTCAGGGGAGAATTTGGGTCACAGCGGACTTTCTTTGTGCCCCTCAAAAATCCACCATTTGAACCACTAGTCTCATCGCTGTCCCTGATGAAGGAAATGGATTTCACAGATACCTGGCTCATCATAGTCATAACAGAAATATTTAATGTGCATTTCATAGTTCACAAGGAAGGAAGTTTATTTCTCCTGATCCTCATCAATTAGTCCATTAGGTCACAAATTTTCATCAACTCTACTCTGTGCATTAGGGTCAACAGACGTTCTATAAAGGGCCATAGAACAAGTATTTAGGCTATGATGACTACATTGTCTCACTTCCAACAATTGAACTTTATCACACAGCATTAAAGCAGCCTCCATGATACCTAAGCAAAGAGGATTAACAATGTTCCAATCAACTTTATTTACAAAAATGTAACAGGTTGATTGGTCAAATCCTGCTCTAGATGAAAAAAGCAGTGTGTTTGATGTGACTCAGGAAATTTGAGGGACTTACCTCAGAGCATGCACAAACAAGAAGCAAATTATGCCAGGATTTGAACCCAGTACCCAGTTCTTTCTGAATCCAAAGCTAGAGCTTTTTCATTGCCCCACACTGAGTTTAAGGTGTTCTTAGCACTCAGGAAAGGCTTGGCCTTGGATCACATCAAACACCTCTCCACTCAGCCCCCCTTCTCACCACACACATTTGTGAGGCAGCCGTTGGGGCTGGGGTATCATAATTAGCCTGTAGCCATGGTGACAGAGTCAAGGTCACAGACCTGCCAGACCATGCCAAGGGAACTTGATGCTATTAGTTTTCTCAAATGAAGCCTGCCAGCCGTAAGATAATCTAATGAAACTGCAATACATCTTCAGTGGGATTTATCTTGCCTTCCAGAAGCACAAAGTGGGCCCTCCCTCTACAGAGAATGGGGACCAGACATCTCTGCCCAGCATCCTTCTTCTGGTTCATTTGCAGAACCGGGCTGGGCTGGGTGGTGCATGCTTGTCAGCCCAGCAGCTTGGGAGGCTAAGGCAGGAGGATCGAGAGTTCAAAGCCAGCCTCAGCAACTTAGCAAGTCCCTGAGTCCAAGACCAAGACCCTGTCTCAAAATAAAAATATAAAAAATTTAAAAAGGGATGGGGAACTGGGGATTGGAGCAGTGGTGAAATGCCCCTAGGTTCAATCCCTGGTGCAAAAAAAAAAAAAAAAAAAGAAAAGAAAAGAAAACAGCAAAAAGAAATGTGCACCAACATCATAATGAAGTCTCTGGGGTCATTCATTCCCAGCTGGGTGCCTTGAGAATCTTCTTTAAGCATCCTGTTGGCCTGACCTTACTTCTGTGCAGCCCCCACCCCCAACACCTCTGAGAGTTGGAGCATTCAGTAGGGTGGTCAGATTTGAGAATGCTGAGTGGCCACAGCTGGAGTGGAAATGGGCACAGAGCTTTCTCCTCCTTCTTTCCCTTTTCCCTGCCCCCATCCTCCTTCTCCTCCTCCTGCATTTGATCTTCCAGGGACTTTCTCCAGTAGGCTGAGTCTTTCTGCCCATCTGTGATGGGAAAGGGAACCCTCCGCCTGGCTCAGCAGGCTCCCTTGAATGCTACACTGTGTGTGTAGCTGAAGCTACTAACATTATAGTGACTTGGCTTTGCTTTGCTTCCTTTCTTTATTAACCTCTCAGGAGACTTTCATGAAGAAAAAACCATGTCATTTTGGCCAAGGACGACACATAGGTGCTTCTGGCTTCTCTGGAAAATTGTCCTCTGCAGCACACCCTGGTCTAGCCAGCCCTTCCTCAACATCTGGCATAGCACCTACTATCTTTTAATACTTTTTAATTGCCTAAGCCGACTCCTAACATTCCTCCACTGCCTGTCAACAGGAGCAAGAGGGGGTTCAAGTTAAAGCTAAAGCACAATTCCAACCACAAGTTCCAGCAAACGTGGGAGCCGGGGGTTTTACCCGCTAGTGGCATTTCCAATGGTTCCCTTTTCACTTTGCTCCACGGGAAGCATCTTTGGCTCCTTCCCTCACTGCATTGATTTATCTCATGGTACACCTTGTATACAGAGCTTTAGATGATAGATAGCAATTTGTTAATATCTTGTCACTGACATGCAGCGACTGGAACCGTGGTCTGAGGCACACAGCCATATCCTCTCTCCTCAATTGATCGTTGTCATCCTTGCAAGATGGGCAAACCTCTCTAAATGAGAGCAATCAATACTGTGCATTCAGCCATAATTGTGGCTTAACTCGGTGTTCTTTGAAAAGTTAAGCTGGGTGATTTGCCCGTAATTGGGGTTTTAAAAGAGTCATACCTGCCTGCTCAAGAAGGAAATTAAGCAGCCAGACTCCCTGACTGCTGGCCACCTGCTCCCCACTTTCCTGTGTTTGACCTCTCCAGATCAGATCTTCCCTCTCCCGACCCCTCTCTCTGAAGTCTCTATTTGGATCCGGACATCCAAGGCCAGCAGTTACTGGCAAAGGCGATGAACTAGAATGTCTGAGCCTAAGAGTAGCCTCCTTCCCCCATCATCCCCATTGTGACTTTAGGGGATTCCTTGTTTTGATAAATCATGTTCAGTTCATTGGTTCAAACAAGGAAATTACACAACACCTTGGAAAGGCAATTCAGAAAGAGGTGAAGACCCAAGACCTGAACCCCAGTGCAAACCGTGCACTTGGAGTGATAATGATGCCCCCGCATAGCTTCCTCCACTATGGCGGACAAAAATTCCCTCTGGAGGGGAATACAAATAGTGAAAAAAGCTGGGGTGGGGAGGGAGGGGGTCAGGAAATTCTGTGTATTTTCCTCTTGATTTTTCTGTGAACCCCAAACATAATCCAGACTATAACAAGTATGAAGCACGACTCTACTCTTAACAAGCTGTGTGACTCTTACCCATCCATTTAATGGCTTCAATCCTAACCTCTCAGGAGCTGGTGAACAATAACAGAAATGATGTACACGAAGTACTTAGAGTCCTGCTCAGCAAACAGGACATAGTGTAGTTCTTATTAAGGTTCATCCTCATTTTACAGGTGAACACTCTGAGGCTTAAATGGGTTCACTGGCTTTTTCAAGTTCTCACAGGAGAAGAGGCAGGTATTGCAGGGCCTGTGACCCATGTCTGCCCATCCAGGACCATGTTCTCACCCACAAAGCTAAGTGGCCTGCTTTTCCACAGCCTTTTATATTATGTTAAAGTCCAGATTGTACCCAGAAGTTATGTTCTCCTTTCCATGAGATGAATGATACTCAAGACTCTTCATTCAGTTTTCCCAATTTCTCAGGGTTTGAAACAAAAGTCTCCCCACCTCATACACACACACACACACACACACACACACACACACACACACATACACGCACGCGCACACACACGCCTATGGCACCTCCTGAGAAGAAAAAAAGACCCTCCGCTGTCTACTCCTACCTCTATGAGCACACACCAGAAATTATTCAGCTCCTCTCTGTTATGGTTTGGAGATGAGGTGTCCCCAAAAGCTCCTGTGTCAATGCAGGAATATTCGGAAATGAAATTATGAGATTGTGAGAGCTGTAACTTAATCAATCTGTCCATCCTACTTTGAACGGATGGTAACGGTAGGGAGGTGGGATGTGGCTGGAGGAGATGGGTCACTGGGAACATGGCCTGGAAGGATGCATTTCCCCTGTGGCCCCTTCCCCTTTTTATCTCCCCTTCTGGGAGACCACCATGAGCAGCTTCCGTCCACCAGGCCCTTCAGCCATGATGCTGTGCCACACTTTGAGTTCAGAGTGGTGGAGTCAGCTGACCATGGAGTGAACCTCTGAAACCATGAGCCAACATTAACTTTTCCTCCTCTAAGTTGTTCTTGTCAGATATTTTGATCACAGCAATGAAATGCTAACCTATTCTCTGTCCCCAAGGAGACAGAGAGGCAACAAGGGCAAGGATGAGGCAGAGGAGCCTTCTAACATCAGCCTTAATCCTTCATCCCATATGCGTATAACCCTTAGGAGGTGCTCAAGCCCACACCTGGGTGTTCTAGCTACAGGGTCAGGTAACATGCTTTCCAGCATTCCTGTTTTTCTTTTGTCTTAATCTATTTAATCTATTGGGGAAGGGGGAAATCCTCAGACCATAATAAGGGCTAAGTAACTGCAGTACAAATTAAGAGATTTTTCACTTAAAAAAAAAATGTCCATGTTTAGGGAGAATTTTGCAATGTTCCTGAAACTCATCCCATCCCCATCCCCAGTTCTGCATCATCACCACCACCACTTGTGGGGTGAGGACAGGGAGACTGTTTTCTTGAGCAAAAAGAATATATTTGCTTATGGATCTGAGAGCAGTCCTTTTGATGAAGATGCTCTCTGTCCCTTGCACTCCTCTATGGCTTGATTTGATTTCAGTTCTCTGCATTGTGTTCATTGTGTTCAGAGAGAGGATAGGAGCCCCAGCACACTGGCTGCCCATTGGAACCATCTGGAAAGTAACAACTGAGGCCAAAGCCTCCCTCCCTCCAGCAATCCTCATGGGGATTTGGCCTGAGCATCAGGATTTTATCAACTTCCCAGGGGATTGTGCTGTGTAACCCAAGCTGGGGACCTCTGATTCACAGACAAAGGCACAGCTGAACGTCACAGAACCAGAGGAGCTTGCCTCAACCCAAAAGGAAAGCACCATCTCCCAGAAGCTCTTAAAATAACAAGTTCCTTAGCAGTTCCCAGGCTACTGGATCCCAACCGCCACATTAGCAGGTCTTAGGTCCAAATATTTCTCAAGTTCCTCATACTCTCACACTTTGTTGGTGAGCATGTAATTTGGTACAAAATTTCTGAAGGGCACTTGGCAACAATTGCCTTATAAAAACTTAAAATCACGTATTCATTGACCCAGTAATCCTACCGCTTAAGACTTATTCTGACATGCTTGAAAAATGTCACCACAGTGTGTGCATATGTGTGTGAAAAAAATGTTCACTGCAACCCTGTGCAAAGCTGCAAACTAGCAAGAAAATATGCAATCAACCAGCATGTCCTTCAATGGGTGACAAGATAATTGAATTTGCTTATGTAATGAATAATATGCAGCTGTTTAAAGGAATGAGAAAAAAATTAGAAAGCTATTCAGTGGTTTTGTTATTTCAACATGCAATAGTTTCCCAGAGTGTTAATCATCAAATAGTATTCCTTCAACGCAAAGGAAAAACTAAAATTTCAGTAAACTTCACAGATATCTTAGTCATACTTTGACAGTATTTTTTTAAAACTTTGCTTTGTTTTTAACTTGCTTTGTTTTACCATTAAAACAAAACCCACCATCCATCATCAATTCCACAATGTATGTCTTATGCATGCATCTTGCCACTGCTCTCAGCAAGTGGCAAGAGTGATAGAATGGTCATTGTTTGGGCTCCTGCAGCAAATACAGAATTGGAGATGGCCACTTGAAAAAAAAAAATCCTGGAGAAAATCATCAAGATGAGCTGGATTACAAATGCACTTGTTAGCCCAAAGAATAATCTTGTTTAGGAAGGCACAGTTAGGGATGATTTGACTTAGACTCTGACTGTGAAGGAGGTTTGTGGACATGGCAACCAATTTATTTGGCTCACATTTTTATTTTTTCCTTTGTTTGCAAAAGTTACATATGGCTAAAGAAATCTTTGTCCAAATAAAACTATAAGAAACTAATAAGAGCACTTAAATACAAAATAAAGTTTACAAATGAGAAGGAAGTATAATATAGTTTAATTCTCTTCATGATTATATTCGTTTCCTAGCCCGATGTAACAAATTACCACAAACTGGGGGGCTTAGCATAACATAAATCCATTCTCTCAATGTTCTGGAGGCCAGAAGTCTGAAACAAGGTGTTCTTGGGACCATGCCATCTGAAGTTTCAAGGAGTGGATTTTTCATTGCTTCCCCCATTTTCCAATAGCCCCAGATGTTCCTTGGCTTATAGTAGCATAACTCCAATCTCTGCCTTCTCATGACTTCCCTTGGACACATGCTCCTGGTATCTCTCTACTCTCCTATTATAACAGTGTCCACCATATTGAATTGAGGACCAATGCTAATATGACCTTATCTTCACTAATTATATCAACAATGAACCTCTTCCCAAATAGGGTCATTCTTGGGTACAGAAACCAGGAAATTTTAAACAAGATTAAAAGAAAAGTGGTGACAGTTTTCATTCAGGTACAGCACAGATTTGCAAATTGGGAGACACACGTTCTAGAAGAAAGACTGGGTTTTTAAAGAGGATGAAGGGAAACAATGGGGCAAGATGAAGTAACTTGTGTTGAACAATTTCCAATTGGCCCTATTAGTTACATGAGTTATTCTGAACAAATTTAGATTGGCACTGTGGGTCTGTTCATACATTAAGCTATACAAGGTAGGTGGCTGAGGTCTAAAATGATAGGTCACCAGGAAACAAGTCTTTTGGAATAGTCAATAAGTCAGCAGTTCTGTGGTTGGAAGCTGTTGGGAATCTATGGTCTTGTAAGCTCATTCTTTCCAGAGAGCATTCTTTATCTGGAAGTTAAAGAGCGAGCGATTTTTATCTGTGCAACAAACAGCAGCTTGCCAATTGTGATCTCTAAGGTTCACAGAGAAATTTTGTTTCCTCTTGGCCAAAGTGCAGCCATCATAATTGTTATTTCTACAGGTATTGGAGGTTAGGACCTCAATATATCTTTTAGGAACATAGTGTCAAACCAAAACAATGGTCAATCAATGAATTCTTACTGGTACAGAAAGTAATAGTTAGAGATAATTAATGCCATTGTGAACACATCAGAAACAAAACTAAAGTTCAGACTAAAGCAGAAAGCATCTATGTTGGTCTCTTTTAAAGAACTGCAATACTGCAGACAACAGGGTCCCAAAGAAACTGGATTGGGATGTGAAGGAGGGAGAAGGTGGCCAGAGTGTAAAAAAGCAAAACCCATGACCATAAAAGGCAATGATCAATTTATGTGTCCAAACATTCAGTAGTTACTGCTACTGAGCATATCATTACTCACATGTGCACCAAAAGCAAATGAGGGTCCGGGATACCATGGCTCCTATGGTGTGGTCCAGTTTTAAAAAAAAAAAATATTCTATTGTTCATGTGCATGGACCTGACTCCCTATAGGCTCCTCAGCTCTATTCTGGTGGCTATGAACCAAAGTGCAGCCATTTTATGATCTCAGTTCACAGCATCATGGATTAATAAATTTTAATATTTTGGGCAACATTAATAAGTAGTTTTGTGTTTTTTATTTCTTTTCTTACACTTACTTCAAGCAAAATGTTTCATCAGCCCCTTTGGAGACAGGTATCACCCTTGGTCCCCCTTCTCCTAGCCTCTCCTTACCCAGAATACTCAATGCTAATTAACAGCTGTTTAATTATCAGCCCAGCAGGAAAGTGATCATGGCCCAGGTCCTGGGAAAGTTGCATCCCCCTTTAAGCTGTCCCAGATACTGGAAGGTTGACTGTGTTACGTGCCCTTAGGGAAAAGCAATGCGGCTTAGTAGAAAGTTGGTAACATCTAGAATCCGTCAACCTCAGGGAGTGTGCCATGTTTTTGAACTGTTGGACAATAGTTTCTGAGTCTCCATTCCCTCAACTATAATAATACTCACCCCACAGGTCTGTTGGGAAGATAATGGTAATAAAAGTGCCTTGCTAACTATAAAATAGTCTGCAAATGTGGGGGATATTTTCTGCTCTGTCTTGGTGTGGTCCATAACTGGCATATTGCCGACACACACAAAACATCTGTTGACTAAGAAATCCAGATAAGGAGCACTGGAAGGGGCCCAGGCAGATAGGATGGCTTGAGTTACATTGGTCACACAAACCAAACTAAGATTTCAAAGTTGAACCAGAATTGTGTACTATCCATCTGTTCATTTTCAACAAAAATAATACCTGGTAATAAGCACTCCTGCTCTTCCATATTTTTCATTATTTTTTTATTTGTACTCATATTTATGTTAATGATGCAGTTTGTGGAAGTATTCTGAGACTAAATACTGCAGTGAAAGGTACGTTATTTTTTCAGAAAGGGAAGAAGCTCTAATTAAGTTGTGTGTGCATCATTTGAATCACATCTAAATGGCAATAACAGACATCAGACATGAAAGGTTAAAATTGAGAAAGAAGAGAAAATAAGTCAGGGGAATTTTAGTTATCATGCTAGGAACATGGTTTAGACACTAAAAAATATTTCTGTGGTACTTCTCTGATGGTATAAGAGCTTCACCAGACACAGAATTGTAACACTGAAATCTTCCCCATATGTCTTTAAAAATAGTTTATAACCACATCTCTGTTCATAATAATTTCAATTGTAATAGGAAACAATCCAACTGACCATAAGAAAGAAATAGATGGACAAATTATAGTATAAGTCTTTTTGGGTGTATAGAAATTAAAATATGATGACTATATAGTAGAACATTAAAATTCATGTGGTAAGATACACAGTAAATAAAGAATACACAATTTTATCTATAGTATGATTATGATTACGTATTAATGTGAATTAGGATTAAATTAGAACCCAGAGGGCTGGGGATGGGGCTCAAGTGGTAGCGCGCTCTCCTGGCATGCGTGCGGTCCGGTTTGATCCTCAGCACCACATACAAATATGTTATATCCACCGAAAACTAAAAAATAAATATTAAAAAATTCTCTCTCTCTCTCTCTCTCTCTCTCTCTCTCTCTCTCTCTCTCTCTCTCTCCTCTATCTTAAAAAAAAAGAAATTAAAAAATTAGAACCCAGAAAAATAAAAATAATAGGGTTGCATGGTATCATAAAAAGTGTTCTTCAGTTATTTGTATGCAAAATATGAAAAATATATATTTATAAAGGTGTTCATCTCTTTTGAAATATAACTGTGATCTTCACTGAGGACAGAAAGATAAATTAATAGACTTAGAAAACCTTCTCCAGTGTCATAATTTCTAAGTTCCTGAGCTGCAAGGTGGTATCCAGAGACTGCAGCATTCCAAAGCATGACTGATTTCCATTAAAATCTCATTTATGAAATTAAAAAATTAATTTTATGAAAATGAACTAAAGTAATCTTTTCATTAGAGGACACTTGGTCTAATTGAGTTTGGAGTGATTGTAGTAGAACATTCCTGCACTGATATTTAAAAAGATGAAAATTGGTGCAAGTCTTTCTGTTCTTGGGCATCTGGGAAACAACATATAGATGAGATTTTTCAAATTTCTACACTGATGCTCTTGTTTCCTGAAAATCCTGGCAAGGAAAGGTGCTATCCCAGGGAAATGACTCATGGCAATGAATCCAATAGAAGGAGAATACCTCAATGGAAGCTAGCCAGTCTCCCTTTAATGAGTAGAGCCGACAAAGCCCTCACTGTGGGACCCACAAAGGAAGATGCCATGACTGAATTCAGGCTCCTTTCTTCCCAAACTAAAGCAACACTCTTGTTTAAATACTTGCTTCCACAGTAAAAGAAGATTTCAGGAGATGCATGCTGTAATGATCTTTCCAGGTTGAAATCTATGCATTTACTTAGGCATTTCAAATGTCCTACATTAATGTATATGCACATGCACACTAATGTATATGCACATGCACACACGTACGCATTCTGTGACAGCTACGAGAATATGCCCTGCAGACCTCTGGCTTCAGGGAGAATAACTGACCAAGGACTCCAACTGCTGCACTCTGAAATCTATCACTTCCCATAGCTGCTCCTGGCCAGTTACTGAGCCAGGAAAGGATACTAGGGCAGGCCCATCCCTTGAAAACCCAGGATTCCTCTAACAATCAAATTCGAATCTTCTGCAGTCTTGCCAAAGTTTCCTTAGGTGGCAAAGTTTCCTTAACTATAGTCAAGGATATAGCTAAACAACTGTTCACTCTTTCCTTTTCTTGGGGTCAGACTTACAACAAAATTTCTTATCTTTTCTCTCCTAATTAAATTCTTCTACATTTCATTCCATCTTGGCATCTGCTTCTTAATGGTGGTGATGTTGATGGTAATATATGTATGTATGTAATTTTTCTTTTTTTTTTTTTTTTGGTACCAAGGATTGAACTCAGGGGAACTCAACTACATCCCCAGCCCCTATTTTGTATTTTATTTAAAAGAAAAGGTCTCATTGAGTTGCTTAGCACCTCACTTTTGCTGAAGCTGGCTTTGAACTCATGATCCTCCTGTCTCAGCTTCCCGAGCATCTGGGATTACAGGCCACCACGCCCAGTTCCTAAGTGTAACTTATATACATGATTTTTATATATTTATAAGTACATATACATATACATATATGCATATTTGAATCAGAATTGGTCTTCATTTGATAGACATGCATTGGTGCACATTAAATTATACAGAATAGTGGGCTTCATGACGCCATATTTTTATAGGCATGTAACATAATTTGATCAATTTCATTCCACAATACCCCCAGCCACAAGGGATCTCTTTATTCTTCTCTTCCAACCATCACTCTTGACTTGGCCCCTGCGGCCTCACTCTCATCCCATATCAGTTAGGGTTATTAACTGCATGCAGAAGATATCAGGGACTCACAATCAATAGGCAGCTGAAGAATCAGTCTTGGAAGAGTTTTGGGGTGGGGCTGAGAAAACCATAATCAGGATCCTTTTACAGGTAAAGTCTGGTGAGTGAACCTCTGGAATAAGTGGACTCCCAGGCCTCCTTGCCCTTGCATCACTTTCTGAAAATTCAGAGAAAGAGAGAGAGAGAGAGAGAGAGAGAGAGAGAGAGAGAGAGAGAGAGAGAGAGAGAGAGAGAGAGAGAGAGAAAGCCATGAATGAATTGTGAGACTTAGGGAGTTCTCAGTGTCTTTAGAGTAGTCAGATGCCTAGAGTTTTACTCCCACCAATACTAATGGATTTGAGGAAGTCCCCTCAATTACTCTGGGGATAGCTAGGAAAATGAATGTGTACCAAAAATTATAATAAAAATAATAATAAATATCCAGCACACACTTTCATACCGGTGCCTACTCCTTGGGTCATAGATGGTCACACTGGCCACAACTATTGAATGATAAAGTAGTGAATGCCTAAGTGAGAGAGTTTCCTGATTCGGACAAAACTTCACCATGGCCAGGAGCCTGCTTGAACTAACTCAGCTCCTAAATTTAATTTCCACTCATGACCTTGGGGTTCTATCTGACTGTCCAAAAATAAAATGTCAATACAAGGACAGCAGCACCATGCATGAATTTACTTTCAAAGGTCTCTTACTTACCTTCTAGAACTCTGCTGTTCTGGCTTTCCAACAGGTAGGTTTTCTTTTGTTTAGTTTTGAGGTTTTGATTTTTTTTTCCTTTTGACTGACTCCCAAGTGTGATAAACAGTACCATCAACAAACCTAAAGGCTAGGAAGCCCTCCAGAAATGAGAGTGATGCAGTTCTCAATTTCTGCCTCCCTGAATCCACATCAATCTCCTTTCCTTAATAGATATATTCTGTTGTTTTCTTTTATTTCACTTAATGACCCTTACCTCTTTATCTTCCTTGAGAATACTTTTCTCCATCTAATTCTAATCTTAAGGTACTCCACTTTGAGACCATCACCAAGGCCTGTTTGCTCAGTGCAACCACAAGTAAATGCTCTTGGGAAATAATCGTGAAGTGAGAGTTACATGAGGTGAACTTCCTTTTGCTGAGGAAAGATTTTTTTTTAAAGTCATTTACAAATGAAAATTGAATCCATGGGAATGAATTCCAGAAAAGGGTGTTTGGGTAATTTACCAGCATTGTCATTCCAGGTAAAGATGGCCTTGCAACAGGAAGGATTTGACCGAAAAAAGCGAGGATACAGAGACATCAACGATATTGACATCAACATGAATGATCCTCTTTTTACAAAGCAGTGGTATCTGGTAAGGGTCTCTCTTGTTGAAATTTTGCATAAAAGATATATTTCTATTTCCTCATTATCCAGTGGGATCTTACCAGCATCTGGTGCAATGCATTATTTTCTCTCATTGCTAGGCATCTCATCCCCTAATCTGCTTTCTTCCTGAACTGCTAAGTAGCAATGATCTTCTAAGGTCAAAGCTACTCCCAACAGCTGAGCATATTCTTCCAGATGCCAAAAAAAAAAGGGCACCCTTATGTGAATCAAGACTTGCCAAAATATATACCAGTCAAATTTAAAATGTGGGAAGAATAATCCAGGGATCTCAATAGGTAAAGTAATAAGAGGACACAACAAAGTCACTGGCAAAAGGTAAAGAACCTGGTGACTTCACAAGGGGTGAACAATACAACCCAGAGACTAATGTAGCAAAACAGCATCTCTTAGTGCTTCCTAAACAATGGCAGCAAATCAATTCCATGAGGTTTAATTGATGCAGAACTTGAGGCATTGAAATTCAATCTGTCGGATGAAGTGAATATTTTCTGGCTCACCAGCAGTCTGCCATGATCCATGTGGATTGGTTGGGTCATATTTAAAAGGAGATCAGAGACTCTAAACCAACCCAAACTGTAGGGCATGCTTTTGTAAAGAGAGTGGCTAATTTATAAATATAAATGGAGCTTTGTTTTATTTAAAATATGTTAAACAAGAGAGAAAATTAAATTACAGTCCTATGGACGGCTACATCACAGGAATGCATCACAGTTTCCCTCCTGGAGCGTCAGAGCTTGACTATATATATGCCTTATGGTTTAGAGCATGGAATTTTGAAAGTGCAATATGGAATTGGATGAGTTTATTATATTAGAACAGGTTAGGTTTGTCACAGTAATAAACAAATCTCAAATCAAAGATTGTGTCTCATTCTTGCTACATAATTAATGTTTCATAATCCTTCAGGGGCTCAAGATGACCAAGCACAATCTAAATTCCATCCTCACTGCTTTTATAAGCACCTCAGCAAGGAAAGGGGGCAAATTATGCATTATCTCTTATAGCTTCTGCCTGGAGGTGGCAAACAGCACACGAGCTCACATGCCATTAGCCAAAACCAGTTACATGGCCATTATAACTTCAAAGGATGTGTAGCATATAGTTTTAACCTGTGCCTGGAAGGAGAATAGCAGTAACTTGTATGAAGAACACTAATGCAATTCACACAATGTCTCAATAATACCAGAACAGCATCAATCACTGTGGGCTTTTGCCAGTACAAACTCTTACTTCAGTACTTTTTCTTTTTACAACCATCTTTGAGAAAATCTTGCACAAGACAAAGATTCAGGAAAAGAGAGCAATGAACATATTAATGTGGAATTTTTCTTCATCTCTCATTTCTTTTAAATTTTGTGAAGGCTTTATCTGTATTAGAACATTGTACTAAAGGTGACCCACCTATCTAATTCAGTTCAACAAATATTTTTGAGCAAGACTTGGTATGATGGTACTAAATTTTCAAAGGATGTGCAAAAGATATTGTTTTTTGTAAGAAAAATTATATCTAAATAAGAATAAACCAAGATGGTGTGTGCTGCATTCAAAATGTGAAGTATACACAAAGAGCTATGATACTAAGCATTTAATTCTGTCTCAAGGAGGGTTTCTTGCAATGAAAACTCTAAACATGTTACATAGAATGAGCTTAAAGACAGCCATCTAGTTTAAGAGATGACAGATATGAAACATCATTTGCATATTTACATAAAACAGAAAACATCAATTGTTTATATGAAAAAATAGAGAGGGAAGGCTGTAAGAGATGGAGGGGGCACCCAAAAGTACTGTTTTATGGAAGATGTGGCCCTGATGCTGGCCCTGGACTATCACATGGCTGCGGAGAACATCAAACAAACTACATGTGTGCTTTACAACACCAGCCTAATAAGATTCTCTGCTTTGGTCTGGTACAGATCAACACTGGGCAAGCAGATGGTACACCAGGGCTTGATTTGAATGTGGCAGAAGCCTGGGAGCTGGGATACACTGGGAAAGGTGTGACCATTGGAATTATGGATGATGGTGAGTATTTTGAAGCCTTTGCATCATTTGGAAGCAAGTGTGTCTTTGCATGCCTTCAGAATATAAAAGATTCATTGTTTTGGGAAATGCTAATAGGAGACAGAATCAGCCTCTCTGATATTGGGCCTGATGACCATACTTCATTGTGACCAAATCTTCGCCTTTCTCCAAATCCGTGGTCTTTAAACCTGATGACACCCTTAATAAATATTGTTTTCAATTAATAAATAAGAGACTAAATAAACAACACCTACCTGTCATTCAACCATAATTTCTTATTGGGCTACAGTTTATACCTCATCTTAAAATGTCTTCTCAATCTATTTATATTTACTATTTTTTTTAGAGCTACACTATCCAATGTAGTAGACACTAACTATACGTAACTACATACATTTAATACTAAATTAGTTCAAGCTAAATAAAAATTCAATTCTTTAATCACACTCAGTTCACTTCAAGTTTTGTTTGATTTTTTGTTTTGTTTTGTTTTGTTTTGATTTTTATGGTTCTGAGGATAGATTCCAGGGCTAGGCAAGCACTATACAACTGACCTAATCCCCACCCATCATTTCAAGTTCTTAATAGCCACACAGATTAATTCAGCTGCTGAAATTTAGTTCAATTCTATTTCCATCATCACAAAAATTTCCTATTAGACAGGATGCTTCTGGATTCATGAAATAGCTTTTTAGCAACAGAATCAGGGTTTGGCGAAATTTGACTTCAATACTACTTTCAGAATGAGCCCTTGAATACATTTCATTACAGATAACCACCCCCCCTTTATTATTCTATCCTGAATGTCTTCCAGACAAAGACGCAACAGAACTTCATTTTTTTTTAACTTGAAAACTTTCATTTCTGTGGTATTGAAACCCATGAGTTGGAGGAATTGGTGATTTTCCAACTACACATGTCCTTGACTCCACTAAAATTCTGTAGAATCACCGTCTTTTCACTGGGAACATGCTTCTGTCCTTCATCAGCCAACCAAGCCCCCCAGTAAAAAGCTCCACTGTGCATTATTGGTCTCATCACATACAAAGGCTGCACGGAGATGAAACAATAGAGCCTTTCCTTTCTGCAGATCCTCAAAGAACACGATGTTGACTAATGCAAGGCTTTGAAGCAGAATTGATGGGGAAAACAAGGGAAGACAGTGTGCTTAAAATCTGTGTTGTCTTTGTCAGGGTTCATTAAATACCAGCACAACAACAATGCCTCCGTATTTTCTGATGTGTGAGATGTTTTGAAGTGGATGTGAAAGCTTTCTCTCCAGTGGCTGAGGGCTCTCACAAGAAGAAAGGAGGTCTTGCACATGTCAGGCAAGCACTCTACCACTGAGCTACTCACCAGCCCATTATTTCAAGAGGGTACATGGACCGATGTCCGGAGCTTTTGAGTGTTTTTGTTGTTTTGTTTTGTTTGTTCCTAACACCTTGGCTTAAAACCTTTCCAAAGCATTTGAGGTCAGCTCCCCCAGGAACAGAGGCATCTAAGTTTGGGGGAAACCTACCTAGTATATATTGGGATGGCTAACTCCAATAGTACCAAGCATCCTTTACTGGAGATCAGAGAGACCTCCCTAAAAGTGATTCTACAATGACAGCACATGCACATTGCTCTTCTGAAACCTTGACCAACAGATGCCTGTTTCAGATTTATTTAACTGTAGTGCCCCCTGACACTTAAGTCATCCCTTCCAGAGTGGAAAGACAATGGCTCCTGACGATGGCTAAACCCTGTAGAAAGTCCCAGCAGAATTTCTTGATTAGTCTTATTTCTTCTGAAGATTAATGGTCTTTGGGACCTCCCCCCACAAAAAAAAAAAGATGATTAGTCTGTCCTCCCTCCAGCTAAAACTCCTGATAGCTCCATCATTTTGGTTATCTATTGCTGCACAATAAACCACACCAATTTGAATGACTTTTTTTTTAATTACTGTTTATCACAGTTCTGTGGGATGATAGGGCACAGGTGGATAGTTCTGCTAAGGTCTCACTGGGGTCTCTCATGCAGTTGGAGTCAGAAAGTTACTGGGGCTGGAGTCCACTGGAGACTCAACTGAGATGTTGAAATGGCTCAGCCTCTCTCTTTTTCCATGTAAGTCTCAGGGCCTTTCCTTTCTATGTAGGGTCTCCAGAAAGGTAGTTGGATTTTTTTGGTAGGTGGCTCATGACTCCTAAAGAAAATGTTCTGAGACAGAAGGGGAAGCTGCCAGTCCTCATAAAGGATGGACCTGGAGTGGGCATGCGTCACTTGCCACTTTTGCTGGGTGACTAGTCACAGGGCAGCCCACATTCTAGGGAAACAGGCTCTGCCTCCTAGTGCAGAGAGACAGTGGATTGGTGGCCATCTCTAATTCACTGCATGCTTAGTGAGCATTACGTAGGAAAGAACAATGACCAAGCCATTCTCCAAATCCACTGTTGAGTAGCAAGTTGAGCACTGTGGGGACAAGAACAGCCTCCCACACAACCAGGCCAGGTGCTCGGCAGCCTCTCACCATTGGGCATCTCTGCCCTAACACCCAGAAGTGGGAAGATTGGAAACACGGGTGCCAAATTTTCTTTCTTAACTGCCTGCATGGGTGAAGGGAACAGTATTGTTTCCCAGACATTCTCTCACCGAGATATTCCAAAATAAGATTAAAGATGGAAACAGATGGTGGAACCCGCCTGTAATCTCAGCTACTCAGGAAACTGAGGTAAAAGGATGGCAAACTCGAGGCCAGCCTGGGCAACTTAGGGACAGCCTATCTCAAAATAAAATTAAAAGGGGCTGGGGCTATGGCATGAACATACTTTATATACAGAGATATGAAAAATTTGGCCCTATATGTGTAATACGAATTGAAATGCTTTCCACTGCTGTCGTGTAGTTAAAAAAAAAAAAAAATTAAAGGACTGGGGCTGTAACTCACCTGTAGAGTGCCCTATCCCAGAACCCCTGCTAAAAAAAAGACTGCTACAGATGCTATCCCTGATAGATAAGAGAAAAAAATCATGTAAACCCTTATAAACATTGGTTATATTTTTTGGCCTGAATGGCAAATGTTCAATTATCTGCATGTGGGAGGTTCAATTTGTAGGCAACCCAGGTTTCTTTCATATTTCTATTGGTGTGTTATAATTATTCAAGATAGTGGAATTCATTGTTACATGTTTGTACGTGCATATAATATAACAAATATAACTTGGTCAATGTCCTTCCCCGTACCTCTCCCCTCCTCCTTGGTTCTTTTCTTCTACCCTATGATCTCCCTTCAATTTTCATGAGATTTCTCCCCTTCCTTTTTTTTCCTTTTTGTTTTTTCCTCTTTAACTCTCACATGTGAGAGAAAACATATGACTCTTGACTTTTCTGAATCTGCTTATTTTCCTTGACATAATGCTCTTCAGTTCTATTTTCCTGTAAAGGACATAATTTCATTCTTCTTTATGGCTGAATAAAATTCCATTATGTATGTATATACCACATTTTCTTTATCCATTCATCCATTGACACTTACCTAGATTGGTTCCATAATTTGACTATTATGAATTGTGCCAGTTTTGATAGCCATCTACCTCTCTCTGATTGCCGACCTCAAAGCTCAGTCATCACCCCCCCTTGTCAGATCTAGTGATTTCATAAATGCTCATAAAATGTCTTCTACCTTTGCTTAGGTACAATGCAATGTCCTTTCCACCTGCTACACATCACTGAGAGGGTGCTGCTTAATTAGCTATTGCTCAACGGGGCAGAAAGCATTTCTTAAGGGTCTGCTAGGACATTCTCGGCATGAAAATGTCAGCCAGGACTCTGTTTAATCATTACAGCTTCATCCCTGTTATTGTAATGGAACTGTTTAGTGTTGGGAACATGGCCTAGAAAATGGGATGTGACCATTTTGAAACACAGGTATAAACAAAATTCACCCAGACCAGGCACAATTTGGGACAGGTGATCGGCTCTTGAGATCAAAGACAGTCAGGGAAGGCAGGGATCAAGGCCTTTAGCCAATATCAAATGAAGCAAAGGAAGTAAGATAGAAAGCCAATGAGGCAGGGTCAGAGGGAGCTTCAAGCTGAAGTAACAATAAAACAATTAACAATTGCTGAGTGCCCAGTAAGTGCTAGATACTGCTTAGCATTTTGGAACCCAGCTACCCTTTTTCTAGTCTCTAAGGTTAGTATTATTATTATTATCATCCTCATTTTGCAGATGAAGAAATGGAGGCAAGAAATTTCCCAATGTCTCCCAATTAATTTTCTAGCACATATTTTGTGCTAAAAACCCACCTATTTGTTCTGCCTTCGTGATGAGACTTGGTGAATCCATGTTCATCAGCATAAAGCCTAAGGAACAGAAAGTCTTAAGTCTTAATATTCAAGATATTTAGAACTCTGCAATGTATAAGAAAGCAATAGGAAGGTCAAGTAAGGTGGCTGTTCCAGTGACTACTGCCGCATAACAAATGACTCCAACACTCCACAGCTTAAAATAACTACTTATTTTTTGCTCATGATTTTGTGGCACGGGAATTTGAGAAAAGCCTGGCTGGGACATTTTTCACTTAGTATCTTTCCTGCAGTTAAGGTCAGTGTTAGCTGGGCTGCAGTCATTTGAAGGCTCAACGGAGCTGGACATTCAATATGGCGTGCTCCCACAGCTGATGGTTGATGCCCTGCCAAGACTGTCAAATAGAGTGCCAACACGTTATATTTTCCTCTAATTTGGTCTCAAGCGCTCTTTCACAAGAATGGCTATAAATTCTAGCTCACATCAATAGGACTCCAGGGGGACTGGTTGTAGATGTTCACAATGTGCCTGTCTCGGTCTGTTCCTACTGCTTAACAAAGTACCTTAGATTGGGCAATTTGTAAACAATAGAAATTTATGTCTCAGGGTTCTGGAGGCTGGAAAGGAAGTGGAAGATTGAGGCACCAGCAGATTTAGTGCCTGGTGAGGGCTCATTCTCGGCCTCCATGATGGTTCCTTATCACATCCTCCAGAATGACAGCGGAATGCATTTTGATTCATAGTACACATATGGAGCACAATTTTTCACGTCTCTGGTTGTACACAAAGTAGAGTCATGGCATTCATGTCTTCATACATGAACCTAAGGTAATGGCATCCGTCTCATTCCACCATCTTTCCTACCCCCATGCCCCCTCCCTTCCCCTCCCCTTTGCTCTATCCAAAGTTCCTCCATTCCTCCCATGCTCCCCCACCACCACCCCCATTATGGATCAGCATCCACTTATCTGAGAAAACATTCAGCCTTTGATTTGGGGGGGATTGGCTTACTTAGCATGATATTCTCCATTTACCTGCAAATGTCATAATTTTATTCTTTTTAATGCTAATATTCCCTTGTGTATATATACCACAGTTTCTTTTATCCCTATTGAAGGGCATCTAGGTTGGTTCCACAGTTTAGCTATTGTGAATTGTGCTGCTATAAACATTGATGTGGCTGTGTCCCTGAAGTATGCTGGTTTTAAGTCCTTTGGGTATAGACCAAGGAGTGGGATAGCTGGGCCAAATGGTGGTTCCATGAGCACAAACACTCAACTCACAGTGCTCCACACATAGCCCCCCAAATTCATGCCCATCTTACATAGTAAGACACTCATTCCATCCCAGGAGCTCCAGAACTCTAAAACTGTCCTAGTACCAACCTAAAAGTTTAAAGCCCAGTCTCTCATCCAAGTCAGATGTGGGTAAATCCCAGGGATAATTCATCATGAGGCAAATTCCTCTCTGTTTTGAACCTGTGATCCAACAAGTTATATGCTTTCACAACACAGTGGTGAGTCAGGCACAGGATAGAGTAAGAAAGAAAAACACCTGGGTAACAGGTCCCAAGTATGTGCAAAATCCTCAGAAGCAGCCAATAAATCTTCAGGCTTGATAATGATCTTTCACCCCGTGCCCTACCCCTTGGACACACTGGGAAGAGGGTTGAGACCCCACGGCACCACATGACCCTGACCCCATGACTTTGCTGGGCACAGCCCACACAGCTGCTCCCATGGGTCAGGATCTTGCCTGTGGTTCTCCCAAGCTGGAATCACACATATGGGTGGCTTTATGGCTCTGCAATCTTAGGGGTAGTCACATGTCCACAACTCTGCTAGTGGGAGTTCCCTACTATTGCCCCAACCCATGGTCAGTGATCTGCCTGAGTCCCCAGTGCTTTCTGAGGCATCCTTTGAAATCTAGGTGGAGGTGTCCCTGCCACCATAGCTCTGACACTCTGCCTACTACAAGAGTTGGCTCTCATGGATACACCAAGGTTTATAGACTGTGCCTTTTGAGGGGTGCCTGAGCCCACCTTGGTCTTCTTGGTTCACAGCAGTCATGGAGCATTTTGCCTGAATACATGGAGCAGAATTTGTGCCTCCCTGGGCAGTGAGCCCTGAGGTACCTAGGCCCCCCTTGGGAGCCGTTATGCCTTCAAAGCCCTGGAATTCTGGTCCTGTGATTGGTAGGGCAGCCAGAAGAGCTCAGAAACACCTTCAAGGTCATTCTCTCACTGTCTGGATGAATATCACTGATTTCCCTATCTAATGTCCACTTAGCCATACTCTTGATGTTTTCTCCTGAATCCACTTTCTCAGTCTTTACCATCTGGCCAGATGGAGAAGTCCTTGATTCCCTTTGAATTATAAATTCCATCCTGAATTCATTTCCCTGACCTCACATTTTACTGTAAGCAATCAGGAGAAGTCATGTCACACCCTCAATACTTTGCTTAGTGATGTCTTCTGCAGAATATCCTAGTTCATTACTCTTAAGTTTCAACTTCCTTAAAGAACTAGGTCAAGGACATAGTTCAGCCAAGTTCTTTGCCACTTTGTAACAAGGACAGCCTTTCCTCCGGTGTCCAATACCTTATACCACATTTTCATCAGAGATCTCATCAGAATTGTCCTTACTGTCCATTTTTCTACCAATGATCTCTTCACAACTACTTAGAGAGACTAAGAAGATTTGGGCTCTCTCCGTAGTTCTTCTTTTGCATGCCCTCACCAGGATCACTGACACTACTCATGGAAATACAAGTTTTTGATAGCATCATTTCCAAACTCTTCCTGCCTTTATCTATCACATACTTCCAAAGCTGCTTCCACATTTCTAGATATTTGATATGGTAACAATCCACTTCTTTGGGGGGGGGCAGGGGGACAAGGATTGAACTCAGGGGCACTCAACCAATGAGCCACATCCCCAGCCCTATTTTCTACTTTATTTAGAGACAGAGTCTCACTGAACTGCTTAGTGCCTCGGATTTGCTGAGCCTGGCTTTGAACTCGTGATCCTCCTGCCTCAGCCTCTGGAGCCACTGGAATTACAGGTGTATGCCACCATGCCTGGAAACACTTCACTTCTTGATATCAATTTCTGTCTCAGTTGATTCCTGCTGCTATAACAAAACACCTTAGATTGAGTAGTTTATAGAAAAAAAACATAAATTTATTTCTTATAATTCTAGAAGCTAAGAAATTCAAGATCAAGGTGCCATTAGATCTGGTGTCTGGCGAAGGCCCTTTTCCTTATAGATGATATTTCCTTGCTGCACCCTCACATGGTGAAAGAGGTGGAAGCGCAAAAGAAATTAAGCTACTTCCTCTCATCTCTTTTGTAAGAGCACTAATCACACCCATGACACAGTCCCTCATGTCCTAATCACCAAAAGATTCTACCTCTTAATACTGCTGCATTGCGGTTTAAGTTTCCACATGAATTTTGGAGGGACACAAGTATGCAAACCAAAGCAGTGCCTTTTGCAGGATACTTCTTTGATCCTAGTGAGGGGCCTAGTGCCTAAGCGTCCAACCTGTGATCAAGTGTCCCTCTCTCAGGAAACCTGTTCATACTAACAGAAGCTCTGCCTTGTGTGAACGGTGTCCAGTTTATTCCCACTGAGACAGTCACTCTCAGGGACAGCCCTAACTGAGAAAAAAGTTAGGGTCAGGTGTGTTGGTCAGATGAGATAGAGAGGAGGTGATTCAAAAAGAAAACGTGAAATAACAGATGCTGTTTATTATGCACAGGTTCAGAAAAAAAGAGAGCAGCATGCCTCTGAGCGAGAGACAAGGGGCAGGGTGGGGACATGAACAGTCTACCAGCAAGTGGGATGTTAGAACAAGCAAGGGGTCCATGAACCAAGTTATTTGTGTGGAGATTTCCTCACAGGGCACTCTAATTTGTGGGTTAAGAGCAGGAAAGCATGAGTGCCTAAGAGTCCCATGGTAACTGCAGCATATCCACTCAGCCCACATAGGGTATGGCAACCAGTGAGGCGAGGCGAGTAGGTTGTGTCTAGTGGTCCCATAGGAAGGTGGACACCAGAAGGCAGCTGCATAAAGCATATATCTGGATTGGCTGCACTGAGGAATTGGCAACAGTAGGGAACTGGAAACTGTGTCAAAGAGGACTAAGCCCTGCTTCTTATATATGAAAAAGTTCAACCTGAAATAACATAAAATTACGTGAATTCACTATATTACCTGTGGGTTTCTTACATGGCCTCTGGTTTCCCCCAGAGTAAGTATCCAAAGGGAACAGGCAGAAGATTCCTGGGCTTTTCTGGCCTAGCCTTGGTGTTTCACTACATCTACTGACTGAAACAGTTACAGGCCCACCCAGATTGAAGAGGACGCAGTGGACCCACTTCTCCATGAGAAGTGTGACACTGTCACATTGTAGAAGACAGGCGGGATAGGAGATACTGTGCAGGCGTCTTTGGAAAATGCAGTATGTTCCTTGAGCCTGCTTCTTGTGGACATTTAACTAAGTGGGGTGTAGGGAGTACAGATGGTAGCTCTACTGGGAGAGTGGAAGGAACCGAGCTCAGGACCAGGGTCCTAGGATGCTACACATCTCAACTAAACTACTGCCCTGCTAAGTAAGAGCATATGCTCATGGAGCCCTTGAAAGTTCCCTTAGGTCTCTAAACCTGTTAGAGCTTCCTGAGAACTTGGACTGTTGTGGATTAGACTTTCTGAAAAGATTGAAATTGCTAGCAGGATACTAAGGGTTTATGAACAAGAATATAACCAAATATTGTTCATTTGTGAGCCGCATTCATTATGACTGGCTGATCACGAGTCTGTCTCCCTTCTTTAAAGTGTGAGCCACAGGATCAAAGTGCAGCCATTGATAGGCACACTTCTTGGTCTCTATGTTTAAATTGTCGGTTTTTGGAGGACCAAATCATACCTGGAATTCATCATGGAAAAACAAACAAAAGCATTAAAAAAATAAGGATACATTACTAATGTAAGAATTAAAAACTAAATAAGCTCATCAAGAATTGTGTTTGGTGTACTCCACCTCAAAAGATAATCAAATATTAAAATACTGTCTAACTATCAAATTATTATTTTCATTCCTTAGTGCACTATTACTTTTTCTGAATCATATCTATCATCTGCAGTTCTATCAAAAATATTTTCTTTCTCAGACCAAAGTATCCATTCTAACTCAACCTTAGCCTTCCCCTTAACCTAATTAAGTATTCATGACTTTAATGAGGCTAAATTTATCTTGTTTTAATCCTAATTTTTTTCTGGTCTCAAATTGTCTCCATGATTCAATGTTTTTCCTTCACGGAGAAGAGATTTCTAGTGCTCAGAGTATTTTTCTCTTAAACAAATTCCAGTATCAGGACATGGAGCCATGTTTTGAAAACTAACTTTCAGTTAGAAAAAAAAATTGTGTGTGGAGGGGGAGGATGCCTTCCTTTAGCTTATCTATGTTATAAATATTTCTTCTCAACAATATTAACCAATTTCAACAAATCTGTATGCTCTAATTTCAACACAACATTGTAAAACCAAGACTACATTACTCTACTATTGTGAATGACAGTATTAATGGTTATGATAAGAAATGTAATCTACTGTTTAACACAATCTAAAAATTCCAATGAGTTGTCTCTAATCCCAAGAACAGCTTTGCAAGGTAAATAATGGCCCCATTTCAAAGATGAGAAAACCAAGACCCAGAGAAAAATATGGTGTCACTTAGCCAAAGCCACATCAGTATCACAGTGTCTGATCCTTGAATGGAACTTGAACTATTGGCCTGAAAGCTTATGCTCATCCCCAGCCTTAATTGGCTATCTTTGAACTCAGGTTCAGAACAAGGGTTGACAACTTTTAAAAATATTAGTCTTTGCTTCTGCAAAGCTTGGGAGGTGAGTAGAAAGAGAGAGTACCCTGAGCATGGGTGGGAAGTGACCGGTTATACTCAGTGGCTCCCAGTCCAGAAATTATTTGTATAAACCAGAACAAAACAAACCTAAATTCCTTTTAGAAATTCACATCCCAGTTCAAATTGTTTTGCAGGGCAAAGCTATAATGGCAGCACGGTCTTCGTATGCATGCAAAGAAAATGCCAACCATGGGAGGCACTTAATGGTACTTGCAGCTTATAAATATTGCATCCCACTATAGTTATTAAATGCACCAGCTGCTGGGCTAAGCACGCCCCATGCATTAGTTTTTTTTTAACCCCTACCTGTTCTCACCTCCAATTGTTAAAAAGGAAACGAACACAGAGAGACCAAGCAACTTGCCTAAATTTTTGCTTCCCGTATCCAAGTGGTTGGGAGTCCAACTCTAGTCCTTGGCTCCAAGTACCTACACTAGCAACCATTATTCTTGGTAGGCTCTGGAACCTGTCCTGTTTCCCAGAAAGCTGGATGCAGTGTGACTGCTGCAAAGATTGCATGACTCTGCAGACACAAATAGGAGCATTTCAATTGTCCTTGGTGTTCTACGGTGATGTCTAAGGTCTAGCAGTCCAACGGAACTCAGCGGTGCTCATAGACATAATTCTAGCCTTGGAATGACTTTTCGGCAAGAAGACAGGCCCATATTCAAGAGAAAGTGCAGGACTCCTGCTGAGAGAATTGAAGCCTTCAGCTTCCTGAAAAGCCACATTCTGTAGAGACAGGCATTAGGTTCCAGCCGGGAACACCTCGCTGGAAATCATTTGCCCTTTCCTAATGGCTTTTCTCCCTGAGCTGCGTTCCTCTTCTTATTTCCATGCCCGAGTATGCTCTCCTAATCCATTGCTGTCCGTGCCCTGTTAAATAATCATTACTTTTCCTCCCCAGGGCCAGTCGCATTTCAGGAGAAATGCCAGTTTGTGCTTTAGAAATGTCAGGATTTCTACAGATCTCTTTTAGATCACTGCTTTGGTGAGCCATCCATCTCACAGTCACTAAGCCCCTTAGTCCTGACATTTATTCAGAAGTGTTATCCTTGGGCCCCAGGCTCTAATTGGCTTCACTCCTCTGAAGTGTGTCTGAGAAGAGCTGCCTCTCCACTGAGCAGTGCAGCCTGCCCTCACCCAGATGGAAAAGGCAAGGCTGGGGGCTTGGGCCGGGTGCTCACTCCACCACCGGCTATGGCATGTCTCCTGGTGCCAGCCCCAAAGGAGGACACCGGCTTGAGCAGCTCTTCTGAGGATACATAGCAGGTATTAACCTTTGGTTCCTGTGTTGTTCTTTTTGCAGGAATTGACTACCTCCACCCAGACCTGGCCTCCAACTATGTGAGTACAACCTGACTTTGGTGGGGGAAATGTGTGCTTTTAAGTGTTCTGGTACCTCTGGTTATTAGGAACACATGGATACGCATGCACCGGAGCTTGCACGAGTGAACACATGCATGCACATGCACAGGAACATGCACACATGCACTCAGACATGCATGCATGCATGCATGCACACAGAAACATACACATACTCTAACATGCATGCACACGTACACACACAGACACACACACACACACACACACACACACAGTAGAATAGCTCATCTTGTTAGAGTCACAGCTCAAGCCAAAGGCAAATGACAAGATGTGGGGACCGGCAGCAGGCAAACACAGTGGCTATGTGAGGAAAAAAGAAAGAAACCTGCAGTTTGACAGAACAGAATGCCAACAAAATAGGTACAGGGAGGGCGGCAGAAGAGAGAGAGTTGGCAAGGCTTGAATCAACTCTGGCTGACAACACTGGATTGAAGGTGGAAATGAGCCATCTGGGTGCTTGCTGGACAGAAATGAAGGCAAAATGCCAAAAACTGCAGCAACTCACATTACAGCCACCACTTCATGGAAGCAAGAATGCTAATCTTTCTTTGATTCTTTGTATTGCTTATGATCACTTCACACCCATAATGTTCCCCATGGCATTGAGCATCCCGAGAACTGTTAACAGAGAACCCCATGAATGGGCTTAAGAACGAGAAAGGATGGTTAAAAAGGAAAAGTGTTTGGGAGGTCAGCCTTCTAGATCCTTTGCCGTAGAAGGTGTGTGCATCTACATTGCAAAAAGAAAATGGGGCTTTTCATGTGTTTGGTGCTCTGAGCTTCAGGAACAGGGCAACAGTGTGTTTGTATTGACTGCATGTCTTTATAAATCTGGAAGCATCCAAATTGAGCACAGCATCTTTTGTTGTTGTTGTTGTTGTTGTTGTTCTTTTTAGATATACATGACAATAGAGTGTATTTTGATATATTATACATACATGGAGTATAACTTATTCTAATTAGAATACCATTCTTGTGGTTGTACATGATGTGGAGTTTCACTGGTCATGTATTCATATATGAACATAGAAAAGTAATGTCCGATTCATTCTACTCTCTTTCCTACTCCCATCCGCACTCTCTTCCCTTTATTTCCCTATGTCTAAACCAATGAACTTCTATGTCCCCCGACACACACACACCTTATTGTGTTTTCTCATCTGCATATCAGAAGGAACACTCAGCCTTTGGTTTTTTGAGATTGGCTTATTTCATTTAGCATGAGAGTCTCCAGTTCCATTTATTTACTGACAAATTTCATAATTTCATTCTTCTTTATGGCTGAGTAATATTCATTGTGTATATATACCACATTTTCTTTGGATGTTTATTTAATTAATGCATTTATACATGATGCTTTGAATCTAACCCAGTGCCTCACACATGCCAGGCAAGCACTATACCACTGAAGCACAACCCCAGCCCTATACAACATTTTCTCCATTCATCTTTTGAAGGGCATCTAGGTTGGTTCCATTGCTTAGCTATTATGAAATGACCTGCTATAAACATTGATGTGGCCACATCACTATAGTATGCTGATTTTAAGTCCTTTGGGTATAGACTGAGGAATTCGATAGCTGGGGCAAATGGTGTTTGCATTCCAACTTTTCTGAGGAGTCTCCATACTGCTTTCCATAGTGCTTGCCCCAATTTGCAGTCCCACCAGCAATGTATGAGTGTGCCTTTTCCCCCACATCCTCACCAACATTTACTGTTATTTTTAATTCTTAATAATAGCATCTTTTTTTTAAATTAAGTTAAACATGAAATCAGATGGCACAGTTCAGCCATGATAGTCCTGGAGAGGAATGGCAGAAGTTAAACCAAAACTGTATTCCCGGTGATGATAATCTACTCCTCTAGAAAAGATGATAATAAACCGGCTGTGAATGGCAGAGTCTGCCCCAGTGGTCCTGTGGGTAGCACCTTCCCACCCCACCCCACCCCCATCCACATGGCTTCCTGCCCCACCGCTATAACACAAGGAGCATGGAGTACAGCTGATAGTCTGTTTGCTCACTTTCTTAAAGAAATTGCCTCAGTGCCATTCTTCTTTGCCTCCTCCTAATCTTGGCTGACCTTTCAATTCCTCCCTCCTTTCTCTGCATTCCTCACAACTGCAGGGCTCTAGAGATGTCTGAAGGGGATTTGAGAAATGCCTATGTTCCACTTTTTCCAAGGCTCTGATATGCCATCTCACAGAGAGAGGGCAGGGATACTAACCTGCAGGGCCAGACAGTCCAGTCCGGGAGTGCTGCCCTTCGCTCTCAGAAACATTGGTATTTCCCAAGATTCCCTCCATCTCCAGGCTTCAGCATCTCCCAGACCAGCTATCTAAGGTTCCACTCGCTTTCCCAAACCAGCATTGCTCTGTCTTGCCACTTGGAGGACCCAAGGCTGTGTGGCTGGCCAAGAGGCTGAAAAGCTGCACTTTCAGTCCAGTCCCATGAAAGCCAAGACCACCGTGACTGACCTCCACACCATCTCCTCTGCACCCCAGCCCAGGCATTTCTTGGCAGCCTGCTCCCAACTTCAGTTGCCAGATGAAAAAGGTATACTAATTTACAAGGGGAAAAAAATCCCCCAGGTCCTGATAAGCTATATGTGCTCTGGTAGCAGACAGTATGATTCATCTACCAAACCCACATCAGAATTTGGGAAGGGAAACAAAATCTCAGAAACATACCTGGAGAATTCTGTGGACTCCTGAGTGCTACCTCTTTTTTTTCCATTTCTTTTCTAAAAGCAATCTTTCTAGTTAAAAAACGATCATTCCTATATGTATATTTTAATGAAATTGGACTCTTATTGCATATATAGTATTATCCCATCTACTGGATATGTCTTGAACATTCTTATACTATTAATATTTGTGAAAACATGACTTTAAGGGCTATATAATACTATCTCACACCATAGTTACTTAAGCATTTTGATCCCCAATTGTTGGACAACTAGGGAGTTTCCAATGGGCATCTCACTCTCTGAGGGAGCATGACAGAGGCATGGAAGAGGGACTCCATATTCTGTTAAGGAGAGCCAAAGAAACTGGAAAAGTTTATTGGGGGCGGGGGCTTAAGAGACATGTTATATATATTTTAAATATTTTAGATTCTCCTGTGGAATGAGACATCCAACTTGTTCAATCATTTCTCCCAAGAAAAATGGCCACCAATGGGTGGTCAACTGCAGAAGGGAGATGTCGATTCAGTTAAAGTGAGAACTGTCTAATGGTTAAGGTTAATAAACAAATAGAAGGAATTCTCTGGAAATGTTCAAGAGGAGGGTTGATGGGCATTGGCTGGAAGAGATGTTGAAGATGTTGTTGAGGAGACAATGTCTATACCAACCTTAATCTACATGATATCCCCTAATTGAATAGATAATGTGATTTCTGCATAAAAAATATGCATCTTGAAGATTTCCATCCATAGCAGGTCTCAAACAGGAAGCGTGTCTAGGCAGCACACATGGCTGTGAACATTTCTGTCTCCTTGGTACCAGTGATAAAGCTGAATATCCAAATACCTCATTCTTAACTCCTCAGCAGAGAGACCAAACTGAGTGGCTTTCACCAGTCACGGTGTCTCTTGTGCCCCGTACAGAGTTGTGATGGAAGCAACTAACCACATTTATCTTCTTTATTTTTAATTAAAAATTTTACACTAACATTAACAGAACAAGAACAGCAGTGGAGCAAACCTGCCCAGGAGAGCAATGAAACCAGCAGACGGTGATGGGCTCGAAAATTGTGTGAGCGAAGGATTCACAGGCGGCGTCACACCTTGTTAAGTGGCTTAATGGCTTGGATGTGATGAGCTAGCCTGGTGCCCTTCTAGGGAAAGGTACTTTGGGGAAGTCATTGTTTGGGTTTCCCCGGAAGCAGACCCTGAGATGAGGGTTTGAACAGAAGTAGTTAATTTGGAAGAGATCCTAGGGAACAGAGGTAGAGAAGTGGGGAATGAGACAGAGAAAGGAAGATACTCCATAAACAACGCTTCATCAGACAAGTTATCACTCTGAGCAGCGAAAACTTAAACCTACCAGGGAAATCTGGGAGATGGTGTAGAGTATGTGTGCCAGAGTGATTCCATCTGGCATGGGATTGCTGGAGGAGCTCTGGGTTTTGCACACCAACTCCATCAGCCATTGGTTGAGGGCTGGTCCCAGAGGATCTTCACAACACAGCACCAACTGCTTCCTCTTGCAAAAAGGGATACAGCAACCTCTGC